>NC_058086.1:71812050-72429699 GCF_014858855.1 Bufo gargarizans | reverse complement strand
TCCCATTCCGCTCCTGCATCCATATACCTCTGTAAGCCGTGTACCGGGGTGGGCTCCCCAGGATACAGCGAAGTCACAAACAAGGAAAACAACTCAACCATCAGCTTTTGCCAAAACTGAATTTTACTTAAAAGTGGTAATGAACACAACCACAAATGCTGGGAACATACAATACATTTACATACACCAGAGCTGCAGCTAAGTGAAGCTGATTGAACGAGGATTGCTTCCAGGAATGCTGATGAGAGCTGAGAAGCAAAGCTACATACACTACGGCACCGCATGCTTGTTGGAGAGGCATTTGTTCTGTTCAGAGTCCCAGCGGAGGCAGAGCAGACCCGCGTCGGTAAGATCGTGCACGCACCTCATTACATTTTTGGCGCCTAGAGGCTGAGACAAGTCCTGTAGTTAGTTAGGGTCTCTGTTTGTGTCAGGCCACAAGTGTTGCTATTGAGAGGTGGAGTTACACAGAGAGAGAGAGAGGAAGAGAAAGGAAGCAGCCATCTTAGAGGGAGCGGAGACTCAGGAACTGTGTGAGCAGAGGATCCATCCAGGTGTGAGAGCTATTTACTCCAAAATGATACCAATGAAAAATACAAGTCGTCCTGCAAAAATCAAGCCCCTAAACAACTCCATAGAAAGAAAAATAAAATAAGTTATGAGTCTTGGGATGCGCGGCAATGGAAAAACATTTTTTTCTTTTTTTAAAAAAAGGGGTTTTATTGCAAAAAAGTTGTAAAATGTAAAAAAAAAAAATATATGTATTTGGTATCACTTAAAACACTGAAAAACCCGTAGGGACATACATACGAAAAATATGAAACTTCATTAGGTAATTGATAATTACAACAACACATGAAATCAAGACAAAATACTAAAAAAGTTAAGCAGCAATGCAGGTAAGTGTTGCGAGAAGTAGCTCACCTGCTGACTAACAAGGTGTAAGATCCCAACATCTAATCTTGCTCAATACAAGGACAAAAGAGCAAACGCAAAATATACCAATAATCTCCTGGGGACTATCTCATAATCCCATATGCCCTATATGCAGGAATCCACATAAGCTACCAGAAAGGAAACCATCTGTGGGTGTATAGACTACAGGCAGATGTAAGGGAAAGGGACAGCAAATACCTGGGAAATGGTACAATACAGGGATCCAACCTTCAGTCAGCTGTGAGCGCACCCGGACGCACGTTTCGCTCCACTTCTTCAAGGGGCGTATCTGATTTGAACACTCAGCCACACTATATACCCAGATACTAATTGAATATGTGGGACACATGTGGAGGGACCAATAGATCAACTCCACTTATCTCGGACGAGATCCCGCGAGATCGATACAGCGACGTCACCTATCATCATCCCGGTCACATATAAATAATCATTTCTGTTCAGTAGAATTTGTTAAAAACGTAATTTTAAAATATGCAAATTACCTTGCTACCAGCAAGTAGGGCGGCTACTTGCTGGTAGCAGCCGCATCCTCCGATCCTAAAGACGCCCCCTCCGCATGTTGATTGACAGGGCCAGGGAACGGGATCGTTCTCTGCTGGCCCTGTTTGAATTCAAAATATCGCGCCTGCGCCGTAGTTAGGATCGGAGGATGCGGCTGCTACCAGCAAGTAGCCGCCCTACTTGCTGGTAGCAAGGTAATTTGCATATTTTAAAATTACGTTTTTAACAAATTCTACTGGACCAAAATGATTATTTAGCTTATGTAGGCAGAAATCGCACTATAGGGATTATAAGTAAACCAAAAAAAAAATAATGATTTAGTGGGGTGACAGAAGCCCTTTAAAACGCATTATACACTATAAAGTGCCCCAGTGTAAATTATACATATGATAATAAATAAACTTATATAAATTCATTGTATAGATATAAATACTTAATAGTAAAATGTTAAAAAAACTATATGTATTTGGTATCACTGTAATCGTACTGACCCAGAGAATAAAGATATTATGTTATCTATACCGAAAAATGAACGCCGTAAAATGTATAATGTAAAAATACAGTGGCAGTGTTGCTGTTTTTCCCATCTCCCTCCCAGAAAGAGTTAATAAAAGTTAATCAGAAAGTTATGTGTACCCCAAAATTACGCCATTAAAAACTACAACTTGTCCCGCAAATAACAAGTCCTCCTTAAGCTATATAGACGGAAAATTAAAAAAGTTATAGCTCTAGGAACGTGACGATGAAAAAAAGGAAGAAAAACGATTGTATTATGACGGAATGCAAAACGGAAGCCTTTAAAAGGCATTCCGTTTGCTTTCCGTCCTAATAGAAGTCTATGAGAAAGCATAACGGATCCGTCTGGGTCCCGTTATGCAAGACGGAAAACAGAATCTTGTCGACAGGACTTTGTTTTTTTTTATGTCTTGCATAACGGGACCCAGACGGATCCGTTTTGATTTCCATAGACTTGTATTAGGACAGAAAGCAAACGGAATGCCTCTTAAAGGCTTCCGTTTTGCATTCCGTCATAATACAAGTCTATAGGCAGAAGAACGGATCTGTCCTTCCGTCTTATGGATTACGTTATTTTCCGTTATAACCATGTTCCCTAATGCTAGTGTGAACCCACCCTAATACTGTATGGAGCACCTGCTCCGTACAGTATTACAATGGAGTTTTAATGCGAATCGACTTCGGATGTTTCATCCAAAGTCGATTATCTCATCCCTAATTATAAGCGTAGGTGGATTTTGTTTTACAACCCTATTTGAGACGATATTTCGCATAAGTGAAGAGTGTAATAATTTCGGCTCATAGGAGCCAATACATTCTAAGGGTCCATTCACACGTCCGTTGTTTCTTTCCTGATCTGTTCAGTTTTTTGAGGAACAGATCTGGACCCATTCATTTTCAATGGGTCCTGAAAAAAAATCTGACATTGTGCTGTCCGATTTTTTTCAGGACCCATTGAAAATGAATGGGTCCAGATCTGGTCCAGATCTGTTCCGCAAAAAACGGAACAGATCAGGAAAGAAACAACGGACGTGTGAATGGACCCTAATCCTGTTCAGAGCTCCTGCAAAGTTTTATGCAAATTAACTTTGGATGTTTCATCCGAAGTCGATTCGCTCATCCCTACTTATAATATATGCTTGTAAGTACTGAGCTGCATATTAAAGGGTTTCGTCTGTTCCTCAGAGCACTCTGACGTAATCAGCGCAGGGGCAGTGGAGATGCCGGCGCAGGGAGTGGTCAGACAGTCACTGCGCCTGCGCCGAATACAGACGCACACGGCGCAGGCGCAAGAATTCAGGCCGATGGATGAGATGCAGGCTGGCAATCTAGAGGAGGTGGGCGGGCTTGACGGACGAGTGGGGCGGAATACAGGGTGAGTAGACGGAGCCTCTAGGTGCTGAAAAGACGCCCCCATAGCACCTAGAGGCTCATTTGCATAGCAATAAAAGTTGGTTTTGTTAGTGTAACGGCTGCACACAAAGGTCTAATAGAATAGCATGGTTAGGTAGAGCAGACACTAGCAGATCGCTACTGTCTGATTAGGTCCAAATGAGGTGGTAGATTGCTGCAGTGCTAAACAGAAGCTCCATGCAGTGATGACAGCGCCATCTGCTTGTGACTTGGAGGTATGACATGATATGATTCTCTAAGGCTAGGTCTACACGACGACATTTGTCGCGCAACATTTTGTTGCACCAATGTCGCGCAACAATTTTTATAATGGCAGTCTATGGTGTCGCACTGCAACATGCGACATGTTGCAACTGCGACGCGACAGTCGCAGAAAAATCCATCTTGAATGGATTTTCTGCGACTGTCGCGTCGCAGCATGTCGCAGTGCGACACCATAGACTGCCATTATAAAAATTGTTGCGCGACATTGGTGCAACAAAATGTCGCGCGACAAATGTCGTCATGTAGACCTAGCCTAACGCTTACAATGGTCGCACAACACCTGTCGCGGCCAAGTTCTCCGAGTATTGGTGATCCCATAGAAATAAATGTGATCGCCAGTGAGTTGCAAGAAATCCAACACTGCAAGATTTCTTGCAACTAGAGCAGCGATTCCATTCATTTCTATGGAATCACTGCAACTCTGCATTTGTCTGAGGCAACCGTTAATGTAAACAATTTTTTTTTTTGTAAACGTATGACAAAAACCTGATGTGACCGCAGCCTGACGCATCCGGTGTTTGGAACGAGAACGCACATAAATCTGAACGGAAATGAGTGCGGGTCTCCCGCCTGTTTACCCCTGGTCTTTTTAGATGGCAGTTTATGGGGGGGTTATTTGGGTATTCGCACACACATAGTACATTTTCACTGTACCACGAGACGAGCTGTAAATGCAGCCCTACTGGAAGCACAATGTTATATATAGTGTCCCGGTGTAGGCAGGACACATTATACAGCGGATATATATATATATATATATATATATATATATATATATATAGTCTTCTCCCTACAGGACTAGCACTGAGGAGCTCTCCTTCCCTTGGCCTGACCCACGGAGCACTGCCTCAGACCTGACCAATCCACCCAGAGCCAGCCAATAGCAAGAGGCGTAAGACCTAACCAATCAACACGTGCGTTCCACAGCTCCCGGAAGTGAGTGTACATGTGTGTAGGTCAGGCTGTGCAGTGGGTAGGACTGACTCTCCCCGTGTGTGGTGTGTATCTGACAGCCTTACGATGTGCAGGGTGTGAGGCTGGCGGTCACAGGTCATGGCTCTGCCAGCTCTCCAGGGCACAGGATTCCAGTTCCGGAGGATCCTGGGTTATTTTCCCCAGGATATCAGCCTTGCCTTTGCCTATGGATCTGCAGTCTTCAAGCAGATTGGGGCTGCACAGACCAATGTCCAGGTAAAGATGGGATTTCCAAGGGGGGAGTATGATGGGCGCTGATAATTCAGATGATTGGACAATATAAAACGTGCACATCTCTTATGGATGATATCGCACGAGGATGGATCGCTTACATGTGTTGTCTTCAGGGTGTATTCACATGTGACAGGTTTGTAGCAGTCATTTCCGTGACTACAGATTGGGTCCATATAAGCGCATGGATTCGGATGAATGAGAGAGCTAGAATTTTCTGCAACAGATCTGCTGCATGTGAATTCATCCTTAAAGGCTATGTACACCTTTGGTGGCAATTTTTATTTATTATTGCATTGTACTTATTTTGAGCTAAAAATCATTTTTTCAATTGGTCTTTATTAAAAAAATGGAATCCTTTTTTCTGTACAGAGCTGAGATGCTCTCGGAGCATTCTCTGAATTTTCTCTCTTTTCTGTCAGTCAGGGAGCTGATGGGCTCCTTACCTCTGCTCTTTGACATTATATTAGAATGTGGCTCAAATGATTGTTTATGACCTCTATGTAGATTATAGATGAGGCTTATTAGATGACCGGCACAACGTGAAAGTACCAGTCACACAGCTAGAAAAACGGTTTCCCCTTTGTGACAGAACAGCTCAATATTTTTTTTAATAAAGATTAAAAATACGATATAGAGGTCAGTGGCTCACCAGTATATTACACCCTGAGATGGTGCTCACTCCAAGGGCAACACCTCAAGCCCGAAAAACGTGACGGACAAATTAAGTGGAATTTGGAGGGCGCTCAAAAATATCGGGAGATCAAATGGAGACCAGATGGATTTGTTAGTCTTTTATACTATTCTTTGCAGATCTCTATTCTTATCATTACTATACCACTGTGCGGCACTTTGTACTAGCACCGACCTATTGTAATCAAGTTATCCTTATTACTGCCAGGTGTGACGCTTCAGTCGAAAATAGTGCTCATCATAGTAATATATTCTTACTCCATATCAAAGGGGAGCACTTAGATCCACGTGGGCCGTTGACACAATAATTCACAGAAGGATTTACCTAGTATAGGGTATAGATACTATTGTGAACATAATCTGTTGTTGTAAAAAGTGCATATAGATTTTTAACTTTATTTTATTCTATATATTGAATTTTAATAAATAAGATTTTTTTATACTAACAAATCCATTTGATCTCCTGGTATTTTTGAGTGCCCTCCAAATTCCACTTTATTTGTCCTTCACAGTTTTTAATAAAGGCCAATTGAAAATATGATTATTTATTTTTTATTTATTTATTTTTTGCCACAAATGAGTAAATTGCAATCATAAACAAAAATTGCCTCCAAGGGTGTACATAGCCTTATAAAGGGGTTTTCTAAGACTTTTCTACTCATGACCTATCCTATCCATCAGTATCTCATCGGTGGGGGGCCTACACTCAGGACCCCCACTGATCAGCTGCTTGATAAGACACTGGCGCCTCGCAGCTTAGCCTAGGCCGAGTGATCGGTCACATGGCCTAGGCGCAGCTCAGTCCAATAGAAGTGAATGGAGCCTAGGTGATCTGAGAGAAGACCGCGGCGCTGCCTTCTAAAACAGCTGATTGCTGGAGGTCCAGGGGGTCTTTGAAACCCCCTTTAAGCCACTTCCACGTGGTCAGTATTTCTCATCAGTATTTGTAGGCCACAACCAGGAGCAGAACCTACAGCAAAAAAACGTATAATGGGAAGATTTGTGCCTCTTCTGTGTGTTTGGACCCGCTTCCAGCTTGAGCTTACTGATGAAAACTACTGACCATGTGAGAGAAGCAGAAGAGTTCACACAGCCGATTTTGGGGGAGATTTAGCAAAACTGGTACAAAGTAACCAATCAGATTTCACCTTTCCTTTTTCACAGCTCCTTTGGAAAATGAAAGGTGGAATCTGATTGGTTGCTATGGGCAACTAAGCCAGGTCTACTTTACACCAGTTTGATAAATCTCCCCCTTTGTGACAAAATCCACTGAGGTGATTGCGGTGGATCTTCTTGCAGCTTTAGCGCCATTCAATGGAACCTAGTGGGGTCCGAGTGTTGTGTTTTTTTTTTTTCTTTGTACTGTGGCCTTGAAAGCCGCACGGAAACAATGAGAGGCGATTTAGGCTTGGACTCCACACGTGTTTCACTGCAGACTCTGCGCCAAACTCCATGCATCTAGAAGCCTTAGGGATCACCCACACGGCTGTAGCTGAACACGGATACAGGCTGAGAGTGGAATGTCCTGCCCTATATAGAACTGTCCTATTCTGGTCCGTAATGCAGGAAAAAGAATAAGACGTTCTATTTTTTGGCCGATGCGGTGTGCCGTCCGCCTCTTTTACAGCCCAATTGAAGTGAATGGGTCTGCATTCGATCCACAAAAAATGCAGGATCGGATGTGGGGGAAAAAAAACAACGGTTGTGTGCATGAGCCCTTAGAGAGCCCTGCACTCAAGACTGCTGGCTTCAAAAAGTCACAAAATAGGGCTTTTGTGACTTTTGGGATCTATTGGCACAAAAATTTACAACCTTTTGCATTTTTACGTCACCCGCTCCAGGTTTGTAATGTGGGTGGGGAACTGGACGTGATTAGCAATATGTGAATTAGCTCTATTACAGACCTATCGGAGACTCCTTCAAATAGTCACAAACTCGCTTCAGTAGAGGAGGGGGGCGTAGAAAAACTGAAGAGGCATTTCTAGACTAAAGTTTTGCATTGCGACAAGTTTTAACAAACGTCATATATTTGCTTAGTACACCAACGTAGACTCAAGCAACCCTGATTCAGATATTACCGTCATGATAAATTCCACCCGTTAAATGGTTAGACTTGTTAGGGTCCATTCACACGTCTGCAATTTCGTTCCGCATTTTGCGGAACCTGTACAGTTTTATATGTACCGCTCTATAGTATAACAAATAGCCTTGTTGATTTCCCTCCCCTAGAACATGGTGGACTTTGTGTTTGCGGTGGACGACCCATGTCACGTGGCACACCATGAACCTGATGCAGAACCGAAGTCACTACTCTGTGCTGAAGTATCTGGGACCAAAGAAAATAAGTACCGTACAGAACAAGTATGGCGCCGGCGTCTATTATAACACCCTGGTTCCGTGTGACGGGAAGGTACGGGGCTTTTACTTGTATATTTTCAGTTCCAGAGCATCTCATGGGCTGTCATTCTGTCATCACTTTCCCGGTATGAACCTTGCCCCAGTATAACAATATGGCCTCTTTCCCACGGTCAGTATTTGGTCAGTATTTTTGCATCAGTATTTATAAGCCAAAACCAGGAGTGGTTCGATAATGCAGAAGAGGCACAAATATTTCTATTCTACCTTTTCTCTGTAGGTTCCACTTCTGGTTTTGACTTACAAATACGGATGCAAAATACTGACCGTGGGAAACAGGCCTATCTGTGAATCAGAGAAAATGACCTGTTTGTGTGTCCATGGGGTGGAGATCTTACATGGAGGGAATCTGCCCAATCTATGTGGAAATCAGCATCATATGGGGGGGAACAGGCGAGTCCCATAGGAGTCTGCAGGTGCCATACTACATCTTTGTAAAGGCCCCATGCACACGGCTACGAGGTTGCTAGTGAACTCTAGTTCTGGTGCTGACTTCCATTGACTGAACGTCACAGACCAGCTGATAGGTGGGGTGTTGGACCCTAGGCAATTACTTAAAAAACCCTGGGCAACCCCTTTAACCACCTAACTGTACTGCCCGAGATCAGCTCCAGCTGTGGGAAAAGTACTTAAAGGGATTATCCCATGACTAATGTAAAAATGAAAATCAGACTTCATATAGGACATGACAATACCTTTCTAATAAAGCCAGGGGCGTACATGCAGGGGTCGCCTGTGGACCCCTGGCCCCGCCCTGCAATAGTACTGTGTTTGCTGCACTGCTGCGCCTGCCTTGCCTGTATAATAACCCGGGTGGGCGGGCACGCCGCCCAGTGTTCTGCTTCTGTGCGGCAGTGCCTGCTAGGCCAGGCCTACCCTCCCTTGAGTCTCCTCCTCCCCCTGAGTCTCCTCTTGGTGCGGCGTGCCTCCTCATTTCCTGTTGGGCGGCCGCACCGGACATGACGCACGTTCCCCTAGGCTGCGCACAACACTGACGCTGAGATGCAGCAGGGAGAAGGGAGCGCGCGAAGAAGCCGGTGCCGACCGCCCGGATTGACTGAAGATAAGATTTGTAAAAAAAAAAAAGTCTTCATAATTGCTCACCAGTCACCACATTTATGGTTTGGTGAGTTCAGACTCAGAGATGGGGGCTGAGAGTTGGGCAATGTTACTGTGTCTGTATTGCCTTCATAATATGGTATGGTAAATACTTAATTGGCCTATCAATGGCTTTTAACACTGCTATATTTCTGTAGCCTGCAACCTCTGACTGCCCAGTTGGACTGAAACTACTACACCCAACATGTTCTGGCAGTAATGGTAAATGGATATTGGTGCAATTCTGAGCTACTAGTCTATATAGTACATAATGTAGGCTGCCTCGGAATTGCACCAATATCCATTTACCATTACTGCCAGAACATGTTGGGTGTAGTAGTTTCAGTCCAACTGGGCAGTCAGAGGTTGCAGGCTACAGAAATATAGCAGAGTCAGGCTACTTTCACACCTGCGTTAGGTGCGGATCCGTATCTGCACAGATGGATCCGCACCTATAATGCAAATGCTTGTATCCGTTCAGAACTGATCCGTTTGCATTATTCTTTAAAAAATAAGTCTAAGTTACAACGGATCCGTCCTGACTTGCATTGAAAGTCAATGGGGGACGGATCTGTTTTCAATTGCACCATATTGTGTCAGTGAAAACGGATCCATCCCCATTGACTTACATTGTAAGTCAGGACGGATCCGTTTGGCTCCGCATCGCCAGGCGGACACCAAAACGCTGCAAGCAGTGTTTTGGTGTCCACCTCCAGAGCGGAATGGAGGCTGATCGGAGGCAAACTGATGCATTCTGAACGGATCCTTATCCATTCAGAATGCATTGGGGCTGAACTGATCCATTTTGAACCGTTTGTGAGAGCCCTGAACGGATCTCACAAGCGGACCCAGAAACGCCAGTGTGAATGTAGCCTAAGGCTACTTTCACACGGGCGTTTTGAATTCCGTTTGTGAGATCCGTTCAGGGCTCTCACAAACGGTTCAAAATGGATCAGTTCAGCCCCAATGCATTCTGAATGGATAAGGATCCGTTCAGAATGCATCAGTTTGGCTTAGCCGTTACTTTCAATGTAAGTTGTCCAGAGATGCCCTAATATACCATAGCTAAACCTGTGGGAGGGGGAGGGGCCGATGTCATGCAAATGCAGCAGGGCCGGTGCGGTCACTGTACCCCGGCCCCGCCGCTCACTCACTGCTTTATTGCTTAAACCTTTTATAATAACTTTAATTAACGTTCCTATTCCTAGCCCCATCTGTACTACCGTACTTACTAAATGTCCTGTAGCAGGCAGAGCAGGGCCTCATGGATCCGTTTTGCACCGGGGCCCAATGGATTGTGTGTACGCCACTGAATGAAGCTAGAACCAGCCCTGTACCTCACATGGATCTAGAGATCTCCACATTCATTGCTCTGCTAGATTTATATCAAGCTGACAGCTCAAGGGAGTGTCTTTTCTGCTGCAGCTCAGGGGGCGTGTCTCAGCTCTCCCTATCACAGCTCAGGGGGCGTGTCCATGATCTCCCTATCACAGCTCAGGAGGCAGTTGAAGGATGAAACTGAGCATGTGTGGCCTTCTCAGTGAGGTGGACAAAGAAATAAGAAAAAAGTAAAGGAAATAAGAAACAGCAGGTGGCGCTATACAGATACACTTTATTGAATAACTCAATGACTATACAAAATTTTTAATAACATGTAATTACACAAGTATTCAGATCCAGGTGCTGGTTTGAAAACTGTGGAATATTTTTTGTGGGACAAACCCTTTAACTGTTCTGCCAGAGCTGAGAAGTGGAGGTGGGAGGGCTGCTTTAGCTGCTGATTGGTAGCAGCTAGACGCATGGAACTGTCTTGTTTGAAAGCTGACATTCCAAGCTTTCATACAAGACAAAATGACAGCTGAAGTCCAATCTAAACAGGAGAAATCACCGTTGGGCCTCACGCAAACGATACGGGTTGGCTCCGGATGCATTCAGGGAAACTCGCACCATTTTGCAATCAAGTTCAGTCAGTTTTGTCTGCAATTGCATTCAGTTTTTTCCGGAGAGTGCAATGCGTTTTAAAGCGTTTTTCACGCGCGTGATAAAAAAAACTGAAGGTTTAAAAAAAAATCTCCTAGCAACCATCAGTGAAAAACACATTGCATCCACACTTGCTTCCAGATGCAATGTGTTTTTCACTAAAGCCCCATTAACTTCTATGGGACCAGGGCTGCGTGAAAAATGCAAAATATAGAACATGCTGCGTTTTTCACGCAATGCAGAACTGATGCATGAAAAAAAAACGTTTATGTACACAGACCTATTGAAATTAACCACTTAAGGACCACAGGTTTATACCCCCCTAGTGACCAGGCCCTTTTTTACAAATCGGCACTCCACAACTTTAGCGGTTTATTGCTCGGTCATGCAACTTACCACTCAAATAAATTTTACCTCCTTTTCTTCTCACTAATAGAGCTTTCATTTGGTGGTATTTCATTGCTGCTGACATTTTTACTTTTTTTGTTATTAATCGAAATTTAACTATTTTTTTGCAAAAAAATGACATTTTTCACTTTCAGTTGTAAAATTTTGCAAAAAAAACGACATCCATATATAAATTTTTCGCTAAATTTATTGTTCTACATGTCTTTGATAAAAAAAAAATGTTTGGGTAAAAAAAAAATGGTTTGGGTAAAAGTTATAGCGTTTACAAACTATGGTACAAAAATGTGAATTTCCGCTTTTTGAAGCAGCTCTGACTTTCTGAGCACCTGTCATGTTTCCTGAGGTTCTACAATGCCCAAACAGTACAAACACCCCACAAATAAATGACCCCATTTCGGAAAGTAGACACCCTAAGGTATTCGCTGATGGGCATAGTGAGTTCATAGAACTTTTTATTTTTTGTCTCAAGTTAGCGGAAAATGATTATTTTTTTTTTTTTTTTTTTTTTTTTCTTACAAAGTCTCATATTCCACTAACTTGTGACAAAAAATAAAAACTTCCATGAACTCACTATGCCCATCACGAAATACCTTGGGGTGTCTTCTTTCCAAAATGGGGTCACTTGTGGGGTAGTTATACTGCCC
The DNA here is from genome assembly GCF_014858855.1 of Bufo gargarizans. Classification (NCBI taxonomy): domain Eukaryota; kingdom Metazoa; phylum Chordata; class Amphibia; order Anura; family Bufonidae; genus Bufo; species Bufo gargarizans. Next base: position 72,417,604 of record NC_058086.1, on the reverse strand, counting down.
TGGCATTCTAGGGGCCCAAATGTGTGGTTAGTAGTTTGAAATCAAAATGTGTAAAAAATGGCCTGTGAAATCCGAAAGGTGCTCTTTGGAATGTGTGCCCCTTTGCCCACCTAGGCGGCAAAAAAGTGACACACATCTGGTATCGCCGTACTCGGGAGAAGTTCGGGAATGTGTTTTGGGGTGTCATTTTACATATACCCATGCTGGGTGAGAGAAATATCTTGGCAAAAGACAACTTTTCCCATTTTTTTATACAAAGTTGGCATTTGACCAAGATATTTTTCTCACCCAGCATGGGTATATGTAAAATGACACCCCAAAACACATTGCCCAACTTCTCTTGAGTACGGCGATACCAGATGTGTGACACTTTTTTGCAGCCTAGGTGGGCAAAGGGGCACACATTCCAAAGAGCACCTTTAGGATTTCACCGGCCATTTTTTACAGATTTTGATTTCAAACTACTTCGCACACATTAGGGCCCCTAAATTGCCAGGGCAGTATAACTACCCCACAAGTGACCCCATTTTGGAAAGAAGACACCCCAAGGTATTCCGTGAGGGGCATGGCGAGTTCCTGGAATTTTTTATTTTTTGTCACAAGTTAGTGGAATCTGAGACTTTGTAAGAAAAAAAAAAGAAAAAAAGAAAAATCATAATTTTCCGCTAACTTGTGACAAAAAATAAAAAATTCTAGGAACTCACCATGCCCCTCACGGAATACCTTGGGGTGTCTTCTTTCCAAAAGGTGCTCTTTGGAAATATCAGATCTCTGCAAAAGACAACTTTTCCCATTTTTTTTATACAAAGTTGGCATTTGACCAAGATATTTATCTCACCCAGCATGGGTATATGTAAAATGACACCCCAAAACACATTCCCCAACTTCTCCCGAGTACGGCGATACCAGATGTGTGACACTTTTTTGCAGCCTAGATGCGCAAAGGGGCCCAAATTCCTTTTAGGGGGGCATTTTTAGACGTTTGGATCCCAGACTTCTTCTCACGGTTTCGGGCCCCTAAAATGCCAGGGCAGTATAAATACCCCACGTGTGACCCCATTTTGGAAAGAAGACACCCCAAGGTATTGAATGAGGGGCATGGCGAGTTCATAGAATTTTTTTTTTTGGGCACAAGTTAGCGGAAATTTTTTTTTATTTTTATTTTTTTTCTCACAAAGTCTCCCTTTCCGCTAACTTGGGACAAAAATGTAAATCTTTCATGGACTCAATATGCCCCTTACGGAATACCTTGGGGTGTCTTCTTTCCGAAATGGGGTCACATGTGGGGTATTTATACTGCCCTGGCTTTTTAGGGGCCCTAAAGCATGAGAAGAAGTCTGGAATATAAATGTCTAAAAAATGTTACGCATTTGGATTCCGTGAGGGGTATGGTGAGTTCATGTGAGATTTTATTTTTTGACACAAGTTAGTGGAATATGAGACTTTGTAAGAAAAAATAAAATAAAAAATATTTCCGCTAACTTGGGCCAAAAAAAATTCTGAATGGAGCCTTACAGGGGGTGATCAATGACAGGGGGGCGATCAATGACAGGGGATGATCAGGGAGTGTATATGGGGTGATCACCCCCCTGTCACTGATCACCCCCCTGTCACTGATCACCCCTCTGTCATTGACCACCCCTCTGTCATTGACCACCCCTCTGAAAGGCTCCATTCAGACGTCTATATGTTTTTTACGGATCCACGGATACATGGATCGGAACCGCAAAACACATACGGACGTCTGAATGGAGCCTTACATGGGGGTGATCAATGACAGGGGGGTGATCAGGGAGTGTATATGGGGTGATCACCCCCCTGTCATTGATCACCCCCCTTGTACGGCTCCATTCAGACGTCCGTATGCGTTTTGCGGATCCGATCCATGGATGCGTGGATCCGTAAAACACATATGGGCGTCTGAATGGAGCCTTACAGGGGGGTGATCAATGACAGGGGGTGATCAGGGAGTGTATATGAGGTGATCACCCCCCTGTAAGGCTCCATTCAGACGTCCGTATGCGTTTTGCGGATCCGATCCATAGATGCGTGGATCCGTAAAACACATGCAGACGTCTGAATGGAGCCTTACAGGGGGGTGATCAATGACAGGGGGGTGATCAATGACAGGGGGTGATCAGAGAGTGTATATGAGGTGATCACCCCCCTGTCACTGATCACCCCCCTGTAAGGCTCCATTCAGACGTCCGTATGTGTTTTGCGGATCCGATCCATAGATGCGTGGATCCGTAAAACACATACAGACGTCTGAATGGAGCCTTACAGGGGGGTGATCATCCCATATAGACTCCCTGATCACCCCCCTGTAAGGCTCCATTCAGACGTCTGTATGTGTTTTACGGATCCACGCATCTATGGATCGGATCCGCATAACACATACGGACGTCTGAATGGAGCCTTACAGGGGGGTGATCAATGACAGGGGGTGATCAGGAAGTCTATATGGGTGATCACCCCCCTGTAAGGCTCCATTCAGACGTCCGTATGTGTTTTGCGGATCCGATCCATGTATCCGTGAAAATCATACGGACGTCTGAATGGAGCCTTACAGGGGGGTGATCAATGACGGAGGTGATCAGGGAGTCTATATGGGTGATCACTCCTCTGTCATTGATCACCCCCCTGTAAGGCTCCATTCAGACGTCCGCATGTGTTTTGCGGATCCGATCCATGTATCAGTGGATCCGTAAAAATCATACGGACGTCTGAATGGAGCCTTACAGGGGGGTGATCAATGACAAGGGGGTGATCAATGACAGGGAAGTGATCAGGAAGTCTATATGCGTGATCACCCCATTGTCATTGATCACCCCCCTGTAAGGCTCCATTCAGACGTCCGTATGCGTTTTGCGGATCCGATCCATGTATCCGTGGATCCGTAAAAATCATACGGACCTCTGAATGGAGCCTTACAGGGGGGTGATCAATGACAGGGGGGTGATCAGGGAGTCTATATGGGGTGATCAGTGGTTCATAAAGGGTTAATAAGTGACAGGGGGGGGTGTAGTGTAGTGTAGTGGTGTTTGGTGCTACTTTACTGACCTACCTGTGTCCTCTGGTGGTCGATCCAAACAAAAGGGACCACCAGAGGACCAGGTTGCAGGTATATTAGACGCTGTTATCAAAACAGCGTCTAATATACCTGTTAGGGGTTAAAAAAAATCACATCTCCAGCCTGCCAGCGAGCGATCGCCGCTGGCAGGCTGGAGATCCACTCGCTTACCTTCCGTTCCTGTGAGCGCGTGCGCCTGTGTGCGCACGTTCACAGGAAATCTCGCGTCTCGCGAGATGACGCCTATTGGCGTTAGTGTGACCTGGGAGAGCCGCCGCGATGACGCCTTTCGGCGTTAGCATGGCGGCAAGCGGTTAAAGGGTCAGGATTCAGTGCAGGTGCTATGCATTTACGTCACGCATTTGACCCGCGCGAAAAACTCGCTCGTGTGAAAGGGGCCTTAGAAATCGAGTCGGGAATAATCGCTGGTAAAACCTGCTTTTACCTTCACTTTCAGCTACATTCACTGCAGCCCGATTTCTAACAGTGATATCTTCTCAGGTATTGAAGATATCGCTGTCATTCTGGCATTGTTTGAAAGCTTGGAAAGCAAGCTTTTCAAACAATACAAAGCCAAACCAGAGATATAAATAGCTAAAGCAGCCCCACACCCCCCTTCAGTCTGGAGGAGGAGGAGCAGGAGGGAGAGCAGCTGCAGAGCAGACAGGCTGCAGGAGGATAGGAAAAATAGTAAAAAAAAAAATTGAGAAATGTGACATTATCATCACTGTATGGACCTACATAATAAAATTATTTTTACCACTCCGTGAACGCTGTAAATAAATTCCACAAAATAATGTAAAAAATGCAGTTTTTTTAAATCTTTCACCCTAAAAATAAAATGTATTTACTACACTATACCCCAAAATGGTTCCTAAAAAAACCTAAAACTAATTCAACAAAAAATAAATAAATTTAGAGCATAAAATTAAAAAGTTATGGTTTCTAAAACACAAGGGTCCTACTGGTCCTTGAGGCTTAAATAAATTATGTCACTAAAAATGCAATAGTGTCCCCTGAGTAGGGATCGACCGATATTGATTTTTTAGGGCCGATACCGATAATTTGTGAACTTTCAGGCTGATAGCCGATAATTTATACCGATATTCTGGGAATTTTCATTTTTGTAAAAAAAATAAAATTCCTACACAAATCTGCTGAAAACGAATGTTTATTGTTAATGTGTAGTTTTTTGTTTTTTTTTGTAAATCTTTTTTTCATTTATACTTAATATTTTGGTGTTTTATTTTAATTTTTTTAACTTTATTTTTTTCCCTAACTTTTAGCCCCCTTAGGGACTAGAACCCTTGTCCTATTCACCCTGATAGATCTCTATCAGGGTGAATAGGAGCGCTCACTGTCCCTGCTGCTCTGTGCTTTGTGCACACAGCAGCATGGAGCTTATCATGGCAGCCAGGGCTTCAATAGCGTCCTGGCTGCCATGGTAACCGATCGGAGCCCCAGGCTTACACTGCTGGGGCTCCGATCGGAGAAGCAGGGGAGAGGGGATCCGCATTCCGCTACACCACCAATGATTAATACAGGGGGGGGGGGGGGGGCACTGCACCACCAATGATTAATACGGGGGGGGGGGGGGGGCGCACTGCACCACCAATGATTAATATACTGGGGGGCTTGGGGGGGGGGGGGGTGCACTGCGCCACCAATGAGTAATATACTGGGGGGCGCACTGCGCCACCAATGAAGTTAAATCTCTCATTTATTCATATACAGGAGGCGGGAGCTGGCTGCAGAATGACATAGCCGGCTCCCGACCTCTATGAGCGGTAGCCTGAGGGGTTAACCGAGGATCGCAGCTACAGCTCATAGAGGTCGGGAGCCGGCTATGTCATTCTGCAGCCAGCTCCCGCCTCCTGTTTAATTTGAATGAATGAGAAATTGGTGGCGCAGTGGCCACAGCCCCTCCCCTTCTCTTGTCCCCTGTCCTCCCATTGGCTGCTGCTGAGGGAACACGGAGAGCGCCGAGAGCAGCGCGATCTGTGTTCCCCATAAGTTATCGGAATATCGGCAAAATAAATGCTGATACCGATAACAGTCAAAATCCTCAATATCGGCCGATAATATCGGTAAAACCGATAATCGGTCGATCCCTACCCCTAAGTTGTGCACCAACAAGATTTACTCAGACACAAATTAGAAATCTACAATAAGAAAGTGACATTTTTGGGAAGGTTTTTCCAATTTTAATGTGACTGTTAGCAGGTTAAAGGAGTTGTCTAGTTTGTAAGAACACATCACAGAATGGTAGACATATATAATATCTGTCCTGTTCCCACATCTCTGAAGATATTACTTGAAATGTCTTAGACGATTAATACAGAGGACTTGAGATTGGCAGATGCTGGGGCACAGGAATTGGAATGACAGTTTTTTTTTTTTCCCCCTAATATCTTGAAGTGTGCACTCCGGCCACTGAGCCTCACAACGGGCTAACACTTCCTGGTCTGTAGAGATCATTTCTCAGCAGTCAAATCATTATCACAACAGGCGGGATTACAATGACGACTAACATCTGATGATCGAGAACACAGGATCTGTCATTCACAGTAGATTATAATCGCCGCTCGCTTTCTCCCCCTCCCTGCTCAATGGCCTCTGCACAGATCAGAGAGCAGGTCTGAAAAATTCTCGCATACAAGTCCGGGAGACAGCTACAGACTGCAGGTTCATATGGTCCATGGCCGCTGCTGTAAAACAAATCTGTGACGTGGTGGTTAACGTGGCAAAATGGCAGCCTCCATACGCATGTTCAGGAAATGAAATTCTCCAACCAAATAAAAAACTGTTTAGAATAAAAGAATATTCATCGGTAGTTGGTTTTAATTAGTAAACAATATATTCAGCGATACATACATTACCTTTACCTTTAAACCACATGATCCATCTCATCCAATCAGGGACTCTGGGAAGGATTCCTGAGATGACTCTTGTTTCGTGGAGTGAATGTCACATGATGGGCTACTTTCACACTAGCATTTCTATTTTCCTTTATTGAGATCCGTCATAGCTGCGGTTTTCTTTCCGTCATGGGGTGCAGAGCAAAATGGATCCGGCATGACCCACAATGCAAGTCAATCGGGATGGATCAGTTTTCTCTGACAACAGAAAATTGATCCGTCCCCCATTGACTTTCAGTGACGTTCATGACAGATCCGTCTTGGTTACTGTAAAGATAATACAACCGGATCCGTTCGTAACGGATCTGGACGGTTGTATTATCAGTAGCAGAAGCGTTTTTGCTGAGCCCTGCCGGCCTGAGTGTGAAAGTAGCCTTACTTTTTCTAAGCAGATGAATCGATTCGTCTCATCCATGAGTTCTTAGAGAATTGCACAAAGATACAGTCCTGATCAAAAGTTTAAGACCACTTGAAAAATTGCAAAAAATCATATTTAGCATGGCTGGATCTAAACAAGGTTCCAAGTAGAGCTTCAACATGCAACAAGAAGAAATGGGAGTGAGACAAAACATTTTTTGAGCATTCAATTTAATGAAAACAATGAATAAACTGAAACAGGCTGTTTTTCAGCTGATCAAAAGTTTAGGACCACATGCCTTTAAAAGGCCAAATCTGTGAAAAGATGTGGATTTATTGTCATTTTCTGTCAGGTAGTCACACGTTGTGATGGCAAAGGCAAAAAAACTCTCCCTTTTTGAACGTGGATGGGTTGTTGAACTGCATAAGCAGGGTCTCTCACAGCGCGCCATCGCTGCTGAGGTGGGACGCAGTAAGACAGCAATTTAGAATTTCTTAAATGATCCTGAGGGTTATGGAACAAAAAAGTCAAGTGGAAGACCCAAAAAATGTCCTCAGCATTGAGCCGGAGGATCCAATTGGCCGTCCGTCAAGACACTGGACGATCCTCGACCCAATTTAAGCCCTTTACTGGTGCAGACTGCAGCCCCATAACCATCAGACGGCATCTGAGACTGAAGGGCTTCAAAAACAAAAAACGTTTTCAAAGACCTCGTCTCCTTGAACGCCACAGAACTGCTCGTTTGGACTTTGCAAGAGAGCACCAAACATGGGACATTCAAAGGTGGAAGAAAGTTTTATTCTCTGATGAGATTTTTTTCTGCCATGATGGTCCTGATGGTTTCCAATGTTACTGGCATGACAAGCAGATCCCACCTGAGATGTTTTTTACGTGCCACAGTGGAGGGGGTGCCATAATGGTCTGGGGTGCTTTTTCCTTCAGTGGAACAATGGAGCTTCAGGAAGTGCTGGGGCATCAAACGGTTGCTGGCTATGTCCAGATGTTGCAGAGAGCATTCCTCATGACTGATGGCCCTCGTCTGTGTGGAAACAACTGGGTTTTTCAACAGGACAACGCTACAGTACACAATGCCCGCAAGACAAGGGACTTCTTCCAGGAGAATAACATCACTCTTTTGGCCCAACCTGTGTGTTCCCCTGATCTAAATCCAATTGAGAACCTTTGGGGATGGATGGCAAGGGAAGATTACAAAAATGGATAACAGTTCCAGACAGTGGCTTCGTGCGGCCGTCTTCACCACTTGGAGAAATTTTTGAAGTGATAAACAATAACGGCGGAGCTACTCATTACTGAGTTCATGTTTGGAAGTTGGATTTCTGTTTGGGGGGGGGGTTTAGGTTTATTTTGGAGGTGTGGTCCTAAACTTTTGATCAGCTGAAAAACAGCCTGTTTCAGTTTATTTGTTCTTTTCATTAAACTGAATGCTCAAAAAATGTTTTGTCTCACTCCCATTTCTTCTTGTTGCATGTTGAAGCTCTACTTGGAACCTTGTTAAGATCCAGCCATGCTAAATAGGATATTTTTGCCATTTTTCAAGTGGTCTTAAACTTTTGTTCAGGACTGTATAAGCAAACACTGATAAAAAAAAGGGCAGTTAGAAGCTCTTTGCGCATATAATTGATCAAAAATATGTCAGGCCCATCTTCTAGACAACAAGGTGGCATCTAATCAGATGGGGCCTACTCTAACATGCCTCTCCTGGGCTTACAGCCTACAATCTGGGCAAAGTAGCACCCAGCTATATCCTACACATGCCTCTCCCAGGCTGTCAGCCTGCAATATGGGCAAAGTAGAATACAGCTGTACAATCTATCTAATTAAAAGCACATGGTAAATGGGCGGTGGTGCACGATTCAAACTCACCACCAGGGTGAGTGACAATAGGGAAGAAAAACAAACGAACCAGCACCTCCATAATAAGTGAATTTGAGAACGCAGGTGCACGCTACCTTGGCTGAAACACAATTGGATTAGTAGAACTACAAGTAACAGCACACTTCTAGTCAATTGCACAAAGATATAAGCATTAGTTCTACTAATCCAATTGTGTTTCAGTCAAGGTAGCGTGCACCTGCGTTCTCAAATTCACTTATTATGGAGGTGCTGGTTCGTTTGTTTTTCTTCCCTGAGTTCATAGAGAAGGACTGCTGAAGAAGCTCCCCCTGCCGTTTGATTGCCAGGGCCAGATATCTCCCCCGGCCCTGACAATCTCGCACCTGCGCCACTGCTGCGGGTAGTGTATGCTCTGCTACACTTTCCGGCAGTGGTGCATGAACAGTGGCCGCTCCGGAAGCAGAAGCTGAGCCTCTGCTTCATACAACAGCGCAGGTGCGAGAGTGTTGGGCTGAGCAGGATGTCCATCAATCAGCAGGGGGAGTTTCTTAAGCAGTGAGGACAGTCCCTCTCACGTGTAGCTGATGAGACAAATCCATTCACTTATCTTTAATTATGTCCCATGCTGTTGCCCAATTTAATGTAGGTAACTTGCCCATTACATTCTATTAGATTAAGCGCCTTCTTCTAGGTGTACACCTCCATTTTGTACCCCCCCATGTAGATTGCGCATTGTTAGAGGATTTGGTCACAGCCGCAATCTAGCAGCATAGACTGCGCTTGCGCAGGGCAGCACAGATTTCCTGCTTGTGTGGTGGCCGGGATTGCAGGAGTGCACAGAGTCGCACACGGTTCCAGCCCCCGTCCCGGGAACCTCATACCGACATCTCAAGATTCTGTAGGGCATGCACAGCAATCCTGGAGGTGATCTACAGAACTAATGTCGTCGCTGCTAGTGAACGTCATTAGCAGCATCGGGAATGCACAGGCAAGCAGCGAGATGATGTCACCTAAAGTGCTGCTTGTCAGGTCCATAACTGTTCACAGAAGAAGCAGGAAGTCCAAGCTGTAAGAGGTGAAATGGGACAACCCCTTTAAATCCGATCTGTCACTTTTAATATCCTGCCTTAAAGGCGTTGCCCCAGATAAAACACAAAAAAAAAGGTACTCGCCTGCTCCCTGCTCTGCTCCTTCCCGTCCCTCGGATCACGGGCACCTTAGTGGTAAAGTGTCCCCAAGCAGAACATCACTGCCGGGTCGCATGTTGCTTGGGGACACTTTATGGGGCACAATTATTTACTAAAGAATAGATTCGCCATAAAATAGCAACTCTGGAGCATCTTTTCTTCCATCTCTCTGTTGTGCTGTTCCTCTGTTATTCCTCCTGGAAATGTATGACTAAAATTGACAACTGGTCATTACATTGCCCTTGTCAATGTGTTGTATCCCCTTACACTCTGAGACCCTATTTATTCCTATACTGTATTTACACCATGACGCGCCCCTCCGCTCGAATGTCATAGTCCAGACTCCTCTGACCACCGATGCCTCTCTTCCAGGTGATAAAGTACGGCATCGTGAGCACGGACACCCTCGTTGAAGACTTACTGCACTGGAGGACTTTGTACATTGCTGGCCGCTTACACAAACCTGTGAGTCCTGAGCGGTGTCATCCATCACTTGAAATGAACACAACAGTTTTCTAATTGTACATAGACTTCATAGAGGTGTAAGGCTACGTTCACACTTACGTTGTTAATTCCGGTATTGAGATCCGGCAGGGGATCTCAATACCGAAATGAAACGGATCTGTTTTGATTTTGCACATCAGGAGGCATCCGTTCCGTTAGGGTGCAGTTGTGTGAAATCAAAACGGAAAAAAAAAACGGATCCGTCACTAAATAAGTTGAGTCAATGGGTGATAGATCCGTTTTTTTAAAGGGAACCTGTCACCTGGAAAACACATATTAAACCAACCACAGTACCTTAAAGTATCCCCCAGTGTGTTGCTAATAATGATTCTTTCCTCATTCTGTCTCCTCATATATGTTAAAATCGCAGTTTTAGGCCGAATGCACGCGGCCAGTGTTCCGCGGCCGTGAGCGGTCCGTGGTATGCCGGCCTGGATTCCTGCTGACAGCAGGAGCGCACGGCGTCATTGGTTGCTATGACGCCGTGCGCTTCATGCCACCGCTGCACTACAGTAATACACTCGTATGATCTATACCAGTGTATTACGGTAGTGCAGCGGCGGCATGAAGCGCAAGGCGTCATAGCAACCAATGACGCCGTGCGCTCCTGCTGTCAGCAGGAATCCAGCCCGGCATACCACAGATCGCTCATGGCCGCAGAACACGGCCGTGTGCATTCAGCCTTAATGTCTGTTGGCTCCTTCTCCAAGTCAGACTTGAAGTCAAGGGGGCAGCAGCCTTCTTGCTTCAAGGCACGATAAGAACGCCCCTTACCTCTCCTCTCTACAGTGTGATGGACATCTAGCCGTGATGCCGGGACCGCGCTCTTCTCGCGCATGCGCCGTGCGCTGCCTGTTACAGCGCAATCCCGGCTCCCTCACTCACTGCCTTCATTTTGCAGTCTGCGCATGCGCCATTCAGTTCCATCGCGCTCGCGCCCGGCTGTCGCTTCTCGTCTTTAGCGTGAGCGTAATCAGAACGCAAGCCAGTGATCACGCTCACGCTAAAGACGAGAAGCGATGGCCGGGGCACGATGGAACAAAACGGCGCATGCGCCGTCTGCAAAATGAAGGCGGTGAGTGAGGGAGCCGGGATTGCGCTGTAACAGGCAGCGCATGGCGCATGCGCGAGAAGAGCGCGGCCCCGGCATCACGGCAAGATGTCCATCACACTGTAGAGAGGAGAGGTAAGGGGCGGGGTGTGAAAGTAGCCTAAAAAGGGCTTTGGCAGTGCAACCCTTAAAGGGGTTGTCCAACCCTATATTCACCATAGGCCATCACTATCTGATCGTCGGGGGTCCAACACGCCGCACCCTCGCCGAAGTAAATGGGAGCCGCACTGCAGTAACTAGCCCCGTCCACTGCACTGTGAAGTTCTGTTGCTACTGCAGAGCAGCTGATCGGTGACGGTGCGGGGTCACCCCCACCAATCAGATTGCGCTGACCCATCCTGAGGACAACCACTTTAAAGGAAACCTCTGCCCTTACATAATGGTTTGAAACCTTGTAAAGATCTTCAGTATCTTCCTTCGTCAGTCTCCAACCATCGACTCGTTATGGGGGCCGCATGTCTGTCTCACAACAAGGATCAGACATGTTGAATTTGAACATGCCCAAGTTTTTGGTCGCCCTCCTCCCTATGGTGGTAAAAGAACATGCTTTGATTGTGTTGGCAGAGATGGCTGTTGGCCACACAGGCGGTACACCAAAGCTTGTCAGATGTCTTGACAGTGGAGTGGGGACAGTGTTGTCGGTCTCCAAGGGCAACCAGCAGAATTTTGAAAGCGCTATATATGTAAAGAGAAAAAACAGCCACGCTATTAAAGGGGCCCGTCAGGTATTATATGGGCATTAAACTTAATGGGGTTATTCTGAGAAAGACCATGATGATTTCTCACCAGGATAGGTTATCATTATCACATCAGCAGGTGTCCAAGTCCCAGCACCCCCACCGATCAGTGGTTTCAGGGAGCCGCTGCGGGCAGCTTTCTAAGCACAGCGCCGTACATCGTATAGTGGCAGTGCTTGGTATTGCAGCTCCTCTCCATTGACTTAAATGGGACTGAAGTGCAACAAGGCCATATGACCGATATACAATGATGTCACTGGCCTAGGAAGAGGCTGCAGCACTCAAGGCCTCTTCTAACAGCTGATTGGCGGGCATCCCGTGTGTCGCACCCCTGCAGATCTGATCCTGAGGATTCCTTATTCAAGTATCTGGGGCGACGCCTGTTGACCGTGCACCCATATCTCCGTGCAGTGCTGCCCGGTCATCTACAACAAACTATCCTGAGGATAAGTCATAAAAGTCATAAATAAGTCATAAATGTATTTTCCTGGAAAACCCCTTAAAGGGTCTATTCACACATCCGTATGTGTTTTGCGGATCCGCAAAACACGGACCCCAGCAATGTGCGGTCGGCATCATGCCGACCGCACATCGCCGGCACTATAATAGAAAATGCCTAATCTTGTCCGCAATTGCCGACAAGAATAGGACATGTTCTATTTTTATTTTTTTCGGGAACGGAATTGCGGACCCGGAAGTGTGGATCCGCATTTCCGGAGCCGGACAGCACATAGTGTGGCCCCATAGAAATGAATGGGTCCGCAATTCCGTTCCGCAAAATGCGGAACGGAATTGCGGACTTGTGAATGGACCCGAACATCACTTGGTAGATATGTACAGAAAGAGACATTTTATCTGATGCAAATTAGATGGCGGGTGCCCTGGGGGCTGTCCCTAGCTCAGCAAGACTGCCCACCCCACCCCCTTGGGCACATTTCAAGGAGGTGGCGCATGCACAGCACATCACTGAGGATCCTCACCAGTGTAGGGAGACTGCCGCACTGAGCACGCACAATAGTTTATATTCGTAAGTTTACTCATTTTTAATTAAATGCTTTTAAAAGCACGGTATGCTTTAACCCTTTCACTGCCAAGGACATATATGATGACTTTAAATGTTTGTCACATCAGAGCTATAGCTTGGATTTTGGCATCGTACTAACCCCCCACAATCTTAGGCTAGGTTTACAGTATTCCAGTACTCTGTTTCGGCAGAAGATCGTGAGCAGACGACTGGAACCATATCCGGCATAGCCTGGGTCCACCGCCTCCCCATTCACTATAATGGGATCCGTCAGGTTTCTGGCATGAACCCTGACTTTCTGCCAGAAAAATTCTGCTACATACAGCGTTTTTTTCCAAGCAGAAAGCTGGCATTTTTTCCAGACACCCGACAGATCCCATTATAGTGAACAGGGATCCAGCTAGCCCCGGTGGTGTCTGGATATGGTAATTCGGGTATTCTGCTCCTCTGCTGGAACAGAACAGGGATGCTAAAACGCAGGTGTGGACCTAGCCTTAGCTTTAACATTATATAGAGCTGAAGGTGCAAAATTCAGGGAGCAGGGGGATGTTTTACTTCCTGGCTCTTTGCATTGTTTAGGGGGTGGGGGGCACTGCAAGTGACAGCATGCCCTGTACAACCTTCCTTTTTTTTGCAGATCGCACGCAGACGATCCGTGTCATCAGTGTGCTGTCCTCATCTGTGTGGCCAAGCCACAAATTATAGAACATGTCCTCCTCTTGTCCATTTTTTGAAATTATAGGCCTTTTTTTTTTCAGTGGGGACCACAAAATAAACAGGATGCACACATACCGCATCTGTAGTGTGGGGATTTGCTCTGGTAGACAGGCTTGCGGACGCAGTACAGAGGCAATGACAACGTCTTTAACTTAACTAGTGCACTGTTTTATTCACACAGACGTAAAGTCACAAAATAATAATTTCAAGAAAAACAGTCACCTTGAGTCTGGTGTTAGTTCACACCAGACTGCAGCACATAAGTCCATAAACAATGTAGCAGGCTTAATACATGTGCTTCTGTCCATAAACAATGTAGCAGGCTTAGTCCATGTGCTTCTGTCCATAAACAATGTAGCAGGCTTAGTCCATGTGCTTCTGTCCATAAACAATGTAGCAGGCTTAGTCCATGTGCTTCTGTCCATAAACAATGTAGCAGGCTTAGTCCATGTGCTTCTGTCCATAAACAATGTAGCAGGCTTAGTCCAGGCCCAAACCCTCACGCTCCAACACCCAGACTGCCAGCACTCCACTAGCAGATGGAGGATAATCCACCCCACCTGAACATGCTGGCTGGGTTTTTTATATTCCAGCCAAAACCCGGCCTGGAACCGTGGGGAACAGCCACCCACCCTTCTCTGTGGCTGCTCCCAATAAGAACCGGCCCGGATTGGCTTTACAGCCATTCTAACAGTTGAAGTGTCAGATTGCACTACAGACCTGACACTTCAGGAAAAAACCCGGTTCTTACCTCACCGAGGCCAGGAACCTCGGTGACACGTATCTTCCGTCAATGACGGCTCCTTGTTCCTTCTTACAGTAGGTAGCGGATCCGCAATTTGCCAACCACAAAACAGCTAATGTCATGTGTATGCCCCCCAAAATGAGAAAGTTGTCAATTTTTTGCACAAGTCCCATTTTTGTCTTCTTTACATAATTAACTTTTTTTTTTTTTGGGTGGGGGGGGGGTTCAGTATTGATGACCTATCCTTGGGATAGGTCATCAGTATCTGATCGTGGGGGTCTGACTCCCGATCAGCTGTCATGGCACTACTGTGAGCGCCGCTGCCTTCTGACAGTTTGACAAGCACAGCGCCGCACATTGTATAGTGGCTGTGCTTGGTATTCACTTGAATGGGACTGAGCTGCACCTAGGTCACGTCACTGATGTACGTGAAGTCTCTCACCTAGGAAGAGGCCACGGCGCTCACTGAGGCCTCTTCAAACGCCTGATTGGCGGTGGTCCGATCAGATATTGATGATCTATCCTGAGCATATTATACTCCCGGAGAACCCCTGTAATCATACATAATGTTATCTTCTCTGTGACATTCGGACAGACAGTTTTCACGCTGTCCACTAGGTGGCATCGAAGGCCACTTTTTCATTCTGGGTCATATTAGTACAATTAGTGTTTGCCACAAAGTCTTCCTTTTTATATAACTTAATAGCTCCATTATTCTTTCGACAGAGCTCGCCTCAGGGGTGAACATTTTACCTGGCAGCTCCAGAAAGGCTTCAGATAGAGATCTGTGTGTCGACTTCTGTGTGATGCAAAATCTCAGTATTAAATCAGAGGTCGCCTATGTATTTATACACGGTAATAGGCAGCTTCTTCATCGTGTGCAAACATGCTTATTACAGGTGAAAATTCTGGTGCAGAAAGAGAACGGGCGGCTCAAAGCAGCGCTGAACAGCAACCTGAAGAGCGCTGTCCTAGCCTCCTTCCTCATGTTACCTGAAAGCTTTTCTGAAGAAGATTTCTACCTGCAGATCGCTGGTCTTTCGTATTCAGGTGAGACCAGGTGTACAATGGGCGCAGAAGAAGTCATTGTGCATGCAGAAGTTAAAAAAATATATATAAAATTGTAAAAATAAAATGTGCTAAAGGCCCCTAAATAGTTTGTAGTGGCACAATGAACGTTACAGCTGCGCCAATTTTTCTTTAGAAGCCCCCCGTCTGTGTTAACGGTGCGGCGCTGCTGTCGCCTCATCCATAGGAAGCATAAGGATGGCTGTCAAGTGATTTATCCACACAAGTGTTTTCTCGGGGCATGCACAGAACGTGTCCAGCACATGAGCGGACACAGGAGATGCTGCTGTCTGTATCTGCGCATGCGCTGAATGCTTTCATCTGCTGTTCAGCGCCTGCGCAGAAGAGGATGCAGCTGCAGTCGTCCTCTTGCTTTCAATAGATAGGGATTACACAGCCTGCAGGTGGGCGGCCGGGGGAAAGTATGACGAGCTCTACAGATTTCATTTCTTTTCCTTCTTTTGCAAGGTGTATGCAGCAGTGATTCATCTTTTGTTACATCGTCTTGAATAGTTTTTATTCGGGGCGGCTGGCGTATGATTCAATGATGAGCAGACGGCGGGCTTTGCCTTTGTTATGGTTACGAGGGTCACTAGAAGATCTGATCGAGTTAAGGAAGAAAAATCAGACCCCAATGTGAAAGAGCCCCAATATAAATAAGCCCCCATGCCTTATATCAACAGCCTACATCCTTCATATGGCATAAAAAAAAAATAATCCACTTAACTCTCCTGCTACGGACGCCGCCGCTCCTCACCTCCAGCGCCCTCACTACTTCTTCCTGCCGTTGGCTGTGCTGTGACCTGACTTGTACGGCCAACGGCAGAGGACCAGGAAGCTGTGAGTACAGGGCCCGTAGAGCGCTGCATGCGCTGCTTCCTGGTTCTCCGGTACTAATGAGTGCTTCATTAGTATTCACCCCATAAGATGCAGTGATATTTTCCCCCTACTTTGGGGTAAAAAAGTGTGTCTTCTGGGGAGAAAATAATAGCTGAAGGACCCGGCTTCGCACGGTATATTTTATCTATTCCATTAAATGTTTGTGTATGCCATTAAAAGATATATCGACAGTATACACTATAACACTGAAATCCACAGCCCCCCACCCCTTAACACTAACCCCCCACCCCCACACACACTGCCCCGTCTCCTTAAAATCGGACTTCCACAGCAGCCCACCCCCTTAGCTTTGACCTTTACAGAAGCCTGCCCCTTTAACAGCGAGTTCCACAACACCCCACCCCCTTGACAGTGACCTCCACAGGGGCACGCCCCCTTAACAGTAACCTCTACAGCACCAGCCCTTTAACACTGACCATAGGTTACAGTCCCCTTAACTGACCTCCACCATTCCCGGCCCCATTAACAGAGACCGCCACAGTGACTGCCCCTTTAACAGTGACTTCTACAGTACCCCGCTCTCTTAACAGTGACCTCCACAGAGCTCCGTTTCCTTAAAATGTGACTTCCACAACACCCCACCCCCTTAACAGTGACCTTTACGGCACCTAGCCTCTTAACACTGACCTCCGTAGCGGACCGTCCCCTTAACTGTGACCTCCACCATTCCCTGCCCCTTTAACAGTGACCTCCACAGCGGCTGGTCGTTTATTAGTGACCTCCACAGTACCCCATCTCCTTAACAGTGATTTCCACAACACCCTTTCTCCTTAACAGTGGCCTCTACAGCAATCTGCCCTTTAACACTGACCTCCATAGCGGACCGTCCCCTTAACTGTGACCTCCACAGCAGCCTGCCCTTAGGGTAGCCAGAGGTCCGGTTTTAGGCCGGACAGTCTGGCTTTCAGACTCCCTGTCCTTCGTCCGGTGCAGGGCCTGGATGGACACAGGCATGTCCTTTTGAACAGCTTACTCTCAGACAGCAGCACTGTGCTGTCTGAGCATGAGCTGCAGGGAGAAAGTCACCCTCCCTCCCACCCCTGCAGCTGACAGTAGCTGATTTTGACCTTTTATATGCGTAGTGGGGGGTGTGACTTAGCGGGACCTGGGGGCAGGGTTTTTAAGTCTCTCTTTTCAGGGTGGCCTGAATGGCCACCCTATCTGCTCCCTTAACAGTGTCATCCACAGCTGCCCCTTTAAAGCTGATCTGCAGCAGTGAAGAAAAATGGCTGGGTTGTTATGGAAACCTGGTGTAAAACTGTGTGTATGTGGAGACTAAGGGCCTGCGAGATTCTGTTGGCTGATGAGGGTCATGTGACCAGGCTTCTATTGGCTAATGCATTTTTTGGGGAATATCTCATGAACTAGAGAGCTGAGACCTGGTCTAAAACCTTCCCGGACACCTGATGTACCTGTGTGCCAAATTTCGTGATTGTAAATGCGACTGTGTGGATTCCTTTAGCGACATATATACACACACACACACACACACACACACACACACACACACACACACACACACAGCTTTATATAATATATTAGTTTTGATTATACTGTATGCTCTTATTCCTTCTCTTTAGGTGACTTCAGGATGATAATTGGTGAAGATAAAGCCAAAGTGATGAATATTGTTAGACCGAACATTGGACATTTTCAGAAGCTGTACAGTAACATACTACAGGAGTGTCCCCAGGCTGTGTACAAGCAAGCACAGGGCCGAATAGAGGTAAAAGGGCCTGCGAGGATCAGGGAACTTAATTTCAAGCGAAAAGCCTAAACTGCCTTTGAAAGTGCAATACATTTTTATACAATTCTCTAATATTATTGGAATAGCTCCGATTTAGTGCTAGAGTGATCCGGACCTACTACAGTACTTCTGGCGTATTCCAGATCTCCAGTGGTATGGCTCGGGTACTCGGGTCAGTATGCTGGATGGTGCCGACTACAACATGGTAATAATGATTCCAAACTCTATTACCAAGGGTAAAACTGTTCTAGAGAAATCCCTACTTCCTACCTTTAAAGGGGAACCCTGATCTCGGCTATTTGGCTGAGGTCAGAATACCCATATGCCCAGCCAGAGATGGTCAGGGTTGTGCAACAGTGTGAGCAATTCTGCCCCTTTTCCAGCAAATGGTGGGGGTTCTTGGCACCTGGACCACCATCGATCAAAGCTTCTGCTGTCATAATGAAGCCACTATGTTATAAAGTCAGTAGTCCTGTCCTGTCTGATACAAGGCAAACAATAGAGGTTTCTCTCTTAAAACAAAAGCCTATGGGATTCGTTTAGTAAAGGCTGTTTATACTGGTGTATAAAGCGGGCACTTTATTGAGAGGCGCAGGCCTCCATCTTGTGCTGTGCATGCACCAGAAGCTAAGGTTTTCTTATCTACGGTTTTCAGGTGTAAATTATTGTAACTGTCTCTGGCTGGACTGGCCCCATCCCCTTCCCTTAAAGGGTTTTTCCAATAGTTGAATACTGATGACCTATCATAAGGATAGGTCATCAGTATCTGATTGGCGGGGGTCCCGGGTATCGGTCAAGAAGGCAGCGGCGCTTGCAGCTTTCCTTAGGCCACGTGATGACATGTTCGTCGGTGATGTGGCCTAGGTGCAGCTCAGCCCGATTGAAGTAAATCAGACAGAGCGTGATACCAAGCACAGTCACTATACAGTGTACGGCGGTAAGTACGGACAAGAAGGCCGTGGAGCTTTCAGAAGCGCCGGTACCTTCTCAAACAGCTGATCGGCGGGGTTCCCAGGTGTTGGATCCCCCACCGATCAGATACTAAGGACAGGTCAGTCACTAGCTTCAGCAGTCACGTGGGAGGCCTTACTTAATAAGCGAATTCCAAGAGTACCTCCGAACCCGAGACGACTAATAAGCTGCTTCTTTCTGACCACCAAGCAGACAGGAGGCCACCATACACAAATCTGCGGGTTTATGCAGGGTCATTGTCACCAGTAATGGGGATAATAAGGATAGGAATGCTGAATTTCACGAACACCGAATCAAAATGGAAAATGACTGCTAAGGGAAAGTGGGAAAGTGAAGGGGAATAGTATATTTTTATATAAAACTTACCTATTTTAAAAAAAGACAATCACATTAATGGCAGTACATGGGTATTAGCAGGGGCGTACATAAAAATCACTGGGCCCCATAGCAAGAATCTAAATTGGGCCCCCATTCCCCTTTTATAGCCCCTCCCACTACCCATTCCAGGCCTCTCCCGTTGTTTCATGAACTATTCTTGCTGCTGCGTTTTATAATTTATGCCATCAGGGCCGGATTGGGATACAAAACAGCCCTGGCACACAAGAGGTATAATAGATGCAGTGTGTACAGATATATAGAGTATACAGCAGTGTACTGTTATGTGGGGTACAGGGTATAATATATGCAGTGTGTACAGGTATATAGTATATTCCGTAGTGTACTGATGTGTGGGGTACAGGGTATAATATATGCAGTGTGTACAGGTATATAGTGAATACAGCAGTGTACTGATATGTGAGGTACGGGGTATAATATATGCAGTGTGTACAGGTATATAGTGTATACAGTAGTGTACTGATATGTGAGGTACGGGGTATAATATATGCAGTGTGTACAGGTATATAGTAAATACAGCAGTGTACTGACAGCTCGTACCTCGCATATCAGTACACTGCTGTATATACTATATATCTGTACACACTTCATCTATTATACCTCGTACCTAACAACATATCAGTACACTGCGATATATACTATATATCTGTACATATTGCATATATAATACTGTGTAATATATGCAGTGTGTGTGTGTATATATATATATTTACACAGAGCAGTGTATTGATGTGAGACATAGAAGGTATAATACAGTAGATGCATAGATGGAGTGTTTACAGATATATGTGGTCAGTTATACATTATGGTAACTGTGTGTGTGAGGTACATGAGGTAGTGGTCACTGTAGCTGTCTGAAGTATTATACATAAGTGAGCAATGAGTAAAAACAGGGCATGGGGGGGGGGGGGGTAAATGACGAGAAGTGGAGGACCTCCTCATACCACTCCATTCCAGTCTGTATGGATCAATGCAGAGATGATTGTGAACTTCTAATACTTGCTGTTGGGGGTTGAAGGACCTGTGATGATGTCATCTCAGGTCCTGGCAGATGTACCTTTCAAACCTAAGAACTACACAATTTTTGGTGCAGTTCCTTTGCTAGATTCTGCAGGACCTGTGATGTTGAAGATGATGTCATCACAGGTCCTGGCAGATACACTGTTCTAACCTGGGAGCTACACTTTACACTGTGCGGTTCCCTTACAGGACCTGTGATGACCTAATCAAAGGTCCTTTAGCTTTAGAAATATAAACAAGAGCAATTAGAGGGCGGGGCCTCTCCTCCACTTCAGGCCCCATAGCAGCTGCGTGGTTTGCCTGTATGGTAGGAACGCCACTGGGTATTGGATGTAGTGCCGCCAGACCTGTGATGTATACATTTCATTGCACTAGGAAGCCCACTACTGAACAGTGTGCCCTTTGCCTCTGTTCTCACAACATTAGTCCAATACATGGGCTTAGAGAGTCTGCAGCATCATCTCTCCTCCTGCCCCCTCCCTCCCCCCCCCTCTGTGTCCCCAGTTGGTGTTTTTCAGAAGATGTGCGTTTTTAGGAACTAAGTAGGTCTGTGAACGTTTACAGAGAGCCTGTAGGTAGGTCATGAGGGTATTACAGGCTGCCGGAAGGTGAGAAAGATGTACCTTGCCCACAATGGTTGAGAATTACTGCTTAAAGGGAACCTGTCACCGGGATTTTGGGTATAGAGCTGAGGACATGGGTTGCTAGATGGCCGCTATGACATCCATAATATCCAGTCCCCATAGCTCTGTGTGCTTTTATTGTGTAAAAAAAACGATTTGATACATTTGCAAATTAACCTGAGATGACTCCTGTCCCTGACTCATCTCACGTACAGGACTCATCTCGGGTTAATTTGCATATGTATTAAATCGTTGTTTTTTTACACAATAAAAGCACACACATCTAGCAACCCATGTCCTCAGCTCTATACACACAATCCTGTTGACAGGTTCCCTTTAATTATGAAGAAAAGACTATGCGCCTTGTATACTAATTCATAACTTATTTTATGTTCAGGTAGATAAGAGTCCAGAGGGTCAGTTTTTGCAGCTGATGAGTTTGCCAAAGCATTTACAACAGAATATTACAGATCTTGTGGACCAGCCGGGAAGGAATCGGGATGTAGAAGAGGTGTTACTACAAGTAGCTCAGGACCCCGACTGCGGGATTGTGGTACAGCAAGGTAGGAGCTTGATGGCGATGCTGATGTTCTGCCTTGGTTCTACCAGGGTATTTGCATAGTTTTGCTGATTTGTGCTGATTTACCTCTTAAAGGGAAGCCGTCGTCCCCAAAAACGCCTCCTAAACTAGAGTAAGCAGTGTATAGTGTAAGAGACGCCAAGTCCGGTTATATCATTTTTATCTTCATACTCACTTGTGTTCTGACGCCGTGCTCCCACAAACCAGCAGTAAAATGCACTGAGAGGACTCCTCCTGAAGTCCTCCACATTATGTGTGTGAACGCAGGAGTCCTCTCAGTGCATTTTACTGCTGGTTTGTTAGAGCACAGCATCAGAACGCAAGTGAGTATGAAGATAAAAATGATATAACCGGACTAGGCGTCACATACACCGTATACCACTTACTCTAATTCAGATCTGACATATTCCCTTTAATGTATCATTACAGCAGTCAGACCTTTGTTTTCTCTGATACAGAGTTCCAAATCTGCTGCGAAGATGTAGGCAGGATTTATCCCGATGTTTGTGGCAGAAAAGTGACATCAGAAAGTGACTTTACTTTCTCAATCATTTCTCCAGACATTTGTGGCTTTTTAGATTTCTGCAACATTTTAGGTGTTTTTTTTTCTTTTCATGATGCTCACTGTGTGGGATGAAATATTTTAATCATTCGGACTTTAACTGACGCGGTAATCAATTATGTTCTTTTATTTTGATTTGTACCTAGTAAATGGAAAATGTTTTTTCTTTTAATATTTGGTTTAAAAAAAATCATTTTAAACATTTTATGAAACTTTTTTTTTGTCTTTGTCCCTCTACAGCACTTGAGCATGTCATTGCTTCTATAATACACCACAATACTTATTTATTGCAGTGTATTGTGCCGTCAGCACTGTCCTATTCCATCCTAGCAGGGTTTAATAGTATTGAGATGGCAAGCCTGTGGACCTTCACTGCTCGGAACCCCACAATTGCATTGTGGGGGGCTGACTGGGTGACAGAGGGAGCCTTTTCCATCTGTCTAAACGCTTAGATACTGCGGTCGCTATAATCTCTGATCCAGGCGCTTTCAATGCAGGGAGCCAAGGGCACTGCACATGCAGGGACCATCTTCAGGGCACTTCCAAACTTGGCGCCCTGGGGGAGGGTCAAACTGCTGACAGACTCGCTTTAAAGGGGTTGTCCACAATCCCTTGATGTTCTACTGGTCCAATACGGTGATCATAGGGTGCTGTACTGTTAGGACGCTTAACCATCAGATGTGATTTGTGCTGACAGCGAGTGTCCCCTTTTCGTGTAGTACCACCCCAGGAGAAATGAAGCATCATCTGATTCTTTTTGCAGAAACAAATGAATGTCTTGTGGCCATTCTCCACTCCACTATTGGAAGGACGGGGGACTCCCTTAATATACTCCGAATGAGCAAATATGGTGTTTGAATTTTTTAAAAAAAAATTTGTGTTGAGTGAAGTCACTTCGTTCAAAACTTCGGCATAATATTGTACAGAGATTCGTCTCCTTACAGTATTAGAATGTATGGGCTCCGATGAGCCGAAGTTAGTTATTTGCGAAGTCGTGCGTGACTTTGTTGAATAACTTTGGTAATTGGTTTTTAAAGTGAAAAAAACACTTTAAAACTCGAAACCGAACTCCGTCTCAGTTCCGAGGTACCAGTTGGAACCAAAGCCGAGTTGGATTTCAAGTTTTAAAGTGGTTTTCCACTTTAAAAACCAATTACTGAAGTTATTCAATAAAGTCACGTGCGACTTTGTGAATAACTAACTTCGGCTCATCGGAGCCCATACATTCTATTACTGTATGGAGACTAATCTCTGTACAGTATTAGAATCCATTCACACGTCCGTGGTGTGTTGCGGACCCGCAACACACCCGGCCGGCACCCGCTAAAGAAATGCCTATTCTTGTCCGCAGCTGCGGACAAGAATAGGACATGTTCTATCTTTTGCGGAGCTGCGGACCGGAAGTTCGGGGCCGAAACCCAGATGTTCGGGGCCGCGTTCCGCAAATGCTCTCCGCTTCTCGTCCGGGCCCACAGAGAATGAATGGCTCCGCACCCGTTCCGCAATTTTGCGGACGTGTGAATAGACCCTTCTTATTCTGAAGTTTTGAATGAAGCGACTTCGGATAAGGCATCCAAAGCTCGCTTCGCCCAACACTAGAAGAACTCTGAATTGATTGTTGTTTCCGCTCATCCTCTTCCATCACATCTATGACAGCAGAGTAGGACAGTCTACTTCTCAGTCCTAAAGGCATTCATTTCATCAGCCCATTCTTTTACACCCCCTTCCTCTTGACAAGGTTTCCAGAGTCCGTGTGTATTGTTCGCCCCGGGGGCCCCATACTGTCATGACCTGATTTATGACAGAATAATTAGGGCCCGAGGTGCTGAATGATCCCACGGGTCACAGTGTGAAATCAAATGCATTAAAACAGTTTATTTATTTTTTCCCTTTTACTAAGTGTACGGCATTTTCTTATAGTTGTCAGTAAACAGATTATAAGTAATGCAAAAATGGTAAATCTGTGGTTTGCTTAAAGGGAATGTGTCACAGAAAATGATCAGTTCTTTAAATCACTTTTTTATGTTTTAAAATATTTAAAACCTTTTTGATGTTGTTTTTTTAATTTTCCATGTCACTTTTTATATTTTAAAGGGAATCTGTCACCTATTTTGACCATATAAAACCGTTAACATATCAATGTGCAATAAAGTACCTTAATTCCAGCATGGGTCCTCTTTCTTTTATTCAACTTTTCATTCAGATGAAAAATAGATTTCGGAGGCCAAGAGAGGAGGAAGCAAGGATGGTGGGGTGAATAAATTACATGACGTAGTGGAAAGGGCGGCGCCGTTCGGCAAGGATGTGGGAGCAAATTTATTTTTGAGGAGGCGTGCTGGGCTTGGAAGAAAGGCGGGCTGGGCACTGCAGGGGGCGTTACTGGGCACTAGAGGAGAGGAATAACGCCCCTCTGGGCACCTTGAGGCTTAATTAGCATATCAGAAAAATCGCTTTTTTATCTGAATGAAAAGTTTAATAAAAGAAAGAGGACACATGCTGGAATGAAGGTACTTTATTGCACATTGATATGTTAACGGTTTTATATGGTCAAAATAGGTGACAGATTCCCTTTAACTAAAACCAAAAATTCTGCAGTTTTCGCACTGACCACTATGTCTAATAATTGGCACCAGTTATTTTTGTACAGATCACTTTACTGCAGTTACCTGCTTATCTGTCGCTCTAATCCTGCCTGTAATGATATCACCTCTGTGTATAGATAAGACAGGATCCACCATTCACATTGGGTGATTGTCAAAGCTTCTCTATTCCTTCCTTGTACAATGACCTCTGCACAGGTCAGAGAGCATGCCCGGAAAACTCTCCTATAGAAGTCAATGAGGACCCCTCCAGACCATTGTCTATGGACCATGGGGCTGCCATAAAGCCATTTTTTTAATGCTGTGTAAATGCTGTTAGGAACAGCAAGGGCAAGATGGCAGCCCCCATAATAATGGTCAGGAAATAAAATTAAAAAATCTGCAATCAGAAAATAAAAACAGATTAGAAAAAAGGAGATGTGTTACTATCAAGTTTTAACTGGCAGATAACATTTTTGGAGACTCATTTCCTTTAACGAGGTTGGCCTATCTAGGACATTGATAGCATATTGCTAGGACCGCTATCAATGTCAGATAGGTGCGGGCCTCACCTCTGGGACCTGCTCATATCTCCAGAATGGCACCGAGAAGAAAGAACAGATAGCAGCCGAGCATGCGCAGCCACCCTCCATTCACTGCTATTGGCGTTTGCGAAAAAAGCCAAGCACTATTTCTGGCAGTCACATAGTGATGAATGGAGAGGTGGCCGCACATGCACAGTGTACTCTCCTTCTCTTTAGGGGCCCCGTTCTGCAGATAGGCGGTGGGTGAATCTATGTGATGGCCTATTTTAGCCATATATAATCAATTTCCCAGATGGACCAGCCCCTTTAAAGGGAGTATGTCAGCAGTTCTGATCATGCATGCAAAACGGCTGACAGCGTTAGGTAGGAGCAAGGGAGAGCAGTACAAACATACCTTTTTGTAAAACTTTTATTATCGGGATTAGTGTGAAAATGAACTTTTAGGCCTCTTTTACACAGGCGTTGCGGGAACACGTGTGATTTTTCCGCGCGAGTGCAAAACATTGTAATGCATTTTGCACGCGCGTGAGAAAAATCAGCATGTTTGGTACCCAAACCCGAACTTCTTCACAGAAGTTCGGGCTTTGGATCGGTGTTCTGTAGATTGTATTATTTTCCCTAATAACATGTTTAAAAGGGAAAATAATCGCATTCTGAATACAGAATGCATAGCTCAATAGGGCTGGAGGGGTTAAATAAATAAAAAATAAAATAAAAATTTAACTCGCCTTAATCCACTTGATCGCGCAGCCCGGCTTCTCTTCTGTCTTCTTCTTTGGTCATCACATGGTCCGTCACATGATCTTTTACCATGGTGATTGATCATGTGATGACCGGAGTGACGTCACCACAGGTCCTTTTCCTGCACACAGCAAAGAAGAAGACAGAAGAGAAGCCGGCTGTGCGATCAAGTGGATTAAGGTGAGTTAAATTATTTTAAAACATTTTTTAACCCCTCCAGCGCTATTGTACTATGCCAGTGATGGTGAACCTCTTAGAGACCGAGTGCCCAAACTGCAACCCAAAACCCACTTATTTATGCCGGCTGTGCGATCAAGTGGATTAAGGTGAGTTAAATTATTTTAAAACATTTTTTAACCCCTCCAGCGCTATTGTACTATGCCAGTGATGGTGAACCTCTTAGAGACCGAGTGCCCAAACTGCAACCCAAAACCCACTTATTTATCGCAAAATGCCAACACAGCAATTTAACCTGAACGCCAATATCGTATATCTTCCATGTACTTTATTATTTAGCTATAATAACCTGTCTACATTCAATGTGCTGCCTGTGCTGTTCATAGCATGTCCTGCATGATGAATGGCAGGAAAAGTCTAAGGCATATTGGTACACCATAGACTTTCTCCAGGGTGCGGGTGCCCACAGAGAGGGCTCTGAGTGCCGCCTCTGGCACCCGTGCCATAGGTTCGCCATCACTGTACTATGCATTCTGTATTCAGAATGCTATTATTTTCCATTATAACCATGTTATAAGGGAAAATAATAATGATCGGGTCTCCATCCCGATCGTCTCCTAGCAACTGTGCGTGAAAATCGCACCGCATCCGCACTTGCTTGCGGATGCTTGCGATTTTCACGCAGCCCCATTCACTTCTATGGGGCCTGCGTTGCGTGGAAAACGCAGAATATAGAACATGCTGGGATTTTCACGCAACGCACAAGTGATGCGTGAAAATCACCGCTCGTGTGCACAGCCCCATAGAAATGAATGGGTCAGGATTCAGTGCGGGTGCAATACGTTCACGTCACGCATTGCACCCGCGCGGAATACTCGCCCGTGTGAAAGGGGCCTTTATTCAGCCAGGCCACTGCTCCTTGTACCCAGGAGGCAGAGCTTCACTACTAAGTGCACTCTATGTACTGAGCTGCTTCACAGACCCTCCATTGCTCTGGGTGACAACTGTAGCATCCAACCAGGAGACCAATACAGCTGTCACTCAGAGAAGAGAGGAGGGGCTGTGAAGCTCCGCCTTCTGGGCACTATCAGAAGCAAAAACTGGCCGAATAAAAGTTCATGTGCACACTAATAATAAAAATAAAGTCCACTAAAAATATGTTTGTCCTGCTCTTCCAATTCCCCACCTAGTGCCATCAGCAGATTAGCATGATTAGAACTGCTGACAGATCCCCTTTGCTCAACAAGCTGGTGATACACAGAACGATGGCCCAAATTTAATGTTGTTCCTTCACCTAAATTCGGGTTTATTGTGTGCCAAAATCTGGAACATCTAGTGTTTAGAAATAATTATGAAGCAAATGAGCCAAAGAGAATAATCCACTGCGCCTTGCTTGATGAGGGGGTGTGCCCTTTGCAAAGGGGGTGTGGCCTACGATACAACATTTTGCATCAAAATTGTGTTGTAAAGTAAGCCAACCTATATAAAGTTCCACAAAAGTGTTGAGCCATGCACCCAATTAATCATACAGCGTTAACCACTGCAATGGACTGATTCTAGACAGGGTTAAAGGGGTTATCCAAGAGTATAAAGTGTCCGGGCCCTCCCACATGGATAACGCTTACCTGGGTCCCCGCTCCCTGCGCCGCTTCTTGTCCCCACACCGCCGCTGCTGCTTCTCCTCGTGCCTAGATGAAAACATCCGGTGTCGGGGGGGGGAGCCTCCCTAGCATTACCAGCGATGCTAGGGAGGCTCGTCCCTGTCCGCCATTGTCTGCTTCCCCCCGACCCCGGATGTTTTCATCCGTGCACGGGGAGAAATGGCAGCAGCAGCAGTGGTGCGGGGACTGGGAGCGCCGCGGGGGTAAGTATATTCCATGTAGGGGGCCCGGCCAATGGGGGGACACTTTATACTCTTGGATAACCCCTTTTAATAAATCTGCCCCAATGTGTTTGCCCAATGTGAGCGCTGACCCTTTAAAGGGATAGTTCCATATTCAGCATTTATAGCGTATGGACACGTCTAGAATACTCGCCTATCATGAGAACGGGGGTCCCGATGAACCTGCTCGCAGGCAAACAGGATTCTCCGGACCTCTTTTCTCCTGATAGGTCCGCGCCTGTTAAGTATTTTTGGCGTATCCTATGGATTGGCCATAAATGCTGAAGATGGGGGAAATCACGTGTTTCTGGAGAATAACAGTGCTGTAGTTTGTGAACGTGACGTCCTTTTACTATCACACGCTGTTCCGTGAATGAGATGAGTAACAGCTGTTTTCCGTCTCTCTACAGCTATATTTGGCATAGTGAAATCTTCGAGTTTGAGTCAAAGCGTTAAAGGGATAGCGACTGCCGGTAAGAGCTTCACGTTCCAGAATGCTTCACCATTTGCAGTTTGGTGGCGTGGATCCTGCTTGACCCTTCCTTGTGCTCCCAGGATTTGTGCTGCAAGCACTTCGCTTGTAAAGGTTGAAAACTAAAGCAGTGTCTCAGAATCAATAAATCAAGGTTTTATTCAAGAAAATCCATACAACAAGTGGTTGCAAAAACAACGCCTACGCGTTTCGGACAGCTTCCTTGTCCTTACCTATCGCACACGATGCGGATTGCGTGCGGAAAAACAGTACCAGCAAAGTGTATGAGATGGGAGAAATGTCATGTACACTGTGCTTTTTGTTTAGGTGCAGAACTGACGTGCTGTGCGGATTTTGAAATCTGCAGCTTGTCAATTGTCGTTGCGCTTTTCTTGTTTGGATTTAACCCTTTTCAAGGAAGCGTGAGATCTGTGGAAAAACCGCATCATTCAAGTGAACAGAGCTTAGCCCCGTCCATGCTAGTTGATACTAGTCGTGACGTCAGTGGGCCAGCGGTAAACAGTGAGCAGGCCGTGGCGCTGCTGGAGCGCCGCTGCCTTCTCAAACAGCTGATCGGCGGGGGGGCCCGGGTGTCGGATCCCCGCCGATCAGATGCTGATGATCTATCCAGAGGATAAAGCATCAGTTAAAACTAACTGCAGAACCCCTTTAAGGGTCCTTTACACAGAGCGAGAATCTTAAAGATGTATAGTAGGCTTTTGGAACCTGTGACTCCTCGCTGCTTGTGGAACTACAGGTGTCAGCAGGTTGTACATGGCCAGAACCGCTGGAGCAGTGGTGCAGAGGTCCTCCATCAGGAGATGCATCATTAGGCTTCCCGTGAATGGCTGCTGTTTCTCAGCAAGTTCAGGTAAAGCACATATAACCCAGTTCTAGTCCGCGCGGCGCGCTACTGTACCACGGCCGCTACGTGGAACCCCTTCCTCAGGATTTGCCCAATCTACAGCCTTCAGGTTGTGAAAAGAGAAGAGGGCTCTGGC
This sequence comes from Bufo gargarizans, assembly GCF_014858855.1. NCBI lineage: Eukaryota > Metazoa > Chordata > Amphibia > Anura > Bufonidae > Bufo > Bufo gargarizans. The sequence continues at coordinate 72,388,111 of NC_058086.1, read as the reverse complement.
CATTGCTTTTGTGTACCAGCTGAATATTCTGAACTGCATATAAAGAGGACCTATCGCCTCTCCTGACATGTCTGGTTTAGTAAGTACTGTGCAGTGCCAGTCCTCTATTATTCCTGCTAGAAGTTATGAATGAATTGCTATCAGGTTTGCAAGAACAGTGCCGCTGGGTGTTACCATTTGGTGGTGTGTCCCTGCACGGTCTGACACTGGCAGCAATGATGGGATAATGTCATACTGTGCAGGGGCACACCCTCAACTGGTAACACCCATATGGCCCTTTATTGCAAACTGCTAGTAATTGCTAACTTCTAACAGGAATAATAAAGGAATAGCACAACAAAGAGTCATAAGAATAGATGTTGCAGAATTGTTACTGCAGGAGGAATGCAAGTAGTTACTAAAACATCCGTGTCGGGGAAGGTGAAAGGTCTGTTTTAACCCCTATGATCACTGCTTGCGGGCACCATAGCTGCCGTCTGCGATCGGTAATAACAGCAGTTGCAGGCCTTTAACCCCTCAGATGTCAGATGTGACCACAGCATCTAAGAGCGCAAAACCCAGAAGCACTGTGCTTCCAGGCTGGGAACGGCTCGGTTGGGGGATCCGTTCATTCTCTGTGAAAGGTCTGAACCTGCTGGAGGCCTTTTACAGGTATATTCCAACATAGACCTGCAGGTGGCAGCACTGCTTTGGAACATACTGAATTTTCTAATTAGCAATGCGCTGAATCTCATTGCGAATTAGTAAAGGGGGTCTGACAATTACATGTTGTAAGACCTTTTGGGGCCTGTAAAAAGCTGCCCCTGCTTCTCACCACCCTCCCACCCAAATCTAAAATTAAAAGTTGTCCATTAGGTGTACTGCAAATGGTGCCATTTAGAAATACAGCTCTTCTTGCAGAAAACAGGTCCCTAAGAGTTAGAGGAGTAAGGCCTCATGCACACGAACGTTCAGTTTTTTGCGGTCTGCGGATCCCCAAAAAACAGAAGCCGCCCGTGTGCTTTCCGCAATTAAGTCTAGGGGTTAAAGTGCAGCTCTCTCATGACAGATAGCTCGCTACTACATGACACATTACTATGACACCATTACTTGGATATATTCAGTTTCTTGTGTTTTTTGGACTTAGAGGTCCTGTCATCCCAAAATGCAGTCCAATCCGCAGGCAGCAGGTTATAGCGCAGGAGGAGCTGAGCACATTGATATATAGATTGGTGGTAAAACATTCCGTAAAACCTGTGATTTATACATTTTATGTCCTTGCCTTTCTGCAGCCCTCGGTACAGGGAGGTGTTCTCAGTGACTGACCGCTATCTCTGTATACACACTTAGGGCTCATGCACACAAACGTATTTTCTTTCCTCTTCCGTTCCGTTTTTTTTTGCTGACTGAATGCGGAACCATTCACTTTAACGGGTCTGCAAAAACAACGGAAAGTACTCTGTGTGCATTCCGTTTCCGTATTTCCATTCCGCAAAAAAAGTTGTGCATGTCCTATTATTATTGTCCGCAAATCACGGGCCGAGGCCCCATTTAAGTCAATGGGTCCGCAAAAAAATACGGAACACATCCGTATGTCATCCGTATTTTGTGGATCCATACTGTAGAAATGCTATGCCCATCCCATATTGCTCATGTGTTTGATGATTAATAAGTTACTGTTTCCGTTTCCGGTCCGCAAAAAACGGATCAAATGCGGAAACCATACCGATATGTTTTGTGGAATAACGGAACGGAAAAAGACTTAAATCGGAGGGAAAAAAAAACTCAGATGCGGAACAACGGATCTGTGAAAACGGTCGTGTGCATGAGCCCTTATACACTCACTGCCGTCAATTACTGCTGACTCCTCCCTCCTGTACCGATAGCTGCTCACAGGAAGAGGACAAAACAAAGACGTAAATGTATAAATTACAAGTTTTACTGAATCTTTTCCCAGACAACTACACATCAATCTGCTCAGCTCCTCCTGCTCTATAACATGCTGCGATCAGATTGCACTGCGTTTTGTGTTGATAGGTCTTTCATTTGTGGTTTGGTTTTTCTGTTGTCTCTGACCTTCACAGGGAGTCTTTGTAAAAGAAAGTTCAGAAGTTAAAATTGACGTCTGCGTGGAATTTTATGTGATTTTAAAGGGATTGTGCAGGCAGTAAATACTGACCGATCCCCAGGATAAGCCATAGATATCTGACTCCCGCCACCCCCACCAATCAGCTGTTCGAGGAGGAGGCCGCTCTCCATGCAAGCGCTGCTTCCGTCATCTCCCTTGCAGCAGCATGTACTCGCTCCTTTAAAGCGATTATACCAGGGCTGGCCCACCTGCGGCTCTGCAGCTGTAGTAAAACTACAACTCCCACCATTCCCTGCTGTGCTGTAGGCAGTCTGGGCATGCTGCGGGTTGTAGTTTTGCCACAGGTTGGCCATCCCTGGATTATACTGTGCCGCAGAGACTTCCAAGACATCGGGCAGTGTAATGAAGAGTGAGGGCCCTACTACACAAACAGAGCAGGAGGGAAGAGTTCCTTCTAGGCAATCGCCTGCTTACTAAAGGAGGAGACCGCTGCTATTACATGCAGTGATCTCCTCCTCAGTATAGGGATGAGCCATCGCTCATCCCTATAATGTCTCATTGTTTGCCGCCGTCAAACCACGATTTTTAAAAATGATAAAATATCCCGATTACCCGATAAACGAGAGGGATCGGTGGCAGTATTACACTGCCAAATGATCGCTAACAAGCATTCATACGATGATCTTAACAATAATTTGCTCGTGTAATACGGACTTTAGTAGCGCTCGCGTAGAGCTCCGCCTCCTCTTCAAACAGCTGATTGGCAGGGCTTTCAGGAGTCAGACCCCCGCCAATCAGATATTGATGACCTATCCTGAGGCACATGGGGGACCCATCTCTGCTACTACAGCCAGTCATTGGCCACAGCAGCCATGTGACTCACGTCAAACCGGACATGAGAGCCGCTGCAGAGCCGGGGGAGTGAAGGAGCTGGAACTCGGCAGCGGGGGTCAGGGAAGTATGATTCCCTCTGCCAGAAAGACCCCCAGCAGTAAACAACCACTTTAATTTTTGTTTTGTTGATGCCTGGCGCTTATTTTTATTCTCGTTTGGGTTACTTATTGCTAAGTGCAGTGTATGACTATGTATTGTGCAATTAGTCAGACAGAAATTGTCTTCCAGCTCTCGTCTGAGAACATGAAAAGGATCTTTGTATTATAAAGTATTATTACATTTGGGAAAGTTTTACATTTCCCCTTAAATTTGGAAATCTCACTAGTAATGTTTTAATAATTGCTTGAATTTGTCTGCTTGTCTTACTGCAGGCAAATCGCCCACTGGGGGGGATTGTTCGCCACATACATTATGCGTCTTGTTTAACAGCCATGTCTTACATGGAGTTATAGTCAGTTCCATTAACAGGGCAAATTTGTAATCCAGTATCTTCTTCTTCTTTTTTTTTTTTTTTTTACCTTTTTGTTTTAGGCTTGTTTTACACCTGAGGCAAGGTATCTGGCAGGCTGTTTCGGCAGAGGAACAGCCTGCCAGAGTTCACCAGATCCGGTCTAGCCAGATACCACTACATTCACTGCCAGAGTCCTTTGACGATAACGGCATCTGAGTTTTCCACTGCACATTCTATAAGGTTTAGGTCCCTTTTACGTTTGAAAATCCCTTTGTTCTGCATTATCCGCCATTAGTTTCAGGTTGACCAAGTAATTTCTGTATGATCAGTTCCCCTGTGGATGCTGAAGGGCATACCTCCAATTCCCTGCCCGGAATCTATATTTATGTACACTACCGGAAAATGAAAAGAGAAGATAAAAAGCTTGTTTTACAATATGGCAGAGCTGAAGGGTGTTCCAAGATCCCTATTTTACATACAGATGCTTCACTGACCTTTTTTTGTCTGGCAGCATTGTTGTTTTTGGTCTGACGCCACTGTTTTCCATCACTGATGATCGGGTGTTGTTGAAGTGTTCACTACGCCTGCTAGATTTGTGCAATTAGCAAACTTTGAAAAGGGCCGAATAGTGGTACATTGGGAAGCTGGATGGTCCATCTGTCAAATCTCTGAAATAGATGGACGAGAAGTTTCCGTAGTGCATCGATAATGTCAGAGGAGGACAAGGGGAGATGCCACCCAGTATTGTGACCCTGCCTGAACATATATTGTGCTATAGAACCCAAAATAATGGGCGCACCACCTTGGTTGTGTGATCATGTTTTCTGGTTTTATTTTCTGCTAGTGTAGGCTTCACACACAATGGGATTCATTTAAAGGGGTTATCCGATCCTGTAAACACCACCCCATAGTGCCTGGGTCCCTCATACAGATCATACTTACCTGGTCCCCGACTCCTACGTCCCTCGGGATCCCTGCACGGCCACCGCTGCATCTGCCTATCGTGCAGATCACAACATCTGACGACAGGGGGTGCAGCCAGTAGCAGGCCGCGATGGTGACTTGCTCCCATAGGGACACGGGTGACGTCACACGTGATGCAAGGGGGCAGGTCACCATCGCGGCCTACTGTTCGCTGCACCCCCTGTCGTCAGATGGGGGAAAAACAGCGGTAGCCGTGCAGGGATCCCGAGAGACGTAGGAGTCGGGGACCAGGTAAGTATGTTCTTTATGAGGGACTCAAGCATTTCAGGGGGTGTTTACAGGATCGGATAACCCCTTAAAGCTGTCCATCAACATTAAAATCCCACTTCCTCTACAATATTTTGTGGAGGGTGTGTTGGCGATACATCTTTCTCTGTACAAACAGTGATTAGGAGCTTTGTAGTGCACGCAATGACTGTAATGTGCTACAAAAGCATAAAATAACAAAAAAAAATATTGCATCATTAGACTTTACAGAAGAGTGGGATGCTTTGTTCTTGGAGTACCTTGGGTGAATGCCAGTTTGCTTTCCAGATATGATTTTGTTCAAAATCCTAGACAATGGTTACAAGTCTTTTCTGCCTCCTGTGACTTGTCAAAGTGATTTACTGATTAAATATGCCCCAAGAGATCGGTGAATGATGGATACGTTTATGACTATTGGACCAATATATATTTTTTCGAAGGGGCTTGACATCATGTCGGTGACAGTATTTTTAACATGACCCTCCAGGTCTCCATAACACTTTCACATTACACGCTGGCTGTAAAGGTAAAATACCAAGTGCTGCCTCCTTTTTCAACTTTCTTCCTCAACTCTTCAAATGTCATGTAGGTAAAGTGGATGCCAGCTTCTCAGACTACACCACAAATGGTGTGATTCAGCCCCTGCCCACTTTTAGTTGGACCGGTGATAATGACGGTACTCTATCCATCCTGTAGCACCGGCCATCTTCCTAGGCCAGTGACTTCACGTCGGGGGCGGACTTGCAATAGATACCACTGCAGAATTTTCCAGTTGGCCAATGCACAGGGGGGCCACCCAAGCCCTGCTTACAACATTGGCCAGGTACATAACGATCTGATGCTTTCAGCATTAATTAGTGCTCAAAGCATGAGGTACTTATGCTCCTGGCTGGCGGCCGCAGGTCTCTTCTTGAATTCAGGTCCTTAGGACGTTGATGCAGTTGAATACTGCAGCAGGGGAGGTAGGATTTTGTGCTGCACTGTGGTATTTGGTTCTGCTGGGGCAGTAATTTGGGCTGCACTATAGTATTGCTGGCCCTGCTTACTTATGTTGTCCCTGCCTACTTGTATTGCCCCACCTACAACATGGGTCTGCTTTTAGGTCTTGCTCCAGGGCCCCTGCGTCACGTTCGTTGGCCCCATGGCCTATTTGCAGTTCAGTTCCTTGGTAACACAAGCCCCACTCATTCCTCCATACCCAAACCATACAGTAGCAAAAAATTGTTTGTTTGGTAACAGATAAATAAACCAATACCAATCAATCAATATTTTAAACGTCTCTTACCATAAAAACCAGCATGTGATCGAATAGTGACAAAGTCCTCCCAGTACTACACCCGAGAGACTACACCCCAAAAAATAAACATTGTGACAAGTCCATTTAACTGTTCATGAAGATCTTCACAGACGGACCTCAGGTAAGGGAGTGCCTGACATAAATTGCTAAAAAAATTTCTGCCAGGGCTGATAGCAGCCAATCCTCAGGATAAACTCTTTCCACCATTAACATCAGAGCCCAATCAAAACAATATTAGAGTCCTAGCTGGAAGACTTTATGAATCTGCTCGTACTGGTAGATATGATCCAAAAGGTACTTGAGACCACCTGAAAGACAAAAAAGGGGGGGGGGGGGGGGTAACGGCACAAACGCCTGCAATACACCTTTACTCACAACAAGAAAAATAATGGAGCCATGTTACCATGTGTCCCCCAAGCTGGAACGCTCTGGGGGGCCCAATCTTTCACGTAAACGGGCCTGGGCTGCAGTACCAAACACCTCCTCAATACAGTGTGTAGAGCTGTGCCACAGTGCCCACTGGAGTGCCGCAGACTCTTCAAACAGCTGATTGGCGGGGATGCCGAGAGTCAGAGATAACCTATCCTGAGAAAACCCCTTTAATAGAGAGAAGTCCTCCTATGAAGACCCTCTGCTATTAGCCGGTTGGCTGCAAACAGCGCCCCTTATTCTGGGGGACCCAAAGGCTCCATGCAGGGGCAGTCAATTGATTTTTGTAGTCTGATCTATGTAAGGTATCACATTTTCTGCTGAGACTACAAAGATTACAGCTGGGACTTAGAGGTCCTACCAGGACATCCCATGATCAGCTTATCATTGGGGTCTCTTCTAGCAAAAGGGATTGTCCAGTCAGAGAATCCCTTTTTAAAGAGGTATGTAATAGTGATGGGTTATCTTTAAAGGGGTTCTCTGGGATTTTCGTAGATTGATGGCCTATCATTAGGATAGGTCCTCAATATGAGATGGTCAGGGATCCGACTCCCAGCCCCAGCCACTCCAGTAGATGCAGCTGTAGTTCTGACGTCTGCTTTGGCACCGAAGCTACTCCTAAACAGCTCAGGCTAGTTTGACACTAGCTTTACAATTTTCCGGCAAGCTGTTTCGGCAGAGGAACAACCTGTCAGAGTTCATCATATCCAGCATAGCCAAAAAGTACCAGAGCACCGCCCGGCTCCATTTACTATAATTGGATCCGGCCTGTTTCTGGCATTAGTGCTGGGATTCTGCCGGACAAAAAACGGTGCTTGAACTCTGGCAGGCTGTTCCTCTGCCGACATATTTTTAATAGTAGCTTCGGTGCCGGAAGCGGGCATCAGAACTACAGCTCCATCCACTGCGTAGTGGCCGGGGAATCGGGGCCGGTTGCTGCAGCACTGCTCCCATTCATTTCCAGTTCCGGTTTCCAGTGCCAAACAACAAACGATGTAATAATGAAGAAACTGTATTTGTATTATTAAATATGTTAATTACCGTTCTAATCTGATTATTTTTTTTCACTTTCAGGGGTAAAGAAAACTATTTGCTACAGTGCAAAGAAGCTGTACAAAATGCTGCGGAGTCTGCGCCATCCGTAATCCTACTTGTGATGATTAGCCGTTTCATTATTTATTCATGTGGATTTTCTTTTATCAAATAAGAACAAAAAAAAACAAAAAACTCTGGAACCTGAAGATGAAGTTTCATTTATTTATCACATTCTGTACCGGTAATTCCACTTTTATAATATGGTTTTCTTTGTGTAAGATTACCACATTAACCCCTTTAACACCCCCTTCCTTCAAATGTATTTGTATAGCTTATGCACTTCATTTTTAGCAGATAAAGCAAAATGCCTTTAACTATTTCTACCTCCAGTATGATATACACACAGCACAGGGGACGTCATTTGTAGCTCCTGGTCTCCAATTCACCCAACAAGGCCCAGCCATAACCTACTGATGTCTTCTATATCCTCAGGATAGGTCCTCAATATCAGATCAGCGTGGGTCCGGCATATCCGCGAGCAGCTGTATGAGGAGACAGCGCGGTCAGAGCGTGCATGTGCCGTCTCCCTTCTCTCTTCCTGTCTGCTGTCCCATAGACATACAGCAGAGAGAAAGGAGATGGCACGTGCGCACTGCGTCGTCTCCTCAAACAGCTGATCGGGGGGGGGTGCCGGATGTCAGACCCCCGACGATCTTATATCGATGACCTAACCTCAGGATAGGTCATTAATAGAAAAAAAAACAGACAACCTCTTTAATATTAACCCCTTAATGATATGGCGTTTTTCACTCCCTGCCTTCCCAGAGCCATAACTTTTTTTAATTTTCCATTCACATAACTGTACGGGGGCAGTTTTTTTACGGCGTTGCCTTTGCGGTAAACTTGACCAGTTCCCTCCATTGTCTAGGTCTGTGCGATTACAGAGATACCAAATTTATATAGTTTTTCTTGTGATTTAATACTGAAAAGAATAAAAACTTTAGAAAAAATTTTTTTTTTTCATTGCATCGCCATATTCTGACCCGATAACTATTTATAGTTACGTTTATGGAGTTGTGTTAGGACTAATTTTTCATGGGGGAATTCTCTAGTTTTCAGTGATAGCATTTTGGAGTTTGTATGCTTTTTGGATCACTTTTTATTCATATATATATATATATATATATATATATATATATATATATATATATATTTTTTTTTTATAAAGGTAAAACGATGAAAAAAAACTTTCAATAGGTTCCTATGGAGCCCTCCCACAGGCAGGGCCCTATAGAAACTATTGCTGTGGATCCTTCAGAGGGACCGAGGCTACCACAAGGAATTAACTGCTTCCCCTCAATGGGGAAACCCTTTCAGATGCCATGGTCACTATTGATCACAGCATCTGAGGGGTTAAATGTCTGCAATCAGCGTTAGTGCCAATCACAGACATTAACCCCTGGATAGAAGCAGGAACCCGGTAGCTATAGAGCCCACTGCGCTGTGGAGCATTAGCCATCTTTAAAGACCCATCATGCACTGTCCGTCTGTCAGATTTCAGGAAAGGGTTAAATGTAAAATACAGCGGAAGATTTACTAGTCAGATGTACCACAATTGTGACATAATTTGCAGCAAAAGCCATACATGCTTACTGGAAAGTCCGTGGTTAAAATGCAACAGTGCGAGTCAAGAAATGCCCCAAAATGTGGGCGTACAATCCTGGTGTAAAGTAAGCCAACTAATAGGGTGATGTAAACTTAGAAAAGTGAGTCTGAACCAAAATGTCCAGCCACTGCTAAATCTGGGGCTTTTAGGCTGTTTGGTCTAATTCTTAGATATATTTAGTAAATCTGCCCCAATGATGTAAAAGGGGGGTAATAATTTACTTGAAAACACTGTACCCTGGGCCAATGTAATCCACAGCCCTAGCTCCACCCGTACTAAATATTACTAAAAATAAGTGTGAGACGGCGGCTTAATCTAGGTGTAACATTATGTGATTCAAACAAGAAAATTGTTTGATAAAAAAGAAATTTGTAAGATAAAAAAGAAAAATTGCTTCCGTACAGACTTCGCTGTAGTTAATGCCATGTGTAAAAGTACCAAATTTTAGTAGAAATTTCAGGCAATGTTTGTACAGATGGAAAGTCCAAAAGATATTATTTTTAAAGGAGTTGTTCAGGACTTTTATTTTGATGGCCTATCTTAAAGGGTTTCTGTCACCTGAAAAATGGGTATTAAGCGGGCTGACATTGGTGATGTGCTAATGTCAGCTGAACATAACTATATTAGTGCCATCTCACTGCCTAAAGCCTTTATTGAGAAAAACGAACGTTTATAATATGCTAATTAGCCCCTAGGAGCAGTGGGGGGGCCGCGTTGCACCTGCTCCTAGAGCAGGGATCAGCAACCTTTGGCACTCCAGCTGTGTTGAAACTACAACTCCCAGCATGCCCACCTCCGTGGCTGTTCTCAGAACTCCCAGAGAAGTGAATGAAGCACGCTGGGAGTCGTAGTTTGACCACAGCTGGAGTGCAGGAGGTTGCGGATTCCTGTCCTAGAGGCTCCGTTTGCCCACCTCTGGCCACGCCCTTCTTCTCTTGATTGACAGGGCCAGGGCAGCGCTGCTCTCCTCCTGCCGGCCATGTCTGCAGTGTAAATCTCGCACCGTTCAGTATTCGGCAGGCGCAGTGAGGGAAGGACACTCGGCGGCTGTTGACTTCCTCACTGCGCCTGCGCCAAATACTGAACAGCGCGAGATTTACACTGCAGAGACGGCCGGAGGTAGGAGACCAACGATGCCTGCCCTTGTCAATCTAGTGTGGCAGCGCCCCCCCCTCCAGCTCCTAGAGGCCAATTAGCATATTATAAAAGTTTGCTTTTCTCAATAACGGCGGCAGGCAGTGAGATGGCACTAATATAGTTATGTTCAGCTGACATTAGCACATCGCCAATGTCAGCCAGGTCAATACCCATTTTTTAGGTGACAGAAACCCTTTAAGGATAGGTCATCAATGTCTGATCGGCAGGCGTCCGACTCCCGGCACCCCTGCTGAACAGCTGTTAAAAGCGTGCCAGTCAAAGCGCCATACATTGTTTAGTGGCTGTGTTTGGTATTGCAGCATTAAATTGGACTGCGCTGCCCCTAGACCATGTGACCAATGATCAGGACGCCACTTGCCTAAGAAGAGGATGCGCCATAAACTCTTCTAACAGCAGATCCCCCGCTAAATCCTGTGGATAGACCATCAATATCAGGATCCCGGAGAAGCTCTTTAACAATTTCCAAAGCGACGGATCATTCATCCATCATGTAAGGAACTTCTGCTGTAAAGTAAACAAGGATTTGAAAGGATGATATTTTTGGGCTCATGTACTACAGATGTGTGTCCATAAATCTCTATGGTGTCATACTGTACCTCTATGTGCCTGCAGTTTTATACATCTGCTGTAAAGCCATGGCAATGGGGCTTTTTTTCTATGGCTCCCCGCTTCAGCAATAGCATATCCATCTACCCATGTGACACTGGCATCAGCATCTCGTGCTGTACCCCGCTGAAGTCAACGTGGTACTACATGACCGGGGCAGCATCAGCTTTATAGCATTTCTTCACACGGCACAAATTTCTTTACAATCTTGCCAAACTTTTTTTAATTCATCTGTGAAAGTTTTTAGCATTTTTGCTGGTATTTTATCTCCATCAAAGTGCTATCTGAGCAGCCGGCGAGCGCCTTGTGAGTGACTTGCTTTAAAGTTACAACTTACATAAGTGGACAAGTCATGGCGCGGTTGAAGGAACAAATGATAATTCTTTAGCCTCCAAGCAGTGGTTCCTGTGGAGACCTGCCCATCCAGAGTTAATGAGGCTGCAGGCTTGAAAGATTGAGTATGTGGGCTTGGCTATGAGTAATACTTTCACAAGATGGGCCATTTATAAGACTGAGGCATTTGTGATCTACGGGCTGTTTGGGATCAGCTATACTTTACTCCACTGAACTATTTTTGTAGAAAAATTTCAAAAGAACACAAAATTGTCCAAGTACACCAAGATAAGATCACGTCCGAGCAGAACATGCAGGTGGATGGTGGAGTTCAGAGGAATATCGGTCAGCTGAAGGAGCCGCCTATCTCGAGTATGACCAGCTTTAGTTACAGCAGTCCTGGGGTCCTTGTTGGGTATCATCATTGGGTTCAGCAATGGTTCTACCCATTACTTGCACAGTCAGTACATCCAAGGAGTTACACAGCTGGGGTCAGAGTTATCTCTAACCTTGACCACTTCATTGCTGGGCAACTTAAAAAATTTTGCTTTTTTTTTGTTTTTCACTCCCTCCTTTTCCTAAGCCATAACGCTTTTATTTTTTTTCCCTTTACATAGCTGCATGAGGGCTTGTGTTTTTGCGGAATAAGTTGTACTTGTATATGATGTAGTGGTAAGCTGGAAAAAAAATTCCAAATGGGGTGGAATTTGGAAAAACAAAATACAATTCTGCCATAATTTTATGGGTTTTGTTTTCATGGCATTCATTATGCGGTAACTGACCTGTTACCTTCATTTTCTGAGTAAGTTAGGCCTCTTTCACACTTGCGTTGTCCGGATCCGGCGTGTACTCCACTTGCCGGAATTACACGCCGGATCCGGAAAAACGCAAGTGTACTGAAAGCATTTGAAGACTGATCCGTCTTCAAAATGCGTTCAGTGTTACTATGGCAGCCAGGACGCTATTAAAGTCCTGGTTGCCATAGTAGGAGCGGGGAGCGGCATACTTACAGTCCGTGCGGCTCCCGGGGCGCTCAAGAATGACGTCAGAGCGACCCATGCGCATGGATGACATGCGATCACGTGATCCATGCGCTTGGGGCGCCCTGACGTCACTCTGGAGCGCCCCGGGAGCCGCACGGACGGTAAGTATACTGCTTCCCCGCTCCCCACTACACTTTACAATGGCTGCTGGGACTTTAGCGTCCCTAAAAAAGCTAAACGTCAGATCCGGCAATGCGCCGAAACGACGTTTAGCTTAAGGCCGGAGCCGGATCAATGCCTTTCAATGGGCATTAATTCCGGATCCGGCCTTGCGGCAAGTCTTCAGGATTTTTGGCCGGAGCAAAAAGCGCAGCATGCTGCGGTATTTTCTCCGGCCAAAAAACGTTCTGGTCCGGAACTGAAGACATCCTGATGCATCCTGAACAGATTCACTCCATTCAGAATGCATTAGGATTAGAGATGAGCGAACTTCTGTTTTAAGTTCGGCGTCTAAAGTTCGGGGGCGGGTTAGCGGAGAATCCCGATCTGGAACCGGATATGGATTCCGACTTCCGTTGTGGTCCGTGGTAGCGGAATCAATAATGGCCGATTATTGATTCCGCTACCACGGACCACAACGGAAGTCGGAATCCATATCCGGTTCCAGATCGGGATTCTCCGCTAACCCGCCCCCGAACTTTAGACGCCGAACTTAAAACAGAAGTTCGCTCATCTCTAATTAGGATAAAACTGATCAGGATTCTTCCGGCATAGAGCCCCGACGACGGAACTCTATGCCGGAAGAAAAGAACGCAGATGTGAAAGAGCCCTTAGATTACAGAGAAACAACATTCAGATAGTTTTCCAAAATAAAAACTTTGGGGAATTTTTTTTTTTTTTTACCAGAAAATAATAGTACTGCAACTTCTATGGACAACCTGTTTAACATGACGTTGTGGCGCGGGGTTTACAGAGAATTTTACAAAGGCTATGGCTTTGCAGCTACCCATAAGTAACAATAAAATTGTGGCTTTACCACATCTCTCACTTTAATGTTTCCATATGGAAAAGACAGCTGCAAGTGACTTTGCAAAAGTTGGATGTTTTGATATTGTGGTTGTGAGGTCTTTAGTCTTAAAGAGGTATTCCCACCCTAAATCTCTGGATGCCAGTATATTCCATTAATGTTATATAGATTGAGGTCCGACCTCTGGGTGCCAGGATATGCCATTACTGTGATATACACTCTCCTACAGAATTATTAGGAACACCATACTAATACGGTGTTGGACCCCTTTTGCCTTCAGAACTGCCTTAATTCTTTGTGGCATTATTTCAACAAGGTGCTGATGGCATTCTTTAGAAATGTTGGCCCATATTGATAGGATAGCATCTTGCAGTTGATGGAGATTTGAGGGATGCACATCCAGGGCACGAAGCTCCCGTTCCACCACATCCCAAAGATGCTCTATTGGGTTGAGATCTGGTGACTGTGGGGGCCATTTTAGTACAGTGAACTCATTGTCATGTTCAAGAAACCAATTTGAAATGATTCGAGCTTTGTGACATGGTGCATTATCCTGCTGGAAGTAGCCATCAGAGGATGGGTACATGGTGGTCATGAAGGGATGGACATGGTCAGAAACAATGCTCAGGTAGCCCGTGGCATTTAAACGATGGCCAATTGGCACTAAGGGGTCTAAAGTGTGCCCAGAAAACACCCCCCACACCATTACACCACCACCACCAGCCTGCACAGTGGCAACAAGGCATGATAGGTACATGTTCTCATTCTGTTTACGCCAAATTCCGACTCTACCATTTGAATGTCTCAACAGAAATTGAGACTCATCAGACCAGGCAACATTTTTCCAGTCTTCAACAGTCCAATTTTGGTGAGCTCGTGCAAATTGTAGCCTCTTTTTCCTATTTGTAGTGGAGATGAGTGGTACCCGGTGGGGTCTTCTGCTGTTGTAGCCCACCTTTCTTTCCCATTCTGACATTCAGTTTGGAGTTAGGAGATTGTCTTGACCAAGACCACAACCCTACATGCATTGAAGCAACTGCCATGTGATTGGTTGACTAGATAATCGCATTAATGAGAAATAGAACAGGTGTTCCTAATAATTCTTTAGGTGAGTGTAGATTCAGGTCCCACCTCTGGGTGCCAGGATATGCCATTAATGTGATATAGATTCAGGTCTCACCTCTGGGTTTCAGATTAAGGTGCTCTCTCCCCAAGGAGAGATAGTACCCCCCTCAAATCCTGACAGGCCTCTCGCCCAGTTAAGCCAGTACTCTCTGCTCTGCACTGATGAGGGGCAATCACCCCGAAACAGCTGTCTGCAGATGAGATGCTGGCTTATTTAATATCCAAGTCATGTCTCAAGGCTTATTTAAGGAGCTGAACATTGACTTATAGGACAGCTGCCTTACATCTGGTGGCATTAGGGTCAGAGCTTGTTAAGAGCTCATTTGCATCCCTTTCTTCTCAGAATTCCAGAGGAGCATGTATGGCCTATAAGTCTCCTCACACTGATTAAGGCAGTTGCAAGTCCAAGAGGTGGGAGCTGCATTTATCATACATTAATGGCTTTTCTTTTAATATCGTTTAATTATGGGGGGGGGGGGGGGGGCTTAGCACGGCTCAGGTGGCTTTGCAGCATTATGAGATAATCTGTATATTCAGCAGCTGGACACACCCTATAAATAAGGTGTACAGTAGCTTTCTTTAGGCTACATTCACACGATAGTGAAAAAAACAGACACCCTGTCAGTTTTTTTTTTCATGGCCATTTTGCATCCATGTGTGCATTCATTTTCTGTCTGTCTGTCCGTTTTTAATGGCCGTTTTGCATCAGTTTTTAATGGCCATTAGAAACAAGTTTTATTGACTTTTGCCTCCCCAATATAAATAATGGTCCCCATAGTGCTTCTCCAGTATAAAGAATGCCCCCATTAGTGCCCCCCATTATAACGAATGCAGACACTTCTTTTTGGTAGACCAGTAGTTGTCACTCTACCTTCCATTATTAGCTGCCTGTATTACTGGAACTTGGATTCGGGGAATCTCGGGTTACGCTACCACAAAAGGGGCAGTGAAGTCGATATGCGGCTGTTGGAGAATTTGCATTAGGTACCAGGCTCCGACAAACTGCTTATTGTAAAGTCGTGTAATGAAACCCGCACGTAGCTGTTATAAAGTGTGATAATGCGGTCAGCGGGACTGGGTCATGAATGTACTGTGTACCGTCTCCTCTACATATGCGTTTTGGCATTCTGGTTTTCAGATCCGGCAGAGGATCTCAATACCAGAAAAAACGTTTCTGTTTAGTCCTCATGCATTCTGAATGGAAAGAGATGCAGGATGCCTTCCGTCCTGTGCTGCAAGATGCGGTTTTGTGTCGGGTCATTGAAATGGAACAAACCGGATCAGTCACTAAAAGCAATGTAAGTCAATGATGATGGATCCATTTTTTATTTTTCGGATCCATCACCCATTGACTTTCAATGTATTTAGTGACAGTTCCGGTTTGTCCCATTTCAATTTCACACAACCGCATCCTAACGAACCATTTTGGTCAGGTTTTGAGATCCTCTTCCGAATCTCAAAACCTGAAACCAAAACGCATATGTGAAAGCCTATGTGTGATTTTAACTGATAAATTAAGAGCCTTAGGAATACAAATTTGCAGGAAAAAAATAGTTTTAGGCCCAACCTTACTACTGTTCTGTACAAGCAGTAATATGACACCTGTAATGACCTAAAGTGCGTGTCCACATGGCGTGCAAAAACATAAGGCGCTTTTTCCCCTGATACGAAACCTGAGGCAGTTGCCAGGTTCCATCAGATGCTGTAGGACAAGCATTGCTTCTAGGGGAAAATATCTGCGTAGGGGTACATCCACATGAGCCAAAAAATAATGCAGATTTGTGTGCGGAAAATCTGCAGCGTTATACCTTACCTCCAAAGTGGACGGGATTTGAAAAAATCTCATCCACAAGCTGCAGGAAAAAAATTTACTTGCGGTGGAGATTTTTTTTTAAATATGCAGCGTGGCGATGTATGTTGTGGAGCTCTGTTACTGATTTCACACTTTACAATGCAGAGCGTTAAATCCAAGGCAAATCACTGACGTGTGAATGAGGCATTAGCCGACGCTGATTTTTAGGAGAGTTTTATACCACGATGCTGCGTCCTATACAGGCACAACACAGACTTCTCTAGGGAAGAGTACCTCTGTAACGTTGCGTGCAATGCTGCAGACTTTAATAAAGTTGGAGGCAAACAAAGGTTCAATATGGGATATTTTCAAGAAATTTCCATTCATAGCCTATTCTTGCGATATCAGTTTGATTGGTGGTGGTCTAGTCTTCACCAGTCAGCAGAACAGAGGGATCAGCAAGTGGCATGGCCCCTTTATTAGATCCAAAGTTACCATGGGGTGAAATTTTAAAATCGGCTTTGGCATAATTTGCGCCAAATTTATCAAATGTTGCATAATATTTGATACATTTGTCACCTCTTCCAGTATAAGGTACACCAGTGGAAAATGGCTGTGTGACAGCCGTGTTTTTAATAGCCGTTTTCAAAAATATTCCAATCTTCCCCATTCCAGGGGCTAATCATATAACCAGTGAACAGCGGCCGTCAAAAATTAGACTTGTCCTACTTGGGATCGGCACAATGGGAGCAAAATAATTCTACTGGGGCAACAATGGGGGCCATTATTTATATTTGGGGCAAGTGGGCCATAATATATTCTAAAGGCATTGCAAAGTGGCCATGTTTATCTGTTTGTAACAGACTTTTTTTTTATTTTACTGTTTGTGGAAATGTACACTAATCTTATTTACAATTTGCAGTTTTTTTCCATGTGGAAATGTACCTGCCGTGTGGATTTCAAAATGGGACCTGCACAGATTTCAAGAATGGAGCAGGGAAGGTGGTGGCTGGAGGACGCCAAGTTTGCCAGGGTCCGGCCACCACCAAGCGCTCTCCCCATAAGAATGAATGGGAGCGCACCGCGCTTGCGCGGCTACCGCTCCCATTTATTTCTATGGGGCCGACGGAAATAGCCAAGCCCCATAGAAATGAATGGAGGGTGGCTACGCATGCGCATTTCGCCCTCCACCATTTTCAGGGCTCCTTTCTCTGTGTAGGTGAAGGTCCCAGAGGTGGGTCCCGCACCTATCAGGCAAAAGGGGCATATCCTAGTGATGTGCCCCCATTGTCTGCGATGGGAAATCCCCTTTAAGATGCATCTCCACCTTCTATGCCATCCCTTCACTGGATTAAGATGTAACAATTTTTGCAACTCTTTAAAAGGTCTCAGTTGATCAATCTGGCTTAAATCACCCAGACTGGCTAGCCGTGCCCATTTACCCACCCACTTTTCAAATCCAGAGTAAGTAGAGTAAAAATGCAAAATTGTGCAAAATTTTTGTGTAAATTTGCCCCAAAAAAGTCACAAATCCCTATTTTACTAAATTTAGAAGAGTGCAGGGCTTGATAAATTTCCCCCCTGTGGGGTTCATACTCTCACCAATTCAACATTGATGGCCAGGAGAAAACCCCTTTAATCACCACAAGATATGAATTGGATTTCTATAAATTGTATTTACCGTGAGGGAAAATTTTTCCAAAGATTATTTATTTTATTTTTTTATTGAAAAACTTTTAAACTGAAGTCTTTCTGTTTAGACCACTTGGCAAGAAAAAACAAGTAGAACCTAACAGAAGAAATCTCTCTCTTGGCCACTTTGCGCCAATTAACTTCTTTTTAAACAGACCAGATGCCCCCTCCGTGCTGCCAGAGATCATTCCCAGCTGCATGCTGTCTGCTTCAACCAAGGCGTCAGCACTTCCTCGCAGGTGTTAGTTTATAGCAGTGCTTGCTGGTAACATGAGAAGATATCATGTGTCCTTGAGGACCTTGGCGATCATCTTTCTTCTACTACCTGAGAGATGTTTTTGTGTGCAGCAACAGCAAAGATCCCTTATTATTCCTGAGGGGGCACAGGTTAAGCTCCAGGCCTTGCTTGTGTCTCCGGCACTCCATCCACTTACTGACTGTCTGCTCTGGGGTTTTAAGTGACATGAGAAAGGTTTGTGTTTTCTTGGCACGATACAGAAGATGTGCTGAATGCCCAAACATCTCTCAAGTGATCAGGTCTTCTGTTTGTTTCTTCTCCTTGGACCAAGGCCAGAAGTGATTAGCATATGAGTCATGTTGTTCCCGGCTCACTACAGCATGCAGGGTACACGTTCATATGGGTGTGTGTTTTCTACACGGGCCCTGAGTGCATAAACATCAGCGATTACAAAGCAAAGTGATCCTCGATAGCGTGCTTCCTCGTACGCTGCATTCTCGTTGACCAATGACCAGACCCAAATCCTAAGGGTACGACCACATGGACAGGTTTCTGCATGCAGTTCTGGAAGCCCAAAACCAGGAGTGAATTATAAAGAGTGGAGAAGTTGTGTCTGTCCTGTATACTCAATCTCCTTTTATGATCCACTCCTGATTTGGGCTTCCAAAACTTAATGTAGAAACCTGACTCTATGGCCGTACCAGGTGCGTGGCTATAGGGAAAGCAGCTGCTTTGGGGCCCTGACCCAAAAGGGGACCCATCCAGGAAGGAAAAGGACTAAAAGATTTTGTCAGGGCCCCCTTAACAGTATTACACAATGAAATTATATACAGTGACAGTATACACAGTGTACAAAACGGATGGAACAGCTGCCGGGCCTGGTCTGAGAGAGCGGTCTTTACTAGCCACAGGAATGGGGGCGGGATGAAAGGAAGGGGTTGCGAAAAAATTATTGCTGTGGGGCCCAGTCATTTCTAGCTACGCCACTGGGCCGTACCCTAACTAAACCACACTGGAACATAACTGCAAGTCCCTAAACGGACACTTCCATCAGAAAGAAGTATTTAAAAAATAAATAAATAAAAATCCATAGACAAAAATTTGTTTTAGAATTTTTAGCTGTTTTAACTTTTTAATTTCAGCAGTGCTGTACCTTTTAAAAATCAAATACAAAATATTGTCCTTCTTTATATAAAACCTCTTACAGTGCCTTGAAAAAGTATTCATACCCCTTGAACTTTTCCACATTTTTTCACTTTACATCCATAAACTTAGGCTACATTTTCACATCTGCGTTTTTGCTGGATCCGTCATGGATCAGCAAAAACGCTTCC
Source organism: Bufo gargarizans (assembly GCF_014858855.1). NCBI lineage: Eukaryota > Metazoa > Chordata > Amphibia > Anura > Bufonidae > Bufo > Bufo gargarizans. The sequence goes on along the minus strand of NC_058086.1, from coordinate 72,368,753 downwards.
ATTAGGATAATACAACCGGATCCAGTTGTATTATCTCTAAAATGACCAAGACAGATCAGGCACTAAAACCATTATAAGTCAATGGACACCAGATCTGTATTCTTTTGTGTCCGAGAAAATGGATCTGGCACTATTGACTTACATTGTGTTTCATGCCGGATCTGTCTTGCTCAGTATCCCATGACGCACTCATAACGCCATGGGAACGCAACAAAACGGAATGGAATGTATTCCATTCAGTTTCGTTTTGTTCCCAATGAATGTGGACAAAACTGAAGCGTTTTTCTCCGGTTTTGATATCCTATGACAGACATCAATACTGGAAAGGAAAACGCTGATGTAAAAGTAGCCTTAAATGTATTTTATTGGGATTTTATGTGATAGCCCACAAAAAATAGCAAGTATGTGTAAAATAAAAGAAAATGATAAATAGTTTTCAAAAGTTTTAACAAATAAAAATCTCAAGTGTGGTGTACATTTGTATTCAGCCCCCCTGTACACTGACACCCCTAAATAAAATCCAGTGTGATCAATTGCCTTCAGAAGTCACCTAAATATTAAATTGAGTCCACCTGTGTGTAATTTATTCTCGGTATAACTACAGCTGTTCTGTGAAGGCCTCAGAGGTTTGTTAGAGAACATTAGTGATCAAACAGCATTCTGAAAACCAATGAACCCACCAGACAGGTCAGAGATAAAGTTGTGGAGAAGTATAAAGCAGGGTTAGGTTATAAAAAAATATCTCGAGCTCTGAACATCTCATGGACCACTGTTCAATGCATCATCCAAAAATGGAAGGAGTATGGTGCAACTGCAAACCATCCAAGACATGGCCGTCCACCTTGCCCAGGCAAGGAGAGCACTAATTAGAGAAGCAGAGAAGTGGCCCATGGTCACACTGGAGGAGCTGCAGAGATCCGCAGCTCAGGTGGGAGAATCTGTCCACAGGACAACTATTAGTCATGTAATCTGGCCTTTATGGAAGAGTGGCAAGAAGAAAGCCATTTTTTAAATCAAACCATAAGAAGTCACTTTTGCAGTTTGCCACAAGCCATGTAGGGGACACGGCAAACATGTGGTAGAAGGTGCTCTGGTCAGATGAGACTAAAGTTTAACTTTTTGGCCTAAATCAGGCATCCTCAAACTGTGGCCCTCCAGCTGTTGCAAAACTACAACTCCCAGTATGCCCGAACAGCCTACAGGTATCAGCCTACAGCAGGGCATTGTGGGAGTTGTAGTTTTACAACAGCTGGAGGGCCGCAGTTTGAGGATGCCTGGCCTTAATGGTAGAGGCTGCAAAAGACGAGATTGGGGAGGAGGTTTACCTTCCAGCAGGACAACGACCATATAAACACAGCAAGAGCTACAATGGAATGGTTTAGATCAGGCATGCTCAACCTGCAGCCCTCCAGCTGTTGTACAACTCCCACAATGCCCTGCTGTAGGCTGTTCGGGCATGCTGGGAGTTATAGTTTTCCAATAGCTGGAGGGCCGCAGGTTGAGCATGCCTGGTTTAGATCAAAGCATATTCATGTCTTAGAATGGCCCAAAGTACAGACCTAAATCCCATTGAAAATCTGTGGCAAGACTTGAAAATTGCTGTTCACAGACACTCTCCGTCCAATCTTCTATTTTGCAAAGAAGAATGAGCAAAAATATCAGCCTCTAAATGTGCAAAGCTGGTAGAGATAAACCCAAAAGACTTGCAGCTGTAATTGCAGCGATAGGTGGTCCTACAAAGTATTTACTCAGGGGGGCTGAGTACGAATGCACGCCACACTTTCCAGATTTTTATATCTTTTCTTTTCACTTCACACATACTTGCTACTTTATGTTGGTCTATAACATAAAATCCCAACAAAATACAGGGCATCTGTCAGCCGATTTGTACCTATGACACTGGCTGACCTGTTACATGGGCACTTGGCAGCTGAAGACATCTGTGTTGGTCCCATCTTTTATATATGTGTCCACATGGCTGAGAAAAATGAAGTTTTAATATATGCAAATGAGCCTCTAGGAGCAACGGGGGGGGGGGGGGGGGTCATTACTCCTAATGGCTCAGTTCTCTCTGCAACTGCCGTGCCCTCTCCACTTCGAGCTTTCTCTACCCCTATCCAATTGTTAGGTGTTATTCCCTTCTGCTTGTCCTCTTCTTGTTGCTAACATGCATTCATTTATTAACTTACTAAAAGATATAGAACAGATAGAAAAGACAATCACTGCCGGGTCAGAGGATCAGACTACACATGGTTTGTTTGAAGTCTGTTACCATGGAGAGAACTATAACTTTATATTGGTGAAGTACAACAAATACATTTGGATTTTTCAAAATGGAAACTATTTCCAAAGGGTTTTTATATTATTTAATTATTATTATTTTTTAATTTATTTCCTGCTACCTATGGAAATGGGATGTGCACGTTCCAGCTCTACTTGTCATGCCAGTAGAACATCTTGCCTACCATGAAATTGGCTATGAACTCATACATGCTAGGTTGCCTTATGGACCCACTTAGAAAATAAAAAGCTATAAATATAAAACCAACTATATAGCGGATCTGACCACCCACCTGTGTTGTTTTCATAGAGAACTCAGTGGTGACACTAGTTACATGGCACAACTCGGCATCAGCACCTGCTGAGCACTACTATTGCTTATTTCTGCTGTAATATCTAACCATAACACTAAGGACATTTACATATAATGATCTTATCCAGAAAACAAATCTAGTTGCCAGGAGCCGGTAGAGTCCCTGGTGGCCTCTCTGTAACCTGTGACTTATATATCAGTAAGAGCTATACAGAGTAGAGAGAAATATTGGTTGCTCAGTGTTATCACTATGAACACAGTTAGCGTTCAGCTTGTGTTCATTGGGCCTATGTAAATAATTCATTACAAGTACGTTCACTGTTGTACTTAGTGTTTACCTGAACAACACTGTACGCTACCTGCAGACAGTATCCTGTGTAGATGGCTAGGATGGGGACTACTACAGAAGTGAATGTGCCTACTGATCTGATTTGACTTGGGGCTACTTCTAATTATTATGGCAGCCCCCTGGTCTTCACACTTTAACCCCTGTACAGGAATCTTGACTCTGCTGTAGGGGAACCACCAGGCTTCTACCTCCTAGAGTAGTCTTAGTTCAGGGGCCGCTGAACCACAGTGGTCATGAGACACTGGTGTGAAGCACCAAAGGGTCAGTCAAAACTGTACAAGCCAAGGTCAGGTTGTCAGAGTTTGTGCAATCCAGAAGTAGTCCAAGGGTCTGGGCAGCCAGCTCAGGGTCAGAACAAGGGAGGAACTGGCAGAGGTCAGGTCCGGTAGTGAAGAGTGTCACACCTTTGCATGATACAAGATAACTAGAACCTATTTCTCAGGCACCTCGGGGGAAGACTTAAGGTGGATCGACGCTGGCCTATTAAGAGTCAGAGGAGGCACACACACTTGTGGAGCAGGTGACAAACAGGCCTCAGCTTGCATGGAGAGGACAGAGCTGTGCTATTTCGGCAGCAGTACTTGCAGGGAGGCAACAGAAGGACACTAACAGGCACGGACCTCCAGGGGAACAACAGAGAAGGGAAGGTAAGAGTTCCAGTAGCCATGCCCACAGGGATGAGGCACGCTATATCCTCTGTCATATCAGACTAATTGACAAATCCACCCACTGACATCCGACGTCGCTTCGCTCAAAACTTCAGATTAATACTGTACGAGATTCATCTCCGTATAGCATTAAAATGTATGGGCTCTGATGAGCCAAAGTCTATTATTTGCAAAGTTGTGCGAGACGTTGTTGAAAAACTTCGGTTTAAAACTGGAAACTGAACTCTGCTTCGGTTCCGACTGGTACCTCGGGACCAAAGTCGAGTTCGGTTCCGATGTTTTGAGCGAAGCGATGTCGGATGTAGCATACGAAGCTCGCTTCACTAATCACAAGAATGAAGACTTGGTACCCTACAGAGCCCCCTGAAATGAATGGAGTGGCAGTTTGGGCATCTCTATGGGACTTCGGGAAATAGCGGAGCCCTGTACTTTGCGGTCTTTGGCACCCCCGTAGAGATGAATGGAGCAGCAGTGCACATGCTCAACAACCTGATGCTCCATTCATTTCAGGGGGCTCTGAGGGTATGGAGTCACCATTTTCGTGACCAGTGGGTCTCCCAGCAGTGGGACCCCTCTGATCTAATAGTCATCCTCTATCCTGTGAATAGTGGATAACTTGTTAAAACTGGAATACCCCTTTAAGCATATCCTTTAGCGGTGAAGGGGGATATTAAGGTGTAGAAGTGCCGGCCTTGATAAATGACCCAATTTTTATGGGAGACTGTAATAGGCAGGCTCTGTGACCAGCGCAGAGATCACTATACAGAGGGGAAGGAGATATGTGATCAGGCTCAGATGCATCTGTGAGTACGTAGTCCAACAGTCCTTGTTTTTAATTTGTTTTTATTCATTTTTCAAAGTAACATTAAAACAATATTCTAATATAATATATTATGCATTTTATACATGCAGAGATTGTAATCCAGCTCCACTCCCACAGTGATACAAGCCTCCTACTAATTTCACTTGGTGTAAGGGAGAAATATATTCTCAAATATTTCAACCTTATTATTAAGCTCAGTTATAGAAAGACAGCAAGTCAGAGCAAAGCAGGCCCAAAAACAATGAAAAGAAGATAAACTGGATTAGTTCACTTTCTACCATATGTTTGACCTTTGAAATCTTAAGTAGAGGATTATCCAATATCTGCTTCTGACCACAGTCATTACTGTCCTCTTGGGACCCTTGGTGAGAGGTCATTGTACTGGTTCACTTAACCTTCACATGCACCCTCGTCTCATCAAGGGATGCCTCCGTATCACTGATGGCCAAGGGGCCTCTTTTAAAAGCGTAAACAAGGAAAGTGAATGCTAGTTGTAGTACTAGAGTGAAAGTGGCCGTACAGACCAAGTTCTCATTTGTGGTCGGTTTATGAAGGTTGTCGGTCTGGATGCCATAGGTTAAAATAGCAAATCGGCAATCGATCTCTGCCTTGATGTGTCACCTCGGCTGACCAAGGCTGGGCTTCTTTTGAAAGGGTGCACATCTATAGTTTTGAAATTGACTTCCAAATGTTTCCAACAACTGCACCTGATAACAGCTGGAAAAAAAAAAAGTCAAGAAAAAAAATATTGTTTTGCAAAGATTTCAGTATTCATTTGGCATATGTACCACTCTATAGTGTCATGAAAAGACACCAAGAGTGGACAAAAAACGGCCTAAATTGGCCTTCATCCCTTAAAATTTAAGGCTTCAGTAAGATACCTAAAGGCCCCATACACATTTAGGCCTCTTTCGCACGACTGTATAGCTTTTTCAGTGTTTTGCGGTCCGTTTTTTTGTTTCCGTTGCGTTTCTGTTCCGTTTTTCCATATGGCATATACATTATACAGTAATTGCATAGAAAAAATTGGGCTGGGCATAAAATCTTCAAAAGATGGTTCCGCAAAAATGGAACGGATACGGAAGACATACGGATGCATTTCCGTATGTGTTCATTTATTTTTTTTCTTGCGGACCCATTGACTTGAATGGAGAGACGGAACGTGATTTGCAGGAAATAATAGGACGTGTTCTATCTTTCATTGGAACGTAAATACGGAAACGGAATGCATACGGAGTACATTCACTTTTTTTGCGGAACCATTGAAATGAATGGATCTGTATACGGAATGCAAAAAACGTCTCGCAACCGGAAAAAAACAAAACGGTTGTGTGAAAGAGGGCCCATTCATACGAACGTGTGCTGCCCGTTGCCGTATTGCGGCCCGCATTTGCGGATCCACAATACACGGGCACCGTTCTGTGTGCATTCCGCATCACAGATGCTGAACCATTCACTTCAATGGGTCCGCAAATCCAGAGATGCGGAACGGAAGCACGGAACTGAACACTATAAAAAAGCACTACAGAGTGCTTCCTGGGGTTCCGCGCCTCCGCACCGCAAAAAGATAGAACGTGCTCAATTTTTTTTGCAGAACGGACGGATCATGGACCCATTCAAGTGATCCCCATGCGGCTGGGCCACGATCGGGGCCCGTGCATTGCAGACCGCAATTTGTGGTCCACAGCACGGGAACGGGCTTCACACGGTCGTGTGAACAAGCCCCTAAATGCAGCTTTCGCCTCCACTGACAATCCCTCTGCTACATCAAGATATGTGAATGTGCCTCTAGTCAGTGGCGCATTCATTCAGTACAAAATCCGCATAACTAAATATTGCACATGGCCCATATCATGTGGGGTGCAGAAGGTGATCAAAGGAGTCGCAAAAGTGGATCCATCATAAACCATAATACATATATTATTTAATCCATATCATGGATTACTAAATGCATCTGCAATATGGCAAAAAATATACTAGGCAAGAAATAACGGATCAAAAATGCATAAAACGCTGACACAAAAGTGAACTAAATCCTGAGCGTTTGTCTATTTTGGTCCTTTGGATCATGGGAACTTTACTTTTAATGGGCAGATGGTAATGTACAATTTATGTCATTAGTAAGTGGATTCATCCCCAGCCCCCAGCTCCAAATGTGATTTCCCCTCAATGGGCAGGCAGCTGGGCGGATTGCTTCTGCATGACTGGCTCGCAGACAGCTAGACGGTAGTCTCACATGAACGCGCATGGGTCGGCTGTCAGTCCCACTTTAGGCTATTTGAGGTTGTGTTTTCTGACTCTGCTTCTGTAGGTATCACTGGCTGCAGAGCTCCTAATCTGTATAACAGGATAACGTGGAAAGGGCATGAAGGACTCTGATCCCGAAATTCGGCATAATGGTGCTTACAACCCGGATTTATGTTCAGGCTGCCCCAGGCCATGTAATTAAGTATTTATTTTTAAATACTTAAAAATATTCAATTTTTTTTCAAACCAGCACCTGGATCTGAATACTTTGTAATTGGATGTAATTACAAATTTAGTATAGCCAGTGAGTTAGTCAATAAAATGTATCTGTATAGCATATATGTAAAGAATAAATCAAGGCAACTGGACGTACTGTAGATTTCTTGAAAACGTTTCACTCGTTCTTCCAACGAGCTTTCTCAATTCTGAGTGACTGTACAAAAATTCTGGGAATAAATATGTAACTGAATCAACATCTGGTAATTATACACAGCATTGGGTCAAAGGTGTTGATTCCATTATCCCAATTGGAGTCAGTAGGTGATAAAGACTTCCCAGAAAAAGGTGTCAAGACAGCATTGTATGTGGCAGACATTAGATGTCTAACCCCCCGCCTCTATTCAAGCTTGGCTTCTCCATTTATCTGTATAGCGCCACCTGCTGTTTTTACATTTTTATTTCTCCGTCCACCTCACTGAGATGGCTTCACACGCGTTCAGTTTATATCTTCAATTGCCACCAGCTGTATCTTCTATTAAAAGCTGTGACAGTCACATCCCTGATAAAGGGGCATGCCCTTCCCTGAGAAAAGACATGCCCCCTGGTGCCAGCCTGAAATAACCAGAACAATTGGAGCAATGACTGGGGAGATCTCTGGATCCATGTGAGGTACAGGGCTGGTTCTAGTTTCGGTAGAAAGAGGTTGTCATATACTATATGATGTCTGTCTTTAATTTTTACACCACTCGTGGGATAATCCCTTTGACTTGACATAGACCTGCACACTTGGCTTATTTCTAGGCAGAACAAAGATTTGGGCATATTGATATCCAGCATGGCTGATCCTTGTGTCTCACACGTCTGAGGAGAGAGGAATCCTGTATATTGGCAGGATTATCTGGACTCTGAACACTTTAATCAAATCCAGCCTTCAATAAGGGTCAATTTACATGGGCCAATTATTGGGAACGAACATTCTTACAAATGCTCATTCCTGAAAATTGGCCATGAAATGTAAATTTGCCTCTGATCACTCGACCGAGATGCTTTCTCACATACCTTCCAAAATTTGCTTCCCCATTCCTTGAACATATCTCACTCCGCACTGTAATAAGTAAGAAGGTAGTTAACGCTTGCTGACAAACTGTTATGGTGCTATGATTTTGTGGGCTCTGGAACTGTGCGTTTGACATCATTTGCTGGGGCAGGCTGTGTGACACAGGTGGCACTCTGCTCCAACAGGCGGGATCAGAGATATCTCCAATCCTGGTCATTTCATCAGTCAGTATAGACAGTGGCAATTTTAAGAGGCGCACACCTTGTCAAAAATTAGCCGTATACTATGGCTGGGCAAGGGGAACAATTAACGCCAGTGTAAAAAATCCATCTTAGTAAATGTGCCCCACTGTATTATTTGGGTCAACTGAGCTGCAGTCGGTCTGGGAGATGTGGCCGTCACAAGGACCATGTTTCGGGACCGAACATGTTTTTTTGAAACTGTCCCAACTCAAGGTCATTGAATAAGGGCTCATATACACATCTGTAGTTTTCATTTCCGTAGTTTCCACTCATCTCAATGGGGCCACAAAAGATGCGGACAGCGCGCCTGTTTGCTGTTCGCATCCATAAGTCTATTCCGCAGCCCCACAAAACAATAGAACATGTTCTATTCTTGTTTGTTTTGCAGACAAGGATAGGACATTTCTGAAGGAACCAAAAAAATAAAAAAAATGGCGCAGGCTCTCGGGTGGTATCCAAAAACGGATACAGTCGTGTGCAAGAGCCCTAAAATTGAAAATAAAACTAATAGCCATTCTTCAATGAGCAGAGAATTCTATTCTTTGACTGTGGCGTGACCCTTTAAATATTCCAGGGATGGAACATTTAAAAAAAAATGTATCCGCTATTGATGGCTGGTATTGTTGGGGTTAACCGTAAGGTTTAATTCAGGTGACAAATAGGGAGAACTCAAGAGCTGCTATTTCTTCACTTGGAACAATTCACCCAGAAGTAACCCCCGCCCGGTCGCTTGGTGTTGAGTTTTAATGAATGCTGGGGTGACAATGGCTGCATTGTAGTCATTGTTCTGAGAACACTGAGGCTGCTGACATTAATACGTTGCATGTGTGTCTCAGCCTGGGAGCTGGATTTTTCCTGACACCTTCACAGAGTCGTTCGGTTTTATAACTTCCAGCGAACGTGGTTTAAAAAGTTTTGTTGGCTTATACGTAGCAATAATAGGCTTACAAAAATGCCCTAAATTTGCCTATAAAATGTGCCTAAAACCGTTGCATAGTGAACCTAATTTACAAGCGTATTTTGTGCAGTACCATGTTTTGTCCCACACGAGAGTAGGCTGCAAAAAAATGCAAATTCTTCCTAACCGCCCACCCTATGGTATTATCATACAAAATAATTAGATCTTAGTGCTCAGTACACAGAGGCATGCTTCTACATCCTCTTAGGCTCGAAACACATGCAGTTTATGATGCGCCAAAGCCAGGCTTGGATCCAGCAGGAAGGACATGTGTGTGTATAAATCCTTTTTTTATATTTTCCACCCCTTTTGAATCAGTTCTTGGCTTAAAAAAAAAGGCATAAAAATTGCGTGCTCAATTCCAGGCTAAATTAAGAATTCACAACATGTTATGGATCAGCCTGTTAGGGTAAACCCTAAGGGTATTATTCTGGTGCTCCCCCAGCATTCATCCTTTACCCCTTGTACAGGGATCTGTCTTGTGCTGTAGGGAAGTAACCGGACAACTACCTCCTAGGATATTTCCGATGTAGTTGGCAGATGACCCACATAGGTCAGGGACTCTAGTGCAAGCACCAGAAGCGCAAGATACCAAAAATGCTGGAAAACCGCAGGTATAGATTGGAGAGTCACTAAGATTCGAATGCAGGTTTCTGAGATCCAGACAGCACACTTCAAGCGTAGATGGTTTAGGATAAATAGGCAGGCAGTGTTAGGCCTCCTGCACACAAACTTTTTTTTTACGTTTCCGATCCGTTTTTTGCGCTCCGTATATGGAACCATTTATTTCAATAGATCTACAAAAAAACAGAAGATACTCCGTATGCCTTCTGTTTCTGTATTTCCATTCAAACATAGAACATGTCCTATTCTTGTCCGCATTACGGACATAAAAAGTACTGTTCTATTAGGGGGCTGTTCCGCAAAAATACGGAATGCACACGGTCGTGTGTAGGAGGCCTTATAGTGAACATACAGACAAGGCAGGTGGACAGGGTTAACTTAAACACAGACTGAACAGAAACTAGAAGTGCTGGAATACACAGGCAGGAAGAAACGCAGGATAAACGCAGGTAATACATTAAAGACCTCCTGGTGCCCTTTGGTCCTTTTGTTCATTTTTATAGCTCCCAAAAAATGTCTTGCCAGCCATATCCAAATTAGTTAAAAAGAGCCCAAGATGATGGTGCCCAGACACGCCCGTCTACATTGAGCCCCGCTCCTCCCCTCTACATCTTTTCTTCACCTCTTTCAGTTTTCTACATCAGCAAGCCCCATTGCTGTCCTCGTCTTGTGCCTGCACAATCAGCACTTTGCTCACAGGGGGTGAACTACAGTCAGGTCCATAAATATTGGGACATCAACACAATTCTAACATTTTTGGCGCTATACACCATCACGATGGATTTGAAATGAAACGAACAAGATGTGCTTTAACTGCAGACTGTCAGCTTTAATGTGAGGATATTTACATCCAAATCAGGTGAACGGGTAGGAATTACAACAGTTTGCATATGTGCCTCCCACTTGTTAAAGGGGTTGTCCGGGATTGGGGACATGGGTCTACATGTACAATGGTCCCCTAAATATTACATTCATGCCTGTCCTTCCCTTACCAGACATTTCTGATGGCCCTTTTTCACTTCACAAATTTTCAGCCGAAAGTGCAGTTTCTATCACAGTCAGTGACGTACCGAGTCCCTTTCTGCATAGCGAAGCCTCTCCTTCCGCTTCACAAGGAGCCCGGTGACGTCACAGTCAGCCTCTAATTATTCCAAGCGCATGGAGGGGCAGTAACTATGCGGCAACAGAAGCGATAAGCCACGCCCCCTCACAGCCCAGCGCGTCGCTAAGCCACGCCCCTCGCCGAGCAGGGCGCATTCTTAGTAAGGAAGGAGGCGTTTAGCTGCGCTGGGACCCAGAAAGCATTGAGGCAGGAAGTTACCCCACACAAACAGAAAGGTAAACAATCAGTGGGGGACTATAGGAGCCCTGCTGAAGTGTACAAATATCTAAAAACATCTGGGGGGACCTTCAAACCGCTATTAATAGTGATTTAACTGGTTTAAAAAAAAATTCAAGATCCCGGACAACCCCTTTAAGGGACCAAAAGGAATGGGACAGAATAATAATCATAAATCAAACTTTCACTTTTTAATACTCGGTTGCAAATCCTTTGCAGTCAATTACACCCTGAAGTCTGGAACACATAGACATCACCAGACGCTGGGTTTCATCCCTGGTGATGCTCTGCCAGGCCTCTACTGCAACTGTCTTCAGTTCCTGCTTGTTCTTGGGGCATTTTCCCTTCAGTTTTGTCTTCAGCAAGTGAAATGCTTGCTCAATCAGATTCAGGTCCGGTGATTGACTTGGCCATTGCATAACATTCCACTTCTTTCCCTTAAAAAACTCTTTGGTTGCTTTTGCAGTATGCTTTGGGTCATTGTCCATCTGCACTGTAGGGTGACCACCTGTCCCGGATCGCCCGGGACAGTCTCGCATTTGGAGAGTCTGTCCCCTCATTCCGGGACAATGCAGTGTACCGGAATGACCTGAGCCGCCGACCGCTGCTGTAACAGTCCCTTCTTTATACTATGCGATCGCCGAATCAGATCGGCATCGCATAGTACTGTCCTGTGTGTGTGGCTCCTCCCCTGCCTTTCTGCGCGGCCGAGTAGCGTGACCGTGACCGCGTGATCTTAGACTCACGTGACGTCTGCCAGGGCGGGATCTCTACTGTGCCTGTAACTGTGCGGCCGTTTTCAGCATTAAAGAGGACAAAATTTAAGTTTACATTTGCAATGGATAATGATGTCTGCCTCTTCTTTGGGTTTAGGGCAGCAAATATTTATTTCTTAGAAAGTTGGATCGGATGTTGTGTGACTTGTAAAACGTGTAGTAAGTAGTTACTACATGGAATTAGAGGCAGGAAATGGAATGTAAGTGCAAATTAAAAGATAAATGGAGAGAGGCTCAGGCAACATATAAGCAATGGATATGTAGATGTTAGGGCATGCAAGTCTGGAATATTGTTTTTGACATTAGCAAAAAATAAATAAAGGTGCTGTGAACTGGACTTCTCCAGGGAAAATTTGTTTATATAATGATTAAAATAACAAACATAAAAATACCACAGATTGGACATTTGACACACTGCCGCCCCACTAGTATTTGTCAGATAATACATTGAGAACTGTGATTTCCCACTCCCTGTAGCATGTAAGCTCATTGAGCAAGGCCCTCTGTTCCTGTGCGTCCATTTGTCTGGTTACAATTACATGTCTGTTAGTTGACCCATTGTACAGCGCTGGCGCTATATAAATAATAAAATAAGTTTGACGAAATGCACTTGTGAAAGTAAGTGTCCCTGAATGGAAGCTAGGAAAGGTGGTCACCCTACTGCACTGTGAAGCGCCGTCCAATGAGTTCTGAAGCATTTGGCTGAATGTGAGCAGATAATATTGCCCGAAACGCTTCAGAATTTATCCTGCTGCTTTTGTCAGCAGTCGCATCATCAATAAATACAGGAGAACCAGTTCCATTGGCAGCCATACATGCCCACGCCATGACACTACCACCACCATGCTTCACTGATGAGGTGGTATGCTTAGGATCATGAGCAGTTCCTTTCCTTCTCCATACTCTTCTCTTCCCATCACTGTGGTACAAGTTGATCTTGGTCTCATCTGTCCATAGGATGTTGTTCCAGATCTGTGAAGGCTTTTTTAGATGTCGTTTGGCAAACTCTAATCTGGCCTTCCTGTTTTTGAGTCTCACCAATGGTTTACATCTTGTGGTGAACCCTTTGTATTTACTCTGGTGACGTCTTCTCCTGATTGTTGACTTTGACACACATACACCTACCTCCTGGAGAGTGTCCTTGATCTGGCCAACTGTTTTGAAGGCTGTTTTCTTCACCAGGGAAAGAATTCTTCGGTCATCCACCACAGTTGTTTTTCGTGGTCTTCCGGGTCTTTTGGTGTTGCTGAGCTCACCTGTGCGTTCCGTCTTTTTAAGAATGTTCTAAACAGTTGTTTTGCACATGCCTAATGTTTTTGCTATCTCTCTGATGGGTTTGTTTTGTTTTTTCAGCCTAATGATGGCTTGCTTCACTGATAGTGACAGCTCTTTGGATCTTATCTTGAGAGTTGACAGCAACAGATTCCAAATGCAAATAGCACACTTGAAATGAACTCTGGGCCTTTTATCTGCTCATTGTAAATGGGATAATGAGGGAATAACACACACCTGGCCATGGAACAGCTGAGAAGCCAATTGTCCCATTACTTTTGGTCCCGTAACAAGTGGGAGGCACATATGCAAACTGTTGTAATTCCTACACCGTTCACCTGATTTGGATGTAAATACCCTCAAATTAAAGCTGACAGTCTGCAGTTAAATCACATCTTGTTCATTTCATTTTAAATCCATTGTGGTGGTGTATAGAGCCAAAAATGTAAGAATTGTGTCAATGTCCCAATATTTATGGACCTGACTTTTCAACTAATTTACTTATGACTCAAAAGATGTTTATCTTTGGAGCTATGACCATGAAAAAAAAAAGTATGTCTGTGATATTGTCAATGTGACCTACAGTCATTAATCCGTCAAAATGTGACAGACCCACCTCCCCTTTCAGTGCAAAGTCTTCAGAATGTAGATAAGTCCTGGTTCTTACCCACCTCTCCTCCCAGATTTGGCCAGAGTAACGTGGAGTGTGTCCCTTAGGTCAGTCTCCACCTTCCCTTTTGTGATGCCTGTGGAGGAACCAATCTGAAGTGGCACCTCTTCTACGTAGGCCCTTTTAGCAGCTGTAAGTATTTTGGAACATGCGCAACGGACTGGGTCCCTTAAAGTGTAAGAGTCCCTGGCCTCTAGTGACACCACTTGCTTTGCAGTGGGCGGTTGACAACGTCTGGGGGAACCCTTGCCCCTTAAAAGGTTTCTACGAAATAAGTCCCTCTTATAGAGCAAGTAAACGTGACGCCAGTTGGGGTTAAGCAACGAGGACACGGAGTCCCCTTTATAGATGGTAATGTTGGTACCCAGGGTAGGATTGCCAGAGTGGTATAGAGTAGCCTACAATGTATCTGTAGATGTTGTATACACGTGTCACGGTGTTCCTACCTGGATGTCTGTGGATCCCCGACGTAGAGTCGTCTGAAGCAAGTGCAAAAAGGGTGGTTGAAGTTGGATGATGAAGTGGAATAAATGGAGTCCAGACTTGTAGTAACGTTGAACAGTTGCTTTTACTTGTCATAAATGGTGATCCAAACAGTATCTTGGTCATCAGCAGGTATTGGCATTAATGGCAGACACATTCTTCTCTGCAACAATCTCAGCTCTGTTATGCTAGCTGGAGTAAATAGGAACTTTCCTCTTCTGCTGGAACTTAGTCTAGCTGTAGTCTGTCTCTTACTTGAATCCTAGGAACTTCTTCTCCTTGCTTTGAAGTACCTCAAGCTTACTTATGCTTGGGTGTGCACAACCTCCAGTGATAAGGCTGGCGTAGAACTAACAGAACCCGTCCAGATAGGACCAGGCATGCAGCCTTCCCCTAGCAGGGGTTATGTCAGACAAGACTCCTCACACAACCTTTCCCCATGAGCGGGTAGGGTAGACTGACCTACTCACTACCTAAACTCCTCCCTCTCTATAGAGGGCTGGAAGGAACTAGAAGGTTCCTCTCCAAGGAAACTATCTTGCCAATGCTGCTGCCATCTGCTGGTAAACCAGGGTATTGCATTAACATAACCAGTTACATGAATTAATATGCACACTATTAGGAGAGTAGCAAGGTGCCAAAAAAAAGTGTTAATGGCACTCTGGGACATTACACATGCCCTAGTGTGCATTATTGAATCAGTAAGAAAATCCACTGATTTTGGAAAAAAAAAAGATTTCCTTCGATCTTGCAGTGAAGCCCATCCCCCAATACTGTCCTGATCTGACGACTGTGTTGGCAAATCCATCAAAGAGAGGTCTGCTGACACTTTCTTTGTAGGAAAAAAAAAATCTTCATTGCAGAGCAGCAGAACTATGAATGCAGCTCTGAAGTATATAATATAGGTGACAGCTCAGAATCAGTACGAGGTAAGTAAAGTACACTAGATGCAAAAGCTTCTCAACTTTTTGTGTAGATTATAGCAATAAATAACCTGTAAAACCTTCTAGAAATTAGTTGTATAAAAAAAAACATCTTCCTATATAGGGAGCTGGACAGGGTTTACAGAAATCCAAGCACATGCTGCTAGAACAACCCCGTTCAGATGTATGAAGGATTTTTACAGTTGCAGAAATTTCTGTAACAATTCCACTAAGTGTGAATTTAACCAAAGGAGCAGTGAGAAGATGACATGTGGCGGGAATCTTTCTTTCCACGGATGGCATCACAAATTCAGCACATTGTGCTGCGGATTCATGACAAATTTCACCCCAAAATTGACAGCAGAACACAACCAACCTGCTGTGCATTTGAAAAAACTGCAGCATGCTTGTTTTTTTTCCGTTTAATATTTTGTGGCGCATAAATTTCATGATGAAAACCTCATCCGCACTATTATGCTGTGGATTTACGGTGCAGAATATGCGCAACAGCCCCCCTATGTCTGAACCTGTCACCCTCAACACACCTGATGGTTCTCCTCCAGATATGAAAATTAGATGAAATTGTGTATACGGTTTAAACAGCAGCCAATGGCTCATATATCTGTCCTGAATTTATGATTAGAGCGTATCTGATGTAACAATAGCACATCTTCCCCAATGAGACCGCCAGCTGTCAGCCTCAGATGCAAGTGTAAATGAGTCACGTTGACTACATTGTCTCTCTGCCAGCCGGCTCACTTGACCTGCGCTTGAGAACTGGATTTGGAGAGCAAGTCAACGACAAGCTCAGACAAGACCATGAAGAAATACATCTACCAGATCTAAAAAACATGCATGCAACCCAGTATTGATGAACTGGGTAAGCTGGAAAAACCATACTTCTCAGTGTTATGAAAACCGTCAGATCATTGCGTCCATCGGTGTAATATAAGAATATTTAGATATGCATCTTGCTTTGGTTTATGGGGTCGTCCGGAATTTTCCCCCACCCAGTCGTGAAGAGATCTAGACCTACCTGCTCCCTTCTGGCTCCAAAGCTCCTGGTCTCTCTTCGCTGGATTTCCGTCCCCGCCTGTCATCTTCCACTCTGATGGGGTCATGTGCATTGCTGCAATCAATGACTGGCCTCAGCAGTGTCCACCGCTGAAGCCAGTCATTGGCTGCCACTGCGAACGTGGCCATGTCCATGCCCTGGCCGAAAGAAAACAAGCCGGGACGGAAGATGGAGGAATGGGAGCCAGCGTACAGTACTGAGAGTGGGTCGTTTGCAAAGCAATGCAGGCCAGTTGCCAAACGACCATCACACGGTTGGTTTTTAGAACAAATTAAAGTCTTTAAGACTATTCACATAGCGGCCACCAAAGATAGTACATGTCCTATTTTTGCCAATTTAACCATTGAAATCAACTAACCAATTTAGACAAGAATACACCCGTCTAACAGCCATTGAAAAGTGTGCCTTCAGGGGTTAAAATGAAAGAAAATACACACCTTATTCGTCAGCAGAATAGAAAAAGAAAAGCGGATCCTTAGTTTTGAGAGTCCGTTGTGCTTACTTTGCATCAGTTTTTTGTCAGTTCCTTTGGAGATCAGTTATTTTTGATGACGGGGGAAAAGTCCTGCGTGGAAGACTTTGTCTCCAGTCAAAAATAACAGATCTCACACAGAACGGACAAAAAACGGAGGGGAAATAAGCACAACGGATTCTCAAAATGAAGGATCTGCTTTCCTTTTTCTGTTCTTCCGATGGATCAGAAGAACAGAAAACAGAACGGGGATGTGAACCCGGCCTTATAAAGAGGTGTGCTCCTCTTAATAATTGTGGCCCACCTGTCAGCACAAATACCCTGGTCTTAAAGGGTTTTTCAGGGACTTTAAGGCTAGATGCACACGACCGCACCATGTATTCTGGTCCACAAACTGCGGATCCACAAATCACGGCTGTTGTCCGTGTGTGTTCTGCAGTTTGCGGAACAGAACCGGGACGCCCATTATAGAAATGGACAAGAATAGGGCATGTTCTGTCTTTTTTTTTTTTTTTGCAGGGCCACAGAACGGAGCAACGGAGTGCTGTCCGCATCTTTTGTGGCCCCATTGAAGTGAATGGGTCCGCATCCCAGCCCAGTCAAGTGAATGGGGCTGAGTGTAATACCAAGCACAGCCACTATACAATGTATGGCGCTGCGTTTGGTGAACAGGGAGAAGGCTGCGTTGTTGGACCCCAACCAATCCAGAGAATAGGTAATCATTATTGAAATCTCGGAAACCCCCTTTAATATATGTCATAGGAACCCTTCAGACTGTGGGGTCTTGAGCTATTGTGCCTGTGAGCGTCCATTAGGGTACTTTCACACTTGCGTTGTGAAGATCCGGCAGGCAGTTCCGTCGCCGGAACTGCTTGCTGGATCCGGAAATCTATTTGCAAACGGATAGCATTTGTAGACGGATACGGATGCGTCTCTCCGGTGTCATCCGGAAAAACATCCGGTATTTATATATATTTTTTTAGCATTTTTAAAGGTGTGTGCATGCGCAGACTGTAAAATCCGGATCCGGTTTGCCAGAACACTTGGTGCCGGATCCGGCATTCATAAATATCAATGGAAAATCATTTATTCCGGCAAGTGATCTGGAATTTTGGACAGAGAAAATACTGCAGCATGCTACTGCATTTTCTCCGGCCAAATACCGTAAGAGTGACTAAACTGAAGACCTCCTGATCATTGATGGCCAGTTCGCATGGTTCGCCCGCATACATATGCGGGCTGCCATCTTTTTTTTACAAGTCTGGCGAGGCACAGGTAAGCCCTTACTAAAGATGACAGGTAACAGGTCATCTTTAGTAAGGTAGACTCACCCATCCGGCGATGCACAGGTAAGCCCTTACCTGTGTCGGGAGCCGGCCTGAAATCAAATGCAGTCACCGGGAGCAGGCAGTTCCGAGAACAGCCGCCGGGGGCCTTCATCGGGCTGTTCTCGGAACTGCCTGCTCCCGGTGACTGCATTTGATTTCAGACCGGCTCCCGGCACAGGTAAGGGCTTACCTGTGCATCGCCGGACGCGTGAGTCTACCTTACTAAAGATGGCAGCCAGCATGTGTTCGCTGGCGAACACTGCGAACTGACCATCACTGCTCCTGATGCATACTGAGCGGACTGCTCACCATTCAGAATGCATTAGGATAAAACTGATCAGTTTTTTCCTGTTATTGAGCCCCTAGGACGGAACTCAATAATGGAAAACTTTAACGCAAGTGTGAAAGTATCCTTAGGCTTATTTCACATGAGCAATAAGGATTGTGTCAGGATCCGTTCAGGAAAAAACGGATGGTTTTGCACACAAGTTAACTCAGTTTTTTCTGAGATTGCTTTCAATGTATGTGTTTTTTCCGTTCTTGTATCCGTACTGCATACGTTTTACAAGAGTGCAGGGGTGCGCACCTAGTCTATATGCTGCCTGAGGCAAAAACTAAAACGGCGCCCCCCCCCAATGCCAATTTCTTAACCTAACCCCTATGCCACAATGAAAGTGCTCATTTCCCATGGCCCTTCCATTGCCCCCCCCCCCCTCTTGCCTCACCTGGCCTCGTTGGTGGTGCACCCCCGCAAGCGTGTGAAGAAGAACTGAGGAATGACAATCTACATCTCCTGGCAACCAGCAGTGACAAAGCCCTACATCCAGATACCTTCCGTTTTTCAAACAAGCCCCATTCACTTCATTGGAGCCGCGTGAAAAATGCACAATATAGAACATCCTGCAATTTTAACTGAAGCTAAAGATGATGCGTGAAAAACGACGCTCATACAATGACGACGCCTCACTACACACATCGCATCTGGACGAGAAACTGCCCCATGTGAATGAGGCCGTACCGTTTGACACACCGCATTCATGTGAATATAGCCCATAGCTGTCATTTCCTAGAGATTATGACACTTCTTGCGCTGTCTCAGAACTGAGCCGCCTCCATCTCACCCCTTTTCCTCTGCGGCAGGAATGTAATCCAGGTGTTTAGTTCTTACTTCTGAAGTTCTAGACGTTCCATGTAAAACACTTGTTGGAATCTGTTCTGGAGCCTTTGATCTCAGAAATCCCGGATTTGCGACGGCTTTGGTATTAATGCAGGTTGTTAAGTGTGAGCGGTTTTATCCTCCTTTCCAACCATTTACAAAAACTTTACCGTCCGTGGAGAGAGTACGTACGATCCTGGCTTCATTATAGGAGTACGGTCAGATGGCGTGGCCGACCCACGGCAGCCAATGGCCGCAGGATTTTGCCGCCAAAGGGCACAGTCATTGGCTGCAGCAGGTGGACGTGGCTTGGACATGTGCATTCATCTCAAACCGTATGAGCGCCAGCGGGTTCATGGTCTTGCAATCACAGTACTTTGGCATTTATGTGGTTAAAGGGGTTCTGCACTTTCATTTAACTGATGATCTATCCTCTGGATAGATCATCAGCTTCTGATCGGCGGGGGTCCCGGGTGTCGGACCCCCGCCGATCAGAAGCTGATGATCTATCCCGAGGATAGATCATCAGTTAAATGAAAGTGCAGAACCCCTTTAAATCCCTGGGGGAGGGGGGAATTCTTAATGAGCCTTTTTGCAACTTTTTTAAATGATCGTGCGACAAACATTTTTACACCGTCCTTGCGACTTGGCAAGGGCCGGGGCATCGGCCCCTGCAAATTTACTAACATTTAGGCCTCTTGCACACGACGGTATGGCTTTTTCAGTATTTTGCGGTCCACAAAAAAAACGGATCCGCAAAAAATACGGATGACGTCCGTGTGCATTACGTTTTTTGTCTGTTATGCGGACAATAATAGGACATGTTCTATCTTTGAACAGAACGGAAACGTAAGGCATATGGAGTACCTTATGTTTTTTATTTTATTTTGCGGATCCATTGAAATAAATGGTTCCGGATACAGAACGGAAAAAATGGAACGGAAACGAAAAAAAAAAAAACGGGAAACGGGTGTAAGGCCTCCTGCACACGAACGTGTGTGCCCCGTTGCCATATTACGGACTGCATTTGCGGATCCACAATACATGTGGGCCGTTCCGTGGGCATTCCGCATCACGGATGCGGACCCATTCAAGTGCAAATCCGGAGATGCAAAATGGTGCAGAACGGAACCCTACGGGAGCACTACGGAGTGCTTCCGTGGGGTTTCGTCCAGTACTTCCGTTCCGCAAAAAGATAGAACATGTCCTTACTTTTTGCAGAACGGCCGGATCGTAGAGCCATTAAAGTGAAGAGGTCCGCGATCCACTGCCCCACGGACTGTGTTTGTGCATTGCGGGCCGCAGCACAACCACGTTCGTGTGCAGGAGGCCTAAAAGAGGAGTGAAAACTAATCCAATCAGAGGCTGGAGTAGTTTCACTACAGACGCACGGACTGTTGGAGGTACGCCTAATTTATAACGAGGCCTCCGCCGCATAATAAATGAGGTGCTTCCTCTGGCAGCTTCGGGATAATGAAAGATCGGCAAAAAAAAAACGGGTCTTTGATAAATTACCCCCATTATGTTTAACTGTTTCAAAACAATATTTTTTTTCTAGAATGGTGCCACCCTTGTCCATAGGCTGTGTCTGGTATTGCAGCTCACCCCTATTCAAGCGAATTGCAATACCAAACACAGCCCATGGACAAGAGTGGCGACTTTACAGTCTACGGGCCCATGTGATGTCATCCCTGTTTGGTCCGTGGTTTTCATGGATTGTTGCAA
Organism: Bufo gargarizans; assembly: GCF_014858855.1. Lineage (NCBI taxonomy): Eukaryota > Metazoa > Chordata > Amphibia > Anura > Bufonidae > Bufo > Bufo gargarizans. The sequence continues at coordinate 72,347,754 of NC_058086.1, read as the reverse complement.
CGAGATGCTCTGGAAACTAATGTTCAGCCTCGCAGTGTCTGTTGAACATGGATGACACAAGGAAGGCGGAAAACAGACACATGGACCAAACATAGATCCTTCAAGGACATCTTCAGGGATGAACAACGGGCCATCTTGTCACGAATGTCATCCCAAACATCTAAAAGAGGCCTAAATCACTATTCTGGAGGTCAAGACTACATAAACCTTGACTGTTCCTTGGTGGACCCCATTATAAGTCTATCATGGCTCCATGGCTTCACTTCTGAATGGAAGCCTTGATGCCAATGTGAACATAGCCTGCAGTCTACAGTGGCATGATGTAAAATACTGGGCTGGACTTTGCAGAAGACACTTGGTCCTACAGACAGGAACAAGAAAGGTGTAGCATAATGTCAGTTGTCAGAGACAACGCTCAGTAGGTTCGAGCTTCACATGTCCGTGCCCCGTATGTGGTGGTCCAGCATGCAGACCCTATCCAGCTGTGCACACTAGAGACCTATGGTTCTGGAAGTTTCCAGACGTTGGTGACACTGATCTGCCACTTCTCCAGTTCTGATGATTCCATGATCCCCACTGGTCTTTCATTCCTAGCTCCCCCCACAGGAAATGGCTGCTTAGCCAATGAGATGGACCACTGCTGAGGCCAGTGGTTGGCTGAATGGTTTCCTGGGTGTTGAGAGGGGGCAGGATTCTGAAACCAGCTGGGATCCAGAAGGCATCGAGTGGATTTGGTGGGGGGATTGGTGAGGTAATTATGACTTCTTTTGTTTTTATGCTCTTCTGACCCGTTCTAAAAACGAACAATAAAACGACCGGGCAATCCCTTGGGGTTGTCTCACCTCGAACATTGTAGGCATATCTATAAGATATGCCACCAATGTCAGATAGGTACAGGTCCCACCTCTGGAACCTGCACCTATCTAGAGAACGGAGCACCCAAGGTTCAGGAGGGCGCACCGCATATGAACAGCTACCCTCCATTGCCGCGTACTCGGCTATTTTGGAAAGTCCCGTAGAAATGAATGGAGAGCACACCGCGCAGAAAACCGGAATTCACATGACGGATACCAACAGACGCCAATGACTTATGACGGGGGTGGTTGGGTCCTGTGATGGTGTTGGTCATTTTATTGGAACTGTAAGCTGATCAGGGGGTTACCCACAGGTGGTTGGTTAAAAAAAAAAAGCAGTGGATATACCACTTGTGCGGCTGGTTCAGCTTCTCGGGGGCCCAGCGAAGAAAAGGGGGCCCTTTCCAAACGTAGAGCAGCAGCAACAGGGCCCAGAGTGTACTGCTGAACTGAGAGAGTGGGGCTTAGCTGTTCTGAGTTATCACAATGTTTAATCAGAGGTGTTACATAGGACTGCAGGCTACTGCATGATCTGTTCTCAGTGTTATCACCACATGTGACCTTCAGTGTTACATGGGACTGCTGGAAACCTTATGGGATCATCTGTTCTCATAGTTATTGCCATGTGTGACCTTCAGTGTTACATAGGACTGCATATAACCTTACTGCATGATCTGTTCTCAGAGTTATCACCACGTGTGACCTTCAGTGTTACATGGGACTGCAGGAAACCTTCGTGGATTATTTGTTCTCATAGTTATTACCATGTGTGACCATTAGTGTTACATGGGACTGCATATAACTTTACTACATGATCTGTTCTCAGTTATGTGTGACCTTCAGTGTTAAGCCGGTGCTCAAATCCATGAGCAGGTGGTCAGTGATGCATCCGTTAAGCTGTCCGTGAAGGATCCATGTTGGGTCCGTGTGTCTGTTTTTGCTGTCCGTGTGTCATCCGTGTTTCACTGACCCTGAACAGCTGAAAAATAATTTTAAAAGCATCTCCTCCTAATGATCCATGAAACACGGATGGCATCCGTGGTTTTCACTGACCCATAGACTATAATGTGCGTATGGATCCGTGAACAAGGACAGAATAGAGCGTGCATCTCTGCTAAATCCATGGACCCACGGACTGTACTAAAACACGGATGTGTGAATGAGGCTTTACGCTGCAGATAACCTTACTGCATGATTTGTTCTCAGTTATCACCACATGTGTCCTTCAGTGTTACATGGGACTGCATATTAACCTTACTGCATGATCTGTTCTCAGTTATCATCACAAGTGTTCAGTGTTACATAGGACTGCATATAACCTTACTGCATGATTTTTTTCCCTCAGAGTTATCTCCATGTGTCCTTCAGTGTTACATAGGACTGCATATAACCTTACTGCATGATTTGTTCTGTTATCACCATGTATGTCCTTCAGTGTTACATGGGACTTCAGATAACCTTACTGCATGATCTGATCTCAGAGTTATCACCATGCGTCCTTCGGTGTTACATAGGACTGCATAGGCTCTTAACAAGCTTTGCCTCTAATGCCCCCAGATGTAAGGCAGCTATCCTATAAATCAATATTCAGCTCTTAAAATAAGCCTTGAGACATGACTTGGATATTAAATAAGCCAGCACCTCATCTGCTGACAGCTGTTTTGGGGTGATTGCCCCTCATAAGTCTCCTCACACTGATTAAGGTGCTCTCTCCCTAAGGAGAGTTAGTTCCCCCCTGACCCGGACACAGGCCTCTCACCCAGTTAATCCAGTACTCTCTGCTCTGCACTGATGAGGGGCAATCCCCTCCTGAAACAGCTGTCTGCAGATGAGGTGCTGGCTTATTTAATATCCAAGTCATGTCTCAAGGCTTATCTTAAGATCTGAACAATAACTTAGTACTTTCCTGCTTGACCTATCCGGCCCCAGTGACCTAACACGGGGTCCGTGCCCCGCAAGGGGTGGCCCCGTCCAGAACCTTGCCCTGATGCGGAATCCCTAGGTGACCCTATCAAAGGGTGACTAGGGGCAGAGTCCTATATCTCAAGGCAGGTGGAGATATAATTATGTTGCATATATCTCATGAATCAATAAGGTGAAAAATACGCACAAAATGGAGTGCGTGTCTAATGATATGTAAGCGTGTCCCGACGCGTTTCATTAGTATAACATATCTTAAATCCACTTTCTTAAGCCTAAGACCCCATAAATCGTCAGGGGACACGGGGCTTAGTATTGTGGCTCCTGTCAGTCTAACTATTGCCACTGTAATAGGTATACCAGTGTAGCAAGTATATGGGGGGGTATTTAATCAAAGAAATCCCTCCACATCAGCATAGTCCATTGACAGAGTGAGGCATGTGGGATGGTGTACATAACTACTGGAGCGGTGTCACAAAAAGTCCAGAAGTGGCGGCATAGAGGTTTACCATGTCGTCCATCACACGTAGAATTATTATGCATACACTTTTCTGTTACATGGGACTGCAGATAACCTTTTTGTGCTGTCTCCACCTAATGCATATGTCATGGAAACTTCCCTGTGTTACATAGGACTGCAGGCAACCTTTTTCTGCCCTGTTACATGGGACTGCTGCAGACTCCGAAGGTTCTTAGCATGCACACCTGGTGCCCACAGGAGGCCCCGTGCCCCCCGCACTCACTGTCATCGTCCTCTTCCCTCACACACTCCCTTCTCTACCTGCGGCTGCCTAGCGCGTGACGTCACGCCCTCATTATGCTAATGTACGCTGACCTCACCGGCGCTCCGCCAATCAGCGAGCTCTGCGCTGCCCACCTGCCAGGAAGAGAATTCCATCATTCCTCACATTCCTAGTGCGGAGCGCGGCGCTGTACAAGGAGCTTCCCCGGGGTCCCCGCAGCCCCCAACTAGCAGCTCTCCGGGGCCCCTCAGCAACTGCTCCTAAACGGATAGCACCCGGCAGGTGCCACCCAGGAGAAGGCGGACTCGTTATCCTCGCTGGCATTACTCCTGCTGGGATCCCCCCTTTAAATCACCACTGGGCTTAGAAATCTGCATTGGTGGATTCCTGTGACCGCTCCCCCCCCGGACTCCAGCACGTTGGATCTGTACAAAGTTGCTGCTCTGGTGAGTTGTGTTTGCAGTGTGTGCTGTGCGTCCTGCTGTGTGCACGGGGCATGACAGGCACTTTGTTTACTGCGCCTTTGTGCCTGTCCCTGCGATGTGACACAGACTTCCTGCCTTTCCTGGACGCTGTTGTGTTGCCCCGTCTACCGATCAGTTCAGGATTGTTCCAAGATTGGAACGATATTGATTGTAACATCTCATTTCAGATATTTCTCACTCAGTGTCCTGTATCTGCATGACCCCTGTATTATTATTTTTTTTGGGCAGTCATTGGTTAAAGGCTTTGGACAGAACCGATCACTTTGGCAGCGAGGACTCGCGCACGCCACCGTGTCCATACTGCGGTCCGCAAAATATGGGTACCCTCTGTGTGCGATCCACACTCCCATCACTAGAAAGGGCAGTTCTCATCCAAGAATGGGACGTGTTCTGTAGTTTGTGGACTGGACGTACAGATGCAGACAGGACACGCGTGCTGTCCGTTTTCTTTTTTTGGGACCCATAGAAATGAATGGGTCTGTGTGCTAACCCTAAAAAACGTGGACCGGACATGGCCCTAATTCTGGTGGAAGGGGCTGTCTGTAGTGGGGTAATGTATGTCACCGCTAGTGTTGAGCGAACTTGTGTTTTAAGTTCGGGTTATCGAAGAATCGCGTTATGGATTCCGCTACCACGGACCATAACGGAATTTAGAATCCATAACGCGATTCTTCGATGACTCGAACTTTGGACGCCGAACTTAAAACACAAGTTCGCTCAACACTAGTCACCACCTTGCCCATGTTACAGGGTCACCCTTAACGGTGGCTAAAATCTATGCAGGAAACAACCATCGTCTGTGGCGTAATCTGCAATCGGAATGCCAATAGCGCTTCCCATTGACTCCAATGGGGGAAATCCACACCCTGTGCACTGGATGTTTTTTTTTTTTTTTCACTTCAGAAGTGGCACATTACTAATCCGAAGCCGATTTTAGCTGCGTTCCCCATCGAAGTCAATAGGGAAGGGCTAAAATAGCAATTTTTATTTTATTAATTAACGGACTGCTGACATAGGCAGACCAGTGGACTGATCTGCCACTGTTTTTTACGAGCCATGTGACGCTAGCCTGAGAGATCTGCTCTGGGCCTAGAAGGGAATTCTGAATGGGGGACCCCCCTTCCCCCTTTAACGTGTAAGCAGACCTGGAAACTTCAGAGAAATTATACATTTTCTTTTTAAAGTGGACAATCCCTCAAGAGGAAGCCGCCATAGTATTCAGCAGCGGCCGTAGGGCTACGTAATATCTCAGGGTGCCTACGCAGATAGGCAGGGTGCGTCATCTCTAATGTGGGGGATCCCAAGTGATGGACCCCCCCCATGACAGCAACTTTAAGGCTAGGTCTACACTACGACATTTGTCGCTTAACAATTTTTGTAATGATAGTCTATGGTGTCGCATTGATTTTTCTGCGACTGCTACGTCGCAGTGCGACACCATAGACTGTGATTATAAAAATTGTCGCGCGACAAAATGTCGCAGTGTAGTTGTGCCCTATGTCGTGGTGTAGACCTTGCCTAAATCCTTAGTCTCTCTGGACTTATTGATTGGCGATTCCCATTAGTCTATATGACATCATGTGGTGATCTCAGGGATATATATAGCAGTATACACAGAGGGCGTGCGGTCATCTCTGTATGATGCAGCACTTTCTATTGTACTACTACTCCAGGCATGTGCCATGGCTTGTGACTGAGGAAGGGCACTACCTGCGGTGGTTGGGTGGGAGCTGGCGGGCCGGTGGCCTATTTGTCTAGACTGGGGGGGTCAGCTGGCCAGGAGAGGGTTACTCTGCAGCCAGGAGTCTGAAGTTAAAGGCTGCCTGAGGTTTTCACATGTCACTGGAGGAGAAAGAGGAGGGGGGAGGCAGCCATCAGCCTCCAGCCTCTCACATTGTGGGGGAGGGCTGCGTCGCTGCTGCCGCTGGGATCTTTGGCTCTGAATGAAGGAAGTTGGAGAGAAGTTGTTTGTTTTTTGTCTGTGCTGCTGTATGTCCTGGTAAGTCCTGGGTGTCTGTACATGTACCAGGGTGAAGTGCTGGGGGCCGACTGTGAACAATGCCGATCTGACTGTGAACAATGCCCGGTGCAAGATTAAAGAGCGTTCTCAGGGTCTGTGCAAAACCTGCCCCCTTTTCCATAGGCAAGTGCTGAGGGGCTTGGGATGAAATTCGGACTCCGTAACCCAACGTATAAATCCAGTCCATTTATGAATAAAGCCGCAGGAGTTTCCAGTGATGGGAACTAATGCGAGAAATATTAGGGTCATCATGTAATATTATGGTCAGATCTCCGCTTTTTGATCATGCCTGAAATCTGCACCGTTTAGGATGCCTGCGCACGATGCGGATTACGTGCGTTTTTTTTTCTGCCTGGATTTTAGTGCAGAAAACAAAACGTAGCGTAATACGGTACCAGCAGAGTGTATGAGATTAGGCAACATGTCGTGTACACTTGGCGTTTTTTCTTAGGCCCCTTTCACACGAGCGTGACAGATTAGGTCCGGATGCGTTCAGTGAAACTCGCACTATTTTGCAAGCAAGTTCAGTCAGTTTTGGCTGCGATTGCGTTTAGTTGTTCAGTTTTTTCCGTGCGGGTGCAATGCGTTTTGATGCGTTTTTCACGCGCGTGATAAAAAACTGAATGTTTACAAACAACATCTCCTAGCAACCATCAGTGAAAAACGCATCGCACCCGCACTTGCTTGCGGATGCAATGCGTTTTTCACGCAGTCCCATTCACTTCTATGGGGCCAGGGCTGCGTGAAAAACGCAAAATATAGAACATGCTGCGATTTTCACGCAACGCAGAACTCATGCGTGAAAAACAACGCTCATGTACACAGACCCATTGAAATGAATGGGTCAGGATTCAGTGCGGGTGCTATGTGTTCACGTCACGCATTGCACCCGCGCGGAAAACTCGCTCGTGTGAAAGGGACCTTAGGGTGCATTCACACGACCCTCAGTGTCTTGTGGTCTGCAAATTGCGGATCCACAAAACGTGGATACCGGCTGCATTTAGTGGACCGCACTTGGCCGGCGCTATATAGAAAATGCCTATTCTTGTCTGCGACCGCGGACAAGAACAGGACATGCTTTATATTTATGGGGGGGGGGGGGCGTGGAACGGAACAACGGATGCAGACAGCACGCAGTGTGCTGTCTGTATATTTTTCTGCCCCATTGAAATGAATGGGTCCGCGCCCGTCCTGCAAAATTGCGGAACGGATACGGACCCAGACTTACGGTCGTGTGAATGATGTGATGAATAGTGTAGAATTAGGGCTCATTTACACGACCGCGCCGTGTTTTGTGGTCCACAAATTGGGGATCCGCAAAATACAGAAGCCGCCCGTGTGCGTTCTGCAATTTGAGGACCGGAATGGACGCTCATTATAGAAATGCCTGTTCTATCTTGCAAAACGGACAAGAATAGGACATGTTCTATCCTTTTTGCGGGGCCACAGAACAGAGCAGCGCGTGCTGTCCGCATCTTTTGCTGCCCCATTTAAATGAATGGGTCTGTGACAGGGAACGGGTGCGGCCCTATTCATACGGTCGTGTGAATGAGCCCTTATGTGCATTTTTTTGTGCAGTTTTGGTGCAGATTTCATGAGTTTTCTGCACCTAAGGCCTCATGCACACTGCCGTGTAATTTGCGGTCCGCAAATTACGGGTCTGCAAAACACCACGGATGGTGTCAGTGTTTGTTCCGCAATTTGCGGAACGGCGCGGACAGCCATTAATATAACTGCCTATTCTTGTCCGCAAAACGGACAAGAATAGGACAGGTTATATTTTTTTGGAGTGCTGTCCGCATCTTTTGCGGCCCCATTGAAGTGAATGAGTCCGCATGCAAGCTGCAAATACTGCGGCTCAGATGCGGACCAAAACGACGGTCGTATGCATGAGGCCTAATGCTGCACAAAAATCCACGTGAAAAACTCATGCACAACTTTCCCATTGATTTCAATGGGGAATAAGCACGTTGGACCATACAGCACTTTTTTTTCCTCCTGCACCGGTTTGAATTTTTTTTTAAATAGTTCTGTCTATTCTTGACATGGATTCCATGCGCTGGAAATACTTTGTGTGAACCTAGCCTGAGGCTAAATGCACACGATCAGGATTGCGTGCAGATTTTCTGCGCGGATTTGCGTGCGGAAAATCTGCCCCGTAGGTCATGTACATTGTATTCTATGAGAATTTGAAATTTTAATGCACACGATGCAGATTTTTTTTCAGCGCGGATTTTAGAATCCACAGCATGTCATTTTTTTTTATTTTCCGTGACTGGATTTTCTCCATTCACTTAGTAAAATCCGCATCAATAGATGCGGATTGACCGCACGGATTTGCCTGCGAACACCTGCAGATTTCAGTGCAGATTCTCCGCACATGAATCCTGAACGTGTGCATGTACCCTTATTGTGGTTTGGTGCGTCTTTTTGCGCAGATATCTGCGGGGAAAGCCACCTTACGTAAACTGTGGAATCGCACGAACAATTGACATGCTGTGGATTTTAAAATCTGCATGGAAGGTCACTTTCTGCAAGTAAAAAATGCGCAAAGTGTATAAGAGATTTGTGTGATATAATTAACTTGGCTAGTTTCTCTATTAGGGCTCATGTATACGGCCGGATGTATTTTGCGATCTGCAAAAAATACGGATGACGTCCGTGTGCGTTCTTTATTTTGCGGAATGGAACAGCTGGCCCCTAATAGAACAGTACTATCCTTGTTCATAATGCGGAAAATAATAGGACATGTTCTATTTTTTTCTGAGGAACGTGAATACGGAAATGGAATGCACATGGAGTAACTTCATTTATTTTATTTATTTATTTTTTCTTGCCGACCTATTGAAATGAATGGGTCTGCAAAATAAACGGAACGGACACGGAAATAAAATATGTTCCTGTGCATGAGCCCTTACCCTGCGTTTTTTCAGCACGGAAATCCTCGCTGAAAAAATGCATGTAATCCACATCGTTTGAAGGTACCCATGTCATACCCTTTTAGCACAAAGAGATGGTTCCAAGACCACCTTTTTTTAAATAAAAGTTTTAAATGTTGCCACATGAAGTGCGGTGATATTATTAGAGAACAATTTTGCAGCACTATGTGAAAGGGCATCTGTCAGCAGTTTGTACCTATGACACTGGCTGACCTGTTACAGTGCGTTTGGCAGCTGAAGGCATCTGTGTTGGTCCCATGTTCATATGTGCCCGCATTGCTGAGTAAAATGTTTTAATATATGCAAATGAGTCTCTAGGAGCAACGGGGGCGTTGCCGTTACACCTAGAGGCTCTGCTCTGTCTGCACCTGCTGCGCCCTCTGCACTTTGATAGGACCAGGACATGTAAGTGTGATCACGCCCTGCCCTGACTTCTAAAGTCAAAGTGCAGAGGGCCCGGAAGTTGCAGAGAGAGATGAGCCTCTAGGTGTAACGGCAACGCCCCCGTTGCTCCTGGAGGCTCATTTGCATATATTAAAACATCATTTTTCTCAGCAACGTGGGCACCTAGGAACATGGGACCAACACAGATGTGTTCAGCTGCCGAGTGCACATGTAACAGGTCAGCCAGTGTCATAGGTACAAAACTGCTGACAGATGCCCTTTAATTGCTCAATGAAGTTGCATCTTTGAAAAGGTATCCGCTATGAATGTGATCTGTTCAGGTTGGCAACAGTCAGCAAAAGAATACATTGAAGAAAAAAAAACCTTGAAGCTTCACCTTTCATAGGCCAGTAGGGTGTCGGTGCTTGGGCATTAGGGAACTGCACTGACAGTAGTTCTCCGATTCATTTCTTCTCCTCTTATGACTTGGAGCTGTGAAACATGCTGCCCCTCCAATCAGCAAGCACAGGCGCTCCTTCAGTAAAGCCCTGCGCAGAGTACAGACTGCTTTCTATGCCGCCCTGCAAATCCGCCATCAAGGCACTGTTCCCATAAAGTGGTGTGCAGAGTACAGGCTGCTTTCTGCGGACAGGTACTGTCCCTCCCGTCAGCCTGCAAGCGTCTCATTGCTTTCCCCTGTTGGCCCCTTCCCGTGGGGAGGCAGACTGATATGAAAGGGGTTAAATGCCCTGTGGCCGCAATTTCTAATCGAGTTCTGTTAGGTAATTGCTATATATGCAGTTGTCCAGTAACTAGTGAACCTTTGACCCCAAGAGATGCCGACGGAACCTTCAAGACACTACTGCGAGCTTCTTCTTTCTTACTAAGGCCTCATGCACACGACCGTTGTGTGCATCCGTGGCCGTTGTGCCGTTTTCCGTTTTTTTTCACGGACCCATTGACTTTCAATGGGTCCGTGGAAAAATCGGAAAATGCACCGTTTGGCAGCCGCATCCGTGAGCCGTGTTTCCTGGCCGTGAAAAAAATAGGACCTGTCCTATTTTTTTCACGGCCAACGGTTCACGGGCCCATTCAAGTCAATGGGTCCGTGAAAGAACACGGATGCACACAAGATTGGCATCCGTGTCCGTGATCCGTGGCCGTAGGTTGCTTTCATACAGACGGATCCGAAGATCCGTCTGCATAAAAGCTTTTTCTGATCTAAGTTTTCACTTCGTGAAAACTCATTTCCGACAGTATATTCTAACACAGAAGCGTTCCCATGGTGATGGGGACGCTTCTAGTTAGAATACACTGCAAACTTTGTACAAGACTGCCCCCTGCTGCCTGGCACCACCCGATCTCTTACAGGGGGATATGATAGTACAATTAACCCCATCATATCCCCCTGTAAGAGATCAGGGCTGCCAGGCAGCAGGGGGCAGACACCCCCCCCCCCTCCCCAGTTTGAATATCATTGTGCGGCCCCCCCCCCCCCCCTGTTGTTAACTCGTTGGTGGCCAGTGTGCGCACCCCCCTCCCTCCCTCCCTCTATTGTTTTAATACATTGGGGCCAGTGTGCGCGCGCCCACCCAACCCCCCCTCCCTCCCTCTATTGTTTTAATACATTGGGGCCAGTGTGCGCACCCCCCCCAACCCCCCCCCCCCCCCCCCTCCCTCCCTCTATTGTAATCATCATCGGTGGCAGCGGAGTAGAAGATTTTCATACTTACCTGGCTGCTGGCTGCTGCGATGTCTGCGTCCGGCCGGGAGCTCCTCCTACTGGTAAGTGACAGCAATGCGCCGCACAGACCTGTCACTTACCAGTAGGAGGAGCTCCCGGCCGGACACAGAGATCGCAGCAGCCAGCAGCCAGGTAAGTATGAAAATCTTCTACTCCGCTGCCACCGATGATGATTACAATAGAGGGAGGGAGGGGGGGGGGGGGTTGGGGTTGGGGGGGTGCGCACACTGGCCCCAATGTATTAAAACAATAGAGGGAGGGAGGGGGGGTTGGGGGGGCCCGCGCACACTGGCCCCAATGTATTAAAACAATAGAGGGAGGGAGGGGGGGTTGGGGGGGGCGCGCGCACACTGGCCCCAATGTATTAAAACAATAGAGGGAGGGAGGGAGGGGGGTGCGCACACTGGCCACCAACGAGTTAACAACAGGGGAGGGGGGGCCCACTGGCCACCAATGAGTTAAAAACAGGGGGGGGGGGGGGTCTGCCCCCTGCTGCCTGGCAGCACCTGCCAGGCAGCAGGGGACAGTCATGTACACAGTTTTTTTGTATATTCTAACCTGAAGCGTCTCCATCACCATGGGAACGCCTCTGTGTTAGAATATACTGTCGGAAATGAGTTTCACGATGTAGCTCATATCCGACAGTATATTCTAACATAGACGCGTTCCCATGGTGATGGGGACGCTACAAGTTAAAATATACCATCGGATTGGAGAAAACTCCAATCCGATGGTATAACAGAACTCCAGACTTTACATTGAAAGTCAATGGGGACGGATCCGTTTGAAATGGCACCATATTGTGTCAACATCAAACGGATCCGTCCCCATTGACTTGCATTGTAATTCAGGACGGATCCGTTTGGCTCCGCACGGCCAGGCGGACACCAAAATGACTTTTTTTTCATGTCCGTGGATCCTCCAAAAATCAAGGAAGACCCACGGACGGAAAAACGGTCACGGATCACGGACCAACGGAACCCCGTTTTGCGGACCGTGAAAAAAAACGTCCGTGTGCATGAGGCCTTACTCTAGAGTCAGTTATGTTAATTATTTTTTTTTTTTTACCATTCAAATCCTTCTATTTGCATGACGGGGCCGGTGCGTTGTCAGAGCCTCAGGCTTTCTGAAAGAAAAAAAACGTATTGTGTCTATGCAAATAAGCGGCGTGCATCCATAAAACATGGAAATGCCAGCCCATGTGGCTAGAGATCGTTGTCTGCTTGGCACAAAACATTTTTGGGGACTTAACTCCTCTTTTTTTCTTTATGTCTTTTGACCTGTCATCCATTCGTCGGAAAATAATGGAGACACATTGAGAGTGCCCCCTCAGGCACATGGCTGTATGTCGGCTCTGTACAGTCAGTGGACCCTTGCTCTACCTCAGTTTGCCTGAGCCCAATTCATGACATTTTATTTTTCCCTCGATTTCCCCCCCCCCCCCCCCCCCCCCCAAAAAAAAATAAAAAATAAAAATGTGCCTTATTCCATCTCTAAGAATACCCTCATAGCTTGGTGCTGTATGACGGTGCCATATGGCAGCACGCCAAGTATCTACAGCCCATGTACAAAACCATAGGCACTCCAGTTGCTGCAGTACACGTTTCATGCACACGGCTGTGCCATACACATATGGGCCCAGACCCACTATCCCTAAGGCCTCCTGCGCACAACCGTATCTGTTTTGGCGGTCTGCACATCGCGGATCCGCATAACATGGCTATCAGCTGTGTGCATCTCTCATTTTCCTTCCCCGCCGCAGGTCCTGTGCAATGTCACAAATGTCTGATCTTGTCCACAAAATGGACAAGACTAGAACATGTTCTATTTTATAGAATTTTTTTTGCAGGGACAGAAATACAGATGCGGACAGCACGCGTGCAGAGATGGACACTTTTCTCTGGCGCTATACCAACTAATGGCTGGATTACATTAAGGCCTTATGCACGCGATCTTATGTATTTTGCTGTCTGCATTCCGTATTTTGCGGAACGGAAAAGCTGGCCCTTTATAGAACAGTACTATCCTTGTCCGTAATGCGGACAAAAATAGGACATGTTCTATTTTTTTGCGGAACGTAAATACGGACATAAGGAAACTTTATTTTTTTGCGGACCCATTGAAATGAATGCCAAAAAAAAAAAATCGGAACAGGCACGGAAAGACTATACGTTCGTGTGCATGAGGCCTAAAACATTGTATCGCAATTTTGGTACAAAATTAAGCCTGTCCCATTTCTCACAAAGCTCCGCCTCTTTGCGCTACGCCCCACCCCCTTGTCAAGCATGTAGTAATCCTATATGTGCCAAATTGTAACCAACTTGCACCACTTTCTAGATGGAGTATTGGCGCAGACGCACTAGTAAATCTGCCAGTTTGGCTTCCATTGATTTCAGTAAATGTTGATAGTTCGTAAATTTCAGTGTAAACCAAGTTGCCGCAGACAAAAAGGTTTAAAAGCTTTTTGCCCAAAAATCCCATTCATCACTTATCCACAGGATAGGCGATACATGTCTGATTGGGCAAACCCATTTAACGTGTAAAAGGTGATTTTCATAAAATGTAATTCACCAAGAACACATTGGGCTACATTTTTATTTTTTTGTGTGTCCAGGAGACGCCCAGTTGGAGCGCAGCCACAGGAGGTCTTCCTGCCATAGTGTATCATCCTTGTGACTCTCATGGAACATAAAGAAGGTCCAAAATGATACCTGAAATAACCCGAAACCGTTGTATTTGTGAATGGGTTAAGACGTTGCGTTATTGTGCTAGCAGTATTGCAGCCCTTGCGGTCTACTGGCCAAGTCACACGCTGTGTGCCATCTGCTTCCAGCCGCTGACATAATATTCCAGGCATGGAGAACATTTTGAAACGGGCAAAAGTACTTAACTAAAAGGTTATAGAATTCAAATTTTGTTTTCGGAGACGTCTTCCAAATCTGAATTTTCATAGAATTTCTAAAAATGACTTGTCTTTTAACGTCCTCCCCTCTGCTCTGTGCCACCTGCTTTATATACTGGGCACTGTGCACTTATGGTGTAACTGAGTGTTCCAGAAGTGTGAATAAGGCCTATTGCACACAAATGCGTGCGCCCCACGTGGCCGTATTGCGGACCGCATTTGCGGATCCGCAATACATGGGCACCGTTCCGTGTGCATTCCGCATCACGAATGCGGACCCGTTCACTCAAATGGGTCCGGAGATGCGGAACGGAAGCACTACGCAGTGCTTCAGTGGGGTTTCGTCCCGTACTTCCGTTCCGCAAAAAGATAGAACATGTCCTGTCTTTTTGCGGAACGGCCGGACCGCGGACCCAATAAAGTGAATGGGGCCACGATCCGTTGCGGCTGCCCCACGGTGGGTGTCCGTGCATTGCGGCCCACAGCGCGGCCACGGGGCCTCATGCACACGACCATATGTATTTTGTGGTCCGCAAAAAACGGATCCGCAAAAAATACGGATGACGTCTGTGTGCATTCCGTATTTTGCGGAATGGAACATCTGACCTCTAATAGAATAGTTCTATCCTTGTCCGTAATGCAGACAATAATAGCACATGTTTTATTTTTTGGCGGAATGTAAATACGGACATACGGACCGCACACAGAGTAACTTCTTATTTTTTTGCGGACCCATTGAAATGAATGGTTCCCTATACAGTCCACAAAAAAAAAATAATATACGTTCGTGTGCATGAGGCCTAACAACGAGGCTTGCTGATTATTTTAAAACCACAGTATGCCATATTTTTTTATATTTTTGGGGCACAGCAAATAAATATCAGTCTATGAAATGAGGTCGTCCAAATGGGCAAACCCTGCAACATTCAGCTCCGTAGAAGGGATCTGCAGGGGATTCTGAGTTGCCATGGTTCAGCCACCTGCCCCAAGCCCTGCCATGTGTATCTGAGCACTCCCAAAAAACATTCCAGTTTTTTAAGTTCAGTTCCCTTATAGATTTATTTAAAAAGGAGCTGCCATTTAATGTTTTGCTACCATGTATTTTACAGTTTGTTCATTCACACTGCGGTCAGTTTCTTTCACATCTCTCCGCAGTAAATACACATCAGGTGAGCGGTTACTACAAATTTTTAACTTTTCTTTCACAAGCCCACCTTTTTTTTTAAGAATCGGATTCCTGGTAATTTTAACTGAAAAGCCAATGTTTGAAAAGAGAGATGTGAAGAATTTTAATAGGTTTTTCTGACTTGTTGAACTTTCGGGGTATTTTGTCTTAACCAGTAGTTGAGAGGCTGAGTGTTAAAAGGAAATTCTGAGGGAAGGGGGGGGGGGGGGGGGGGGGGAATGTTTTTCTGTTTTAAATGGAATCTGTCAGCAGTTCTGACCATGCTAAACTGCTGACGGCTCTAGGTAGGGACAAACATGGCTTTTGTGGATTTTTTATCATTAGCAGTTGTGAGAACCCATCTAGCCACCAACATTTACAACATTAGAATCCGTAGAGAATGATAAGAACAAGTGTATTTTTTTTATTTATTTTTTGGATGGCGAGTTTGAATAGACTAATAAATGTATGCAGTGTGCCGTCCTCCAGGGCCCCTATCGCGTCCCAGGTATAGTAGGAATGCTGAGTGGTGTAGTGCGGCCTAAATGTCTCTTTGTGTCACAGTGCTCCTACCTGGATACTGCTGGACCCCAGGCTTTGTCTCCGAAGCAAAATAAAGGGGGAATAATTGAGGGATGACTGGGAAAATAACTTGAGTCCAGACCTTGTGGTGAAATTCAATGGTAGCTTTACTTGAATAAACATTCTTCCAAACGATTGGCAGGCTTTGTCTTGGTTCCAGCAGGCTTTAGCTTAAACTGGCAGGCAAACTCAACTCTGCTTGCTCTCTGTCTCTGCTGTACTGCTTTCTTGTTCTGTGCTGCATTAAACTCTTAAGGCCTCATGCACACGACCATTCCATTTTTTTGCGGTCAGCAAATTGCAGATCCGCAAAACACGGAAACCGCCCGTGTGACTTGCGGAACGGAACAGGTGGCCCATTGTAGAAATGCCTATTCTTGTGCGCAAAACGGACAAGAATAGGACATGTTATATTTTTTGGGCGGGGCCACGGAACGGAGCAACACATGCGGACAGCACACGGAGTGCTGTCCGCATATTTTGCGGCCCCATTGAAGTGAATAGGTCCGAGCCGCAAAAACTGCGGCTCGGATGCGGACCATAACAACGGTCGTGTGCATGAGGCCTAAGGCTACTTTCACACTAGCGTTTTAGTTTTCCAGTATTGAAATCCGTCATAGGGGCTCAATACCGGGGAAAAACACTTCAGTTTTGTACCCATTCATTGTCAATGGGGACAAAACTGAACAGAACAGAATGCTCCAAAATGCGTTCCGTTTAGTTGCGTTTCCATACCGGAGAGCAAACCGCAACATGTTATAGTTTGCTTTCCGTCCTGGGATGCAGAGCAAGACGGATCCAGCATGACCCCCCCCCCCCCCCCCCCCAATGCAAGTCAATGGGGACGGATCCGTTTTCTCTGCTGCAATCTGCCACAATAGAAAACGGATTCGTCCTCCATTGATTTTTAATAGAATTCCTGACGGTTTCGTCTTGGCAACATTAAAGGGGTTTTGCACTTTCATTTAACTGATGATCTATCCTCTGGATAGATCATCAGCTTCTGATCGGCGGGGGTCCCGGGTGTTGGACCCCCGCCGATCAGAAGCTGATGATCTAGCAAGAGGTGGCAGGTCAGTATCCGTACAGAAAAAATCTGCAAAGCGTACGTGAGATTTGGGTAATCTTATACGTTTAGCTGGTACTATAACAAGCTGCTTTTTCTGCATGTATTCCGCAATGTGTGCAGGTGGCCTAATACAGCTCCATTCTGTATGGAGCCATTATGGAGGTATGAAGAGCCTCTACTGTACCTTTTTATACGTCTCGGCCTTCCCAGTGGAGCCTATACTGCAGCGCACAGAGGCTGTGATGTTCGCTACCAAGACCTGTATTAGGCCTAGTAATGAAGGTTGCATGAGGCCTAGTAATGAAGGTTGGGGCTAATAATCTATGACCTAGTTTCTGCACACAGGAGAATACATTCTAGATGAGGGTTCTAGAACATATCGGGCCGATGCTGGGAAGGAAATGAGTGCCGATTAATATACATGGCTAGCTGATTTTGTCTAAAGGGGTTGTCCAGGTGTTTAATACTGATGACCTATCCTCAGGATAGGTCATTAGTATCTGAGTGGTGAGGATCCTACTCCCAGCACCCCCTGCTGATCAGCATTTTGGAGAGACCGCAGCACTCCGGTGTGCGCTGCAGCTTCTTCCTAGGCCAGTGATGTTCCGTTCATTAGTCACGTGGCCTAGCCGCAGCTCAGTCCCATTCAGGTGACTGGCTGAGCTGCAATACCAAAAAACGCCTGCTATACGGATGGCGCCGTGCTTGGTTAACTGCGAGGAAGCCACAGCTGATCATCATTAGACCAGGGTGTCAGACCGCCACCAATCCGGTACTGATGACTCATCCTGAAGATAGATCATCAGTATTAGACACTTGGAAAAAAAACTTTAAAACACCTTTTACATGGCCCAATGCAAAGTGAAAAGGGAGCTGAGTGATCGTTTTATATTTTTTTTATATTTTTTTTTTGTCCCCCAGTCTCTTTGCATATTGTCAGCAGCCCACCCAGGGCCTACATTTAGTGGGTGGGACTTACATACACCCTGCCCATTTTCGCCCTGGAAAAGCCCGAATTTACCAGGACAGGTTCCTAAAATTAGGGGCAGGCCCTGCAAATTCTGGACCGCTATACATTACAATTCTGTTTTATTGTATGGAGATGGGTAGTTGTCAGTGGAGAAGATTTATGCCTAAAAGAAAAGCTATTGGGGTCATTTATCCAACTGGTGTAAAGTAGAACTGGCTCCGTTGCCTGTAGCAACCAGTCAGATTTCACCTTTCATTTTTGACAGCTCCTTTGGAAAATGAAAGGTGGAATCTGATTGGTTCTACTTTACACCAGTTTGATTATTATCCCTATTTTTTTTGTTGTTGCTGTGGGCAACAGAGACGGGCGGTTCTTTTTAGACTGTTTCATACATCTATCTGCCCGTTCAGCGCAGTCCTCACCCTCGTGCAGAGTCGCTGTCCCTCAGATTATGGTGCTGACTGTCCGTTATTTTGTGTGAAATGATCTAAACCTGTGCTGTCCTCGCCTGTCGGCGACATGGCTGTGTGGCGTGCCGGGCGTAGACGTAATTATAAAGCGCAGGGCATAGTGTTGGGATTTGACATGAGAACAATGCTGCCTCCTCTCCGCGCTGTCTCTTGAGCTCTCGCATTGTTTGGCTCTTGTGGCATTTATGAAATCCTTGACATTTTTAGCATTCTCTCTGGAAACAATTTCTGGAAGTTCAGTGACAGCGCTTTCTTCCAGTAAGCGATGAGACGTCAGATGCGTCTGTGGAATGTACCATGTGGGAAGTGAAGCAATCATTAGCTGCGGTGTCCCAGTGCTTTCCTCTGTTTGTTAGGGGAAAACAGGAGGCGGAGGCTTCTCCGTCGTCTGCACGCTGGAATCCTCGCCACGGACGTGATCCTGCTATTTTTTTTATTTTTTTCCTCCAGCTGCCAGTCCACTAGGAACTACATCATAATCGATGTCTGTGCAGTAGTGACGCAAAAGTCGACTCATAGGAATCGAATGCGTTCAGAAATCGGCCTGCTTGAGCAGGGAGGGGGCTGGTCCCACTGCTCAAGAGACTCCCCCTCGATTGACATCTCGCCTGGCCCTGTTAATCTTGCACCTCGCCTGTCATGCGCCAATACACTTCCAGGTGTATCCAGATGTGATCGTTGAACGCACAGTCGCCATCTGCGTCACTCAGGGAGCAGCAGCAGAGCCTCAACGCCATACACTGAAGGAGATTGACAGGGCCAGATGAAATATCAATGAAGGGGGAGGGTGGAGACTCTTGAGCAGTTTGGGAAGCCCCTCGCTGCTCAAGCAGGCAGATATTTTGTATTATTTTTTTAAATGAATATGAATCGATTCGCCCATCACTACTGTGCAGATTATCGGTCCATGGTGTTTCTTTAGATGAACAGAAATCTGTATGATTGGTGACTAGAGATAAGCGAATTTCATATTTTGAAATTCATTAACGCTTTTTTTACTGATTAAAAGTTGAATTGCGTTATGGATTCCGTTACCATGGACCATAACTCAATTCTATTGCGGAATGCATAACGGAATGCCTTTAGAGTCATTCCGTCACAATAGAAGTCTATGGGCTGCATAACGGATCCGTCCCGTTTCCGTTATGCAGGAGGGGACCCCCCTGCATAACTGAAACGGAACGGATCAATTTTGCAGCCCATAGACTTCTATTGTGATGGAATGAATAACAGAATGCCTCTAAAGGCATTCCATTATGCATTCTGTCATAGAATTGCGTTCTGGTCCGTGGAAACTGAATCCATAATGCAATTCACCTTTTACCAGTAAACGAATCGCAAACTAATTTCATAACCAGAAATTCGGTCATCTCTATTGGTGACCAATTTCAGAAATGTTTGGAAAGATTGTCTCATCGGAAGCCGACTCCCTGATCGCTGGGGGTTCCCGTGATCAACTGCTGAGGGGCTGCAACATGGCTGTGAAAATGTATGTCATTGGACCCCTATCAGCAACCATGTAAGGTTACGTTTACAGTATTTTGTCTGGCATTTTTGATAGAATCTGCAATTAAGGCTTCTAACAGGACTTAAAGGGGTTTTCCATTTTGCATCTACATCCTTTAAAATAATCATTTATGAAGGTGTATATATATATATTTTTTTTATGTATTTCTTTTACCTTTATTGCTCCTATCTTCTTTCTGGACTGTGGTCACATGACCTTGTCCATATAGGTCTTATTTCCTGTGACGTTATGTCCATGGGCGTGTCAGTAATAGGGGAGTGTCTATGTAACTAGAGGGGTGGGAGGAGCTATAAACTAGCTGGGTGTTGTTAGGGGCGGTTCTGGAAGTGCTACATACCGGATGGAAACAGACCACAGGGATTGGTTTACATGGTAAAAACTGGTCAGGAGCTTCCTAACTGAAATACAAAAATCTTAGGGGCGATGTACATGATGTAAGCAAATACATGACTGTATATGTTAAACACCATAGTAATCCCGGAATGTCCCTTTAAACGTCACTTGAATCCACTGTGAACTACCTTCCTGATGTCCAAATGCTAAAAAGGTGCCCAGACTTGCCGAACTACTGATTTTAGCAGGGTCGGCCCACCATCTAATGTGTATGGTGGACTTTTTCCGATGGCTAGATTGTTATCTCTAAACCAATGTTAATACTGCCCCAGTCGTTTCATCTGGATGTAGCAGCGGGTGAGGGTGCAGTTTTATTGCTATTTCTCTGACCCTGGGTTCAGACCTGAGCGTTCTGAAACGAGCGCTCTTTATGCGCGATTGTACGGGCGTTTACAATCGCGCATACAGAGACAGGCGTGCACACATTGTCGCGCGTTCCCGAATATCTATGTGCGGGAACGCGCGACAAACGCCCAAAAAAAAGCTCAAGCACTTGTTTGAGCGTCGGGCGTTTTACAGCGCGATCGTACGCGCTGTAAAACGCCCAGGTGAGAACCATTCCCGTAGGGAATCATTGGTTCTTGCCTGTTGTGCGTTTTACAGTGCGTAGGAACGCGCTGTAAAACGCTCAGGTCTGAACCCAGGGTTAAAGGGATTGTCTGAGGGATTGGCAGATCTGCCCCCGAATGGTGTAAAATAAAACCTTTTTCCCCGGTGCTGTTCTCGGAACTACCGGTCAGTCCTTTTGCAGCGGAGATGTGCATGTCTCATTGAGAATTCACTAGCTGGCCTTACACGTAATATGACATTGCTGTGCGCCCTGTATGGCGGTACACTCCATCACCATTAGTCCTTATTACGGACCTGAAACGCTTTGCATGCTGCCAAGTCGTACTCGCCATAAGACTTACGCCAAGATTTATTTTATTTTAGATGGTTGAGGAATCCATGAAAATAAGGTGTATAATTACCACATATAGTTACAGTATGGGGACATAGAATGTTACAGGCCATGTGTTTAGCCATTGATACTTTTGGCAGTAGTACCTGACGACAAAAAAAAAAATCTAACTGCGCCCTAGTGGGGGGTGGTTGTCTGTGGCTCCCAAGGGAATGGTAATGTTTCCGCCACTGTAGTTTCCGCAATATATATATATATTATACACTCAAAGAATTATTAGCAACACCATACTAATATTGGACCCCCTTTTGCCTTCAGAACTGCCTTAGGCTACTTTCACACTAGCGTTCGATCGGATCCGTCTGCATTATATTGGCAAAAAATGGCTAAGTGTGAAATTAGCCTGAGCGGATCCGTTTGAAGATTGAGCCATATTGTGGCATCTTCAAACGGATCCGTCCCCATTGACTTACATTGTAAGTCTGGACGGATCCGCACGGCCAGGCGGACACCCGAACGCTGCAAGCAGCGTTCAGGTGTCCGCCTGCTGAGCGGAGCGGAGGCTGAACGCCGCCAGACTGATGCAGTCTGAGCGGATCCGCATCCATTCAGACTGCATCAGGGCTGGACGGAAGCGTTCGGGTCCGCTTGTGAGCCCCTTCAAACGGAGCTCATGAGCGGACACCCGAACGCTAGTGTGAAACTAGCCTTAATTGTACGTGGCATTGATTCAACAAGGTGCTGATAGCATTCTTTAGAAATGTTGGCCCATATTGATAGGATAGCATCTTGCAGTTGATGGAGATTTGAGGGATGCACATCCAGGTCACGAAGCTCCCGTTCCACCACATCCCAAACATGCTCTATTGGGTTGAGATCTGGGGACTGTGGGGGCCATTTTAGTACAGTGAACGCATTGTCATGTTCAAGAAACCAATTTGAAATGATTCGAGCTTTGTGACATGGTGCATTATCCTGCTGGAAGTAGCCATCAGAGGATGGGTACATGGTGGTCATGAAGTTATGGATATGGTCAGAAACAATGCTCAGGTAGCCCGTGGCATTTAAACGATGGCCAGTTGGCACTAAGGGGCCTAAAGTGTGCCCAGAAAACATCCTCCACACCATTACACCACCACCACCACCAGCCTGCACAGTGGTAACAAGGTATGATGGATACATGTTCTCATTCTATTTACGCCAAATTCGGACTCTACCATTTGAATGTCTCAACAGAAATCGAGACTCATCAGACCAGGCAACATTTTTCCAGTCTTCAACAGTCCAATTTTGGTGAGCTCGTGCAAATTGTAGCCTCTTTTTCCTATTTGTAGTGGAGATGAGTGGTACCCGGTGGGGTCTTCTGCTGTTGTAACCCATCCGCCTCAAGGTTGTGCGTGTTGTGGCTTCACAAATGCTTTGCTGCATACCTCGGTTGTAACGAGTGGTTACTTCAGTCCCAGTTGCTCTTCTATCAGCTTCAATCAGTCGGCCCATTCTCCTCTGACCTCTAGCATCAACAAGGCATTTTCGCCCACAGGACTGCCGCATACTGGATGTTTTTCCCTTTTCACACCATTCTTTGTAAACCCTAGAAATGGTTGTGTGTGAAAATCCCAGTAATTGAGCAGATTGTGAAATACTCAGACCGGCCCGTCTGGCACCAACAACCATGCCACGCTCAAAATTGATCAAATCCCCTTTCTTTCCCATTCTGACATTCAGTTTGGAGTTCAGGAGATTGTCTTGACCAGGACCACAACCCTACATGCATTGAAGCAACTGCCATGTGATTGGTTGACTAGATAATCGCATTAATGAGAAATAGAACAGGTGTTCCTAATAATTCTTTAGGTGAGTGTATGTGTATATATATATATATATATATATATATATAATCCCCCAAATATAATGACTAGTCGTCAGTAATCCGTTATGTCAGCCTTTTACATGTGCAGTGTGAAGCTCTGTAATATTTTTCCTCGTCCCTGTTTCCTTTTTTCTGTGGTGTCAGTAACCCATCTAATCCCATCTCCTATTCTCCTGTCACTGACCTGGTAATTTGAGGACATGTTGTCCTGTCAGCAGTCGCTGCACTATATAGCAAAGTCTGCGACCCCTCCCGAATATATTCCTGAATAATGACATTGCTACTTAATGTAGGTATCAGATGCTAACCAAGTGTATGCTGGATTACTTGGAAACTGCCTAAATAGCAATTTCTACTCCCCCCCCCCCCTTCTTATTTATGATGATTCCAGGTTTAATTGTGAGTGGTGGATACTTTAACCCGTAGGATACCAACGCCGTACATATACAGCGCTGGAAACAGGGTCACAAAGCCAAGCGCCGTACAGCTATGGCGCTCAGATTGGATGGGCGCAGGAGCTGCGCCCGCCCGATCAGTGGCAGGGGTCCGGCAGTCACTGATAGCCAGACCCCTGCTGTTTGCGCCGGCGAATTAACCCTTGCAGTGCCTCGGTCAGCGCTGACCGCGGCACGTGCGGTATCCTGCCGGGTGCGGGGTGTCCATCAGGTCCTCGTGCTGCTTGGACGGCAGCCCGGTGCCTTCCTTAGGCATTGTGGCTGCCATTCATGTGAGCCTGTGAGATCCAGCCCCCTGGATCTCTCAGGAAGCAGGCTGAAGTGTATTACAGTGTGCAATACACTTACAGCCAATGCATTACAATACAGAAGTATTGTGATGCATTGTACAGGGGATCAGACCCACAAAAGTTGAAGTGCCAGAGTGGGACAAAAAAAAAAGTTAAAAAGTAGTAATACAAGTATAGTTTTACAAAAAAATTAAGCATCTTTTTCCCAAAATAATGTTAAAAAAAGTAATAAAAATGATAGACATATCATGTATTGCCGCATCCATAACAACCTCACATTATATACCCCCTCAAGTGAATGCTATAAAAAAAAAAAGTCAAAACAGCCATTTTTTTTTCACCTTGATCAAAAAGTCTTATGTAACCCAAAATGGTACCTATGGAAACGTCACCTCATCCCGCAAAAAATGAGCCCCCACATAGGACAATGACTTAAAAAATAAAAACCAATGACACCTGTAAACAAATCCATCAAAATCTGCGCTGCAAAAGCCATATGGCTTTCCTTCCCTTTTTAGTCCTGCCATGTGCCCCCCACAGCAATTTACCACCACTTATGGGGTGTTGCCGTATTTAGGAGAAAATGGGTAACAAATTATGGGGTGCTATACCCCTTGTGAAAATGAAAAATTTGGGGCTAAGGCCTCATTCACACATGCGTGGATTTTCATGGACCACGATCCGTGAAAACCCGTCCTGCTGAGTGCACGGCGTCATTGGTTGATATGACGCCGTGCGATTTGTGTAGTGGTGGCGGCACGAAGTGCACGGCATCATAGCAACCAATGACGCTGTGCACTCAGCAGGATGGGTTTTCACGAACCGTGGTCCCTAAAAATCCACGTATGTGTGAAGGAGGCCTAAAGCAACATTTTCTTGAAAGAAATGAAACTTTTAATTTTCACAGCAAAGTGTTTCCAAATTCTGTAAAACGCTTAGGGGGTCAAAGTGCTCAGTACCCTCCTTTTTATATATTCTTTAAGGCCCCTTTCACACGGGCGAGTTTTCCGTGCGGGTGCGATCCGTGCGGCGAACGGATGGCAACCGCACTAAATCCTGACCCATTCATTTCTATGGGGCTGTGCACATGAGCGATGTTTTTAACGCATCACTTGTGCGTTCAGTTGAAATCGCAGCATGCTCTATATTTTCCGATTTTGACGTGACGCAGGCCCCATAGAAGTGAATGGGGTGTGTGAAAATCGGATGGCATCCGCAAGCAAGTACGGATGCCGTGCGATTTGCACGCATGGTTGCTAGGAGACCATCGGGATGGAGACCCGATCATTATTATTTTCCCTTATAACATGGTTATAAGGGAAAATAATAGCATTCTGAATACAGAATGCATAGTAAACCAGCGCTAGAGGGGTTAAAAAATAAAAATAAAAATTTAACTCACCTTAGTCCACTTGCTCGCGAAGCTGGCATCTCCTTGTGTCTCCGCTGCTGATGAACAGGACCTGGGGTGAGCTACTCCATTAAATAGAGCTTAAGGACCTACTTATGACGTACTTATGACGTCACTCCGGTCATCACATGATCTTTTACCATGGTGAATCACCATGGTAAAAGATCATGTGACGTACCATGTGATGACCGGAGTGACGTCATCGAAGGTCCTTAACCTGTATTTAATGGAGCAGCTCACCCCAGGTCCTCCTGTTCATCAGCAGCGGAGACACAAGGAGATGCCGGGCTTCGCGATCAAGTGGACTAAGGTGAGTTAAATTATTTTTTATTTTTTTTTAACCCCTCTAGCGCTGGTTTACTATGCGTTCTGTATTCAGAATGCTATTATTTTCCCTTATAACCATGTTATAAGGGAAAATAATACAATCTTCAGAACATCAATCCCAAGCCCGAACTTCTATGAAGAAGTTCGGGTTTGGGTACCAAACATGCGCGATTTTTCTCACGCGAGTGCAACGCATGACAATGTTTTGCACTTGCGCAGAAAAAATCGCGCATTTTCCCGCAACGCACCCGGCTCTTATCCGGGCAAAAAACTCACGCCCGTGTGAAAGAGGCCTAAGAGATGTAGTTTCCGAAACAGGGTCACTTTTTGAGGGTTTCCACTGTAGGGGTACGTCAGGGTCTCTTCAAATACAAAATGGTGCCTAAAAACCGATCTAGCAAAATCTGCCTCCAAAATCCACATGGCGCTCCTTTCCTTCTGACCACTGCCACGTGCCCATAAGGAAGTTTACTGCCACATATGGGGTATTTCTGTAAACTGCAGAATCAGAGTAATATATATTGAGGTTTATTTTGCTGGTAACCCTTGCTGTGTTGCAAAAAAAAAAAAAAAAAAAAAAAAAGATTAACATAAATCTACCCAAAAAGTGACATTTTTAAATTTCACCTCCATTTTCCTTTAATTCTTTTGGAACACCTCAAGGGTTAACAGAGTTTGTAACATCAGTTTTGAATAATTTGAGGGGGTAGTTTCTAAAATGGAGTCAATTATGGGTGGTTTTCATTACATAAGCCCCTCAAAATCACTTTATAAGGCCTATTGCACACGGCCGTTTTTTTTTCCCGTTTACTGGCCTTTTTTTGTGTTCCGTATACGGACCGTATACGGAACCATTCATTTCAATGGTTCCGCAAAAAAAACGGAATGTACTCCGTATGCATTCCGTTTCCGTATTTCCGTTTTTCCATTCCGTTTTAACATAGAATATGTCCTATTATTGCCCGCAAATCACAGTCCGTGGCTCCATTCAAGTCAATGGATCCGCAAAAAAAACTGAACACATACGGAAATGCATCTGTATGTCTTCCGTTTCCGTTCCGTTTTTTCCTGAACCATCTATTGAAAATGTTATGCCCAGCCCAATTTTATCTATGTAATTACTGTATACTGTATATGCCATACGGAAAAACGGAACAGAAACGGAAACACAACGGAAACAAAAAGCGGAACAACGGATCCATGAAAAACGGACCGCAAAACACTGAAAAAGCCATACGGTCGTGTGCAATAAGCCTAACGGAATTGGTGCTTAAAAAATTGGTTTGGGAATTTTTTTAGAAAATGGGAAAAATGGCTTCTAAGCCTTCTAACGTCCTAAAAAAAAAAAAAAATACATTTACAAAATAATGCCAACATAAAGCAGGCATATGGGAAAGTTGATTGATAACTGTTTTATGAAGAAATACTATCTGTTATAAAAGTTGAAAAATTCTAATTTCGAAATTTTTCCTAATTTTTGGATTACGGTATTCTTTATAAATAAAGGTGAAATATGTCGACTCATATTTACCACTCTGATGAAGCACAATGTGTCACGAGAAAACAATCTCAGAATGGCTCGGATAAGTAAAAACGTTTCAAAGTTATTACCACATAAAGTGACACACGTCAGATTTGCAAAAATCGGCCGGGGATTTAAGGTGAAAAGTGGCTCGGTACTGAAGGGGATAATAATAATAAAATATTACATCCCATGCTACATTTCTGTAGATCTATTATCTATATATTTTATCCCCTACAACATTAGTTTAGATCTTTTATCTATATATTACATCTATACCACAGTTTAAAGTTGCAAAGCGGAACATTTATATATATATATATTTTTTCCGGCTGAGCGAGAACTGCACCTGTGCCGCTGTTAGCAGGATTAAACCCATGAAATTCTATTGTGCAGGACACAGAAGCACTAGAACAGGTATTGTTACCAGATTAAGAACCATCCAGAAACCAACCAACAGCTCTTATATTCAGTCAACCAGAGCGACAGACACGGAAAGATGGAGTTAACCGTTTCACGCCGGATGAATTCACTGTCACATTCTTAGGGGTTACAGAGTATATAGAGTAAATCTGTCATGGAAAGGAGCCAAGCCAGACCTGTTCTCGTACCCGTTCCTGCACATTTATATTTTATTTTCCAGGTAATAAAGCCAAGAGTAAAAGATCCAGGCACATCAATAGCCAACGAGTCATAGGCAAAGTAGGAATAACCCTTGGGAATGGTAACCCATTGTAGAGAAGCCCTAAATATCTGATGGATGAGGATCCCACCTCCGGGACTGCAACATCTCGGAAAAACAGGAGCCCCTGGTCTCGGTCCTGCCTAATGAAGGGGCACCACCTATTTCCTGTGATCAGGAACAAACTGCGGTAGACTTAGACTTTGAAAGAGCCGAATGCAGCTTACAAATAACACCCTTAGGCCCCTGTCACACGGGCGTTGCGGAAACATGTGCGGGTGCGTTGTGGGAACACCCGTGATTTTTCCGCGCAAGTGCAAAACATTGTCATGCGTTTTGCACGCGCGTGTGAAAAATTGCCCATGTTTGGTACCCAAACCCGAACTTCTTCACAGAAGTTCGGGTCTGGGATCGGTGTTCTGTAGATTGTATTTATTTCCCTTATAACATGGTTATAAGGGAAAATAGCATTCTGAATACAGACTGCATAGTACAATAGCGCTGGAGGGGTTAAAAAAATAAAATAAAAATTTAACTCGCCTTAGGCTGAGTTCACACCAGCGTTCAGCCTTTCCGTTCTCCTGCTCCGTTATAGGAGCAGGAGAACGGAAAGGACGGATTGGGCACATAACTGAGACGAGCGGAGCCTACGGACCCCATAGACTATAATGGGGTCCGTTAGGTTTACGCTCAGAAAATGATTTTGGAGCGGAGACGAAAGTACTGCATGCAGGACTTTTGTCTCCGCTCCAAAATCATTTTCTGAGTGTAAACCTAACGGACCCCATTATAGTCTATGGGGTCCGTAGGCTCCGCTCGTCTCAGTTATGTGCCCAATCCGTCCTTTCCGTTCTCCTGCTCCTATAACGGAGCAGGAGAACGGAAAGGCTGAACGCTGATGTGAACGAGGCCTTAGTCCACTTGATCGCGTAGCCCGGCATCTCTTCTGTCTCCTTTGCTGAACGGGACCTGTGGTGAGCATTCATTTCAGGAACAGGACCTGTGGTGACGTCACTCCGGTCATCACATGATCCATCACCATGGTAAAAGATCATGTGATGACCGGAGTGACGTCACCACAGGTCCTGTTCAGCAAAGGAGACAGACGAGATGCCGGGCAGCGCGATCAAGTGGACTAAGGTGAGTTAAAAAAAAAATTTTTTTTTTTTAACCACTCCAGCCCTATTTTACTAAGCATTCTATATTCAGAATGCTATTATTTTCCCTTTATAACCATGTTATAAGGGAAAATAATAATGATCGGGTCTCCATCCCGATCGTCTTCTAGCAACCATGAGTGAAAATCGCACCGCATCCGCACTTGCTTGCAGATGCTTGCGATTTTCACGCAACCCATTTATTTCTATGGGGCCTGCGTTACGTGAAAAACGCACAAAATAGAGCATGCTGCGATTTTCACCCAACGCATAATTGATGCATGAAAATCACCTTTCATGTGAACAGCCCCATAGAAATGAATGGGTCGGTATTCAGTGCGGGTGCAATGTGTTCAACTCGCGCATCGCATCCGCGCGGAATACTCGCCGGTGTGAAAGGGGCCTTAGAGTTGGGCATTCCAACAAGCTCGCCAGAGCAAACTTGAACAGTCTTTCTAGGATTATTCTAAGTGCTTATGAAGACACGATACAACTATGTGTATATCTATAAAAATAAGAATCTACTTGCTTCAGATAACCCATACAACGGAGTCCTTAATTGCAACAAAATAACCTTCATTAAAAGGGCTCTTGCACACGAACGTATGAAGCCCCTGCTGTGGACCGCAAATTGTGGTCCGCAATGCATGGCACCGTCCGTGGCGCAGGCGCATGGGGACCGCAGTCCCATTCACTTGAATGGGTCTGCGATCCTTCCGTTCCGCAAAAAGATAGAACAAGTTCTATCTTTTTGCGGTGCGGAAGCACGGAACGGAACCCCAGAATGCACTCTGTAGTGTTCCCTACCGTTCCGCATCCGTGATGCAAAATGGCCACGGAACGGTGCCCGTGTATTGTGGATCTGCAAATGCGGTCCGCAATACGGCCACGGGGTGCAATAGGCCTTATTCACACTTTTTTTTTTTTCAGTTCCATTTTTTGCGTTCCGTATACGGAACCATTCATTTCAATAGATCCGCAAAAAAAACGGAAGTACTTCGTATGCCTTCCGTTTCCGTATTTCTGTTCCATTCAAAGATAGAACATGTCCTATTATTGTCCGCTTAACAGATGTTCTATCAGGGGCTAGCTGTTCCGTAAAAAGCGGATCCGCAAAAAATGGAACGGTCATGTGCGCGAGGCCTAAGGGTACTTTCACACTTGCTGCAGAGGATTTCGGCAGGCAGTTCCGTCGCTCCGGTGTCATCCGGAAAAATGGATCCGGTATAATTTTTGGGGGCATCTTAAAGGTCTGCGCATGCGCAGACTGGAGAGCTGGATCCGTTTTGACGGAACACTTTAATGTAAATTAATGCCGGATCCGGCATTCTGGCAAGTGTTCAGGATTTTTGGCCGGAGAGAAAACTGCAGCATGCTGTGGTATTTTGTCCGTCCAAAAAACGTAAGAGGGACTGAACTGATGCATCCTTAACGGATTGCTCTCCATTCAGAATGCATTAGCATAACTGATCCGTTTTTTTCCGGTATTGAGCTCCTGTGACGGAACTCAATACCGGAAAACAAAAACGCTAGTGTGAAAGTAGCCTAAATCAGGAAAAGGCTACGCTCACAATGATGTTATGAAATCTGTCAGGCTGTTCTGCTGGAAATGTAGTCGGTCACCTTGCATGTTTCCAGTTTGTTTGTCATCTGCAGTGGGTGCAGTTACGGAGGTATTCTTTCTCATTGCTTCTAGGGAGATTATTTCATTAGAGGCAGTGTGGTCCTAGGTTCAAATCTGACCATGGACAACATTTGCATGGAGCTTGTATGTTCTCCCCTTGTTTGCGTGGGTTTCCTCCGGAAAGTTCTAGGAAACTTAGATTTTCAGCCCCATTGAGGACAGCTTGACGCTAATATCTGTAATGCGCTGTAGAATATGCCAGCGCTGTACAGCTCCCTGCACACGGGGCCTTATTTAGATCTGGCACAGTTCCTCCAATCATCGCGCCTACACAGAAAACACAAATCGGGAAATGCAACAAATGACTCCATGGGGTCCCATTGACATAGTGTATGCTGAAAGAGTGTCCTTTTGGCCCATATCCGATATCAAATTAAAAATAAGATGTGGCACAATGTATATATCCTATAGGCGCCATATGTCACCGGCTTCAGTCAGAGGTGAAGTGAACAGAGTCCGAGATGTATGTAAGTCTTTCTCTTTCTGCCTTCATACCCCTCCCACATACAGTATTACGTGATCCCGGTGAGGGGATAGTTTTAGTCGTGACTCTAAGCTTTTGTATTATTTTTGACTCTTTGCTTTATACATTTGTATTATTCTTTTACAGGGTCTTCCCAGGAATGGAGACTCCATTAGATGTATTGTCAAGGGCGGCATCGTTGGTCCATGCAGATGATGAAAAACGTGAGTAGTTTGTTTTCCGCTCGGTTCTGTGTGTGGTCGCAGAGGACGTTACATACCGTGCCTGTAAAGACTGATATATGAAGGCCATGTAAAGAGAGGGTCACCAGACTGCCAGGGGCTCACGTCACCGCACAAGAGAACTGGTTGTGAAATGATAATAAAATTTGCAAGGGCTTTAATGAGAAGAAGCAGAGCTGAAATGTATCGGCTCCTTTCCTTGTTTAGGGCACATCAGAGCCGGTGTAAGGAGCCGTATAGCCTCCATGTGCTTCTCTTGCATCAGTGCTCCTAGGGGAGATTACCTCTATACATTTGGAATGAGATGAAGCATTCAACATTTTTATTTTTATTTTTTTTTCTGCAAAAACTGCATCCAAAACAGCATTGGAAAAAAACCGCGTGCATTTTTCAACGCAGTGTGTGGTTTTTACAAGATAAATGTGTTTCTCCTGTAAAAAACGCAACTTGCAGTTTTTCCCGCACCGAAACATTTCATACCTTACTAGTGACCCTGCTAAAACGCTAATTAATCATTGATCGCCTTGATTGTGTTAATGCGTGACTAACTGGTATTCCATTAAATAGAATGGCATCACTCCAGGCCATCGCGAGCACCGCAGCCAGGTTAATCTCTGTCTAGCAGTTAGGCCTCTTTCACACGAGCGTGACGGATTGGTTCGGGATGCGTTCAGTGAAACTCGCACCATTTTTCAAACAAGTTCAGTCAGTTTTGTCTGCGATTGCGTTCAGTTCTTCAGTTTTTTCCGCGCGGGTGCAGTGCGTTTTGATGTGTTTTT
Organism: Bufo gargarizans; assembly: GCF_014858855.1. Lineage (NCBI taxonomy): Eukaryota > Metazoa > Chordata > Amphibia > Anura > Bufonidae > Bufo > Bufo gargarizans. Next base: position 72,315,803 of record NC_058086.1, on the reverse strand, counting down.
CACACGCGTGATAAAAAACGGAAGGTTTACAAACAACGTCTCTTAGCAACCATCAGTGAAAAACGCATCGCACTGCGTTTTTCACGCAGCCGGGGGTGCCGGGAATCGGTCATCAATAGTAAAAAGCGGACAATACCTTTTAAAGCAGTTCCCCTCAGACTGCACTTCTGTAGCTGACTTAAAGGGGTTCTAATCTGTATCAGATCGGTGGGGGTCTGACACCTGGCACTCCTGCTGATTAGCTGTATGAAGGGAAATCGTGTGTGTGCGCCGTCTCCCTTCTCTCTTCCTACTCGCTGCTGCTATGTCTATGGCGAGCAGGAAGAGACGCAGGAGACGGCACCCGGCACACCCGCCGATCTGATATTGATGACCTAAAGGCCTGGAAAACCCCTTTAAGCACAAGCATCTGGAAATAGGGGTGCAACGCTTCTCTGGCAGGCTACATTTCATGTCCGTCTGATCTACTACTCCTCTGTCTAGACCAGGGTTTCTCAACTCCGGTCCTCGGGACCCACCTACCAGTCTGGATTTGAGAATATCCCACAGAATGAATACTTGTGGTAAGTCCTGATACATTGACACTAATTATATCACCTGCTCAATACTAAGGAAATCCTGAAAACATGACTGGTAGGTGGGTCCCGAGGACCGGAGTTGAGAAACCCTGGTCTAGACTTAGACCCGCTCTAGGCTTTTCTAGCTCCTTTCCTCTGTGTCGACCACAATTTCTTAAGATGGCAGTGGGCTCCTCCGCCTGCAGGGATCTCGTGCAGCTGGTATGTCTGCCTCTGCTCTCTGACTGACATGTTACACTAGTTGCCTGTTTCTTGCAAGACTAAATTCAAAACCTTCTTACTAGATTACAAACTCTCCGGATAGGGAAATGTGAACGAGGCCTGATGGTGGCCACACAAATATGATAATTCGGGGCCAAACATCAGCTTAGTTCGAAAACGGTATTGCTGGACTGGCGCACTGGTCCACCTTTTACTCTTGTGTCGGCACCGAAATTCTGCAGTAATTTGTACCAAAAATTTTACACATTTTTTTTTTTTTTTTGTTTTTTAAATCTTATTTTTACATTTATAAAGAAAATTAAAAAGATTACCTGCCGCCCTGTCCCCAGTACAAACAATGTTTAACAATCTCATCCACTTGCTGCAGAAAAATTAGCAAAATAACCTGCAGTGTGGAAATGTGGCCGCGCCCCAAGCATATAGGCACAGGGCAGTGGAATCTATGCAGATTTTTATTGCTTGAATTTTCGTGCGGTTTTCAGCACTCTTCCGCTCCAAAATTTGCAGGTGTTACTTGCATATTTTAGTGTGGATTTGCTCTGACTCGCACCCTTGACAATGTAAAGGGTGAAATCTGCAGTGAAAATCTGCACGCACACCGCTGATATGCTGCGGATTTCAAAATCCGCATGGCAGGTCAATGAGATTTTGAAAATCTCATCTACTTAGCTGGCACTGTGTTAGGCTGGATGCACACGACTGCGTCGTGTTTTGCGTTCTGTCGCTCATTATACAAATGCCTATTCTTGTCCGCAAAACATTTCTATTTGGCCCGTACTGTTCCGCAAATTGCAGAACGCACATGGGCAGCATCCGTGTATTGTGGATCCGCAAAACACAGCACGGTCATGTGCATGTAGCCTTAGGCCTCCTGCACACGAACGCGTGCTGCCCGTTGCCGCACTTGTGGATCCGCAGTACACGGGCGCTGTTCTGTGGGCATTCCGCATCACAGATGCGGACCCATTCACTTCAATGGGTCCGCAAATCCGGAGATGCAGAATGGTGCGGAACGGAACCCTATGGAAGCACTACGGAGTGCTTCTGTGGGGTTTCGTCCCGTACTTCCGTTCCGCAAAAAGATAGGACATGTCCTATCTTTTTGTGGAACGCGGACCCGTTAAAGTGAATGGGTCCGTGATCCGCTGCGGCTGCCCCACGGTTGGTGTTCGTGCATTGTGGCCCGCAGCAGGAGGCCTTACACTGTGGATTCCCTGCACAACAATCTGCACTTCATATGCCCGGTGTGCAGGGTCGGGTTTCAACAAAATTCCGCACAGGTTTTTGTGCAAATTTCTCTGTTTCCGCACCAAAATCCACGAGTGTTACTTTTCCCCGGCCTCAATCCGCTGAGGACTTCAAAATATGCACAGCAGGTCAAATTTTTTTTTTTGCGTGGAAGAAGTGTACATTATATTTGGGCCTCATGCACACGAACGTGTTTTCTTTCCGTGTCCATTCCGTGTTTTTTTTTTTTTTTGCAGACCATTCATTTCAGTGGGTCTGAAAATAAGCAAAAAACGGAAGGTACTTCGTGTGCATTCAGTTTCCGTATGTCCGTATTTCCGTTCTGCAAAAAAATAGAACATGTCCTATTATTGTCCACATAACGGTCAAGGATAGTTCTGTTCTATTAGGGGCCAGCTGTTCCGTTCCGCAAAATACATACGGTCGTGTGCATGAGGCCTTAGGGTACATTTACACAACCGTGTGTAATCCTTTCCGTTTTGCAGTCTGCAAATAACAGAACCGCATGTCCGCATTTTGTGGACGAATGACTTCCGTTTGTGTTCCGTATGTCTTCAGTTTTTTACGGTTTGCAAAAAACGGAAGGAAAAAAAAATTACTAATAAGTCCTTAAATAATACGGAAACGGATGACATACGGAAACCATTCCGTATGTCATCCGCAATTTGCGGATCCGTTGACTTGAATTGGGCTGCGGACAGATGTGTGCAGACAATGGTAGTACAAGCTTCATATTTTTGCGGACTAGAAATGCGGAAACAAGGATGCGGATAACAAACTGAACGTTGTCCGCACATTTTATTCACCCATAGGAATGAATGGATTAACATCTATACTGCAAAATGCGGTATCGGACGCAGGTAAAATTATACGGTCGTGTGAATGGACCCTATGTATGCAGCGCAAGGTTCACATAGATTTATGTTTCTCAAGGCCGTTAGCAGTTTTGTTTGAACACTCCAACGTCTGGTGTCAGTTTTTTTTTTTTCACAGCTGCACCTATGTCAATAACACCTGAACTCTCTGGCGACTTGTTTGTTCTGCCTGTTGTTTGCACTCCTTTTACATCACTCATTCCTGTAGACTGAGGCAGCAGTGACACTTCTTCTTACGCTGCTGCTGTCGCTGTGGGTCTATTATTACTTGTTGACTTAAATTTGACCTTTACCACCAACCTTTACTACCACCCCCCTCTCCCCCCCATTCCCAAATTCCTTGGCTTTCATGGTAATGCTACTAACGAACACTTGAGGCCTAGTTCACACTTGATGGATTTGGTCAGGGATTTCCATCAGTATTTGTGAGCCAAAATCCGTTGCGGGACAAAAATACAGAACAGGTACAAATCTTTCCATTATACCTGTGGGCTCCACTTCTAGTTTTGGCTCGCAATCACTGATGGGAAATCACTGAACAAACACTGAAGTGTGAACTAGTCCTAGCCGACCTGAGTCTTCACAAAGGTTGACTGTGATGGACTGGCCACAAACGCGTCAATCTGCAGCAGTCAATGGCTGCATGAGTTAGTGGGGTAATAGAGGGGATACCCCACCGTAAATGTATGGAACTGTGGCTGTGGAAACCTTGTCTAAGGCCTCTTTCACCTGTCGGTGAACCACGGACCCCTCGCACATCCATTAAAGAGGACCTTTCACCTGAAAATGAAAGTTAAACTAAAGATATAGCCTTACTTACATGCCCCCGGTATTGCTTATTCAGTCATTCATTTTTCAATCAGTGCCCCCGTTTGTCCGCTCTGCCCCCCGGAATATTTGCTGCCTTGTATGCTAATGAGCCATTCGGCTCAACTGGGCGGGCCTTCAAAAGTTCTCCCGGGCGTGTCATTCTTCTCCCTGGCCAGGGAGAAGACGCTCCAGTTCTCGCGAGATGGCTCTGGATGGATGAAATCGCTCCAGTTCTCGCAAGTAGAATATTTTCTTTGTTTCCAGCTTCTTTCTTAGGTTTTTAGCCATGGGTATTTCCCTACATACATCTATGGCCTATCCATGGACGACGCCATTAGTATCTCATAGATGTAGATACCGTACCTTTTATGCTTCCGCCAGGAGTGATCAGAAAACCGCAGGCTATGGTACACGGTTTCCCTAGCTCACACACTCTTGTTTTTGCATCTCACAAATGAAGGTAATGGCGTAGCCGGTCACTATTATGGGAGCAACTGAAACGGCGCAAGACAACCCTACAGCCCTGCTTGTCACCCTTGAGCACAAAAGGATTGGGCATGCCAAAATCTAACGTGCTTGACAATTTCTTTCCCCAACTGAGAGTTGGGACAGCCCCATACACATAAGGCTACTTTCACATTAGCTTTTTTTGCGGATCCGTCTTGGATCTCCAAAAAAAACGCTTCTGTTACAATAATACAACCGCATGCATCCGTCATGAACGGACCCGGTTGTATTATGAACTCCACTGAAAGTCAGTGGGGGACGGATCCATTTTCTATTGTGTCAGAGAAAACGGATCCGTCCCCATTGACTTGCGTTGTGTGTCAGGACGGATCCGTCTTGCTCCGCACCACACCGCGGACTGTCCGTGATGGGGACTTAATCAAACAGAACGGAATGCATTTTGGTGCATTCAGTTTAGTTCAGTTCAGTTTTGTCACCATTGACAATGAATGGGGACAAAACTGAAGCGGTTTTTTTTTTCCCCCACTATTGAGATCCTATGACTGATCATGGCTGAAATGAAAACGCTAGTGTGAAAGTAGCCTTAGGCGGTTGACTGGTCCTGCTGGGCTGAAAAAAGTAATCTCTGATCCCTCAAGATGTTTCTGACTGGCCAAGAGGCCTCGTTTGAGGTCCTTTTAAATTATCGGACTGAATATCTGGAATGGATGTTCTTAGGAACACTCTTTCCTATAATCTGCCCGCTTAAAAGTGACATCAATCACCCGATGAACGTTCATGGGGTCAAAGCATTGTTGACGTTTTCATTCCTTTTTTTTTTTTTTTACACCTGTTTCCAGGCAGAAAAGATGGTATTTTATTTTACAATATTTTTAAAAAGGGGTCTTTTTTTTTAAATTTTTTTTATTGGCATGGCGTGATTAGTAAATGACCTAATGAAGCAGTTCTGCTACCCAGAAACAGTAAATCTATATGGGGGGGCAAACGATAGCCATAAATTTGATATAAATGCAGCTCTCCCCTCCTCTGACAAGCAGGCATTTATAGGGAACAAACAATTCCCGATCATTCTCGGCCTGTGTGAATAGGTCTTCCGAGGTGACGCTCGGCATTTGCCATTGCCGTATTTAAAGGGATCTGCCCTGGTCACAGATGTCCTTTCAATATAATTTGCGTTGGCCTTTTTCCCTCTGACATCCCTGCAGCATGTGCCCTTCAGCCCTTTAAGTCACTCGGCTGTGGTTATTGGGCTGCATTGTGTAAATGTCAGTGGCTTCTATTTTGTCTCGTTCCCAGCACAGGATTTGATCGCACTGGTCTGCTCAGAAGTGGTGATTGCACCCGCTGGTCTTGTTTACTTGGGGTGGGTCCCATCTGCTTTGACAACAGTTAACATCAACAGACTCTGCTGTAGCCCAAGGTGCTGTCTGTTGTCAGTCGGCTGAGGTGGGGCGAGATACGTGGGACGGGTTCTGTGCGACATTTGTTATGACAGATTTTATAGCCATGACTAAGTCTCCCTCCATCTCACATATCGGAGAATTCCTTAAGTAGTAATTCCATAATTGTATTGTTGAAATAGTTCACATTCTGAGAAGAGTGCAGGGGGAGGGGGACGGGGTCAGATTGCCTGCAGTTTCCTTGAGTATTCGCACGACTGTATCCATTTTTCAGTCCGCAAACCGTGGATCCACAAAATGTGAATATTGGTCATGTGCATCCCTCACATTTCGCGGGCCCCATTCTCAAAATGGGTCCGCAATGCACAGGCACTCACCGTAGGGCCGCTGTTTGCAGACGAAGGACCCATTCACTTGAATGGGGACCACATTGCATGCACTACTTTTTTGCGGTGCGGAGGCACGGACATAAAACCATGGAAGCACTCTGTAGTACTTCCGTGGGGTTCCGCGCCTCTGTTCCACACCTTCCGGATTGCTGACCCATTTAAGTGAATGGGTCCGCATCCATGATGCGGTGCACAAATGGCCGGTGTCCGTATATTGCGGACCCGCTGTTTGCCACCATGAGCCCTTAGTCTGTATTTTGTGAATCGGATTCAGACTGTGCAGAATGGCGCCATTTGATAGCAGAGAAGTCGCTGAATTCCTCCCTGGCATCTTGTAGTAGATTTGGGTCCCTGCCGCAGTAATTCTGAAGTAATGTTATGTTGGAGAATTATTATATTTGAACTAGGGGACAATACAATTCTCATATGGCTGGGTTGGTTTTGCAGAAAGGGGCACTTTGGCCCCCAGACCTGGGGAACCTAAAATTTGACTACACGTGGCACATCCAAGATGCCCGCCACTGTCTCAAAGCTCCCTATGCAGAGCTTTGTAGGGAAATCGGGCACCTCACCCTGCACCCCGTGCCGATCAGCTGTTTTGCAGTAGCTCCAAGGCCGGAAATTGTTGCTGGCACCACACAGCTCCCCCGTTTCTGTAGTGGACAGAGCTGGTTACTGCAGTGCTGCTTCTATTCACTTCAGTAGGGGCATCGCTGCAGTAGCTATCTCTGTCCACTTCAGAAACGGGGGAGCTGTGCAGTCCCGGTGTCGGAGCTGCTGCAGAACAGTTGATCGATGAGGGTGCAGGGTGTCGGACCGCCGCCGATCAGATTTGATGACCTGTCCTGAGGATAGGCCATCGGTATTATATACCGGAAAACTTCCTTATACTTTCTTTAAAAATTCTGTATGGCTATGTTTATGGAATGCGTGGATGGGGAAAATAATTGGTCCTGAAGACCCAAAATACGGGTTAAAGAGGTTTTCTGGATTTGCGTAAATAATTTATTATAAATGTATTAAGCGTGCCATGCCACTTTTTTTGTTGTAAAAAAACAACTGCGAGACCCCATTTTGCAACTTTTTTTTTTTTAGTCTAATATTGTCGCACAGGTGTCTTTTTGTCCTCACCATGAGGGAGTAGCGGGGGCTGGGACTTCGGCCCCACAAATTTAAAACGACCCCCACTGTTTTTTACTTCTTTACCGTTTTCCAAACTGTTTGTTGTCAGTGAATGTGAACACTTTTGTAAGGCTCTGTTCACATCTGTGCTAATTATCTCTGTTCCGCTCCATGATAGGAGCACAACAGTGAAAATGACAGCAGCGCCGCATCCTTCACATGATGGACGCCCGACCGACTCCAATGACTATAATGAGGGCCGACAGGTTCCATCACGGTGTCCATTATTTTAGCAGACAGATTAATGCTGCATTCTGCACTATTTTGTCAGGAATTTATGATGGAATCTGTAAGAGGTGCCTAATGGAGCCTCCAACACAGATGCCTAAATTCAGCGACATTGGGGGAGATTGATCGAACTGGTGGAAAGTAGAACTGGCTTAGTTGCCCATAGCAACCAATCAGATTGCAACTTTCATTTTTCAAAGGAGCTGTGAAAAATGGAAGCTGGAAGCTGATTGGTTGCTATGGGCAACTAAGACAGTTCTACTTTCCACCAGTTTGATCAATCTCCCCCATAAACTGGCACATATCTGCTCTGCTCTGTGAGCTAAATCCGTCCGCCGCACACATTTCTGGCAGTGCGTTACAAGCCGTCTAGGCTTTTTGGCTCACAGAGCATTGCCAGGACTGCGGACAGTTGTCCACATCTCAGCTGAGCGCAGGACTAGGTTTTACAGGTTTGCTGCCTCTGAATATATACAAGGGTGTTCCCATTCACTGACAGCAATTAGCTTGAACATGGTGAGCAGTTGAAACACAAAGTTTAATGTAGATCATGCAGAGCAATCTGCAGGCAGCAGGTTATAGAGCAGAAGGAGCTGAGCAGATTGATATATAGTTCAGTCGAAAAGATTCAGTATAACTTGCAATTTTATAGACTGAAATTCCTATTCCTTCTGGGCTTAGGAGTCCAGTGGGCGGTCCTACATAATGATTGACAGCTACCCTATATGCATGCATATACAGGGAAAGCTGTGAATCAATAGATTACTCCACCCACTGGAGAATGAACTTTGAGAGCCCTGTTCTAGAGATGGATGCAGGTCCCACACCTATATGTCATGCTAGTGATATGCTTCTAATGTCTCAGGTGAGACAACTGCTTTAACTCCTTCCTGACCTCTGCCGTAATAGTACAACGGGTGTCAGGTCTTTAAAAATGGCGCCTGCTCCAGACACGACTACGGCCCTCATGACCTGAGCTGACTGCATCATGATCATTTATGGTGCAGTCAGTTCCTGTCTGATCTTGGTTCTAGTGTACAGTACTCACATCCTCATATGAGTACAGCACACTAGACCTGCAATCAGATAAGAATTGACTGTATCAGAAAACACTATGATGGTTAGGGGATCCGCGCTTGGTCCGGGAGATGCAGCTGACACACGGACCGAGTTTCCCGAACCGAGCGCAGTTATGTGAATCAGCCCTTACCTCTTTTGTTAGTACATTGGGGATTTCCTAAAATCTGTAGTCTTATAAAGTGCCACTTGTAGGACTTGCACAGAACTGGCCTGTATCATACGATTGTCAGTTATACGGTATTCTAGCGTTTTCTTTAACATTCTCGCCTTCCCTCTATTGTGCGGCTAATCCGCAGGTTAGCCGAGATCCCGGCTGCTTTCTCTACAGGATATAATCTCCCTTTGTTGATCTGGGTTATGCAATAACAGAAGACTGGCGTAATGGGGGTAATGCAATGCCAGGCAGGGGAACCGGATACGGCCACGATTGCCTGAAGCTGTTTACTGTTACATTACATATAGGCCCCTTGACGGTGACACATACTCAATTACTCATGTAATAAGTAGGTATGAAATTCTGATTTAAAGTGGCCATGACGTACAGGCCAGAGTCTAGACAGATTCTAGAAATGTGTTCTTGGTGCTCTACACAGAAGCATTTCTACAAAATTAATGATTTGAGTTCAAATAAGGCAATCTAATGGCTACTACGGTCATGCAAATGACAGTGGACGTCTTGTTTCATCAAAGTGGCTGTGATAGGGGCCCCCCTCCATTATTTATTAATTTATTATATTTGTATTTTAGGCTCCTGTTCATGGGTGTAAGGCCAGGTTCACATCACCTTTTTATTTTCTGTTCTTCTGATCTATCAAAAGAACAGAAAAATAAAGAAAAAAACGGATCCTGTATTTTAAGCATCCGTTATACTCAGTAATGCACATTTTGCATCCGTTTTAGCCATTTCCATCTGAGATCCGTTATTTTAGACGGGGGAAAAAAAGTCCTATGCAAAGATTTCTTTTTTTCCTTCTAAAATAACGAATCTCAGGCGGAAATGGCTAAAATGGATCAGGACCCTATGCATACACAAAGTACAGAACCCGTTACCTGGATTTCTCCTTTTTAAAGGGACACTACACCTTACGGGTACATCCAGACGTGATGGAAAATACAGAGGAAAAGGCTTCTGTGGATTTTGCTGTGGATCCGGTAGAAAAGCGTTTGTAGGAACATTTGTCCCTGACAATCGGACCATAGTAGCTGTAGGAAGTTTGACATTTTCTTGAGGCTCTTGAGGGCCCTTATTGCCTGAATTGATCCTTCTTGTCACAGGAGTGTTTTGGGCGATAAGTATACAGATTGTCCTCATTCACATTCATCTGTATCCTCAGTAGGACTTATAACCTAATCTCTCTGTCTCAAGCACACACGCTAGGAATCCATTTATCCCACAAGTACATCCTTGAGGCTACTTGCACACCTGCGGTAAGTTACCCAGTAAGTATCGGGCATAGCTGGATACTGCTGTGCGCGCACCCTGACCTAATTGACAATAATGGGATCCAATGGGGATTCTGTCGGTTTCTGGCATGAGCTCCCGGTTTCGGCTGAACAAAAACTGGTGCATGAACCAGTTTTTGTCCGGCCAAAAACAGCACTCGTAATGGAAACCGCCCAGATCCCATTATAGACAATGGGCTCCTGTGGTGAACTCGGCAGTATCCGGCTAGGATCTGGTAAACTCCTGTAGGCTGTTCCTCTGCCGGAACAGCCTGCTGAATACCTTACCACAGTTGTGAAACTAGCCTTAGGCCTCTTTTACACGTCAATGAGACACGGATGGGCGACACACATACCCATTGATTTGAATCAGCTTTTTTTTTTACACGTCAGTGTGGGGCACGCACTACTTTGGTTCATGATGTGGACCAAACGTGGCTCATCGAAGTCCAGGGCTCGCCTGAAAACCACTTGCACAACACGGATATCAGGGTCAGTGATTGCTATATGATGCTCAGGAAGCTAATTTTCAGCCTAGCAGTGTACATGGCATACGGATGACACACGGAAGGCAAAAAAAGGATTTGCGGACATCGTCGCAGATGAGTCACTGCCCATTTTGTTGTGGATGTGATCACTGACATGTGAAAGAGGCCTTGGCGTGAAAGCAAACTACAGTATCTGGAAGAAACCCACACAAAGACTTGAAGAAAGTACCAGCGCCATGCAGGTGTTGCCATTGGCCGGATTTGAATCCGGGACCCCAGTGCTGACAAGCAACAATGCTGACCACTGAGCCACCATGCAGTCATTTCTTAAAATGCAGTACTTCTGACCACCACTTTAACTTGTCCACCACAATTTGGATTATTAATAATTCCAGACCACTGGAAGTTGCCCTTGTTCATTTCATTGGATACCTGTCTATCCGTTCAATGTCTGGAGAGTTGCATATGAACAGTGGTTTATCCTGCTTGGTCAACCTCATTGTTCCAATATAGCGCCACGAATAGGGGTCTAAATTGGAGCACTGCACCAAGCGGGAGTAATTCTAACACTATCTTGCTTGACTGTGGGGGGTGTTCAGAGTCCCAGCAGCATCCCTGCAGATGTCCAGGATTATGACATCGATGGTCTTTCTTCAGGAGAGTCCATTAGTAAAAGATCGGTGGAGGTCTGACACCTTGCACCCCACCAATCAGTTACTTTTATAGCCCCAGTAAGGGAAATCGGCTCTGGAACTACCTAGGTGTGTCGTTCTGGCACCAGATCTACAAGGTAACAGCTGATCGTCTAGTGTACAGGGTGTTGGACCTCCACAGATCAGATCTTGATGGATAGGCCATCAGTATGAAAATCCTGGACACCCCTTTAAGCTAGTCTATCAGTTTTGTTGTTATTTTTAGGCTGTTTTTGATGTGTTAGTATTAACATGGAAACTTTTGACCCTTCTTTGCTGCCACTTTAGTATCGCTTATTATTATTATTTTTAAGTCTTGCATGCCAGAAGTTTGTAATCTGAACCAAGGTGATCGTCTGAGCAGGAAGTAAAATACTGCAGACAGGATGTTGCTTGTTCATTGTTCCTCGTGTTTTCACCGGCTGCTTTTATGTGCTGCTCGTTCCCTTCCTCCCTGCCCCCAGGGCTGAGGACTTGCCACAAGTCTGGCATGGCATACAGTAGGTAGACGAACACTGGCTTGACTGAAGGATTTCATTGTCGGCAGTGAGAAATAGAGCATCCATCAGCAGCGTTCTTAAGGCAGGGTTAGGGTCCCTTCACATACGTCTGGCGATCTGGTACAGTTCCACATACATCCGGTACATTAGTTGTAACGTTGGGTGCCAAATAGCGCTGGACAGAAAAATGCTGCATGCTCCATTTTACTGTCTGGCGCTATCGCTGTACAAGCACCAGATCTATGCACTGAAGTGCGGTGCACATATATTAGTTGTGTCTGGCTCCCGGCATAAAACAACTGATCGGGCACAACTGATATATGTGAAGCGGGCCTTAGTGCCGACCAGTCTTATGATGGCAGACCATGAGCAGAGACCCTCCTATCTGTTTTTAATTTAGCCGTATTGACATCTAAAATCCCAGTTTTTAGGTCTGCATATGTTTTGCCTTTTACAAGTTTTGCGCATAATTATTTATTTTTTCAGTTGGTCTTTATTAAAACTTTTCAGAAGTTTTGTCTTACAGAGTTAAGTTTCAGTCTATCTGCAGACTGTCAATGTAACACGTTGCTGTTCAGATGGCTCATGTGAAGCCCTTATCTCTGTACTCATGACAGCTCATAAATACTCAGTTTAGCTAAATTCTTTTCAAACTGAGAACAATATGGCTTAGGTCTGGATAGGTCATCAGTATCTGAACAGTGGGGGTCTGCCAATCGGGACCCCCTACAAGCAGCTGTTTAACAAGGCACTGGTGCTCCTGCTCACCGTGCACAGCACAGTACATTGCTTGGTATCGCAGCTCAGCCCCGTTCACTTTAATGGGCCAACATCACACGCCTTGGAAAAGCTGGAGAATGTTGCAGCTCCACTTCGAGTGCCGCTGCCTTCTTAAACAGCTGATTGGTGGGCGTCCCGGGTGACTGATCCAAAAAGATCAGATACTCATACTGATGACCTATTCAGAGGATAGGTTATCAGTAAAAAAAACACTTGAAAAACCCCTTTAACTGAGTCTTTATAAGCTGTCAGGAATTCAGGGATAAGAGCTAGACATCCAGCCATCAGAACAGCAACACCACAGGACTCGGTGTAAAACAGAAAGAAACAGTCTGCTGATGGACTAAAGCTTCACCCTGTAGGACAAAAACTGCTCCAAATTTTTAATACAGACCAATTGAAAAAGTGATTTTTAGACCAAAAGGGGTAAAATGCAATCATAAAAAGGAAGGTGTTCATAGTCTTTAAGAAACAAAACCCAACCTTTTCCTTCATTGTTGCACTTTGTTGTCATAGTGTATGAGATGGAGCACAGCCATGTTTGACTGTGTAGTAAGTTATTTGTGAAATTTAAGGTGGATTGAAAAGAATTTGTTTGTTTGGTTTCAAGTCACATTGAAAGGATAATGGCACACAATACTCTGTGTACTAGCTGTAGTATTTTGGTCCCAGGAACTGCACAACGACCTTGCAGCTATGCTGAAATACCAGAGTCTCATGTGACTACATTCTTGCCGGTATACCATATGAGAATTCTTCAGAAATTGATATTTTCACAAATCTGCCTTAACATTAACACTACCAACAAGTGACAAGAATACCATTGATTATCTAGTGATAATGGGACCTCTCGACGGGTGGGATATCTTAGGCAGCAAGTGTGCAGTCAGATCTTCAAGTTAGGCCTCTTTCACACTACAGTATGTCCATTTCAGTGTTTTGCGGTCCGTTTTTCACGGATCAGTTGTTCAGTTTTTTTGCTTCCGTTGTTCCGTTCCGTTGTTCCGTTCCGTTGTTCCGTTCCGTTGTTCCGTTCCGTTGTTCCGTTCCGTTGTTCCGTTCCGTTGTTCCGTTCCGTTGTTCCGTTCCGTTGTTCCGTTCCGTTGTTCCGTTCCGTTGTTCCGTTCCGTTGTTCCGTTCCGTTTTTCCGTTCCGTTTTTCCGTATGGCATATACAGTATAGAGTAATTACATTGAAAAAATTGGGCTGGGCATAACATTTTCAATAGATGGTTCCCCAAAAACGGAACGGATACGGAAGACATACGGATGCATTTCCGTATGTGTTCCGTTTTTTTTGCGGACCCATTGACTTGAATGGAGCCACGGACCGTGATTTGCGGCCAAATATAGGACATGTTCTATCTCTCAACGGAACGGAAAAACGGAAATACGGAAACGGAATGCATACGGAACACATTCTGTTTTTTTGCAGAACCATTGAAATGAATGGTTCCGTATACGGAACGCAAAAAACGGACCGCAAAACGGAAAAAAAAACGGTAGTGTGAAAGAGGCCTAAATGTCTTGAAAGCAGAAAAATGGGCAAGCTTAAAGAGGACCTTTCACCTGTTTTACTTATAGGAGCTAAATACCTGAACTTGCGGGGTACCCCCCCACTGATGCTGCCACCCATTTTATTTTATTTTTTTAACCATCACCCCTATGCCCCTCAGTGCCCACCTGAAGTTCTCGCGCTCAGTATGCTAATACTGAGCATCGGAACAGGGAGGAGGAGACGCCAGGGTTTCTCAATGGGCGTGTCCTTCTCTCTGGCTGTGCCGCGAGCCAATCACATCGGAGAGAGTCACAGCCAGGGAGAAGGAGACGCTCCCTGTTCCGATGCTCAGTATTAACATACTGAGCGTGATATCTTCAGGCGGTGCAGCGGTAACAGGTAAGCCGGGTCATATGTGCTCAATGATGTGCTGGAGAGAAGGCAAGCCCATCTAATGCGATCCCGGCGTTGAAGATCTTCTATAGCACAAATTGCTGAATAAAAACATACAGACCCAGACTGACTAGGGTGTCTGCACCAAAAATCTGTCTAAAAATTGGTGCAAATTGGCTCATCTAGGGTTTCTACACCCCCCGCCCCCCCCCCCTCAACATGCTCAAAAAAGGGTGGGGCTTATTGGAAAATGGGGAAGATTCATGAGAAAGAGGTGGGCCTAAGACGAGTCATTTTGTGACAAAGTTGCGCCACAGTTCTGGCATCAAAATCTGGAAGGTAATATGTTAGAACCTTTTAGTAGCTCCTGCAAGTTCAGGTCTGTGGTTAACTTTAGTGGTAAATGGCTTGTGAATGCTTAATATGGCACGGGTCACCCAAGACCGTTTTCGAGGCCGTCTTTTACCAGCTTTACAGCTGTGACACCTTAATAAATATGCGCCTTTGTGTTATATCATACGTTGCAATAGAAAAAAATGTGGTTATGGTTAGGTGTGGCCTGCTCAAAACCTGTTCTTCATCAGTTAATCTAATAATTACCTGCCATTGGAAGATAATGCTTGCTGAAACTTGTCTGACATACATAAAATTACCCCCCCCCCCCATACACACATATATACACACACCTTCCTGAGGCCGTGTCAGAAGGTTCTGCACAATCCCGTGACCACCGTCTGTTCTGCAGCATTCCAAAGAAACATTAGAGAACATGTGAATGATTGGTAGCAGACAGCAAACGTGGCACCAACTGCCCACGTCTACTTCTACTTTTATTTTTTATTTATTTTTTTCTATTTGATTATTTTCTGTATTTATTTATTTTATTTTTATTTTTTATCTACACTGAGTGGTAATATGAAGAAGGTGAAGTCAGTCAGCTTTACCCCAACAAAGTGAAGTAAATGGCCACGTGTACATCTGCTTTAGCGGCATTGGAAAGTTAAAACGGATACTTTAAATTTCTAAAGCTTCATTCAAATTTACGGTCAAGGCCTCCGCGGCAGATTCCATCAAATATTCAGCATTGTGCACTAGTCCAGTACAGTGACTGACACCATGCTGGACCCCATTATAGTCAGTGGGGTCCATCGGGCTCCGTGCATGTCAATCATGTGACAAATGTGTTTTTTGGCTTATACGATTTAATGGAGGAACTGAGGGGGGTCATTTACGAACAGATATACGCCACTTTTGTGGCGTATATCTGGCGCAGATTCCGTAGCATGCCATGTTGCGCCAGAATCTGTGACGACTTCCCTTCTAATGCCAGGTCTAAAAAAGGAGGAGCGGCACGGAACGGGGCCGGCCGGTAGGCCCGTCTCATTCATCATTCTCTACGCCTGTTTTGGGCATAGAAAATGTTCTTAATGTAAATCAGCAAGGAAGCTGTCTTGCATTTAGAATCGGAGGTGGATACGCCCAAGTTATGGAGAGGCCAGCGCCCCTACATAAGTTCAGCAATCCACCGCCAGTGCAGGTGCTTATTAGACACCGGTCTTAATAAATGTGCTCCTGAATGCCTGCCGGAGACGTAAACGACGCATTATTGTAGTAAATATAGCCTTAATGCTACATAAAATATATTTTACACGGCGGCATATATCTTAGTGCATGCAGATGGTAATACGGAATTACTGTACGCAGAAACGTGATTGCTATTGTGCCCTGGATGCAACCAGGACTCGGAGCAGAGGGAAGGGGGTTATGGAGCTGCTCAATACATGAGGGACCTCCCAGAACTTCCGTGCTGTCTTCCCTAGCACTGATGGTGTCACATAGCATTATATTGATTTATGATGCTAGTACAGTTCTGGAATGTATTGTATAGTATAACACTGACATATTGCTGTCGGTGTTATCCAATTCATTCCAGAACTGTAAGGAATACATAGGATCATAATTCAATATAATGCTATGCAACCCCATCAGTGCTAGGGAGGTCCGTACTGGAGCTGCTGCAAGACACACATTGCGAGTTCAATGCGTTGAACGCTCGTGTGAAAGTGGCCTATTTCTTGTCCACCTCACTGAGGGGGTCGCACACGCTCAGTTTAAATCTTCATCTACCACCAGCCATTTCTTCTGTTGGGACATTTACAGGAAAAGAGCTGCAGTAGAAAGGACCACTCACCCCTGAAAAAGAATAGGTCTCTTGATCTGCGAGCCTGAAGAAAATCTAGCAGAACAATTGGAGCAATGACTGGGGAGATCTCTGGATTTATGTCAGTTAAAGGGCAGGTTCTAGCTTTATTAGAAAGAGTTTGTCATGTACTATATGATGTCTGATATTCATTATATACATCATGCATGGCAAACCCCTGTGAATTTATAATGTCACTATATAGGAATGTCCCTCACATGGTCCTTAGAAGCTCCTTCTGCCCACGTCCCATCCGTGGCTTTGCAGTCTTCTGGTCTGGGGCGCGTCATCAGTATCCTAATTTGCATGGGTGGTCTTTAGTTGCTCCCAAAATTCATCCCCAAACATTGACGCTTGCTCTGCGTCCAGCGATATGGTAACTCTGGAAAGCGCGACTGCACAGCAGCGCCATGGACGTGACGTGAGTGTAAGGACCTTCTGATGGTCTGGCATTCTGATGCAGCGAATGGGACTTCACAAATTCATAGGTGTAGACAAATTAAAACCACCGACTAAAGCCTCATGCACACGACCATAGCAGGTCCGTGCCCGCAAACAGCAAGTCCGCAATGTATGGGCATCTGCCATGTGCGCACCGTATCGTGGATGCAGACCCATTCACTTTAATGGGGCCGCAATCCGGAAGGGGAGTGGGATTGTTGGGTAGATGCGTGGTCTACTAAAGACCGTTTTGCACCACAATTCTGGTGCAAAATTATCTCTCTAAGTAAGCCAACTAATAGTTGGTATCTATCTCTCTTTCGAATATCTCACTATCGTCTCTCCTATCTATCTAATATCTCTATCTAATATCTCTCTATCTATCTATCCGTCCTAAGTTTGTGCCATCTACAGGCTTAGTAAATCTGCCCCACTGTGTTATTTTATTGTATATGAGAAGTATACCTGTGTAATGTCTTCTTACATCATTGGGCGGTTACTGGGGCCATAATAATGATGTCTGGGAAATGTAGTAATAAATACCGTAACCGTGAACATGATTTACATAATATTTATCCAGTTCTTATGGACTTTGAGTCATGCATTTGGGGGATGGCTTTCTCTCCCAGATCACTTCCTGAGCGATAAACTCTCCACCGTCTGTCTGAATATAAATATTTGCCTTCAATTTCTCTGAGTTTATTGCAGGTTACTAGACAGACGCTTGAGGTATTTCAGGAATGCATGCAGTACTAATAGCATACACTAGGTGGGGCTGTAGACACGTGGCAGCACTTTCTGCTGTGTAAGCTGCTGACTTCACCTCACTTTTATAAGGTATTTTGTTTTTAGTCTCGTCATAAATCGTAATTCCTCATTGCGGTGTTTATTCTGTTAGCTGGAAAATTCTTGCTGGATTTCAAATTCTGCAGTGGGACATGTGGTATTGAGTGTATGTGTCCGACACCTACCTGACAATTGCTTTATCTTCCCCCAGTGGAGGCTGCCAAGTGTAAGGGTGTATGCAGACAGTGCGGATAAAACAGGTGCAGTTTTTGATGCGGGAACTACTTATACCTATGAAAAACACTTTTTTCACTTGTAAAAAAACACAAAAAAAAACCCACCAACAAACACACTTTTTAACCTATGTGCTTCTAACCAAACCATCTGAATATACTCTAAATAGAGGCCCTGTCACTGCGAAATGCAGTGCAATAGGCCGCGTGTTATACAGCAGGAGTTGCTGAGCAGATTGACTATATAATCTTGAAAGAAAAGATTAGGAAAAACGTGTACCGGATTTTTCATCCTATAAGATGCACCTAGGTTTTAGAGCAGGAAAAAATATTGAGACAAAAATATTTTTCATTAGACCTCAGATCAGTAGTATGAAGTTGTGCCGCACAAGATTATTCTTTTTCAATTTTGGATAATTTATTGATGCATTAGGCTCCTTTCACACGAGCGAGCTTTCCACGTGGGTGCAATGCGTGACGTGAACGCATAGCACCCGCACTGAATCCTGACCCATTCATTTCAATGCGTCTGTGTACATAAGCGTACGCATTGCATCCGGAAGCAAGTGCGGATGCAATGAGTTTTTCACTAATGGTTGCTAAAGGATGTTGTTTGTAAACCTTCAGTTTTTTTGTTTTTTATCACGCGCCTGAAAAACGCATTGCACCCCGCACGGAAAAAACTGAACGCAATTGCAGACAAAACTGACTGAACTTGCTTGCAAAATGGTGCGAGTTTCACTGAACGCACCCTGAACGCTTTCGGAACCAATCCGTCACGGTCCTGTGAAAGGGGTCTTAAAGTACAAAGTTAATGATCCAGTTACAAACTTGAAAATGATCAATAATGGATAACCACTCTTGGTATTGACGTTGATCGGACGTTTTGGTCCTTACAGGCCTTCTTCCGCGGTCTAATTATCTGTGATAGAATAGCATAGGATCCACAATTTAGTAATGAAGTAACCAGATATGCATGTGCAGTTACAAACTTGAAAATAAATCCACTTACCTCTCCTGCTCAGGACGTCGCCATTCATTCATTATGGTTTTCCAGTTTGTCCGTGAAAAATTTTGCCTGTCCATGATTTTGGGATAAGTTGTCCAGAAAAAAAAAAATAATAATCTGGTTTGCAACCCTGCTAACGAGCGCTTCCATTGCCCATTAGTATTTTCCCTATAAGACGCACTGACATTTCCCCCCCACTTTGGAGAAAAAAGTGCGTCTTATAGGGTGATACATATGGTATTTAAATGTTTTAAATCTCTGCTTTTTCTGAGCTCAGCTGTACACAGGGGCCATTTATGTGTATACATAGTCTTTTAAATGTTTTATAGATAGCTATCATACATAATATAGTACATAAGGCTGAAAAAAGACATTTGTCCATCCAGTTCAGCCTGTTATCCTGCAAGTTGATCCAGAGGAAGGCAAAAAAAAAACCTGAGAGGTAGAAGCCAATTTTCCCCACTTAAGGGGGAAAACATTCCTTCCCGAATCCAATCAGAATAACTCCCTGGATGAACGACCCCTCTCTAGTAGCTATAGCCTGTAATATTATTACGCTCCAGAAATACATCCAGGCCCCTCTTGAATTCCTTTATTGTACTCACCATCACCACCTCCTCAGGCAGAGAGCTCCATAGTCTCACTGCTCTTACCGTAAGGAATCCTCTTCTATGTTTGTGTACAAACCTTCTTTCCTCCAGACGCAGAGGATGTCCCCTCGTCACAGTCCTGGGGATAAATAGATGATGGGCGAGATCTCTGTACTGACCCCTGATATATTTATACATAGTAATTAGATCTCCCCTCAGTCGTCTTTTTTCTAAAGTGAATAACCCTGATGTTAATAATATTTCAGGGTACTGTAGTTGCCCCATTCCAGTTATTACTTTAGTTGCCCTCCTCTGAACCCTCTCCAGCTCTGCTATGTCTGCCTTGTTCACAGGAGCCCAGAACTGTACACAGTACTCCATATTGTGGTCTGACTAGTGATTTGTAAACTGGTAGGACTATGTTCTCATCACGGGCATCTATGCCCCTTTTGATGCAACCCATTATCTTATTGGCCTTGGCAGCAGCTGCCTGACACTGGTTTTTACAGCTTAGTTTGCTGCTCACTAAAATTCCTAGGTCCTTTTCCATGTCGCCATCTGGAGCCCTGCTTATGTATATTTTGTACCCTACACCTTTCCTTCTGAGCTGTTCTAGTTCCTCCTTCCATTCCTCCCCCAGTCATATTACCTTGCCCTGGTCTCTCTCTGCACTATCTTCCCATCCTATAACATAATTACCCTCCCCCAGTCCCTAGTTTAAACACTTCTCCAACCTTCTAGCCATCTTTTCTCCCAACACAGCTGCCCCTTCCCCATTGTACGGGATCACAGTAATTAATGCGCATGCGCCGGCTAACGGCGCGAAGCCGGCGCATGCGCATTAATTACTGTGATGCCGTACAAGGAATGGGCATTGCAGTGCGCATGTGCCGGCCGATGGACTGAAACAAGAAGTAAGTAGATGGGCGGTCAGAGGAAAAGGATGGGCGGGGGAAAGCGACGATAAGGCTGAGCTAGCTGGGCACCTACGAGGGTAACGCCGCCCCTGGGCACTTGCAAGCCCTTATTTGCATATGCTACTAAGTTGTTTTTTGCCGGTTTTATAAGTCCAGGATTGCTCATAAAGGTAACGTTTTTTATTAAGGCCCCATGCACACGGCCGTGTTTCACAGCCGTGTGCGGGCCGTGGAACCGCGGCCTGGATCCCTCCTGAGAGCAGGAGCGCACGGCGTCACTGGTTGCTATGACGCCGTGCGCTCCCTGCTGCCGGCACAGTACAGTAATACACTGGTATGATCTATACCAGTGTATTACTGTATTGCGGCGACAGCAGGGAGCGCACGGCGTCATAGCAACCAGTGACGCCGTGCGCTCCTGCTCTCAGGAGGGATCCAGGCCGCGGTTCCACGGCCCGCACACGGCTGTGAAACACGGCCGTGTGCATGGGTCCTAACTATAAGGCTGCTAGAAAGCTATGGGAAGGGTTAAAAAGGTGAAACTTTGATGACAGACTCCCTTTAAGCAAGAAAAGAGAAAAAATACAATATGGTGCAGTGATAAGAATCTAACTTAATGTAGTCCCTGGATCTCAAGTCACGTAATCTAAAGTCACACACTTGAACTCAAACACACACTTGAACTCAAACACACAAACGCTCACAAACTTGCGTTATTTGCTTGCTTGTATAAATGTAGCTCTCAAACCAACCTGCTTTTTTTTCCTCTGGATTCAAAGGCAATCACCGATAGACGGCCCCCGTGTACATCTGTAGTCAGAAACTGAAATTTTAATGAATAAAGGTTGGCCTAATCTTTTCTCACAAAACTATAATCAATCTGCTCAGCTCCTCCTGCTCTATAACATGCTGCCTGCAGATTGCATTGCATTTAGGCCTCTTTCACACTACAGTATGTTGAATTCAGTGTTTTGCGTTCCGTTTTTCACGGATCCGTTGTTCCGTTTTTTGCTTCCGTTGTGGTTCCGTTTCCGTTCCGTTGTTCCGTTCCGTTTTTCCGTATGGCATATACAGTATACAGTAATTACATAGAAAAAATTGGGCTGGGCATAACATTTTCAATAGATGGTTCCGCAAAAATCGGAACGGATACGGAAGACATACGGATGCATTTCCGTATGTGTTCCGTTTTTTTTGCGGACCCATTGACTTGAATGGAGCCACGGACCGTGATTTGCGGCCAAATATAGGACATGTTCTATCTTTTCAACGGAACGGAAATACGGAAACGGAATGCATACGGAACACATTCCGTTTTTTTGCGGAACCATTGAAATGAATGGTTCCGTATACGGAACGCAAAAAACGGACCGCAAAACGGAAAAAAAAAAACGGTAGTGTGAAAGAGGCCTTAGGGTGACGGGTTCTCTTTAATGTCCCATCATTTGGGCCTTAAAGGTGATTAAGTTTAGATGAATAGTGTGTATATGTTTTAACATACAATAGCACACACTGCATTTTTTAGTATGTGACAGCGATGTGTCTACTATGTTACTCGTTACTTTATTTTTTAAAACAGACGCACGTAGGCAGATGGGTCCAAACATGTTGTAGGTTTGGAATTAAAGTACCGTATATACGGTACTTTTTGTTTAATGAATACGTAAACTGAACCATCAAAGAAGTAAGCACCATATACATAAAGTCATTCAGATGGATGGTAAATGACATGGTGACCATTCATGTGCACGGATCACTCCCGTTACTTCTGTGAGGTATGGAAGCAGCGTAGCACAATGAGCTTTGCTGTTTCCGTATTCCTGGCCACCCTGGCGTTCAGTTGTAGCCTGGATGAAGTGGCCAAAAGAAGGAAACCTCTGTTCTCGAGATAGAACACTTGTCTATAAGACATCTAGATAGATCATAAATGCATATGGTCGTGTGCATGAGGCCCAACAGTGACCTCTACAACACCTCTCCCCTTAACACTGACATCCATAGCGGACCGTCCCCTTAACTGGGACCTCCACCATTCCCTGACCCTTAACAGAAACCTCCACAGAATCCCGCCCCTTTAACAGTGACCTCCACAGCAGTCCGCCCCTTTATTAGTGACCTCCACAGTACCCTATCTCCTTAACAGTGATTTCCACAACACCATTTCCCCTTAACAGTGGCAATCTGCCCCTTAAAGAGGACCTTTCACCAGAATAAAACTTCTAAACTAACTATACAGACATGTAGAGCGGCACCCAGGGACCCCCCTGCACTTACTGTTATACCTGGGCGCCGCTCCGTTCTCCCGTTATAGCCTCCGGTATCTTCATAGTTAGGCTCCACCCAGGGGAACCTGCTACAGCATGGGAGAAGGAGACGCCGGCAGGTTCCCCTGGGTGGAGCCTAACTATGAAGATACCGGAGGCAATAACGGGAGAACGGAGCGGCGCCCAGGTATAACATTAAGAGCAGGAGGGTCCCTGGGCGCCGCTCTACATGTCTGTATAGTTAGTTTAGAAGTTTTCTTCTGGTGAAAGGTCCTCTTTAACACTGACCTCCATAGCGGACCGTCCTCTTAACTGTGACCTCCACAGCAGATTGCCCCTAGGGTGGCCAGAGGTCCGGTTTTAGGCCGGACAGTCCAGCTTTTAGACTGCCTGTCCTCCGTCCGGCGCAGGGCCTTGAAGGACACAGGGATGTCCTTTTGAACAGCGCACTCTTAGACAGCAGCACTGTGCTGTCTGAGCATGAGCTGCAGGGAGAAAGTCACCCACCCTCCCACTGACAGAAGTTTATTTTTAACGTCATATTTTTTCAATCCCCGTCAGCTGAGGAGTGGGAGAGGGTGTGGCCTAACCGGGTCGGGCATTGCTTAGTGGGACCTGGGGGTGGGGTTTTAAGTCTGTCTTTTGAAGTGGCCTGAATGGCCACCCTACTTGCCCCCTTAGCTTTGACCTCCACAGCACTCCGCTTCCTTAACAGTGTCATCCACAGCTGCCCCTTTAAAGCTGACCTGCAGCAGTGAAGAAAAATGGCTTGGTTGTTGTGGAAACCTGGTGTAAAACTGTGTCTATGTGGAGACTAAGGGCCTGTCAGCTTGTATTGGTTGATGAGGGTCATGTGACCAGGCTATTGGCTAATGCATTTTTTTGGGTATATCTCAGGAACGGTACGTCCTAGAGAGCTGAGACCTGGTCTAAAACCTGCCCGGACACCTGATGTACCTGTGTGCCGATTTTCGTGATTGTAAATGCTACGGTGCGGATTCCTTTAGCGGAGATATATATTATTGTGTGTGTATATAGAGATAGCCAGCTCTAGTTGACACCGTAAAAGTGCACTTGGCTGCAGCAGTAACTGGTGTCTGTGGCCTTTATATAGTAAAATATGAATGTTATGATAAAATCATTTTACATACAGTACTGATGGAAAGTAGGACACCCCACTTGAAACAAAACCTTTTGCTCACAAAAATAGTAAGTCTATAAAGACAAAAAAAAAAAAGCTAAACGGGAAAATTTGTTGTCTATCAGGTCCCCCCTATCTACAATTGTGAATCCCTTGGTTTGTAAAATTTAAAATTTTGCCCCCTTTTTCACAGTTCCCCTGAGGAGCTTTATCGTTTTTATCTGTATGGCTTCCCCGACCCTTCTGCTGTAATATGTTCTATTCACTGACTATAGGGTGAAGTTCCAGGGTAGGCCTCCAGGGGGGGCTCCTTTACCACAAGTGACATGAGAGATATATCCATAGACGTTTCTGTATGTTTTTCTTTAAGACGTCAGAGCGGTTGTGGGATACGTTACGCTGGAAAGGACAGGACTGTTATAACAGGTGTTCCACATTACCTAACCTGTTATTAGTTCTTTAAATAGCTGACCCCATGTGGCTGGATTAATGGTATTTCCAAATCTTGTAGAAATTAGTCCTTTCGAGAAAATCCAAACTGAGTTACTGCGAGACTCGGCATATTAGGAATACGTAGCAAGGCATTCGGGTTTAAGGTAGCGCTTTACTTTTCCATCATGTGAAACTGTGGTTGACTAATGAAAAGACAGAGAATGGCGATGGCGTGGTCAAGGACCGCCATCTTCTCTTTTTGACTCCTGCCTTCGTCCTTTAGGATTTATAGGGGGAGATTTATCAAAACTGGTGTAAAGTAGAAGTAGCATAGTTGCCCATAGCAACCAATGAGATTCTACATTTCATTTTGCAGCGCTCCTTTGGAAAATGAAAGGCTGAATCTGATTAGTTGCTATGAGCAACTAAGACAGTTTTACTTTACACCAGTTTTGATAAATCTAGATGCCACTAACGCTGGGATTTGTGACATCATTGTGTTTAGATTTGTGATGTCACTATAAGTAGGCTGCATACTACCCAGCTATAGGCCGTCTGCTGTTATATGGTACCCCTGGTCCCATACATTCTCTCTGTAATGTGGGATCATATGGCGCATGCCATAGTTTGTCCAAAGTACCCTATAATATGGGTAGGCATATACAGTATGGCCCACAGACTTGTATAAGTACCATATTATAGGTCTGCACTAATGAAGCTCATTGTAGCTGACATGCTAAAACTATAATCGAAAGCAACCTGCACCACTGATGGCTTAAAGGGCTGATTGGAGACAACACCTTTCAGAAGGCGAGCATTGGGCGACTAGTGATCACTCTGGGTCCTGCTCCTGACACACACCTGTGTGGGGAGGAACTAAGGGGGCCCTATACTGTGTGGAGAAGCAGTAAGGACCCCATACTGTGGGGGGGAGGAATTAAGGGGGCCCCATACTATGTGGGGAAGCAGTAAGGACCCCCATACTATAGGAGGGAAGCACAAAGGGGGCCCCATACTGTGTGGGGAAGCAGTAAGGACCCCCATACTATAGGAGGGAAGCACTAAGAGGGCCTCATACTGTGTGGGAAAGCATTAAGACCCTCCATACTGTTGGGGGAGGCACTAAGGGGGCCCCATACTGTGTAGGGAAGCAGTAAGGCCCCCATACTGTGGGGGAGGAATTAAGGGGGGCGTGGAGGCACTAAGAGGCCCCATACTGTGTGGTGAAGCAGTAAGGACCCCATACTGTGGGGGAGGAATTAAGGGGGGCCCATACTATGTGGGGAAGCACTAAGGGGGCATCATACTGTGTGGGGAAGCAGTAAGGCCCCCATACTGTGGGGGAGGCACTAAGGGGACCCCATACTGTGTGTGGAAGCAGTAAGGACCCCAGACCATGTGGGGAAGCATTAAGGGGTCCACATACTGTGTGAAGAGCAGTAAGGACCCCCATACTATAGGAGGGAAGCACTAAGGGGTCTCTGTTTGGAGGGAGGCACAGAAGGGATTGGGCAGGGCTTGTCACATCGCCGGTATGTCCTTTCTTGGACTTAGGCAGCCATATTCGGCATCCATATTCGATGACTGCTCAGTCCACCGCTACTAACCAAAACGTGTGTATTAAACTATTGTCCATAGTTCTAGAGGACGTCGTTTTGGGCCAAATTGTGTTGATTGCTGGATTCCATTTACACTGTGACAATAGTGTACTATTTCTGCGGTACCTTGTACAGAGGAATAGGCAGTGCACAGCATACTTCGTGTGGATCTCCATACATCTGTTCATTCCCACCACTGTGATTGCTGATGTAGATCTTCCCTGTGATGACTCAACTACATCTGTATAAACATCTGCACTCTTTCAGTGAGGTCTCCTTATAACAAACCACATCCTGGTGTGTGAGCAGACACAATAAAAATCCCCTGCGCTGCTGCCCAGCCTTGCCTCACACTTTATGAAGTCCCCTCCAGCCTCCTCTGTTCTCTGCTGGACATCTATATTCCTATTTTTCTACACCGTGTACCTTCTTTAGGCTACTTTCACACTTGCGGCAGAGTGATCCGGCAAGCGGTTCAGTCGCCGGAACTACCTGCCAGATCTGGCAAAACGTATGCCAACTGATGGCATTTGTAAGACTCATCAGGATCCTGACCAGTCTGAAAAATGCATTGCAATACCGAATCTGTCTTTCCGGTGTCATCCGGAAAAACGGATCCGGCATTTTTTTTTCACCTTTTTTTTTCGGTTTGCACATGCGCAGACCGGAAGGACGGATCCGGTATTTTGAATGCCGGATCCGGGACTAATACATTCCTATGGAAATAAATGCCGGATCCAGCATTCAGGCAAGTGTTCAGTTTTTTGGGCCGGAGATAAAAGCGTGGCATGCTGCGGTTTTATCTTTGTCCTGATCAGTCAAAAAGACTGAACTGAAGACCACCTGATGCATCCTAAACAGATTGCTCTCCATTCAGAATGCATGGGGGATAAAACTGATTAGTTCTTTTCCGGTATAGAGCCCCTAGGACGGAACTCTATGCCGGAAAAGAAAAACGCAAGTGTGAAAGTACCCTAATTAGGGATCGACCGATTATCGGTTTTACCGATATTATCGGCCGATATTCAGGATTTTGACTGTTATCGGTAACGGCATCTATTTTGCCGATATTCCGATAACTTATTGGGAACACAGATCGCGCTGCTCTCAGCGCTCTCCGTGTTCCCTCAGCAGCACAGGGGAGAAGGAAGCAGTGTCTCCCTCCCCCCTGTGCTGCCACTGCCACCAATTAGAAGACAGATGAGAAGAGGAGGGGAGGGGCTGTGGCCACTGCTATGTGATTCTGCAGCCAGCTCCCGCCTCCTGTATATAAATAAATGAGAGATTTCTCTTCATTGGTGGCACCGTGCGCCCCCCCAAGCCCCCCAGCATTAATCATTGGTGGCGCAGTGCGCCCCCCACCCCAGTATTAAAAACATTGGTGGCGCAGTGCGCCCCCCCCCAGTATTAATCATTGGTGGCAGTGGCCACAGGATCCCCTCTCCCCTCCTCCTCCGATCGGAGCCCCAGCAGTGTAATCCTGGAGCTCCGATCGGTTACCATGGCAGCCAGGACGCTATTGAAGCCCTGGCTGCCATGGTAAGCTCCATGCTGCTGTGTGCACAAAGCACAGAGCAGCAGGGACAGTGTGAGCTCCTATTCACCCTGATAGAGCTCTATTAGGGTGAATAGGACAAGGGTTCTAGTCCCTAAGGGGGCTAAAATTTAGTAAAAAAATAAAACACCAAAATATTAAGTATAAATGAAAAAAAAAGATTTACAAAAAAACCCTACACATTAACAATAAACATTAATTTTCAGCAGATTTGTATAGAATTTTTATTTAATTTTTTTCAAAAATGAAAATTCCCAGAATATCGGTATAAATTAACGGCTATCGGCCTGGAAGTTCACAAATTATCGGTATCGGCTCTAAAAAATCAATATCGGTCGATCCCTAACCCTAATACGTTACAGCTATACAGTGCCCATGTTTCTTTTTTCACCATTGTTGTGTTGCCATTAATGGGCCAGATTTTATTGGACTCCTGCAGCAAAATCGTTAGAGGGCATGTAGACGTCATGGAAGGTGGTTCCATGCTCAGGACGCCCACTGAGCCAGATCAAAGTGTTGCATATCGCCTGCTCCCATTCCGGCTACCTGGCCTGGGGGTGTTGTTGGTGCATGACTTCACTCCCGATAGAGTGGACTCGTTTAAAAGTGTGTTGCCAACAAAATAAATGTATATACTACTAGGTATGGACGTTTTCCATGGTAGCCACAGCCTAAACACGTCACAGGACCAATGCAGGATAGAAAGAATCCAGAGTGTAAAGTCTGTAAATGGCATATGGAGCTGTACAGCCTCTGTGCCTTAGGGTGCCTGCACACAACGCGGATTACATGCGAAAAACCGAAGCATAACAGTACCAACAAAGTGTATACGATTAGACAAAGCTCATGTACACTTTGATTATTTCTGCTTTTGCAGCTTTCACTGCCACTTGTGATTTGGAGTTCTGCACTTCGCCGCTAGGGAGCCCAGGAAGTTTAAGACATTTAGGCTACGTCTATATTCGAGGTGGATTTTTCTGCAACTGTTGCATTGCAGTCGCAGCATGTTGCAGTGCGACACCATAGACTGCCATTATAAAAATTGTCGCGCGACATTGGTGCAACAAAATGTTGCGCTACAAATGTTGCAGTGTAGTTGCGACTTATTGTCGAGCGACAAATGTCGTTGTGTAGACGTAGCCTTATGCACCTCTCAGATGTAAACTGCATAGCACATAGCAGCCTGCAGGAATTCTCTGATCCGGCACTGCCCTCCAAACCCATTAAGTATAATGTGGTCTGGCGGAGATTAGGCCGCATTCCGGCATAAATGCCAAGATTCGGCCGGTCTCAAACTGCTGCATGCTGCGGTTTTTGCCCAGCCGATTCAAGTCATTATCTGCTGGATCAGGCGGCCGGATTGTAGTACCACAAGTAGCCTTGAAAGGGGTGAAATCTGCAGTGAAAATCCAAAGAAAGAATTGACATGCTGCGGATTTGAAATTCGCACCCCAGGTCAACTTCCAAGCAGATTTTTTATTCTTTTTTGATTTGTTAAAATCTAATCCATTTTGCTGCAAATGTGTCGTCCTGCAGATTTTCTGCCCACAAATCTAGGAGGAAATCTGCAGCATTTCTGCCAAGTATGAACATAGCGTTAGGGCCTTTTTACAGTGCCTTGCAAAAGTATTCACCCCCCTTGACTTTTTTTCGAGTTTTGTTACATTACAGCCTTAAGTTCAATGTTTTTTGTTAATCTGAATTTTATGTGATGGATCAGAACACAATAGAAATGAAATGAGAAAAATATATAAATAAAACAATTGTTTAGAAATAGAAAACAGAAAATTAGCATGTGCGTATGTATTCACCCCCTTTGTTAGGAAGCCCAAAAAAAGCTCTGGTGCAACCAATTACCTTCAGAAGTAACATAATTAGTGAAATGATGTCCACCTGTGTGCAATCTAAGTGTCACTTGATCTGTCATTACATATACACACCTTTTTTTTTTGAAAGGCCTCAGAGGCTGCAACACCTAAGCAAGAGGCATCACTAACCAAACACTGCCATGAAGACCAAGGAACTCTCCAAACAAGTAAGGGACAATGTTGTTGAGAAGTACAAGTTAGGGTTAGTTTATAAAAAATATCCAAATCTTTGATGATCCTCAGGAGCACCATCAAATCTATCATAACCAAATGGAAAGAACATGGCCCAACAGCAAACCCGCCAAGAGACGGCCGCCCACCAAAACTCACGGACCGGGCAAGGAGGGCATTAATCAGAGAGGCAGCACAGAGACATAAGGTAACCCTGGAGGAGCTGCAGAGTTCCACAGCAGAGACTGGAGTATCTGTACATAGGATGACAATAAGCCGTACGCTCCATAGAGTTGGGCTTCATGGCAGAGTGGCCCGAAGAAAGCCATTACTTTCAGCTAAAAACAATAAGGCACGTTGTGAGTTTGTGAAAAGGCATGTGGGAGACTCCCAAAATGTATGGAGGAAGGTTGTCTGGTCTGATGAGACTAAAATTGAACTTTTCGGCCATCAAAGAAAACGCTATGTCTGGCACTAACCCAACACCTCACATCACCCAAAGAACACCATCCCCACAGTGAAACATGGTGGTGGCAGCTTCATGCTGTGGGGATGTTTTTTAGCAGCTGGGGACAGGGAAACTGGTCAGAGTTGAGAGAAAGATGGACGGTGCTAAATACAGGGATATTCTTGAGCAAAACCTGTCCCACCCTGTGCATGATTTGAGGCTAGGACGGAGGTCCACCTTCCAGCAGGACAATGACCCCAAATACACGGCTAAAGCAACACTTGAGTGGTGTAAGGGGAAACATGTAAATGTGTTGGAATGGCCGAGTCACAGCCCAGATCTCAATCCAATAGAAAATCTGTGGACAGACTTAAAGATTGCTGTTCACAAGCGCAAACCATTCAACTTTGAAGGCGCTGGAGCAGTTTTTCAAGGAGGAATGGGCAAAAATCCCAGTGGTAAGATGTGGCAACTGCTCATAGAGACTTATCCAAAGCGACTTGGAGCTGTGATTGCTGCAAAAGGTGGCTCTACAAAGTATTGACTTTAGGGGGGGGAATAGTTATGCACATTGACTTTTTCTGTTATTTTGTCCTATTTGTTTGCTTCACAATAAGAAACAAACAAAAAAAAAAAACCTCTTCATAGTTGTGGGCATGGTCTGTAAATTAAATGGTGAAAATCCTCAAACAATCCATGTTAATTCCAGGTTGTGAGGCACTAAAATACAAAAAAAGTCAAGGGGGGTGAATACTTTTGGAAGGCGCTGTATACAGGGTCAGGAAAATGATCTCAGATGAACGTTCATACAAATGTTCCTGATAATAGTCTTGTATAAAAGTGCCGTTGTTCACCTTGTGATGGCCTATTTCATACTCCACCATTGTTTGTGGGAAGCGCGCCGCCCTGTGTAAACTGCGTAGCAAGGAATGTGTATGGAAATGAATGATCGTAGTAGCAGTCGTTTATCCCCATATGGAGGGATGCTTTCTGTATGCTCAGGACTGAATGGTTTCTTATCATTACTCTGTGCATCAGCCCAAGTAAAAGGGCCCTAAGGCTACCTGCACATAGGTGAGGTTTGTCTTGCAGGAATTCTGCCCAAATTTCCGTGCGGCTTTCTGTGCATTTTCACAACAAATCCATATCAAAAACTGCATGTGTTTACTTGTGTTTTGACGCAGTTCTGACCCTTGAATTGGAAAAGAGTAAAATCTGCACAAAGAACGGCATAAAGAATTGACCTGCTGCGGATTTCCAAACCTACACAGCTGGTCAATTTCTGCACGGAACGATAAAGGAAAGTGTGCGTGAGATTTGTCTAATCTCAGACACTTTGCTGATACCGTATTACTCATCGGTTTTCCCACATGAGACTCGGCTGTAAAAAAAAAACGTGCATGATCTGGAATGTGTGCAACCTTAGGGCTCATGCACACAAACGTATTTTCTTTCCTTGTCCGTCATCAGTATTTTTGCGGACTGCAAAATACATACGGTCGTGTGCATGAGCCCTTAGAGTATCTGCCGTTTGCAGGTCAGTTGCTCATCTACTGCTGCTCGCTTGCAATGTTTTATGCATGCAATAGGTGCATCACAATCTTAACACTACAGTAGGGGAAATTACATGTGATTTGTGATAATTGTTGGAAACCCAACACTGTCCTGATAGACTTTATTATTATTATTTATTTTAAAGCGTCATTAAAGGGAACCTGTCATCAACTTTATGCTGACCTCACTGTGGCATAAATGCTGATGTCAGCGGTGTCATTTATGAGCTAAAAGTAAGTGGTTGCTGAGAAACAGCATCATAACCATTGCAGTCCAGGCCCTGAAAAGAGTCCAGTCTACCTGAGAAGAGTCCTGGTTATTCATAATCTCCTGCTCTCACCCATCTGCTGATGATTGGCAGTTCTGTCCTAGAGAGAAAGGGAGAAGACTAGCAGTCATCAGCAGGAGAGCAGGAATAACCAGGACTCTTCTCAGGTGGCTGGGACTCTTTTCCAGGCCCAGTACCCAGTCTGAAATGATTGTGATATTGGTTCTCGACAACCACTTATTTTTAACTTTTAATGACAGACCGCTGACTCACCTGTCTCTACTTAATGATGCCTTTAGTGTGGGCAGCAGAAAGGTGATGACAGGTTCCCTTTAAGTCCATGGCGCTGTACATCCAGCTGGGGTTACACAGAAATAAAAAACCACAGTAAACGAGAAACTATTTAACAGACTGGTACAGAGGGGTAGAGGACCCTGCCCGCAAGAGCTTACAATCTATAAGGCTGGGTTCAGACCTGAGCGTATTGAACGTACGCTCTGTATGCGCGATTGTACGGGCGTTTGCAATCGCGCATACAGAGACAAGCGAACGGCCATTGTCGTGCGTTGCTGCTGAAGTCTATGTACGGGAACGCGCGACAAGACGCCCCAAAGAAGCTCCTGTACTTCTTGGGGCATTTTGCAGCGCGATCGTACACGCTGTAAAACGCTCAGGTGAGAACCATTCCCATAGGGAATCATTGGTTCTTGCCTGTTGAGCGTTTTACAGCGCGTAGGAACGCGCTGTCAAACACTCAGGTCTGAACCGGCTGTAAGAGGCAATATTGCACAGCGTTCTAGTGTGCATATACTGGTGCTGTGACCGGTGGAGATGCCGTAAAGCACCCAGAAGCAAACCCATGTCACTTGGTGTTGCATGCAATAGTCGCCTGAAAGTAGGGTGCTGGTGTGCATGTAAATCCGTTACCTATCCCACCCCATGGATCTCTGTGACTTGCAGTAGAACTAAAAGTTGCAGCAGCAGCAGCTTCCCTAACCAGAACCTTCCTGGCTGCTTGCAGTAGTCCCTATACCTGTGTCTGGCCTGGGGGATGGGAGCACTCTGCTTTGTGTCACTCTCTCTCCTCTTACAAACACTCTGAGCATTTGGAGGAGGCTGATCTCCTGCTGAAAATATCCCTGACATGTGAGCTGCTCCAGGGAATCACTGAGCATGCTCCCTCCTCCCCGGCTGTTGGAGAGAGGAAGCTGACTTACATTGGAGTCATACCAAGCATAGGCTGCGTGTCAGAGCAGTGAACTTGCAGCAGGGCTGTGAGAACTGACTGGCTTTGTCTTCAACACTTCTTCTTCTTTTTTTTTTTTTGTCCCCCTTTCCTCCTTTTCTTTTTCTTTCACGACCTGCCGAAAGTGACCCGGGTCTGGTTTAGCTGGAGACCCCCACCACCCATAACATTGCCAAGGCAGAGCCGTCACCTCTTCTTCAGAACGGATTCCCCTTTTTTTAGATTTTTTTTGTTCATGCACTTTTCTCGGCTTTTGTTGCTGGAGGCTGGGCCTTTCTGTCTCGTGAAATCTTAGGGAGAGTCGGGATCTTTTCCTCAAGCTGTCCACCGCCTCTCACTTTTTATTCTTTTTGTGGGTGAAGCGAGAAAGCTGGTCTTTCCTGCTAACCCAGTAATAAATGCTGTTTATGAAGATGGATCTGTTGAACTACCAGTACCTGGACAAGATGAACAACAACATCGGCATTCTGTGCTACGAAGGTAAATGCTGACCCCACTCTTGGGTTTCAGGGCTGGGAAGAAGGAGCGAGACCGGTCGTTCCCACCTTCCTACCTTTATTCTCCTCTCTGCAATACATGGCGCTTTTATTTGCATTTTATTTGGTCATTAGGAAACTTTGCAACTTGACGTTTACTTGACTTGGTGTCGCTTGTTTTTTTTTGTCCCCCCCCAACAATAAGTTTTTTCTAATTTTTATTTTTACTTTTGTAGCAATAATATATATTTTTTGCACTAGGAAATGTGTTTCGTCTGTGGAGACTAACACATTATATACTTTGCATGTTTTTTTTTTTATTTTTTTTTTTTTACATATGTAGCATTTTGTAGCGTGGGATGCTTCCATCCTACTGGTATTTACCATGTCATTAGTATATATATATATATTAGGTGTGTGTGCAAAGCTTTTTTTTTTTTTTTTTTTTCTTTGTAAAAGGAGGGGTCAGAGATCACAACACTGAACACAATCCCCCCTTTGTCTGTGTTCTTACTTCCTGTCCAGATCTGCCATTGAAGGATGTGTCCTACACACAAGTCCCTTGTGGAAAGTAGTACATTATGCCAGACTGCAAAAAAAAATTTAACTCCATGAATTTTGCTGATTTTCTCTTTTTTTTTTTTTTTTTTCCCTCTCAGATCACATTTACTTTGTACGTTTTTTTTTTACCTCCTTTTTGCTGCCGTAACTTAAAGTTTTACCTAGAACCATGAAATCTATGGGATGATGATGAAAATAGCGTAATAACAATAAACAATGTAAATGTCTAAATGCTGAAAATTCTAGTTGGGATACATTTAAAAAAAAGTTTTGTTTTTTATTTAATTTTTTTTTCATTCTATGTTTTTATGCTACAAATATTACATTTTTTTGTGTAATATTTTTTTTTTATACATTTAAAAAAAAAAGATTATATGAATTTATGTAATTTAGTTGTAATCGCTCAAGGTATAGGCCGCAGAGAACAATAGCTACAAAACAAGGTTTACGATGGACCCCATTAAAATTTATACACTGTGTCGGGGTCGTGCAAACAGTTAAGTTCTTGCTGTACGTGCAGCTTTGGAGCTGGGGAATGGCCTAGTACTGAGGGGGGAAACCAGACAGGCATCAGTGAGTTTGGCAGTCAGCTCGTCATGCTGTGACCATATGCAAACAGAGCTTGGATTTCTACACTCTTGCGCTCCATAGTCTTTCTGTGCCCTCAACTTTTTCTCACAGTGAACAAAAGGATCCGTAATAGTGGCGATACAATGCAGGCTAGCGTCCGGTGGGTTGTCACATAGAGCGCTCTCTTTATTGATATACACTGGGGCGGTTTTATTAAATTCGCTGCCTTTTTTTACATGGTGCTTATCACTTAATTTCAGAATTTCTTTGGTAGTCGCACTCTATTGTGACGGTTTATTGCATGAGCATATCACAAAGTGCCGTCATGACCCCTACTCATTGCTATGGCAATGCTAAAGTGGGTGTACAAACTTTTCTTATAGGTACTAATTTTTTTATTTTATTTTTTCTTTTCTCGCTCAAGGGTTTATAAAATCTCTTGTAGAGAGGATCACTCCCCGCCAGAATCTTTCAATACATGTGAAATATTGGACGTAGCGTATTAAAAGCGAGGGATTTAAAAAAGAAAAAAATTCCCCTGCCTTTCTGGAATGTTTTTCGTTCTCGCGCGGTTTCTTCACATTCCACAAATGTAAACAATGCAGCTGGGAGAAATTCTGCAAACCTTGTGCATTCCTTGCACCGCTTGCTAACAGGAAGCAGATCTCCCCATGTGCCCCACTGACCGTCCCTCTTTAAGAGGAGGGGGGCGGATAGGTAGGACACTGTAGAACGTTTTGGAAGGGTCATGTGCTGAAGTGTAAAAATTTCTTCTGGCCGCCTCTTTACTTTAAGTACAGTAAAACCTGTTTAATCCAGGATAAGCGTGGCATAATGCATATAAAAAGAATCTATGAATTTTTATTCATAGTGTATTACATGGCCACCTTTAAAGGGGTTCTCTGCCTTTTGAACAAAATAACACCTTCCACCCCTGCTGCTTGGGGGATATGTTACCGCCATGGTGGTAGTCCTTGGCTGCAGCGGCACACGTGACCCCTGTCCATTCAGGATGTTGACAAGTGGGGACCTGAGCACCGAGAACAGAGGGCGGTAAATTACTATGCTTCCCTTCACCGGTCCCGCGGGAACCAAAATTTGCTGAAAAATTGCAGAAGACCTTTAAAAGTTATGCCCATATTTTGGCACTGTTTTGAAGATTATTTAATAAAATATTGAAATACTTTTTGGGCATTGATAGCGAATTAGAGCCTATAGTATTCTTCAGAGCATCATTCGCAGTTCTGCTGGTTGTCATTGGAAACAGTCAACAAGATTGTCATTAGAGACTGCTGATATAATCTTTTACCTCCATTAAGTTACTGTTTAATACCTGGGATATAAACAACATCAGAAAAAACTCTGTGAAGAGATTGAGCCATTGAAGAATACTGGGAGATTTCAGCTGTGAAGCTTGCAGAGTTGTGAATGGAGCTTTGGAGGATGTTTAGGTCTAAGGCCTAGATTGGATCCTGTCTTTTGTTTGATCAGGGAAGCCTGTTGAGCCATAATAATGTGCTAATGGCCAAAGGTTGTACCTTAGAGGACATTATAAGATGGTACCAGTGGGTGGGTACAATATATTTACAAAATTGCATATCTATCTGAGATTTTGAGGCTAGGAGTCGACCCCCCCCCCCCCCCCCCCTTACATAAAACAGCGCCACCCCTGTCTATAGGCTGTGTTTGGTATTGCAGCTCACCACATGCACTTGAATAGGGCTGAGCTGGAATACCAGACATGTTCCTTGTTTGGGCGCATGAAGAAAAGCGATATTTTTGGACAGCATCGTTGAGCCTGTAAAAAGGAAGCAGATTGTGACTGCTGCGTGTGTCTAGATCAGGCTCCAGTGATACAGTATATATAGAGACATCCCAAACTGAGGTGAAGGGTATCCTACATCGCAGTCTTTTTCAGGTGTATCACACTTCTCATGCTTGACACCTTTCATTATCTTGTTCCTCCAACACAAGAATTTGCATAGTACCATAACCCCCCCCCCCTTCCCCCCCCCCCCAAAAAAATAAATAAATTTAAAAATGAAATAAAAAAAATCCCCAAAAGCTGCGCCTGGTTGAGGGAAAGGCAGGGAGAGGCAGCTCCCTGCCTGGTGTCTCATGGTAGACATTTGATCCAGGGGGAGGAGGAGGAGGAGGAGGAGGACTCTGAAGCACAACATCTGTAACTTGTTTTTCAAGAAAATTCAGTTTGTTGCCTTTTTTTCTCCTTTTTACTCCTCGGTGTATAGTTATTGAGGGCTGGGGGTTAGAGGAAGGCGGATTGAGAGTCAGGTTTATATGACGTTTGTAATAGAAGACTTGCAGATATGGATCGCCGAGCACTGCAGTATATGTTTCCCTAATTATAGTTTGTGATTGCAGGAAAGTCTGGAATCCCAGAGGACACTGAATGTTAATGTTTATCCTCTGGCAAATGTCTCCTTCCAGTAAGAGCCTTACTAGAGTGTTTACCTTCTTTTTTTTTAATTTTCTCCTTAAAGGGGTTGTCCAAACCTTTTACAAGTGATGGTCTATCCTCAGGATAGGCCATCACTATCTAATAGGCAGTGGTCTAACACCCTTCCTCCCCAAATTAGCTCCAAGTCATTGCAAAGTTATGCTAACTTTAGGCCTTCTGGACTTAGGCCCAGAGTCTGTGGAGTGGTGTTATGGAAGCCTACAACTCTTTAGTACGGAGCTGCACTGCCGTAGTGGCTTCGTTGGGTGCTGTGCATACAAACTCCATTCTTCTAGGGTAAAATTGGTGGTGGCGAATGACATTACGGTTTCTTGCCATATAAAATAAGAAGCTTATGGAGGTACAGTAGAGGCCTCGTGAAATCTAAAGCAAGCCTATTTTGGCTCTGGTAAGGAGTTTCACAGAAATCTAAAAAAAAAAATAAAAAAAAATACTTGTGGCATGTGAGTGATTTCTTCCAGATCTCCATGCCCTTGTAGAGTCTTGCCACCAACAGGTGCATAGTGATATGTACCAGATGGAAAGTCTGGTACATATCACCCAACAAGGGTGTCCAATAAGGTCCCCTTATGTCTGGAGGGATCTTGACTTGTAGGCTAGAAACAGACTGAACACGCGACTAAAGTTTTCTAAATGGTTAGTGTTAGTGCATTTGACCATCCAGTTAGACGCCACCAATGCCGCTACAACTATGTGGACAAATTATAGCTACAGCTAAATCTTCTCATAATTAAATGGCTATTTCTCCTGACTCCATCATAAACATTCACGCTCGGCCAGTCATGCATGTTTATCTCGATAGGGGGAAGGGAATAAGCCGGCTGCTAGACCTCTCACATCTCCCTCAGGAACATATGCCATTGAGGAACAGTTAGTGGCCCCTTTTTCATAAGAAGATACATGTTTGTAAGGCTACTTTCATACTAGCGTTTTAGTTTTCCGGTATTGAGATCCGTCATAGGGGCTCAATACCGGGAAAAAACGCTTCAGTTTTGTCCCCATTCATTGTCAATGGGGACAGAACTGAACGGAATTCTCCAAAATGCATTCCGTTCCGTTTGGTTGCGTTCTCCTACCGCAGAGCAAATCGAAGCATGCTGCAGTTTGCTTTCCGTCCTGGGATGCGGAGCAAGACTGATCTGTCATGACCCACAATGCAAGTCAATGGGGACGGATCCGTTTTCTCTGCCACAATAGAAAACGGATCCATCCCCCATTGACTTTCAATGGAGTTCATGACTGATCCGTCTTTGCATTGTTACAGATAATACAACCGGATCCGTTCATAACTGATGCACATGGTTGTATTCTCAGTAGCGGAAGCGTTTTTGCTGAACCCTGCCGGATCCAGTAAAAACGCTAGTGTGAAGGTAGCCTAAGTGAAGAGAGTCTGCAGGATGGAAAATATGTTCTGAAGTTACATAATGTTGTGTGCAGAATAAAGGCACAGGCCATCTGTAGTGAATGTGACGTTATTATCCCTTCCAGCAGGAGGGAACTGATAAAGAATCTTGAGGGTCTACGGGGAACTATTACATTGCCATTGTACCGCAGACTAAAGACTACTGTCCTGCAGTGTTTCATCTGTGAATGGGGCACAAACTAGAAACTGCAGCCAGGATTAGGATTCTTATATTAACACTTCGAGATTGCTATTTCTATATAACGTTTTCTTTCTGGTATGAGTCATTGTTGCATATGTTGCTGTTGTGGTGGAGAAGACTGCTGAGATGTGCTTCGTTATCCAGTTTACTTTTTGCAAGATTTTATATAATACAGCCATGGAATACAGCGGAATGGGATCAAGTTCTAAGTCTATTCCAAAACTACGACTCCCAGCATAACCTGACGTCCACAGGCTCGGATTTGTAGAGCAGCTGGAGGGCCACAGCTCTATGTATTTACCGCAGGGATTGGTTGCCATAGCCGGAGGGCCAGGGCAAAAGAGGACACTGCTGGGATCAACAAAGACGAGCTCATCATTTTTATAGCATTGTAATGAAGTGTCGAAACAATAGATTTTGTTGTGTGGAGCTGTGATTGGAGCTTTGCTCTCTGGTGACCTTTCTGCTCATTAACATTTTACACAATCAGGAGTTGTGCGGCGTTTTCTTAGACAACGTGTTGTAGACACAATGGCTCTAGTGTTCTCGTGTGGGCTCTGAAGTCTGACGTCTGTTCGGGCATGGTGTGCAAGGTATATTTCTGCTGTTTGTCACGGTTATTGCTCATAAAACATTAACCTTCATAAAGTTTACAGGTGCGGTGGACACACACGATGAGATGGGGCCATGTTCTTTTTATGATGGACCTTCTTAGACATCATTATGGCATTTTATGGGACATGTACCTAGTTTTCTGTCAGTATTTCGGTAATAATCTTGGCATTATGATAAATTTACATATGAGCCCAAATCTATGGCAATATTCAAACTTGCGTTGAGGGTTGCATACCTCTGCTGACAAACCCGTCAGATTGGACTGTAAGAATAGCCCAGAATTGGCAAGAATTCTTGTCATCAGAATTACGGTAACACCCAATTGACATCTTTTATAAGTCATTGGGGTCTGTCAGGATTCTTTTCGGATCTATTGTATGATGGGTCCAGCACAGTTTTGTGGCTTCTATTTTCAGTGGGGCCTAAAGCTAGCAGTAGGCAGTAGATTTTGTTGACTGATCTCATTCCAGTCAGAAGGACTGAAGACGTGTCCTCAGGGACCAGCAAACAATCTCCTCTTGTCTGGAGAAACAATAATCCAAAAGGTTGGATTGAAAGACGCCTAATGTTTTTTTCCCCAGAGATAAGGGACGCCAGAAGTGTCTGGCAGACTGTTATCATACCCCAATACATTGTTAATGGGAATGTTTGGGTCGTAACTGTATTAGATATAGATAATATTAAAAGGATGTATTTATCAAGAAGAGTAGAAAATTGATTCCCAAGATGACTATTCCCAGGCCCTTTCGAAGCCTACCCTCTGAAGTGCTAATTGTACAAGTGCGGTCTGATTTGGGCATGGGACAATGTTTCAACATACGATGTTGAAACTGTAAGTGGAAGATTTTGAATGGTCAGACTCCATTCTCAAAACATTTTTCATGGTCCTGGTCTAATGTGCCTTATGCTGTGTTTTATGTCATGGTTGAACTTTCCATCAGACATACAAGTTAGGAGTAGTGTATATATACCTCCGATCGAAGGCTCCAACGAATATCACTGTATAGTATACAGTTGCATACGTCATCTATTGACTCCCATAATGTTTAAAGAAAAAAGTATAAGGCGCTGTCATTTATTCTTTTTTTATACACCAAAAATAATTTATACCAATTTCACTTTTATTGTTGGTAGTTTTTCCTCAGGGTTTCTAGCATTGTATGTAGTTAGAAAATGTCTCCTTAGAATTGAGCTGCCGAGACCACAAATCATTGATGAAACGCCGCCTATCCAAACGAGGTGAGTTTATGGTAACCCTAGCAATGTTTAACAACCCAGGGATGGCAGAGATTGAATCTCTTGGATGACTGAGTTTGAGGTCTTCTTGGCTTCTCATTTTTAGGCTAGGGGTAGTAAGGCCGGAAGGTTTTCCTGCCCTGAAATTCTAATAGGGGTGAAAAGTGCAATGCTCCTATTACCTCATCCGAAGTTGACCCTCGCTTCCTGATGAAAGTTTTAGATCATTTTTATCACAGTTTCCTGATACGCGATATCTTTTAGAAGCTTTCGTCTCTGCTTCCATTTCAGCTTAACCCGTAACAAGAGTCTGCAGTCCGGATGTCCCTTTATAGCATGACAATACTGTGTGCAGTTCTTCTCGAGTTCACATTTAAACTTTTTTGAAAATAAATTAAATTGAGTAAAACATTAAACAAGTAAAATATTAAAGGAGTTGTCAAGCTTTGGGAGCCTTTCTGCCTTACACCCCTTTCCCTTTCAGGATCTGTGGAAGTGAAGCCTATTTAGTTCCACACCTGCAGTAAAGCTAGCCGGCAGGCTGTTCACTGTATCCGGTATAGCCGGATAGGGCTGTGCTCAGCTCAAGCTCATTTGACTATAATGGGATCCAGTGGGAATTTAGGTGGTTTCCTACATGACTGCTGGGTTTTCGCAGGATAAAAATTGGTGCGTGCACCAGCTTTTGTCCGGCCGAAACTCAGCTCTTATGCTGTCCCATTATAGACCATAAGAAGTCTGGTGGTGCATGGCAGTATTCGGCTAGACCAGATACAGCTATCCTCTGCCGGATAGCTTTACCACATGCTTGAAACTAGCTTTACCTGTTCTTTGCTCATTGGTTTTGACTCCTTCAGTTCTCCTCTGCTATTGACGCACGCTGGTCCCCACTTGTAAACTTCTGGTTGACGGGGCAATCATTTTTGCCGCCACTGCCAATGACTAGTCGCTGAGGTGATGTGTCACCCAAGTGACGCATGGTGGAAAACATCACCACTTTGGCCAGCCCTTCACCCATAGCACAGGCCCAGTGCTCTCCTGCTTTAAAGAGTCCTAGAGAGGAAGAGACCTTTCACTTAAATTTTTTTTTTGTGTGTTTAACTGAGTACCTTTACATGCGGAGTACCCTCTCTTGATGCTGTCAGAATTTATCTTTTTTTGAAAGACCCCTTGTCTGCGCTGCTGTGAGCCCCCAAAGTTTTGGTGCCCAATATGTTAATACCGAGGGAGGAAGAGATGCCAGTGTTTCTCAGTGGGCGTCACCCTCTCTCTGGCTGTCGCGCAGACCACGTCACAGGCAATGAGAAGGTGGGCTATTTTTTTTTTCTCCGTGGCAGTGAAACGGTGCACTGCGATTGGACACCACCACAGCCAGGGAGAAGGTGACGTGCACTGAGAAATGCTGGCATCTCCTCCTCCCCATACTGATGCTTGGTATTAACATATTGGGTGCCACAATATTGGGGATCACAGCTGGGCAGCAAATAAAATTCTAGCAGCATCAGTGTTGCTCGGTCAAACACAAAAAAATGTGAAAGGTCCTCTTTAAAGCAGGAGAGCACTGGATCTGTGCTATGGGTAAAGGGCTGACTGACCAACTCAATTCTCCAAGATTGAATACATTACGTGCATTGAAGAGAGCAAAGGTGAATGACATTAAAGGGCTTATCCAGGGTTAAAAAAACATGACCACTTTCTTCCGAAAACAGCAACCCAAGGTTTGTCTGGTACAGCAGTTCAGTTTCATTGAAGTAAACAGAGCTGAGCTGCAATACTACACAGAACATTTGGACAAGTGTGGTGCTGTTTTTTTTTTTTTTTTAGGAAAGCCACGTTCTTCTCATTCTGGACATCTCCTTTAAGTTCTATTTACACAGGGATAAATTTTAGCTATTTATATAATTTTGAACATTTGAGGATTAATGTTGATTTAATCTGGATGATTGAGAGCTTGGATTACTTGAGTTACCTTGCATACGATAAATAGAATATTCCAGGAGAAGTATTGTCCTCAGTTTCCCACAATTATATATGATGTTAGGGCATTTGACTGACCCTCATGGGTCCCATTATAGTAAAGGATAAAATTGTTTGCCTCCACTTTGTGTCTGCTAAGTAATATTACTTCCCCATGTGCCGTGGAAGTTTAAATGAGTTGTTCGGCTTCTTGGCTATCTTCACTGGGCTTCAACTGTCCTTTTGTCAACTTCCAGACATACAGGGTCATGTGCAGTGGCCTCAGCAGGGACATGGCCTCATCAGTGTCATAACCCTGCTGGGTCACGTGCTTGAGAGACACATCACTGCCCCAGTGAGTCCATTGGCTGCAGTGCCGCACATGACCTCTGCCTATCCGGAAGCTGAAGGACTGGGACTGGAAGAACAGAGTTAGGGCGCCAGGGAGCGGGAATTGAATTCTGTCTTGCATAGCACTAGGACTTCTCTTATAAATGGAAGCTAGGGTGGAAGCCTTAAGGTGGATTTAGGCGGGCTGACTGAAGCATTCCTTCCCGACAGTCGGATGCTCGTTCAGTGAAGAGACTGCGGCATTTAAATGCTGTGATCTCCTGCACTGTATGAAAATGGGGCATCTATTATAGAGATCCCTCATCCTCGTACAATATCATGGCTTCTGAGCAGTAGATCACGGTTTAGACAGCACTATCTGCTGCCCAGAAGCCATGATCGGCAGCACATTAAGACGGCCAGATGATCGGGAATGACCGTTCGCAGGAACGGTTGTTGCCGATAATCTGGACGATTATTGGGGCATCTAAATGCACCTTTATGCTAGAGGTCATGACTGCTGTCTGAGACTGAAGGGCTGTAGCTCATACAGATAGGACGCAGATGGGCACATAGTTCGAGCGTAGAATTTGAAGTTTGCATAGAAATACAAGGTAAACCTAAGTTACTGAGTATGTTTCATCCCTTACACTCACCACCTAATACTTATTCTGGAATTACAGGATTTTTTCGGCGGAGAAATGCATGTACTATGCTGTATGAGAATGATGAGGAATTTGCTGACAAAGCTTCTTTTTGTCAATCTTATATTAGCCCAGGGCAAGTCTAACATTCTCTTATGATATTCATCAGTGTACCGTAGTGGAAATTACCGGTCAGCTATACATGCTATAAGAATGTCTTGACGTACAGTTCCTTAGAAATTCTCTTATTCTCATAATGTCTGCAGTCCTAGCCTAACGCTGGGTTCACACCTGAGCGTTTTACAGCGAGTTCAAACGCGCTGTAAAACGCTCAACACATGAAAACCAATGCTTCCCTGTGGCCCTGGTTCACACTTGA
This sequence comes from Bufo gargarizans, assembly GCF_014858855.1. NCBI lineage: Eukaryota > Metazoa > Chordata > Amphibia > Anura > Bufonidae > Bufo > Bufo gargarizans. The sequence continues at coordinate 72,271,959 of NC_058086.1, read as the reverse complement.
GCGTTTTACAGCGCGCCCTACGTTAAAAAAAGTTCTTGAGCTTCTTTGGGGCGTTTTGTCACGCGTTCCCGTACATAGACTTTCGGGAACGCGCGACAATGGGCGTTCACTTGTCTCTGTATGCGCGATTGTAAACGCCGGTACAATCGCGCATACAGAGCGCTCCTTTCAGAACGCTCAGGTGTGAACCCAAGGTAAAAGTAGTCATACACTTTAGATGAATTTTGGTGGGACCTGCCAATTTAAGGAAGAACAGTTAGCCACCTAATATGTATGGAGGTGTCCTGAATATCTCTAGACAGCAGATGTCAGGGGGAAGTAGGGTCAGGGATGTGGGATTTGTAACATGCCCGATTATTTCGTTTTAATGGGAGATAAGATGTCAGCAGTTGTGTCTGGCTTTCAGATTATTCCTTCCTCCCCCATTGAGATAACATTCTGGGCATGCATGTGTAGGGGGCATCTGAAGGTATAGCTGTCATCTAAACCAGTTATCTAAGGCTTTTGTCAACCTAAAATTACATCAGTCATATGTCAACCTATAGGGTGGATATGACTTTCAGGCAGGATCGGAAGAAGTGGTAGGTGGGTGAGACATGGCTGAGGGGGTGCACTTTTTATTAACGGAAATAATAATGTTAAATGCTGCATACAGTAAGTATGACCCCTCTACATTCATCACTTCTATGTTTTAGTAGGTACAGTAGATAGAGTACCGCTATAAAGGGGTTGTTTCCTGAAGATGAGCTGATTGATAGGGTCCAGCTATTTTGTCATATATTTTGACTTGCACAGTATAATATGACTGTAATCCATGAAATACATAGATGGGCCACGGTCACTCCTACTCCTGTGGCTCCTTGCTCTGGCTCATAGAGAGGGGTCCATACGCCCTAATGTATTCTCCTTTATTATCACTCTCTACCCCTGGTTCCAGCTCTGTTGTCGCTGTATTTCTTTCCATGTTCGTTTTTCTGCTGACCTTATCCAGAACCATACATTTCAATGCTTCTGGAAAAAAAAGACGTTGCTCCGTTTGCATTCCGTTTCCGTATCTCCGCATGTCTGTTCCACAAAAAACAAATAGAACATGTCCTATTATTGTCCGCATTACAGACACGGATAGGACTGTTCTATTAGGGGCCAGCTGTTCCGTTCCACAAAATACGGAATGCGCAGATGTCATCCGTATTTTTCGCAGACCGCAAAATACTTAGGGTCGTGTGCATGAGCCCCAAAGCATAGAGAATGCAGGAGGAACAATTCATTCCTCCATCATCCTGTTCTATTAGTTATCGGCAGCATATCCCTGATTACACAGGACTATGCTGCCGATAATCCTGATGAAAGATGCCCATCAACTGATGAACAAGCAAATGCTCGATTATATGAGCCAATTGTCGCCACCGAGCGAGCCTATGAATGCATGTTTTCAATAATTTGTTTATAATCCTAATGTCTAAAAGGGCCTTTAAAGAATGTACCCCTCTGTGATGTCCAAATTCCCTAATTAGGCATATGGACAGGGGTTGTTTTTATGAGGCAACCTCTGTAATCATCATGGGGACACTTGACCATCTATGACTCCATGATTCTAGATAAGTAACATATTGATAGGTTATACCTTGAGACTACACAGCTCACAGAACAGCTGGCTGCAATGTTCTTTGTTGGACAAATAATGGTCAGATTCCCATTTTTGGCCATTATCCATTTGAAGACACAATCGCTAAGTAAATCTAAGGAGAAAAATAAAGCAAAGCTGTGGATCCTGTCTGCAGAGGTCCTTCATCAAAGGCGCAGATTAAATGGAGTGTAAAAATACCAGTAATTATTTCAGCTGAGAAGTACTTTAAACTTTTGATCTCAATGTCTACCCTGGAAACATAACCCCATCGTGCCATTAATGTTTGAAGTTCAGAGAGGAATAACAGCTTATTGGCTTTGATCATGGCTCCTCAGAACAAGTCTTCCTTTTCATCTCCACCACTTTGTGAAGTGACAGGGGAAACTGCCTGCAAAGGGTCAAACTTCTGAAATACGCTCAGCACAGCAGAGCAGCACAGTGATGGTTCTGTTACTAGGATGTGGTATCAATAATGTCAAATTCATTAATATAAAAGGCATCTTCTAGTCCTTTTTGGAACATGTATGTTCAGGTTGCATTAGCTAATGTTGAGAGATTTGAGTGTGTATCAGCTTTAAAGGACTTTGAAATCTACGGGGCATTTCATGATCGTTCCTTGTGGAGCATGAGGGAGCAAGTGAGCAAATGTCCCCAATTGGTATCTCCCTTGACAAGTGCCATTGGGGACAAGTTATATACACATTATATATGGTCGAACGTGCCACCATAGATCTAATGTGAGTGGCCAGCTTAAAGCTGTTCTTTGGGATTTTGATATTGATGGCCTATCTTCAGGATAGATAACCTATATCGGTAAGGATGTGACTCCCAGCACCCCCGCTGATCTGCTGTTTGAACAAGCAGCGGCACTCTGTGAGTGCTTGGGTCTCCTCCGAGCCCATGTGATGTCATGTTCATCGGTCACGTGGCCTAGGAGAAGCTCATTCCCATTCAAGTGATTGAGGGTTGAGCTGCTGTACCAAGAACAGCTGCTATTCAATGAACATCGCTGTGCTTGGTGGGCTGTGAGGAGGCCACAACATGGAGCTCTGGTGAGCACCATGACTTCCTAAAGCAGCTGATCGGCAGGGGAGCTAGGAGTTGAACCCCCTGTGATCTTATATTGATGACCTATCCCGAGGATATGCCATCAATATCAAAATCATAGAAAAAAGGCTATATATTCAGATGTGGCTGATATGTTAAATAATTTTCAGTTACTGTCCATTTCATCACGATGGGGCTTCCACAAATCGTTATTTACCACCAAAGCAACCCCATTCAAATTTAATGAAAGTTTTTCAGCCTCAAAAATTTCTGTAACAGATCTGCCACATTCAGGTAGGAAACATCTGAATAAAATTTGGAACTTGTGAATCTATGGAAAATAATGCCATAAACATGCTTGTAATTAATGTATTTTGTTCCTAACTCCATTAGATACGGTGAGAAAGTAATACTATTCATTAGAATATGACCTGGTCAGTCTGTTGCAACAAGTGACATCACAGTGATGTCATCAGTTCAGTCTGTACTTGTTGCATAAGATGAGATCGAAGCATTTACGCCAACAACTGGCTCTGGATTGTGTCTGAGCAGAGATGGTTGTCATCCATACGTCATTTCCATATTAATGTAAAGTTTGAGGAGTATGCTGAATGTGTGTTACTGAGAGCATTACACTCCAGTAACATACATGAACATACCCAGAAGTACAGCTTTGCCGAGGATTGTTAGGTATTTGTGGCAGGTTCTAACATGCTATAAGGATCACTTTGACAACGTCTGGACGCTTTGTTCTGCACTAAATCCTTGTTTTCTTCTCATGTGAGCCATGTTCCATTTCTGAACATGTCTAATAAATTGTATGTTCAACATAGTGGAACTTGGCCTGGTCACCTCTCTGGTAGTCATTTAATGACCAAAAGTCAATGAGCAATCACCTATACAGCTGTTAAGTATAAGGTGTTTGACCAGTCAATCACCCAAATAAAATCTTACTCTAGGTCAAGAGATGGCAAGATCTTGGAGGTTCTCCTGGACTGCTTCCTCCAGGGCATGATATCTGCATGGATTGGTGCTCTGTATATACAAAATAGGGATATATATATATACATATACAGGGATGGTAGAATCATGAAATAGTTCTATGTAGGCGCTAAGCATAACCTACTCTGTGAAGAGTAGGTCTGGAGGACCTCCAATATCTCCACATCTGTTGACATCATGAAAAGAAAAACAAACGATTGAGGACATGAGATATATTATATCGCAGTATTCATTGGTTGGCACTTTTGCATTACTTTTTTCAGATTTTTGCATGTGTAGATCTGATGGAATATTCTGTGTGGGGACTGTTATTTGCATTCCTCCCTTGGTAGTAGAGCCATTCCCTTCCACGGAGAGGAGATAATGACTTGCTGATATCTGGCCATTAAGGCCTCGGTCACATCTCCGTCAAGCATATCGGACAGAGAACAGCCTGCCGCATTTCGCTGTATCCAGGATTGCCAGATTCTCTAGTTCCACCACTGGATCACCGTTAACTGTAATGATGTCTGGTAGTGATCTGCCACTTTCCGGCATTAATACCGGGTTTGGGGCGGACAAAAAACATTGCATGCATCTGTTTTTTATTGTACAGCCGACGGCTGGAATTTTTGCCAGTTCAAGCAGCCAGATCTGCTTCATGGTGATGTGAACGAGGCCTAAGATCTTTCTCCTCTTTGATTTGCTTTCCTTTAGTTGCTTAGAATTTGAATAGGATACACCATTTCTTGTATGAGAGAACATGCCTTGATTACAATTTCTGGTAATATCACCCTGTTTTGGAATGTGGAAAGGAAGGGAGTATTTGGGTTACTGAAAATTAATTGTTGGCACTACTGTGACTTTTGCCCTACAATGAGACCTTGTCCCTACTGATGGAGATGCTGCCATCAAATGGCCAGATAACTCCACAGCGGCTTCTGAGTATCTTATTCCGTATAGGCAATAACAAGACATGTGAGTTTTAGTAAATTTGTAGGATTCAGCTGGCCCCGAATTCCAGATGATCCTTTGGTGGACTCTGGCTCTGATGTGATCATATCTTGGCCAACCCATTCTATAGTTAACAGCAAAATGGGTGACTTTCTGCAAAGGGTTATGGATTGTCTTGGATTATTTTATGACTGACCAATTCTGTTTTATTGATGATATGAGCTGTGTGTACTATTAAATCACAGTTTATAAGGCAATTAAAAGTGGATATGCACATGTTCTGTATTGCTGGAGGGTGAACCCTTCGAATACTTTTTTCTGAGGGAGCCAAAAAAAAGGACTGCCAGGACACTTGTTTCTGGAGCACAGCAAATCGCTATGTAATTGACCATTCAAAGTGAAGATCTAGTTGACACCAATGGGCTGTGTCTGCCGTTTGCTGAGCAGTGGCGTAAAAATATTTGGGCTGTCGTGTGACAGGCCGTACAGTTTAGAAATGAGGAATAATTTTTGTGGAAAACTCTGGTTTTAGCCGAAGTTACCATGTAGTCATTCCTGTGTCCTGTGTCTCATCATGGCTGATGTGACAGCAGATGGCTTCATGTTTACATGATTCTTTACCTCATGTAGGGGTGGGCGATATGGCCTAAAATCTATATTGCGATATAATTTTAAGCATGTGCGATATGCGATATATATTGCGATATATTGTTTTCTATATTGTTTTCTATATTGGGGGGGGGGGGGTTTAAATTTTATTTATTTTTTACTTTTTATTTATTAACTATTGGCCTCCTTAAGGGCCAGAACCCTTGTCATATTCACCCTAATAGAGCTCTATTAGGGTGAATAGGACTTTACACTCTCCCTGCTGCCCTGTGCATAGTGCACACAACAGCAGGGAGCTGACCATGGCGGCAGCCTCTGATCTGCCCCCCGCAGCCTCTGATCTGCCCCCCCCCAGCCTCTGATCTGCCCCCCCCCAGCCTCTGATCTGCCCCCCCCAGCCTCTGATCTGCCCCCCCCAGCCTCTGATCTGCCCCCCCCCAGCCTCTGATCTGCCCCCCCAGCCTCTGATCTGCCCCCCCCCAGCCTCTGATCTGCCCCCCCCCAGCCTCTGATCTGCCCCCCCCCAGCCTCTGATCTGCCCCCCCCCAGCCTCTGATCTGCCCCCCCCCAGCCTCTGATCTGCCCCCCCCCCAGCCTCTGATCTGCCCCCCCCCAGCCTCTGATCTGCCCCCCCCCCAGCCTCTGATCTGCCCCCCCCCCAGCCTCTGATCTGCCCCCCCCCAGCCTCTGATCTGCCCCCCTTCCCCAGCCTCTGATCTTCCCCAGCCTCTGATCTTCTCCCCAGCCTCTGATCTGCCTCCCTTCCCCAACCTCTGATCTGCCCCCTCTGGTAACGCAAACCCCCCCTCCCTCCCTCGCCAGTATTAATCATTGGTGGCAGTGGCCACAGGGTCCCTCCCCCCCATTGGTGGCAGTTTGCAGTTCCGATCGGAGCCCCAGCAGTGTAATGCTGGGGCTCCGATCGGTTACCATGGCAGCCAGGAGTCACGCTGCTGAAGTCCTGGCTGCCATGGTATGTTAGTGAGCAGAGAGCAGCGCATTATACTCACGTGCGCTGTGGCCGCCGGTCGCTCCTTCTTCTCATAGGTCTGTGCGGCGCATTGCTAATGCTGTAAGCATTAGCTATCCGCCGCACAGACAGAAAAAGGAGCGACCGCCGGCCACAGCGCACGTGAGTATAATGCGCTGCTCTCTGCTCACTAACATACCATGGCAGCCAGGACTTCAGCAGCGTGACTCCTGGCTGCCATGGTAACCGATCGGAGCCCCAGCATTACACTGCTGGGGCTCCGATCGGAACTGCAAACTGCCACCAATGATGGGGGGGAGGAGGGGGACCCTGAGGGATATGGCCGGCACATTCATTGGTAGTGCAGTGGCCACAGTCCCTCCCCTCCTCCTCCTCGGTCCTCATTGGTGTTCAGCGGCAGCCGCGCACAGTGGGGAGGGAGGGACTCCCTCCTCCTTCCTCCTCCCTCCGCTGTGCCGGCCGGCTCAGAACATGGTGCGCGCGATCATATCGCGGTCCGGCGATATAGGCGATATGGCGAAAATCCATATCGTGGCCCAAATTCATATCGCATATCGCCTATATCGCCTATATCGCCCACCCCTAACCTCATGTACCTTATATTTCCAGACCGACAGGTGGTTGTTCTCCAAATGTCTACATAGAGTTGAAAGTAAGTACTTTGCACTACCCTGGGGAATTTCTGACCTGCCATAGGGGTGTTACCAAGATTGTCATATCTAACAGTAAACTGCAGGAAATAGATGTGAAGCAACACTTAAGGGGTTTGTAAGATGTATAGAATGCCTCTGTGTCTGGAAAAGCCCTAAATGTTGTACACACGTATTCACTTGATTGAGAAAGAACTGCAATACCAAGAATACACACTGAAGACCTGTCCTTAGGATAGGCCATCAACGTGATATTAGTGAGCTTGTTATGGTGGCCATGCTCCCTAGATATCTGTTGGCCAAGTGTGCATATGTTCTCAACAGGGAGATGAGAAGAAGTCACTGGTCGAAACCTGGCGGCACTTATTTTCAGTGAGAACAAAGGATTGGGCATATTGAACTTCAACTGCCCAATACCTCTTTCCCATGACTATTGTGAACCTCCATACACTGGCCCAATACCTCTTTCCCATGACTATCGTGAACCTCCATACACTGGCCCAATACCTCTTTCCCATGACTATATCGGGAACCTCCATACAGATAACGCTGGAATCTATGGGTTCTGATGACAGTCATCTAATGTATATGGCAGTCCCTTCGAGTGTATTTCCAGATACAGTGGCACATCCCTACATCTGTGTAGTTGTGCCCGGTACCACAGCCCATCCTCCTGGGAACCCCATAAGGATTTTCCTATTTTGTAGTCCTTTGTGTCAACACTTGTGTAAAGTGCTTTCCTATAAAACACGTAGTCACGGATCCAAACAATGATTACCTATCATCCTATAATATCTGCCGTCCCCACTGTGTATAACAGACACTTTTATAGGAGTCCTGCTAGTTTTACAGCATATCGTTTACTAAGCCTTCCCTTTTATTACTGTCCCAAGCCCGATATTTTATGTGTAGACCTAAGATGTTGAGAGCAACGTAAAGTTTTGCTTATTACATAACTTTTAAGTTACTCATTGATCTTAGACTCGGAGGGTAAAGACTGGCAATGTCACTGCTGCATTATGGGATTCCCTTATCACCTAGTGCTTGGGTGACCTGTAATAAACTTGGAAATAACCTTCATTACCTGATAATAGTAAGCTACTTTCTTCAGTGCCAACAGAGTATGAGCACAATCCTGTCACAGGGTAGGCAAAAGTGTTACAAGTTGCTTACTGGGAACAGGTGATGTCATTGACAGGTCCATCGATGATGTCCTCAGTCTACTGCTCCATTTTATTCTATTGAGGATTTGGGTAGAACCAATTTTTATGATTCTGCTACATAAACTAACAAATCTGATCGCTTGGCCCAACCATTCTTCTTCCTTTGCACTTGTTTTCATAGTCGCCCCTAGTATTTATCTCATTGTGGTTGCTTTAGCGTGTATGTGTATATACTTGTATGAGCTGCATTAGATTAGGCTGAGATGAGCCCCATGGGAACTTGAAGTGACCCCATGCACACGTGCTGAAAAACACACGTGACTGTACTTTTATCACAGTGTTCATTGTTTCAGTGGGAAGTGGTTAATCCAAGGCTAATTGATAGCGGAGGGATAAATTCTGGAAGAGCATGGTACAAGATTAGAGCATAGTAAACCGGTTTGTACACAGCAACAGAATAGTGCTCCTTGTGGCCAAATTTGCTTATTAACAATAAACCTGACTTTTCTCATGCTTTTCGATATCAGTACATAATCTCAGTGAGCTATGACCTTTTAAAAAAGTCCATTCGCTTGTAATAGTCCATTTTCCTGAATGTTTACATGACCTTTATTTCTGTTCATGGAGTTTGGTGCCTTTTTCATGCTGGAATCGATGTAGAATCTGCCTCCTCTTGTTTCCAATGGGAAATTCAGGCCACAGTTTTTCTAAAACCACATCGTAGAAAGAAAAGAAAAAAAAAGCATATGCCTTCTTGGCTTGGAAACCTGCAGATGCCATGACTGGTGTCTGCATCTGGATTAGGTCTAATTCCGTGGGCAGACCCAAGAAATATAAACTCCAAAACTGCAGCAGATATCAGAGTTCCAACCTCCGTCAGCCACGCGTTCCGTGGCACATACATGCTGGATTTTTACGACATGTTTTTTTTATTTTTTTTTAGCATATGAGCATAGCCAAAGTTACATTTACTTTTGAGTGGACATGTGGGTAAACTATTGAAATACCCTGAAGGAGCTATCTGGGATTTTCATAATGATGGCCTATCATCAGGATAGGTAGTTATCAGTATGATGTTGTCTGGGGTCTGACACCAGGGATCCTTGCTGATTAGCTGTTTGAAGAGGCTCTGACGCTCCAGAAGAGCTTAGGCCTCTTCCTAGGCATCATGTTCATCATTCACATGGTCTTGGCGCTGCTTAGTCCTATTCAAGTCAATGGGGCAGAGCTGCGTTACCAAGCACAGCCACCATCAATTGAACAGTGCTGTGTTTGGTAAGCTGCGAGGAGGTTGCTGCGCTCATTGGAGCTATTTTGAATGCTGTGGCTTCCTCAAATTGCTGACCGATTTAGGCATGCCATCAATATGAAAATCCCGTAAAAAAAAAAAAACTGTAAAGGGGTTGTCCCAAGATATTTTTTATTTATTAGGGGAAAACACTTAAACTCTCCTTTCCAGCTCCTTTCTATCCAGCACCACGGTTCCTCCCTCCACAAGTTGCAGCAGCCAGTGCCATTTCTTTTGGCTGCGGAGATGACCATGGGTGTAAATTCTGGTCCACAGTTACAGTACGAGGAGAATCTCTGGAGCAATACTGTCCACAATAAAATAATCCATGGACATTAGATATACACTTATGAGCGCTTATGTGTTGTATTATTTGCTTTATACTCGCCTTTCCAGCTCCTCCCGATCCAGCGCCACTGATCCTCCCTTCTCACAGGCTGCAGCAGCCGGTTCCATTTGTTTTGGCTGTAGGGTTGATTAAGAGCATAAATTCTGATCCACAGTTACAGTACGAAGAGCAGCTCTGGAGCAATACTGTCCAAACTAAAAGCATCCATGGTCATTGGATAAACTCTTATGCACACTTATATGTTGTATTATTTGCTTTAATTAGTCAAGCTTCTGCTTTATGCGCTGCATGTGCCTCTTCACACACAGCGATCTGACTAATTGAGTAGAGTGGGAGTCGTGATTTATTGACCATTTCCCTTACCACTGCCCAGTGTGGAGGCCGCTTATACTCGCAACGGAAGAATTAGAAATCCACTTATTCTGTGCATGTTAGATAATATTCTTACACCCTAGTACAGTCTGCTAGTTGTCACTGCACAAAATAAAGAGAAGAAAATCAATATATGTCTGGTGAAACATGCGGCTAAATGAGGAAAGCTTTATCGAGCAGCCAGCATACAAGGTTTGCCTATTCACCGTCCCTGCCGCATTGAGATGGAAAGTTCCAGTTTGTTATCTGTGCCAGATCTTAAACCCCAGCCCTGCAGCGTATTCTGGGTCACTTCACTCCTTAATTCCCTGTGCCGGCTGGCATCCTGCAGATTCTGATGGTGGCTGTAGAAAGGGGTTTTCTAAGGCCGGCACAGTAAGAGAACGACTTGAAATTCTTTCTGGAACCATTAGTGGCCTTTTAAAGGGAAAGTGACATAAACGCAATCATCCTGCTTGCCAAAAATGCGGGCATGCTGGGCATTGTTTATTTATTTGAGGAGAGGAGCGTATGTATCCTCCCTTATTTTTGAAGGTACCTGATTGTATGTTCTAGTGACATATTGGGGTATTTAATCTCTAAACTTTCTTGTATATGATATTATTACAGCTCACCTGAACTGTTGCAACAATGAAAACATTTCCCGTAGTAAGTTATAAACTTAAAGGGGTTGTCTGGTTGGTATTTATTTTTTTTTTTAAAGGGTCAGAATTGCTTATAAAAAATAAAGGAAATCCTACTTGCCTCCACTATCTCATCGATCCCATGCACTGGTGCATTATCAACCTGGAGGTGGGGAGGGACTACAGCCAGCATCATTAGTTACCACAGTCTCACTATCCAATGAGTGCTGCCAGTTTCAGACTGTGTAGGGACACACACCCAGTTGGATCTTCACTGCAAACTGCTAGTATTTCAATTATGGCCCATGCACTGGCGCATTATCAACCTGGAAGTGGGGAGGGACTACAGCCAGCATCATTAGTTACCACAGTCTCACTATCCATTCAGTGCTGCCAGTTTCAGACTGTGTAGGGACACACACCCAGTTGGACCTTCACTGCAAACTGCTAGTATTTCAATTATAACTGCTAGCAGGAATAATAAAGTAATGGGACATCACAGAGTCATAGGAATAGATGCTCCAGAATTGTTATTACATGGGGAATGCAAGTAGTTACTAAAACAGACGTCAGAAGAGGTGACAGGGCCTCTTTAAAACCACAGCAGGGGTCACTGCTGTTACAGCTGGTTGTTGAACTTTTTAGTCAGTGACCAAAAGAAAACTGTTTACTAACCATTAACAGGTTATTGGTTCTTAATGTATATATTTTTTTTACATTCAACTAATATACCCATGTGTCACTTTTACAGGAGAAGCAGCGTTACGGAGTGAACACAGAATGCAACCCCTTGCAATGCCTACTGCACTCACCAATCATCGGACGGGCCCACCGCCTATTAGCCCCAGTAAGAGGAGGTACAGCATGGACCAAGGAGATGATGAACTAGACTGTGAAAATGACCATGTCTCAAAAATGAGCCGGATGTTTCACCCTCACTTGTAAGTGCCTCATTAATAATCTTTTTGTGCCTTTTTCTCCCTATTGATTCTAAATAATGTGAGGGAATGAAAACCGTAATCGTATGCTTGGTGTCCATGATACAGCATGCAGTCTGTGGAGCTTGTCAGGGTTTGTATTTTCAAGGTCATGAGACCAGAGTAGCAGTGAGCTCTGTACTGGCTTAGTTCTGGGCATGGCGCTAATGTGTCACGTAGTAGCTCTGAGGTTGTGGAGGTTATAGAATTTTATATAGTCTTTCGGTATGCTATTATTTGTTTATATAGAGCCTTTTTATGAACTTATGTTTTTGGCAGTAGAAATAGAAGTTTAGGCAGCAGTTTTGTGGCTCTCGTGCAGGAACAATGGACGTAGTCACACAGTGTCGTCTTAGTGCTTTTGACGGCACGTTGTCCTACCGAAATTAGAACAAGGTTTTGGGATTAGGATCTTCAAAAGCCTTAAGTAATATTTTGGACATGGATAATTATAAAAAGAAAATTCCCCAAAAGTTCTCCTCAAAAATGCTAGTCTTGGTGCCATAATCAATGTCACTGATGTGTTTTTCGATCTTTTAGAAAAGGACTGTTTCATTACTGTACATTGAGGAGAATTTTTGCAGAGGCAGAAACAAGTCCCATACGTTCCTCCTCTCTGATACTGTGGCCTAGTTCTGTGTCTGGTATCACTTACCCAGTAAGAGTATCCTGCACCAAATGTCACCCTGGCCTGTTTTAAGGCCCACCGGCCTCCCCTCCCTCTTCTCCTTCCAGGGTGGGAGCACAGCTGCTCAGCTGACACAAGGACACCCTGCAGTTGTCACCAGTGTTTTTTTTTTTGCAGCATGCGTCCTCTCACGGGACATCTCCATGGATTAATAAAGCCACCCAACAAATGGCTAGTGCAGGAGAAGATGTCACGTTGCCTGTGAATGTATCTTTGTCTTGCTGGCATGGAGCTGGATGTCAAGATGCCGCTCATTCCTTTATGAAGGAAGCGATCAGAGGTCATTTGATAACTGAGAACTGTGCTTGGCTGTCTGAGATCCAAGCAGAGAGCTACATTCCAGGCATTCTTCGGCTTCTAGCCTGCTCACATCCATCATGGGACAGGCAATGTTTTATTTATCCTCAAATAAATCATGGCAGTGTTATTCACAGACTGGGCCGGCAGTCTGCAGCCCAGGAATGTGTTACAAATTGGCTAGCCAGAGCTCAAGGTAGCGAAACAATAAGGGCTCAGAACCAAGAGAGTCAGCCGTATTTAGATTTTGTGCTTTTACGCAACTGTTGACATTCCTCCGCCATGTGTCTCTGTCCAAGGAAACAAGAAATGGGCGAGAAGAGGGTTAATGGAACAGTAACTCTTTACTACTACATTGCACAGCACTTGGGGACCCTTTTATTATTTTGTCTCCATTCTTTTGCACCAGTTTTTCCTAATACACATGCAGCGGGGTCCTGGCACCTCTCTATATAATCATATTTCCCTTTGCGTTATCCATGCATATTTTTTATTTTATTAGTTTTTAAACATTTTGTTCTCTGCAGTGTTCTCATAGGCACAGTGGAGACTATAGTAGTACCCCCACACACACCTAACCCACACACCAGCCTCCTTAACAAGCTGGTTATGGTTTTGTCCTCGGCAGTGGAAGTATCGGCACAGTGGAGCCTATAGTAGTACCCACACACACACCAGCCTCCTGAACAAGCTGGTTATGGTTTTGTCCTCAGCAGTGGAAGTATCGGCACAGTGGAGCCTATAGTAGTACCCACCCACACCTCACCCACACACCAGCTTCCTTAACAAGCTGGTTATGGTTTTGTCCTCGGCAGTGGAAGTATCGGCACAGTGGAGCCTATAGTAGTACCCACCCACACACCAGCCTCCTGAACAAGCTGGTTATGGTTTTGTCCTCGGCAGTGGAAGTATCGGCACAGTGGAGCCTATAGTAGTACCCACCCACACCTCACCCACACACCAGCTTCCTTAACAAGCTGGTTATGGTTTTGTTCTCGGCAGTGGGATCATTAGCACAGTGGAGATTTTATTAGTACCCCTCTCCACACCAACCTCCTTAGCCAGCTATTTATGGCTTTGTTATTGGCAGTGGGCTCATTGGCACAGTGGAAACTGTAGTAGTACCCCCACCAACCGTCTTAGCCACCTGCTTATGGTTTTGTTCCCAGCAGTGGGCTCATAGGCACAGCGGAGACCATAGAAGTACGCCCCATCCTTAGCCATCTTGTTATGGTTTTGTTCTCGACAGTACGTTCATAGGCACAGTAGAGACTATAGTAGTAACCCCCCTCCCCCCAACCTTCTTAGCCAGCTGGTTATGCCCACCTTTCCCGCAGGCAAGGCATTTTCAAAGCGCCCGCTGGCATGTCCATTTGATTTACGATAGTTAGCATTGCGTCCCTCCACCGCACATTATATTCGTGAACTTACCCTATGTAGCGAGCGCGCCCTACAAATAATAATGTAGGTATTTGGGATCATTCCGTTTTTGCTTCCAAGTTGCGTGTGAGCCGATGTTCTTTTGATCATTTTACCCAATGACTGCAGCAGGTAAATATGAATTTTGCCATATGCTGCAGCTGAGAAGTACCGGTATTTTATTACAGAGAATGGAACGGGGCCTTTGCCACCCTATACCCTTAGCTCGACACAGCTCTATTTTTGTATTCGCCTGCTTTATATTTAGCACCCTGTCGTTTAGTCTTTTTTTTTTTTTTTTTTTTCCTGGCCTAAAAATATTTCATGTGATATGACACGGACAATGTCTCCTTGCCAGTATTTATGTGGTGTCGTATGAACGCATCGTAGGGAACCTCTTCATTTTACAGGCGTTTATAGGCAACATAGCTGTATAATCTTTTCCCATGTTTTGTATGCGTTTGTCAGACCCATGCAAATTTAAGGCCAGTCTTACTTTAATTGCATGAAGCCAGAGGCAATTTTGCAACTGTTGAGTTTCCTTAATTCTCCCGGGCGTCCGTCACAATCCAGCACAAGTGAATGTGAAAAATTTCCCACGTACATTGGTTCTTGTTTTGTTCTGTTGGAGTGTGCGTGTTGGAAGTCGCAGAAAATGCACCTTCATCCCATCTTTATGTTGCATAAAGATATGTTTTTATCAACCCTAATGCAAGAATATTGAATATGTATCTATGTAGCATATCTTTTGTACATTGCTGATATAGTTTCACATTACTTTCCCTGGTTACCCACTTTTGATCCATTGGGTCATCCCACTAAAACATTGATTTGACGTCCGCAAATATAACCAATGCCTCATAATATCCCTGTTGATAAGGCATTAATATGTCAGGATTTCCCATCTACCTCCTCCATTCCCAAATTTTTATATAATTAGACTTTTCTGTAAAAAAAATTTTTTAACAGGCATGTGAGCAATGTAGTTTTATAGGTTATTTTTTGTTTCTTCACAGATTTTCATGTCTTTGTTATAAGACACCCATCCCCAGTGCTTTATTTTGATGCATAGCTCATTTCTGATTCCTGTGTCGCAGCTCTGCAGACACAAGACAAGCACTAATGAAGCACTGTCACTTTAAATAGAGGTCTGAGGCCTGACCTGCAGTTGTGTGGTTTTCTTGTTTGTCAGACTGGAGCCATTTTCTCATTTTCACAGTTCAACTGAAAACAAAGGGCCCCTTATCCTTCCCAAACGCTCTGCTTTTAGGGCTGACATCAGCCTTTTCCCAGCAGGCAGTGTTGCAAAATTAAGAGTCCTCTCTCAGATCAGGGACTAGGTCACGCACCCTTTTCTGCTGGCAGTTCCCTGCGTGCCGTGTCTGCCAAGAACAACAGTGGCAACAAAGCCCATCTCCACTTCTATGCCCCAATACTGTACGGGAGACTTGTGCCTCTAGGGTTGTTGTACAGTGAGCCTACAGATGTGTGCAAAACCATATGACCTCCTCACTCATTTCCTTGTCTCTAAGATTTTTCTGTTACAAGTAAAGCTGTGTCTAAAGTCGCAGGTGGACGCCACTGCACATCCAGAGGTTTGGACTCTAGAAAAGAGCAAAAAGATTTTCCTGGCTGGAAATTCTGGTCTTTGTCCAATGCCGTATTTATGTGTCGGGCGATGCTAAAACATGTCACCTGATGTCTCGGCGTACAACAGAAGAAGAAGCTGAATGCACAGCCGGAGTTCTTCCTCTGGTTACAAATGTTCGGATGAGTCCTGATTAATAAATATAAGAAAAAAGTCAGTGCTGTATAAATGATAGGAAATACTGTAAGTCATCAAACATTTTTCAAAAAGTAAGAAAAATTGTTTTCAAGATTAGACGGGCTAAAGAAAGCCGGCGAGAAATAAATCTCTTCTATCACTTCTGCATGTACTGTGATGTGAATTCAGATATGGCTGTATCTCGGAAAGTGAGATGGAGCCTTATGTGTCAAACCTTTCTTGAAAGGAGTCAGAATTCAGGATTTGTGTGATTTATCAGGACAAGACCCGTTTTCCTTGAAGACTGTTTTCATGTATGGAACTGACGATTATTATTTTTTTTTTTTTTTTTAGGACCGATGTACTGCTTGGTATGCCAAACAGGATTGGACATGTGCTCCATCTGCCTTGGCAAGGTGCACGGCTGTTGGTGACTAGGCTTCAATCTACTGAACAGGGCCAGATTGCACCTCAGCTTGTTACTGCCAATTTTTTCAACAGTATAGAGGCAGAGGACTTTTCTAAAATCAGTCATATGGTGCATGACTGCAATGTAATTCCCTTTGTGATGAGGTCTAGAAACTATTTGCAGGTGCCAACATTCATATAGTGTACTAAAAGGGGTTATGCGATCCTGTAAACACCCCCAAAATGACCGGATACAGAACATACCTGGTCCCTGAATCTTGCGCCCAACAGATCCCTGTCCCTGCACGGCCGCCACTGAATCTTGTGATCTGCATATGATGGGGAGACGTAGCGGCAGCCGTGCAGGGATTCAGAGGGACGCAGGCATCGGGTAAGTATGTTCTGTCTGAGGGACCCAGGCATTTCGGGGGATGTTTACAGGATCAGATAATTATTCACTAGACATAAAAAGGGTATAAACATCTTTTCAACCATGTTTGGTTGCGAAAGTCAAGCACCTGAGGGTGGAATGAAGCACCTTCCCATCGTTTTGTTTCTACAGCTATCATAAAGTCAATGGGTCTCCATGGTAACAGATGACAAACCCTGAATAGTTTACTCCTACAGTCACATTTTCTTCCATTTGTCCTCTGCTTTATTAGAATGTATGTTTTGTAAGATGTACAAAACGGATAGAAGGGAGCCTGGCGAGGCTGGCACAATCAGACTATACAGGGTTTGCTTGTTGTCTTTTACCATAGACTAATTGAGGCTATTTAAAAATGGCTGTGATAGTGTATATAGCTTTTTAACCCAGTTAGAAGCACCCAGCAGTGCCCGCACCAATCCGTTTTGCACACCTGCAGCACTGTTATGTAGGTATAGCTACACCATTGTCTTAAAGGGATTGCCTGGTTTCTAAAAGAAACCAGATAATCCTAAGGATCTACCTGTCACAAAGAACTGGCAAGTACTTACCTGACAGATCCCTCACTGCTTCTCCAGTTCTCCCGGCTGGGATCTCTTTACCTGGCCGCAGTGGTGACATCACGTTGACAACATGTTTCCACTGCAGCCAATCACTGGTATCAGTGGTTAGTGATTGGCGTCAGCAGTCATGTGTTGTTGACGTGACAATGGAGCTCCACCAGGAGAACCTGAGCGGTACTTACAAGTTCTTTATTGAAGGTGGATCTCGAGGGTTGTCCGGTTGCTTCCTGAAACCGGACAACCCCTTTGAAGAATGAAGCTCCATATTGTCAGGAAAGAGAGAGAACAGACCAAAGAAAGAAAAATGAATAACCAGAATATCAAAAAAATTTAAGCTGATTTTATTTTTCACTTCATAAATCTTGTATCTAGCACCGTAAGACAACGCTGTCATTCCTCCAGGCAGTTTGTTTGTGCGCTGTAGTTGAGCCCAGTAACCTTCAGCACATTGTCAATATTTCATGCTGAATTGCTGGTAATGGCCTAACACTCGCCTACTCCTAATGTTTTGGATGTGTATAATACCCTGAACGAACCATGAGAAACCAGGTTTGGAAAGGATAGGGGGGGGGGGGGGGAAGGAAAATTACCTTCTCTGGAATTGGAGGAACCTGCATTCAGGCTGTAATGAAAGAGTCTCATAAATTGAAGTTTTCATTTAGCACATTTCCCAGATGTTTCCTGAGCTTCGTCACATGTAACGTTTACTAGAAAGTTGGACTCCTGGGAAGATGGTTGTTGTGGAGACTGTTGCTACAGACATTCATTCTTGGGAAAGTTTTGGAACGGCTTCCGCTTCGCTCTCTACTTTTAATAAATTAGACTTGCACGCACTAGAAGGAATGAACAGAAATCTGGCTGTAATAAAGAGAAATGTATACGGGGACTTGCGTTTAGTCTTTCAGAGTCTATTAGCCAAAGCAAATAGTTTTGGTGCTTCTTGGCTCAACATCCTTTTGAGCAGGAGGATCCCCCTAAAATGATGGGGTTGTAACTGTAGGAGGCGCAGGTAGATGATTTCACCAGCTTGAGAAGACTCAGGACCAGGACTTATAGGACACTCCTCTGAAGTTGTCTTCAACCTGAATTTACAGACTGGATCTAATCCACTAGTGTGGATACCTTCCATGTGCATTCCGGTTTTCTCACTCCCATCAATAGAAAGGGCTATTCTCATCCACAACACGGACAAGAATAGAACACTTTTTCTATAAGTGGTGGAATGGCCGCACGTACCTGCAAATGATGTGGATGTGTCCATGGCCCCATAGAAATGCATGGGGTCAGTGTGATAATACCACAAGATTAAAAGGTTTCAATGCATTTTGTGTATCAATCTCTGTTTGCTGTCAGTGAGCAGAAACATTTATTTGCATTCAGTGCAGAAAACCCGTCCTGTTTGTAGCCCACTGATGCTGATGACCTTCCCCCCAGATTTTTGTGTGGCTGCCATGTAGTGTCTGCCTTCTATTGTTTTTAATGGGGTCCAGCGGGAAGGCCGTAGTTCCTATGCCGGAACAGCCTGCTGGTGTTCTCTGCCGCAGATGTGAAAGTAGCTGCAAGCAGGTGAACAGCATTTAAAGTGAACAACGGTGACAGAACCCGCCATGGTATAAATCTGCCCAGTGAACGGCCTCCTCAGGGGTTGTTGCACAAAGTTGCATACTCGGTGGCTGACAGCCTGTACGAGTGTGCATACAGAGGTATTTGTCAGTCACCGAAAGGACCGCCTACTGGACACCAAGCATAGACAGAACAGAGATTTGCTTGACTAAATGACAAGTTAGACTGGATCTTTACTCAAAAACTATAGATCAATCTGCTCAGCGCCTCCTGCTCTATAACATGTGGCGGCAGATTGCACTGCGTTTTGTTGCAAGTAAAAAAAAAAAATAATCCATCCATGCTGATTCCCTGCTGCTCCCATCTAGTTCCTGGATTCCTATTGTGTCCCTGTGGACACAAGAAATATGACCGTTCAGCCGACTGCTGTCTACAGGGCTGACCCACTTTGGCCAGTGAGCAGTCACATGACGAGAGGGACATGGGAAGCATTGGAAAGGGATCAACATGGAATCGTGACCTGGACTACATCATAAACCTCAACATCTTGAAGCTGACCTCCATAGTTCTTTACAAAATACATAGTTTTTCAATTATTGGCACATTTCTACTTGTGCTTGTGGTGTATATCTGTGGAAAATCTTTGCACTCCTAACATAAATAGCTTCTCAGTTTTTTTTTTTTTTGTTTTTTTTTTTAAATATAGGATAGGTAGAAGCAGTTATGGGCATATAACTATAGATTTTGGATAATTGGATGATGAAAGGACTGATGACACAAGGGCCCTTTTACATAAGCTGACAATCGGGGAAATGTTCTAGAAGAGATGTTCCTAGGGCCACTCGTTCCTGAGAATTGCTCTGTGTAAAAGTGCCGTTGATCACCTGAGCAAAGAGCAAACACTTGTTTGTAGGTTGAAGGCATCGTTGATGTGGACACCTAAATCACATTTCTGGGTAGCAGAACATGCTGGCTAAACAGGGATCTGCTGACCAAAAAATAATAAATTTGGGGGCGAGCTTTAATCTTCTCTAACTAGCATGCAATTATTAGGAACGAGCAGTTTGTTCCTGATAATTGCCTGCTCGGTCAACCTGTGTAAAGGGCCTTTAGAAGCAGCAAATCCAATGTTTGTGTTTGCTCATATCGTTCACTTTTATGTTAATTTGGCCCACATGTAGAGAGCTGTATTACAGCTCCCATACACGTCTGAGATCTTGCTGTACATCCGTATACTGGCTTCATGTTCCAACAGACGATATATTATAGAGCAGCATGAAAATATCTCCATACTACGGTGAGGCGTAGCGGCTCCTCATGATGGCTAACGAAGTGCCCACAACTCCATAGTATGTGTTCCACATAAGGCCTTAAGGCGTTGTTTCTGCTCCTAGAGGATCAGTTTTTTACGGCCTTTGTCGCCTCCCTCCAAGTCCTGATTGACGTGGCCAGGCAGCGCTCGCATCTGTCTGCCAGCCCTGTGCTATGGTGAAATCTCGTGCCATTCAGTGCAGAATACTGAACGGTGCGAGATTTAACCAGAGCACAGTGCTGGCAGACAGATGCGAGCGCTGCCTGGCCCTGTCCTTTAGGACTTGGAGGGAGGCGACAAAGGCGGGAGAACGAAGCCCCTGGGAGCAGGAACAACGCCCCCCTGATCCTAGAGGCTAATTAGCATATTATAACAGTTAGATTTCTTGCATAACGGGGGCATAGATAAAAGTAGGAATAGGCTACCGGTAGTTAGGTTTAGCTAAGGTTAGCACATCGCTAATGTCGGCTAGCTTAATAGGGTTAAATCTGGTGACAGAAACCCTTTTAATTATTTTTCATGTGTCATGAACAGTCAGAGATCGCCTATAATTTAATTGGGGGGGGGGAAGTAATTTTAACAGCTACGGATTTCCCTTCCTTTTCTCAAAAGTAAGGGTTAAACATAAAAACCTTGTGTATCACTGATGGTGAAGTCTCAACTGCTCCTCCATCCTGTTATGAGGCATTGGAGGAGACTTTTACTTTGACATGGTGCTCACCAGCCCATTTGTGCAGAGCGGAGAGCTTGCCAAGTTTGTGAGGCCCAAGGCTCTCTGGTGGGAGGACGCTGGGTTGTCTCCATGCTCTTTGGCAATGATTAAAGTGAGGTTAGTATTATAAAAAAGCCTTTTATTTCATTCCCTTATCCTATATTCATTTTTTTTTTTTATTTTTTTTATTTCATCCCAGATGGCAATTTCATATTCTCATCTGCAGTTAATTTAAACCGTGAGACAGCAAACTGAGATTAGTGTCCTGTTTATATGGGAGTAACTTGTACAGCAGCAAACCTGGTAACATATTCGTATCTTAAAGGGATTTTTCAACTTTAAGGAAAAAAAAAAAATTGTGACCGGATATAAAAAAAAAAGAGACTAAAAAACTCAGCGGTCATGTGCCACTTTGGGACACATCACCACTAAATGGATGAAGTTGGGAAGGAGTCTTGTGCACATGATCAGAACTGGTGGGTTTGGCCAACTTTTGTTAGCTTGGTCAGCTTAGTTTCCATGGAGCCGTGCTCGCCAAACGAAGGTCTAAATTTCCAATATTTCCTAGGCTTGGACTAAGATCTGACCAGATTTTTTTGGTTAAGATGGAAATTTGCTATCGTCACAATAGGCTTATCGTTGGAGGACATTTAGATTGCCCATACACACATAGTCAGCCGAACCTGCCAATTTCAGCTGGACCAACTGGCTAGTATGTATGAGGGGGGACCAGACTTGCCACTGACACCAAATGTCTGGGGAAATAAGGATCGGCACGTTGGATCCTAACACTCCCAGTCCTTTGTTTCCATGGAAGATGAGCCACGGCCAAAGGAGTCTGGCAGAGGATTATTCCCCGCACCCCGTTGAAATAATCATGTCTGCTCAGCTGAAAATGTAAGAATAATGGATTTGTCCCAAATGAGGGTTACAGCAAACCTTTCACTGTAAAAATGCAGGCATGTTATAAAGCAGGAGATGCAGAGCAGATTAATATATTGTATATTTGTGGGGGAAAAATTCTGTAAAACCTGTCATATATTTATTTAAATCTCTGCTCATTCTTGGGAGTCCAGTGGGCGGTACTACTCGCTAATTGACAGCTTTCCCTAAGGGAGTGTACATGCAGAGATGGCTGTCAATCACTCAGTAGGACTGCCCACTGGACTCCTGAGTGAGTCACTGAGGGTCCAACATCTTAGCAACTGTTCCTGAGCCTGGTATTACAAGTCATACAGCTGAGCCTATGTAAACACTAAAGAAGCACCTATGGATCCACCTACTATTTGTAGTATTTTAATTGAGGACTTCATGTATAATTTTTTTTTCTCTCTCTGTAGAACCAAGGGTTTTAATGGAGATTACAGAAAAGATCCACGGGACCGAAGTCGCAGCCCAATAGAAAGAGCAGCAGCTCCCACGATGGGTTTACATGCAAGTCATATGTATTCTTCAATTCCACCTGTCAGTATGGATCAACCTCTGGCACTCACCAAAAACAGCGACCTGTCCAGAAGTTTGGGATTGACACAAAGTATGAGCCCCGTGGAACGACAGCAGGTAATAAACTTCTCCGTTTTCATACTCTTTAGGTTTTCCGATGTGACGTGCTTTCAGCCATATGCTTCTCCATTAGTGGTGTAATTAATGCACATTGTGGCACAGGGACCTAAGGAGATGTGGACCATCGGACTGTACCCCTTGGAGCCCACCAAAACTAACGGAACGGTAGGTTGAGCATGCTCATTGCCACTCTATTATCCCTGCGGGCATTGCAAAGCTAGCCAAGTGTAGCCTGCAGCTATGTCTGAAACCCCCATAGAGATGACTGGAGTGGCAGTTTGCATGGCCGGCCTGATGCTCAGTTCATTTTGGAGGGGTTACAGGGTCCCCATTCTTGTGATCTGTGGGGGTCCCTGCAGTAGGAACACCAATGATCTAACAGTTATCCCCTATCCTGTGGCTAACAGATAACCTGTAACAATAGGAATACCCCTTTTATATATAAATAAATACTTGTCTTAATGGTGTAGGAGGAATGTATTGTACCCCTGGAATTTGTACAGTAATGTTGGATATCTAAGACAATGGTGGTCTCTTGTGATATATAACTAATACATAGTAAGGCTAGGTTTACATCTGCAGTGGAGGTTTTGGCAACAAAAAAAGACCTAATAAAACTTAATGCAGATTTATGGAGTCCATCAGAATACTGGTATTCTTGCCTGATCTGCCATTTCTGGTATTCTCTTCCTTATACATCCATTTGAACTTAGCCTAAATCACTTTTATGCTTACTGTACAGTCAAGACGTTTCCTCAGACACAGGAATGGCATTAAGAAGACTGTTTAATACATGCCTCTCTCCAGGGGGCTGACTGGGAAAAAGAAAATACAATACATGTTGTAGGTGGGTCCAAACTGACAGAAGGCATCACCATTCCATGTAGGCAGGGGCCGGCAATACTGTAGTGCAGAACAAGATACCGCCCCAGCAGAACCAAATACTACTAAATACTTCCGTGCGTGCCACAGTATGAAACCATAATTGTCCTGTGGGCGGTGATACAGTTGAATTTAGGAAGGGCCTACAGCCACCGGCCAGAAGCACAAGTGCCTGATGCTCCTACGATAATAAATGATGAGAGCATCAGATCTTTATGTACCTGCCTGGTGGCCATTAGAAGTGCTTAGGTGGCCCCCGGGAAATTTCCCTGTAGGGTCTATGGCCAGTCCGCCCCTCCCTCTATCTCTGGGGACTGCTTGTCTGGCATTACATGAACAGCCTATTGGTTTCAGTGTGCTGTGTTTGCCTGTTGGTGGCACTTCATGATGCAGATTATAGTTGATCCCTTGGGTTCTCAGCAATGAGAGGACGTTCAAACGAAAATGAAATTGCAAAAAGTGGCCCAAACCCTTTTAAGACGTGTCTCACAACACTGCACATCGGTTTATATGGAGAAGGTGATCTACTATTAGTAAAGTACACTGAATGCATTTGCCCTTTAAACTGCTAGATGTTTAGAAGACTCATAACCTCTGAATACAATGGTACCAGGTGTCTTCCAGGCGCATTTTCCATTGCACAATCTTTACTTGGAACGTGCGCCTGAGATGTTTTGCCGAGTTGTTTTTTTTCTCGTATAAGGAGCGCAGTGAAATGGACTTGGTGTTTTAGGGATTAGGGCTCTATATTTAGCTTGCACCATTAGGCAGAGAAAACAGTCCTGGTATGTTTTCTGATTAAATCACATTTCTATTAAAGAAAGTTGGGATTACAGTAAGCGCTGGCAGTTTTATCAGGAAACGTGTTCCGTGGATCACAGCCATGGTACGGTCCTATCGAACGTGGGGTTAGTTTTCCTATAGTTCTCCATGTTCTGACGTGTAGGGAAGAGAAGCATCGTGCAGGGCAACTGAATGCATACTGTATGAATGCATCCATATTGATGAAAGTATAAGAAATCGGGAATTTGTAAAGGGATTTTCCAGGGTCCGACTATTGATTGCCATCAATAACAGATCGGTGAGGGATGACTCTTGGCGACCCCACCGATCAGCCTTGGACCCCTCATTCTTTACATTGTCTACCTTTCTAGTGGTGGTGTGGCGTATTGCAGCTTTGTCCTATTCAGTTAAACAGACCGATGTAAACAATAGAGACCCCATTTATCTGATACAGATTTGCCATCTATATTCTAATCTTGGGAAAACCCCTTTAAAATGCATCTGTCAGCAGATTTGTCCCTATGACACTGGCTGACCTGTTACATTTGCAATTGGCAGCTGAAGACATCTGTGTTAGTCCCATGTTCATATGTGTCCTCATTATTGAGATTTTTTTTTTAATATATGCAAATGAGCCTATAGGAGCAACGGGGGCGTTGCCGCTACACCTAGAGGCTCTGCTCTCTCTGCAACCGCCGTGGCCTCTCTAAAGTGATTGACAGATCCAGGCTTGATGACATTTTCGGTGCCTGGCCCTGTTAGTCAAAGTGCAGATGGCGCAGCAGCTGCAGAGAGAGCAGAGCTTCTAGATGTAATGATAACGCCCCAGTTGCTCCTAGAGGCTAATTTTCATATAGTAACACATAATTTTTCTCACCAAAAAGATCACATATGAACATGGGACAAACACAGCTTCAGCTGCCAAGTGCACATACAACAGGTCAGCCAGTGTCATAGATACAAATCTGCTGACAGATGCCCTTTAATGTTCAAGATCAGTACTTTACCTGTATATAGAAAGCAGTCCTGTCACTGAGTGGTGATTTTACCACTATCCCATGAGTTTGCATACTTTAATGAACTATGACAAAACTGATGCAAGTTAATATTTCTCTTCTCTTCATCCTAGAACCGACCATCAGTGATCACATGTGCTCCACCAAGCAACCGGAACTGCAACCTCTCTCACTGCCCAGTTGTCCATAGCGGTTGTGTTTCGGCAGTCCCGGCAAACTTCAGACGACCATCAAACAGTAAGATGTTTTTAGTGTTTTTCTTTTTTTTATTGTCCTACTTTGGCCTTCTTCTGAGTTTCTGATTTACCTTCTGTACTTTAAAAGTACTAATTGTCAGTAGAAAGTTAGTGCCTCATTGTATTAAGAGTATTAAAATATATCATAGTTTATCAACTATAATAATATTTAGGGGGGGGGGGGGGTCATGAATGAATACTATTTCATTTTATTTTGCACGTTTAGTGAACTACAGGTGGAGTTTCTTGAGCACCTTGCAAAATATTGCTTGGAATGGAACAACTTTTTTTTAGTGCCATATTTTCCCCATTTTCCTTTTATAACCTGATACTTGTACCTGGTTGAGTTTCACAAAGCATTTTGTTTTGCTAACTCTGCGAACAATATATTATATATTAAAACTAGAACATTGAAACCAATCCTACTTCTTGTTCTTCACACCTTTTGCTTTTTCCATCCAGCTTCAACTGCTTGTGATCCTGTGGTAGAAGAACATTTTCGCCGGAGTCTCGGCAAGAATTACAAAGAACCCGAGCCAGTAGCAAACTCTGTGTCCATCACTGGCTCGGTGGATGATCATTTTGCCAAGGCGCTAGGGGAGACCTGGCTCCAGATCAAAGCGGCCAAGGATGGAGTGTCCAGCAGCCCCGAATCTGCTTCTCGAAGAGGCCAATCTTCTCCTTCCTCTCACATGGTCAACCATAATCACTCCCCGTCTGTACTGTCATAGAGGCAATCTCTATGAGATCAGGAGCAGCTGCTTTCACTGGGCTTTGAAAAAAAAAAATGCTAAAGATTAGTGTCAGGGGAAGGGGAGTTATTGTTTCTTTTGTGTACTTGCTTGGCACAAAGTGGATGGCCTCTAAAAAAAAACCTTTTAGCAAGAACTATTGTCCTTTTGCATTGTAATGTAGCAACCTAATTTCCTGCCTCTGTTACCAAAGAACCTCTAATGGAAGCCTGCTACCCACTGACTGACCCAACACAAAACCCACTCACTGTTGCATCACACCAATTGGTTGATCCAAATGCTTTTTGCTTACCAGCTTCTAGAAATCGCGCGCTTTGTGCCTTTTTTTTTTTTTTTTTTACTTATGTTGTATTTTTCTTTTGAGTTGTATCTTTGTGTATATACTTGAAAAGAACTGTCATGTCTGATTTGCACTATTAAGAGAGGATTAAGACTTTGAGATGCTGAAATTCAGAAGGCAACCTGTTCAGATGTATGGATTGAGAAGTCATCTGTTGATGCAAACATTTTTTGTGGGCTGAACCAACAGAAGCTTTGGCTAAATGTGTCCATACACATTAGATCCATTAATAATGGGGGCTCCTGATTATCTTCCCATAACAAATAAAGACGGAGCCTATTAGACTTCAAAGTGTCCACTTCTTTTTTTGTACAGGGAGATAAGCAGCTGCCTGAGAGGTCTGGTTAGGACTTGTCTCCCTTTCCATATTGAACATGTATATTTATGGGGCGGTCAGGAGACATGGCTTTAGCCAACCGCTCTACTTTGTGTCTGGCCAGCTTTAGGGAACTTTGTACACTGAGTCCTATCTGTGGGCAGCAAACTGTGGGGCAGGGGGAGCTGAGCAGATTGATGTATAGTTTTCAGTATAACTTGTATTTATTCATTTAAATCCCTGCTCATTCTATGCTTAGTCGTGTGGGCATCCTACTTACTGACTGACTGCTCTCTACAATGAAGGCTTTCAGTCACTGAGCCACTGGACTCCTAATTTATTCATTTAAATGAATAACTAGAAGTCATATAAAACAATATATATATCAATCTGCTCATATCTTCTTGCTTATATGATGCTGGCGGATCAGATCCCATGTTCCACGTGACAGATTCCCTTTAAGATTGCCTCCAAAACTGCCCAGTGTGGACCTGGCCAGAGATGCCTCTAGTTCCATGTGAATTGTCGGCAGCATTCTGTATATTGGCTTAGCTCTCAAAATGTGTACAGACCGATAGTTCAACTTACTGGATGACGTAATTTAAAAGGATCCCGTCACTATGAAAATGCTTCCCAATTTATCGGCATCATCTTACAGAGCAGGATGAGCTGAGCAGATTGATTTATATAGGTTTGTTGGAAAACATTTTAAACCCCTGTTCTTTATGGGCTTAAGAGTCCACTTATTGGTAGCTTTCCCTATATCGGCATGCTCACAGAGACAGCGGTCAGTCACTGGTTAAGATCTTCTACTGGACTCCAAAATATAGAGGGGGCAGGGATTCCCACAACTATAGATCAATCTGCTCAGCTCCTCCTGCTCTAGAACCTGCTGCCTGCAGATTGGACTGCATGTTCAGCGTGACGGGTTCCCTCTGGGATTTGGTAGGTCTGGAACAGAGCGTACAGATCAGACTTTTGTTGTCTTCTGCACCTGGTCGGCAAGTCTTTCAGAAGTCCCGACACCAGGAGTCTGTGGTTTTCAGGTATAGAGGTCTGAGAGTAATAGTGCATTGCGTGCATTCTTCATGATAAAATAGCTGGTAACTATTAATTTCAAGACAAGATCAGAATACTTATTATTCTCCTCAGATTTAGTTTATTTTTTATCAGTATAGTCCTCTGACATACTTACTGCTGGTACAGTTGTACTCGTGTAATATTTTATTTGCGGTAACCAGCTAGAGCCTCCGGACAGGCGTTGGTAAATCGGTTTAATTAATTCTGATGTGTGGTACAGGATGCTGTGTGTCTCTGGTAAGCAATTGCTAAGGTTGCTCCTGTTTCGTGTGTTATGTCTTTCAGTTTGACGGTCAAAAAAAAAACAACATTAGATTATAATCCCCCTCCCCCATATTTTTCCATATCTGTTGAATTGATGCTTCTGGAGTGAGTTGAAAGCTTTGTTCAAGTTTGCGCCACATAAGTACATTCCTTTTTTTTCTTTCTTTATGGCAAAATCCGTTTTATTTCGCTAGCTGTAAATTTGCTCGAAAACCTAAAAAGGATTAAATAACCCAATTTTTTTTAAATAACTTGCTCAGCTTTAATTCCCCCCCCCCCCCCTATTTTTTAACATCCATACATTCCAGCCTCCCAGTGAAAACGTAAGGACTTTACATATATAAGTATATATATATATTTCAAATAATACACATATTACTGTTTTATCTTCACAGTGCAGGAGTGAATCTATTGGTAGAGAAGTTTAGTTAGTCATGGGCTCCGTTCAGCGGTGTGTGTGGCCCCCCCCCCTGCCCTTGTCACAAGCTGCTCCATTTAATTGTATATCCTATGTTGTCACCATGCAGGCGGCATACATTCAATATTAGCCCGAATTCAGACATTTCACTACTATGTTATTGGGTAGCCTATGCTTTAGCGTCTGCCGTTCAATGTAGAAAGAAAATGAAAAGAAAAAAAAACACAAACTTTTAAAAGAACACTTTTTTTATATAGGTAACTTTAAGACCATCGTTACGCTGTGCGTAAAGAATGTACAGAAAAATTTGTAGGTATTTTTTTGAAGAACAATTAATTTGTTAATGATATGTAGCTATTTAATTTGCCCTTTCTTTAATTGTAATCCTACCGTTCAGTTATTTTTTTGGGAATAAAAAAGTTGATCTTTTTTTTTTTTTTTTTTTGGATGTGCAGGTACACTTGTATTCTATAGAAACGCTGCATTACTATTGGATAGCCACTAGCATGTATTTGCTCCAGTCTACTGAGTGATACGGAGGTGGACTCTGTGCAAGTGAACACATTGCTGTTTGTTATCCTGGACGTAGGTTTAAAAATAAAATAAAATCATGGAAGACCCTTGGACTTGGTGGGATTTTCTCCTTTTTTTTTTTTTTTTTTTTGTGTAAGTGTCCTGGGTATGAAGGCAATCTGGTCACTGCAGCCATGCAGAAAATGTGACTCTCATAACAATCTCATATTTGTGTGTGTGTATATATACCGTATATATTTGAGGGAGGGTTTTCGTATTTCACGTGACTCTGTTGCCCTATCTGAGATAGGTGCGTCGTATGCAGCACAGGCGGTCAAACCTATACACTTAAAGAAACAGAAGCACTCAGCTGACAACCTTGTTATTGTGTCGTTTAACCCATGATGCATTATTGTATAGCCGTGCGCAGGTCTCTATGTAATATCTGACTGCACATTGTGTCGGTTGGTCTAGTATTAACTATTGGTAATGTATTGTGTAATGTCGCTGGTTCTAATACACGTCTACCTTGTATGTGTAATAATACACACCTATAGTGACCACCCTAGCCTTTAATTTTTGGGGGAAAAGTTGAGGGGGTTATTCTTTTTGGGAACATCACTAGATGTCAGACCACTGAGAGCAGTGGGTCCAGATCCTCCATTAGATGAACAATCTGGCCATGACCTCTGATTGTCTCCCGTGCTGCATAGAGGCAGCCATCTTGTGTTTGACATCGCTGAAAAATTAACGATAACAAAATTCCAGCCTTTCACCAATTTTGAGGAGGAACAAAAGAAAAAAAAAATTTGGGCTCTAAGATCAATGTGTACTTGAAACCAGCGATAAGACAAAAATAAATCTGAAAATGTCTGCATCCCCGGAAAGGAACAATCCACAGGACATTTTTCAACATTTCCATGTTTGTAAATCTGTAATATAGCGTTCTGTTTTGGCCTTGTTTCGTCTGATTGGTAACTGAAAAAAAAAGTTTGGCAGGCCATCTTTTTTTTTTTTGTACTTAAAAGTAGCCTTAAAGAACAATAAAGTGCTCTTAAACCGCACCGTGTGTTTGTATGTTTCTTTCCTGTTGTTATTGTGTGATGCTTCCCCTGGGAAACAACTGGATTTGGTCAGAACATCCACTCCTGTGAGCTCATCACTTGGTACTTGGGTTCTCTCTTATGGCCCTTTTACACTGGTCCAGGATTGGGCAAGCAATTCGGAATGAATGTTTATACTAGGGATGCGCGAACTTCAAATTCGGGTTCGGGTTGGGGTATATGCTGAATTGCATTATGGATTTAGTTACCACGGACCATAACGCAATTCCATGACTGAATGCATAACAGAGTGCCGTTATTCATTCCGTCATAATAGAAGTCTATGGCCATCATAACGGATCTGTCCGGTTTTCATTATGCTGGAATCCTCTCCTGCATAACAGAAACCGGACGAATCCGTTATGCAGGTTATAGACTTCTATTATGACGGAATGCCTCTAAAGGCATACCTTTGTGCATTCCATCATGGAATTGCATTATGGTCCATAATGCAATTTAGCATATACCCGAACACGAACTTCAAAATATGAATTTCGCTCATCCCTAGTTTATACCTTTCCATGGTGAGTTGCCGTCTCATATTTATGTGCATCGTATATCCTAGGGTGAGTAACACTGGGAGAGTTATTTGTAGAGAAGGATTTGGGTGTCCTTGCAGATTGATATTCTATACTGTTATTTAATCAGCTGCTTCTAAGGCTAGCAGTATACTGTCATGTATTAAGCGAGGGATGGACTATATATAATATTACCATTTTATAATGCTTTGGTGCGGCCTCATCTGGAATATGCAGTTCAGTTCCGGGCACCAGTCTATAGAAAGGATGCTCTGGAGCTGGGAAAAGTACAAAGGAGAGCGACTAAACTGATAAAGGGCATGGAGGGTCTTGGGTACGAGGAAAGATACAAAGAATTCAATTTATTTAGTCTTGGTAAGGGGAGACATGATTAACCTATTTAAATATATAAATGGGCAGTACAAAAAATATGATAAGCTGTTCCATGTAAAATCTCCTCAAATGACAAAGGGCCACTGCCTCCATCTAGAGACTAAAAACTTCAGTCTCCAGAAGCGTCAAGGCTTCTTTACTGTAAAAACTGTAAATCTTTTAAATAGTCACCTCCGGACATGGTCACAGCAGGAACAGTAGGTCGTTTTAGGCCTCTTTCACACTTGCGTTGTCCGGATCCGTCGTGTACTCCATTTGCCGGAAGTACCCGCCGGATCCGTAACACCGCAAGTGAACTGAAAGCATTTGAAGACTGATCAGTCTTCAAAATGCGTTCAGTGTTACTATGGCAGCCAGGACGCTATTAAAGTCCTGGTTGCCATAGTAGGAGCGGGGAGCAGTATACTAACCGCCTCGTGCGGCTCCCGGGGCGCTCCAGAATGACGTCAGAGCGCCCCATGCGCATGGATGACGTGATCCATGCGATCACGTCATCCATGCGCGTGGGGCGCTCCAGAATGACGTCAGAGCGCCCCATGCGCATGGATGACGTGATCCATGTGATCACGTCATCCATGCGCGTGGGGCGCCCTGACGTCACTCTGGAGCGCCCCGGGAGCCGCACGGACGGTAAGTATACTGCTCCCCCGCTCCCCACTACACTTTACCATGGCTGCCAGGACGCTAAAGTCCTGTTTGCCATGGTAACCATTCAGAAAAAGCTAAACATCGGATCCGGTAATGCGCCGAAACAACGTTTAGCTCAAGGCCGGATCCGGATTAATGCCTTTCAAAGAGCATTAATTCCGGATCCGGCCTTGCGTCAAGTGTTCAGGATTTTTGGCCAGAGCAAAAAGCGCAGCATGCTGCGGTATTTTCCCTGGCCAAAAAATGTTCCGGTCCTGAACTGAAGACATCCTGATGCATCCTGAACGGATTTCTCTCCATTCAGAATGCATTAGGATAATCCTGATCAGGATTCTTCCGGCATAGAGCCCCGACGACGGAACTCTATGCCGGAAAAGAAATACGCAAGTGTGAAAGAGCCCTTACAATGGGCTCAGATGAATTCTTAAAAGTAAATGACAATGATTATGAAAATGGGTAAAAGTCTGTGTCTCACTCCCCTTTTCTAAAATTCACATCCCCACTTATCCCTTGGTTGAACTTGATGGGACTTATGTGTTTTGTTTTTTTTATAACCTTATTATGTGAAATCCATAGCACTGTACGTACTGTACAAATCTCATCCACATGCAGTGTACAAAAATGCTGCAGGTTCTCCTCCGCAGATTTCACCCTTTGCAGTGGAGAGAGGGTGACATCCACTGCCATTTGCGTGACAAGAACTGCACGTAATTCATGCAGTTCTTGCTGTGGAACTGCAGAAAAAATGCAGCTGACATATTTCAGGTATACGTATGGACAAAGCCTCAAGCGCCAAGGTGATCTCAGTCGGGCAGGACCTACTCTAAAGCTACCTATGCCATTGGGCAGGAGAGCAGACCCTGCACATACAGTGTGCTCCTACTTGTTACCTCTGTGTGCAGTCAAGCATCCAATGAGAGTGAGAGCAAGCACAGCTGTCTGTAGTATATACTTAGAGGAGTGGCACCTTCAAGTCTGAATGCGCTCCTATTTTACCCTGGGAGTAGCATATTTCTTTGTGTACTTTTTGCCCTGCCTATCACACAGGCGACCTTGATTAGGTGGTACATATAGCTGTGTGCTCCCCTAGGGCTGTTTCACACGAGCGAATCCATTGCGGGAATCGTTCTCAGTGTATGAGTGTGATCCTCTGCTCTGGACTTGCAGGAGCGCACGGCCTTATCAGGATTTATAATGCTATGTGTCTCTGCATGGCCTTTTTTTCCACAGAATCATAGTGACAAAGTTGGTCAAGCAGAGGCACATAGCATTATAAATCATGATAATGCTGTGCGCTCCTGCAAGTCCAGAGCAGAAGATCACACTCGCACACGGAGCATGATTCTCGCAATGGACTCGCTTGTGTGAAACAGCCCTTACACTCATTGGTTGCTTGATGCACACAGAGGTAAAAAGTAGCAGCACAGTAAAAGTGCAGGGTCTGCTCTCCTGAATGTCAAAGGCCCAATGGCCTAGGTAGGTTTAGAGTAGATCCCGCCAGTCTGAGATCACTTTGTCGTTGGTAGGCGGGCACAGATGTTTTGATTAAAATGTATTGGCTGATTATTCTCAGATTTTATCATATCCGAATGAAGGCTTAGTCTATATATTATATTTGCAGCTACTGTTAGTGAATTATTTTTAGTGATTTATATTTTAGCCTCAAACTTTTTGGATGAGATTAGTAAGGGGGGGTCTGCTTTTTCCAGAAACAGACCCACACTTGCAAATGGGTTGTTTCTATAATTGTAGTTCCGCCTCATTCAAAGCGGCTTTCCTGCGTTTGACCGTTATCACCTGTCCACAGGTGATGAATGTGATGTCTGATAGAAGCAGATCCCAAGCCCACCGTTTCTCCTCACTGTATGACTGCAATGAGGAGGCAGCCCCGTAGACTATCGCTGCATTCAATCTCTTTATTGCAGTTGAGCGGTCATGTAGAAAGAGGGTCAGGACCCTTATTCTGAGTCTGGATCTTTACCAAATTAGTTTATCTACCCAACACCAACAGACCACTTAACAGAGTCTACAAATTTCCGTTAACTGCTGGTCCACTTAAACTTTGCCTTTTAATATGACATATTTGAAATAAATAAGAAAGTTGCCTAATTATGGTGGCCTATACTGCCTGCCAGTGGTGGATTATAATAAGGATGTTTGGGTCAGCAGCCCGGGGCCGACCTGAATGCCCACATACTGCGGTGGGGCACAGAAGCACATAGTTCCCTGCCCCGCCGCCTATCACCACAATAGGCTTCAGGCCTAGTAAGCCTGAGGCCTATGTAGTAGTAAAAGGCCAGCGCAGGTGTGCGTGATGACATTAAGCGCGCGCCTGTACTGGGGCGCAGGGCTTTGATGTATGCACGCCTGCCTCACCATCACGGACACAGGTAAGTATTAGCCATTAGTATTTTTTTTTTTGTGTGCCAACTTTGGGGGGGGGGGGGGGGGCCAGAGCAGGTCATATTACTGCAGGACAGTGGGGGAAAATGATTATATGGGGCAAATTACTTAATAGAGGCAGTGTGGGGGCAAATTACTACATGGGGGGGCAATGTGGTGGACATTACTATATGGGGCAATGTGGGGGACGTTGCTATTGGGGAGGCACTGTAGGGGCCTTTCTATTACAGGACATATTAGGGGACATTATTTTTGGGTACACTATTAAGGTATTACCTGGAGCACAATATAGGATGTAATTATTACTGGGGCACTCTAATAGGGACTTTATAACTGCTGTAGACACTATATGGATCTTTGGGATAGTTTATCAAACTGGTATAAAATAGAACTGGCTTAGTTGCCCATATTAACCAATCAGATCTCGCCTTTCATTTTTGATAGCTCCTTTGTAAAATGAAAGGTGGAATCTGGTTGCTATGAGTAACTTAGCTAGTTTTACTTTACACCAGTTTGATAAATAACCCCATTATGTCTACTGGGGTCACTATTTTTTTTATCTGTATAATACCTGGGACATTGGGGAGCACAGCATTGGGAGTGGCAGCAGGATAACTTTGTTGGGACATTGAGAAATCTATTGTGTCTGTGTAACAAACTCTGTAGAGACGAGATGCAGCTGAAAGAATTTGTCATGGTGGTCTGGGTCAGACGCAGGAGAAGAGGAAAGAGAAGGTCTACATGACAGGAGATGTCACTGGATGTTAGAGGTATGTGGTGCTGTATTCTCCTCAAAGTCTTTTGTATTATAATCCTATGCATTTTAAATTTGGCAAATTTGTAACAGCCCAGATAACCGTGATAACTTTCTGTGTACAGATAACTTAGTAGATGTTCCCTGCAGTCCTATGTAACACCCCACATAACATCTGTACTCAGAGTTATGAGATGGTAGAGGTATGATTCCTGGCACCCCTGCCAATCCGCTGTTTGAGGAGACCGCGATGTTCCAGTGAGCGCCGCAGCCTCTTTGCTCCTTACCAAGCACAGCGCTGTCCATTTGATAGCACTGTGCTTGGTATTGAAGCTCAGACCCAATCACTCAGATGGGACAGAGCTGCACCTAGACCATGTGAAGGATGAATGTGACGTCATATGGCCTAGGAAGAGACTGTGGCGCTCACGAAGCACCGCAGCCTCTTCATACAGAACTAAAATGGAGGGAGGGGCCCGAGTTGGGTAGACAGCCCGGGCCTATCATGCTGCCTGCAATAAGCTATACTATTCTGACCAAAATTAGTGAAATTGTATTAATCACAAGGGGAAGAACATTGAAAGGCGGCATACATACTGTTGGCTGAACCAGCATGATTTGCTGCTACAACAGTGTCATCAGGGGGGCCCTGCACAGCAGAGTATGAATGACTGGGGGACACAAGATCTGCTCCTCTTCCCTGTGAGGTATAGCTTGGTGTAGCAGCATAGGCCTCAAATACAGTAATATAGCCAAGTGCATGTGAGAGAATAGAACACCAGGGATGTTTTAAATACTTTGCACTTTACGGCATGTAGGACACACCATATTAATTGATTTTAAATGTCATATTAACAGCTACGTTTTGGTGGTGGTTCCCAGCAATCAGACATTTATCATCTATTTAGCACTTTCACACAGTCAGTATTTGATGAGTATTTCTCATCAATATATGCGAGCCAAAAACCAGGACATAAATCATAGGAAATAAAGAGCTGCATGGACATGACCACGTGACCACAGCCCAGAATGGAACATAAGTGAGCAATAAAGGTAAACAAAATACATTACAAAAGTACGGCCTGCCTTCATAAATGGCCATCATGTTAGGGTTAAGGGTTGCCCATTTTTGGACACTTCACTCTTCATAATAGAGTGTTGGCAGAAAATAGAACTATTCTGAAAGGGCGATTCAGAGAAAACAATCCCAGGTCTATTTATATCGGCTCACAAATTCAGCTTTTCTTTTGGGTCGTTTATTTATAACATTCCCAACAAAACCTTCTTTCACGCAGCCTCTGAACACGTTAAAAATCCCTATGAGCCCCTCTGACGTGGGACTATAACAAAGGTCTATTCAGTTTCCTCTATTTATTAATATTCCAGCCACTTACTGTATAATGTACCAATGACTAATATCACACAAACACTTCGCATCCTGAAATGTAACTACTAAGGCTACTTTCACACTAGCGTTCGGGTTTCCGTTCGTGAGCTCCGTTTGAAGGAGCTCACGAGCGGACCCGAACGCAGCCGTCCAGCCCTGATGCAGTCTGAATGGAGGCGGATCCGCTCAGACTGCATCAGTCTGGCGGCGTTCAGCCTCCGCTCCGCTCGCCTCCGCACGGACAGGCGGACAGCTGAACGCTGCTTGCAGCGTTCGGGTGTCCGCCTGGCCGTTCGGAGGCGTGCGGATCCGTCCAGACTTTCAATGTAAGTCAATGGGGACGGATCCGTTTGAAGATGCCACAATGTGGCTCAATCTTCAAGCGGATCCGTCCCCCATTGACTTTACATTGAAAGTCTGGACGGATCCGTCCCAGACTATTTTCACACTTAGCTTTTTTTTGCTAATATAATGCAGACGGATCCGTTCTGAACGGAGCCTCCGTCTGCATTATTATGAGCGGATCCGTTCAGAACGGATCCGCCCGAACGCTAGTGTGAAAGTAGCCTTATTAGAACCACACGTCATAAAAATACACTCTATCCTGTGGTCATATCATTTATGGCTTTGGTGGACAAATACAAGTACCAGGAAAGCAGCATAGAAATGAGGTAATAACATGGGAGCAACAGTTTTTTTTCCTCCACAATCTCAACAAATACGACTATAGTCCATGGACCTACCACAATGTGTCCACCCTCAAAAGACAAATTTAAAACCCCCGCCCCCAGGTCCTGCTAAGCCACTCCCCCGATCCAGTTAGGCCAAGCCCCCTTCCACTGCTCAGCCGACAGGGATTGAAAAAATGAAGGTAAAAATCTACTTCTGTCAGCTGCAAGGTTGGGAGGTGACTTTCTCTCTGCAGCTCACATTTAGATAGCACAGTGCTGCTGTCTTAGAGTGAGTTGTTCAAAAGGACACGCCCAAATCCAGTTATGCCACACCCTCTCCCACTTCTCAGCCGACAGGGATTGAAAAAATTAAGTTAAAAATCTATTTCTGTCAGCTGCAGGGGTGGGAGGGAGGGTGACTTTTTTCCTGCAGCTCACACTCAGACAGCACAGTGCTGTCTCAGAGTGAGCTGTTTAAAAGGGCATCCTTGTGTCCGTCAATGCCCTGCACCAGATGGAGGACAGAGAGTCTGAAAGCTGGACTGTCCGGCCTAAAACTGGACCTCTGGCCACCCTAGGGGCAGGCTGCTGTGGAGGTCACAGTTAAGGGGATGGTACGCTATGGAGGTTAGTGTTAAGGGGCAAAATGCTGTAACGGCCACTGTTAAGGGGGTGGGCACCTTTGGAGATCTCTGTCAAGGGGCTGGAGTGCTATCAAACTCACTGTGAAGAATGCTGTAAAAGGTCAAGGTTAAGGGGGTGGGCTGCTGTGGAGGTCACATTTTAAAGGATGGGGCACTGTGGGAGAAGGGGTCAGTGTTAAGGGATGGGGGGCTGTGGAGGTCACTGTTAAGGGGGCGGGGTGCTGTAGATGTCACTGTTATAGTGGATTTATAGTGGATAGTGTTGAAATCTTTTTACGACACACACAAACATTAAATTAAATTAAATTAAATATACCCGAGCGAAGCCGGGTCCTTCAGCTAGTGCAATATAAGCTACAAGCATGTTATAGAGCAGGAGCTGAGCAGATTGATATATAATTGTATGGGAAAAGATTCAGTAAGGCTACTTTCACACTAGCGGCAGGACGGATCCGTCCTGCCGCTATTTTGCCGTGCCGCGTGGACCGCCGCTCCGTCCCCATTGAGCTGTATGTCCGACTTTTTAGTCTGGCAGTCTCTCACTGTGTACTGCGCCGGAGCTCCGCCCCCGTCCTCATTATAGTCAATGGGAACGGAGTGGCAGGACGGATCCGACAGGGTGAACAGCCTGTCGGATCTGTCCTGCCGCTAGTGTGAAAGTACCCTAAAACGTGTTTTATTCATTTATATCCCTGCTCATTCTGGGCTTTAAAGTCCAGGAGTCAGTCCTATCAGTGATTGACAGCTACCTCTGTATACACAGTCACAGAGGATAAAGCAATAGAAGTGAAAACTGAATATTTTCCCATAAAACTATACAATCTGCTCAGCTCCTCCTGCTCTATAACATGCTGCCTGCAGCTCAGACACCATGTTCATCGTGACAGTTTCCCTTTAAGGAAGCTGCCTGGGAATTTACAAAGCCTTCACGGAAACAAAGGGATTTATAAAAAACAAAGGGCTCATGCACATGACCGTATGTATTTTGCGGCTGACAAAAAATGGATCTGCAAAAGAATACAGAGACGTCCGTGTGCATTCCGTATTTTGCAGAATGGAACAGCTGGCCCCTAGTAGAACAGTACTATCCTTGTCCGTAATGCGGACTTCCGTTTTTTTTTTTTTGCGGGCCCATACAGTCCCCAAATAAAAACGGAACAGACAGGGAAAGAAAATACATTTGATTGCATTAGCCCTAAAGCTTTACTCACCTTCTACAGTTCTCTCCGTCTCAGAGCTGTGGGTTTGGCCCCAGGGGCGTCCAATCCCTGGTGGATTGGAAGTGATGATGATCGTTCCGTTACAACGAGGATTGGACCTGCAGTGCCGGAATGCCGGGACCTCAGGCGAGCAAAGCTTTATTCTTTGTTTTATAATCCTACTTCCGTACAGAGTTGGTGCTCAGGCGCCTCTGGCCTCTTATATACCACCCATGACAAACACAAGGGGGTACAATCACTAATTAGGTCTAAAATGTAGACCACATAAACTAGGGTAGATGGCCTGAAGATGCACCAAATTTGTCACAGTGGCTCATGCTGGATGATAAATTTGGTACATGGCTAGACGCTTTTTGTCTTATTTTGTGCCAAAATTTGGATAAAAATGTTGTCAACGTTTTTTGTTCCATCCTATCCTCTGGATAGGTGATCAGTATCTGATCGATGGGGGTCTGACACTTGGGACCCCTACCTATCAGCTGTTAGAGAAGACACCAGAGCTCCTGTGAGCGCCACATTCTTCTCCATGCTTACCAAGCACAGCACATTTGTACAGCTGCTGTGCCCTTCCCCTACCTGCCCGCCCCTTTACCGCCTTTGCCATGCCCACAATTTTAGACCTGGCGTGAACAGGGAGAAGTCGCAGATCGCGCTAATTTAGGCATATTTCAGAATAATAAATGACCCCCATAGTCTCTTCAGTTCCTTATTACAGAGCTGTACAGCCATAAACCCTCCGAGAAGTACTGGTTCTAACAAAATTTCTCCGCAATATGCCATTTCTCTAGATAATTTTATCATCATTTACACCAAAAACGGTGCAAATGGTGACTGAAAGCTACGCCAGCAGCAAGCTAGAGAAGATTTTATTCTGGTGCATGTGCCATGGGAGGCACATAGTTTATGCCTCCTCCAGCAGTGCAGGGCCCTTCAAGATGATGTAGCACACATCACTCTTGAAAAATCAGGTCCATATTCTCCCCACAGATAAGAGGTCAATGCCTCCAACAGTCCCAAATGTACTGGGTTTATCCTGAATTTTCAGAGACAATCCCAGCAAATTTGGCTTGCCAGCTCAAAAATGGGTAGAATTTATACAAACCTGCACAAATGTTGGGTGTTCCCTGCCAGGTGTGGGCCCAGTGACGGGTCTTAAAGGGGTTTATCTGGGAGAAGGTATGGATGCTCTATCCTCAGATTTCAGATCTGATGGGGACCGACACCCAGGGCTCCGCCAATCAGCTGTCAGTAGAGGCCGGGCACTCTGTGAGCACTGCAGCCTCTTTCTAGTCCAGTGGTGTCACCGTACATCAGTCACGTGGCCTACTTGCAGCTCAGCCCCATTCAAGTCAATAGGGCTGAGCTGCATTACCAAGCACTGCCGCTATACAATGTACAGGACTGTGCTTGGTAAGCTGCCGGAAGGCCACAGCGCTCACCAGGGCTCCGGTTAGTGCCGCAGTTTACTTAAACAGCTCGGTGGGGGTGCCGGGACTTGGACTCCCTCCAATGTGATAATGATGGCCTATCCTGAGGATAGAAAAGAAGTATTGTGGAGTCGCACTCACCACAACTTGTGGTCATCCGGAATGCAACAGCCTACCTGGAGTCCTAGATCCATCAGGGCTCGTGAATGAGGATAGGTCATCATTATTTTTTTCAGGATAACCCCTTTAAATGCCCAAATGTACATTAATGTGTATCTCTATGGCTAAGTTTATACAGTATGTCACAGATTTACATGCTGGTTTCATCTGTGAGTAAATCCGCAAAGAAATGTGTTGCGGATTTCACTGCAGATCTATAACAAAATTAAAAGTAAGCCATACAACATTGACTTCAATGTGAAAAAATCTGCACGCAGTCTGCAAAGAACACAGATTACAGAATACCTGACCTTGTTCACAATGGCATCCCAATCACCGTGCAGCGCTCACTTTTCCGGAAATTAAAGATGAGCTCTGATTGGTTGGCAACCAAGCCACTATTTTTGACAGACCATTCCGATAAATGAGGCCTAGAGTGTTTAGTTATGGGGACGCAAGCAGAACATGTCATTCCAGCATCCACACTTTGAATGTAGTCTTGCAGGATGTGCAATAATGAGAAAGAAGGTGATCTTACTGTGAAGAAATGTCATATATTCGTACCCAACGAATCCACTCTGCTTACAAAGGCGCACACTGTGCTCCTAATATTCACTGTAGCTGTGTGGGTGTCTATGAAAGATCTTCTAAATATGAGCGCTACTTGGAAAGGTCACCTTCTTGGAGCTAGTTTACGCTTCCGGAAGCTGGAGGCTAGCCATGCCCATACATGACCTTTCCTAATTTCTTCAAATACAAGTTTAGTTCACTGCCAAGAGAAGCCAAGCCAAGACTTCCCAGCATAGATTATACACCGGCTTGTTCATCCCACGATGGAGACGGGCAGAATTCATGATGCAGTTTGTTCAGATTTCTTCTGCCTTGCAAAACCTGAAGAGAGAATATTCCCATCCTAGTTTGGTGTTATTTGTGCACTACAATAAACTATTGTATTGAAGAAGGGTCCCCCGCCCAATCATTTTTATCATCAAGTCTTAAAGGGGTTGTCCAGTTTTTTGTTTTTAATTTCCCGCCGAGGCATGCGGTAGCTGTGGAGGAATCCATCACTCCATGACTCCCTTCACTGCACTTACAGTCCTCATCTGTCACTTCTGCACGGACAGGGCCACATACACCACTGCAGCTAGTCACTGCTAGCCTCAATGGTAACATGTCCCGAGCGGCATATCACTGATGTGTCACGTACCAATAGGGAACATGCCATTGGCCAGAGCAGCGCACATGACCCTGTCCATGTAGAAGTTGACAGATGGAACGCCCAGTTGTAGAGAGAAAGCAGAGCCCCTAGGTGTAACGGCAACGCCCTCGTTGCTCCTAGAGGCTAATTTGCAGATATTAAAACATCCTTTTTCTCAGCAGTGCGGACACATAGGAACATGGGACCAAGACAGATGTCTTCCGCTGCCAAGCGCACATGTAACAG
Organism: Bufo gargarizans; assembly: GCF_014858855.1. Classification (NCBI taxonomy): domain Eukaryota; kingdom Metazoa; phylum Chordata; class Amphibia; order Anura; family Bufonidae; genus Bufo; species Bufo gargarizans. The sequence continues at coordinate 72,230,240 of NC_058086.1, read as the reverse complement.
GTCAGCCAGTGTCATAGGTGCAAATCTGCTGACAGATGCCCTTTAAAGAGGACTGTCACCACTTCTTACATGTCTGTTTTAGTAACGACTTGCATTTCCCATGCAATAACAATTTTAAAAACCATAGACAATATGGAAACACATAATAAGAACACAAATTGACTTAAAATCGGATGTATTTTATTAAGCTGAACACATCTGCTGGTAGATATTGACACATGGAACATAAGTCATTGTTAACCACACATACAAACAGAAACAAATATTATCTTGTAAAATCTTGTGAATATTGAAAAAAAGCAAAGAGTGATAAACATAAAATAGTAGGTTAGAGGTTTTGGAAAATGCTTGTAAAAATTATTTAAAAGGGGTTGTCCAAGTTATATAAAAACTCTGGCTGTCCCAGTAAACTGCCTAAAATAATGAATGGATGCTCACCAGTTTTCTCCTCTGTTAAGGTGCATTCAGACGCACCAATAATTGTCCAGATTATCAGGAACGGTTATTCCCAAGCATCTGGCCGTCTACATGTGCTGCTGATCACCCAATGACCAAGCGAAACACTGGTTCATTGGGTGATCCTCGTGCAGGCACCACCGATCATGGCTTCTGAGCAGCAGATTGTGCTGTCTAAACAGAGGTCTGCTGCTCAGAAGCCATGATTCTGTATGAGGATGAATACAGTGAAGGACATCGCTGCATGTAAATACAGCAGTCTCCTTCACTGAACGAGCAGCCGACTGTCGGGAAGGAACGCTTCCATTGCCCTGTGTGAACCCAGCTTTACTTCCTGCGCTGCGCTCCAGTCCTCACCGCTGCTCTTTCATTTTCTGACTGCAGCGGTGATGTTGTGCTCACATAGGTCACCGCTGCAGTCAATGACTGGCCTGAACAGAAACGTCGCGTGCACGGCTAAGGCCAGGGATTGGCTGCAGCAGTGACCTGTGCACAGATCTTCACTGCTGCAGTAAGGATGAGGACGTCAGCAGTGGGAAGACTGGAGCGCAGAGCTTGAAGAAACATGGAAGACAGGTTATTTGTTATTTTAGGCCATTTACAGGGGTTGCCCGAGTTTTTACATTACTCGGACAAACCCTTTAAGGGTCCATTCACATGTCCGCAATTCTGCGGAACGGAATTGCGGACCCATTCATTTCTATGGGGCCACATGATGCGCTGCCTGGATCCGGAAATGCGGATCCGCACTTCCGGGTCCGCATTTCCGTTCCCGAAAAAAAATTGAACATGTCCTATTCTTGTCCGCAATTGTGGACAAGATTAGGCATATTCTATTATAGTGCCGGCGATGTGCGGTCCTCAAAATGCGGAATGCACATTGGCGGTGTCCGTGTTTTGCGGATCCGCAAAACACATAGGGATGTGTGGATGGACCCTAATTCACACAAAAGGATAAGTGGATGCTGTATACGTCACTGCTGGTAGTTCACAACGGCTGGCATACTACATGAGTCTGGCATTAGTTTTCACTTATTGTAGTTCTTACTCCATAATGAGTCCTATTTGGTAGGAAGAGGTTGGAGATTAAGAAAAAATGACCTGATTTTCCTTGCATTAGTTAAGAGAAGGTGGTCTCTGTTACAGTCACATCTGGACGCAGTGATGAGCACCTACACGGAGAGTCTCTTGCCAAGCCTACTGATTTCCTTACGCAATGTGTAATACTCAGTTTCTCCCGTATTACAAGGGAACTGAACATTTACTACTAGGTTTCCCGCTGATTACAGCTGATCATCAGAGGTTCAGCAGCAGACCCCAGAACACCATGAAACTCTTAGGCCCCTTTTCAGACGGGCGATTTTTATGTTTTTCACGCATCACTTGTGCGTTGGATAAAAATCACAGCATTGTCTATATTGTGCGTTTTTCACGCAATGCAGGCCCCATAGAAGTGAATGGGGCTGCGTGAAAATCGCATTGCATCTGCAAGCAAGTGCGGATGCAATGCGATTTTTACAGATTGTTGCTAAGGAGATGATGTTAATAAATAGGGATGAGCCCCGGGACCCCATTAAAATCCATTTTCTTTATTATTTTCCATTATAACATGGTTCCACTATAACATAGTTATAATGGAAAATAGCAGCATTCTTTAATACAGAATGCTAAGTAAAATGTCCATTGAGGGTTAAAAAATAATAAAAAAAATACTCATCTCATCCACTTGATCGCGCAGCCGTTATCGTCTTCTTTCAGGACCTGCAAAAGGACCTTTGATGACATAATTGCGCTCACCACGTGGTGAGTGTGGTGATGTCAGCGCAGGTCCTGCTGAATGAGGATAGAAGGTTCTACTATCTTCATTCAGCAGGATCTGCACTGACGTCACCGCTCTCACCATGTGGTGAGCGCGATGACGTCAGCGCAGGTCCTTTTGCAGGTCCTGAAAGAAGAGGAAAGAAGACTATAACGGCTGCGCGATCAAGTGGATGAGGTGAGTAATTATTATTATTTTTTTTAACCCTCAATGGACATTTTACTTAGCCTTCTTTAATACAGAATGCTATTATTTTCTATTATAACCATGTTATAATGGAAAATAATAAAATCTACAGAACCCAGAACCCAAACCCGAACTTAAGGGAAGAAGTCCGGGTTCGGGTCTGGGTACCAACTTTCAGTTTTTTAATCACGCGCGTGCAAAACGCATTAAAACGCTTTGCACTCATGTGGAAAAAACTGAATAATGCAACGCAATCGCAGAAAAATTGCGTGCGAACTCGTGCGGGTTTCCCTGAACCCGCCCGCAATGCATCTGGACTGAATCCGACATGCTCGTCTGCAATGGGCCTTAGGCCTCTGTCACACGAGCGTGATGGATTGGCTCCGGATGCGTTCAGTGAAACTCGCACCATTTTGCAAGCAAGTTCAGTCAGTTTTGTCTGCGATTGCATTCAGTTTTTTTTGCGCGGGTGCAATGCGTTTTGATGCGTTTTTCAAGCGCGTGATAAAAAACTGAAGGTTTACAAACATCTCTTAGCAACCATCAGTGAAAAACGCACTGGTTCCGCACTTGCTTCCGGATGCAATGCGTTTTTTTTTTTACTGAAGCCCCATTCACTTCTATGGGGCCAGGGTTGCGTTAAAAATGCAGAATACAGAACATGCTGCTTTTTTTATGAAACGCAGAACTGATGCGTGAAAAAAAGAAACCACTCATGTACACAAACCCATTGAAATTAATGGGTCAGGATTCAGTGCGGGTGCTATGTATTCACGTCACGCATTGCACCCGCGCGGAAAACTCGCTCATGTAATAGGGGCCTTAAAGTGTAACGGTCAGTCTTTTTTTTATTTTTGTAATGTGTAGGGGCAGTGATACTGAAATTTTTTTGTAATATACTTTAATTACTGAAATCGTACATTTCCATTAGAAAAATAGCTGTAAAGTGGCCCATTTTGAGCCTTAGCGACGCTCCTCTGTCTTCTGTTTACATAACTGCGGAGACATGCTCAACACTGACTGTTATGTAAACAAAAGTGGCCCATTTTGAGCTAAGGCTCAAAATGGGCCACTTTACAGCTATTTTTCTAATACAAATGTTCAATTTCAGTAATTAAAGTATATTACAAAAATGGTCATTATCACTGCCCCTACACATTACATTTTTTTTTTTTTTTTTTTTTTTTTATAGTTACACTTTAAAACAAAGAGGCTGTCTAAACTGGACAACCTTTTTTACATTAACCCTTGTGATAGAACAAGTGCACAGTTCAAGTTTTGTGTGTCTGGAGCCTGGGACCAGAAAGTGATGAGCAGGGACTGGAGTAGCGCTGGAATGGCAGCGGTGGGAGATCGATGTGTGGAGTTCGATCGATGTGATTATTTGCGGTCGTTAACCCATTGCATCCTTTTTTTTTAATAAGTGAAAACGATTACCCTAAAAAACTCCTTTGAAGCATAACTCCATTCCAAATCTGAGAATTTATTCACGATACCCCTTACTGATTGCTTCCCATGCACTCACAGAGGTCCTGGATGCTGAGATATGGGCTGCTGTTTGGCAAGGTCCTCACACTGGAAAGCTGATGATTGTTACATGTATTTCATTTCCCTAACATGGAAAGGAAATTCATATATCAGCACCCCGGACTCACGGCATTAATCATATCTACATAGATATTTCCTCCTAACTTCTCACCTTATTGCTGTCAGTGGCACTATTCTGAATTTTGGACTCGTCAGTAACGGTGACTTTATAAAGCCCGGTGTGTCGTGTCTATGGCTAGATTATGCTGGTATCTTGCCCCCCGTGTTCCTCCTCCCTGCAAAATCACAGTGAAAAGGGGTTTGAATGGTGTAGCAGTCCAGCTTGTGCCATGCTGATCCATTCAATGTCTATAGGGTCGATGGAAACATTTATCACTGATGAGGACTGTGGGAAAACCACTTTAAAAGGGAATCTGTCAGCTCCGAAACTCCCCCCAAACTAGAGTAAGCGGTGCATGGTGTAAGTGATGCTGAGTCCGATTAGGTAATTTTTATCGTTATACTCACTTGTGTTCCAACAAACCAGCAAAGTGTACTGAGAGGACTCCTGTGCTCACACACATAATGGAGAGGACTCAAAGTGGAGTCCTCCCAATGTATTTTACTGCTGGTTTGTGGAAGCACAGCGTCAGAACGCAAGCGATTATAAAGACAAAAATTACATGACTGGACTCAGCATCGCTTACACCAGGGATGCCCAACCTGTGGCCCTCCAGCTGTTGTAAAACTACAACTCCCAGCATGCCTGGACAGCCTACAGCAGGGCATGATGGGAGTTGTAGTTTTACAACAGCTGGAGGGCCACAGATTGAGCATGCCTGGCTTACACTATACACCACGTACACTATTTAGGGGGTGTTTTGGAGCTGACAGATTCCCTTGAAAAGACAACACATTCCTAATAATGTAAAATGATCACATTGTAATAATCCAAGTTCAGTGGATGGGTGTGCATCAATCACCACTATATCTTGATCATGAACTGGTCTAGAATTGCAGCGCTTTTAGGCTGTGGCCACACAGTCAGGTTTCCTGATGCAGTTTTGGAAGCCAAGATCAGGAATAAATTAAACTAAACAGGAACAGTAGTATCTAACCTTCTCTACTTTTATGATCCACTCCCGATATTCAAAGCTAAATCAGAAAAACCTGAACATATGACTGTACCTTTAGGCCTAGTTCACACTTCAGTGATTTGGTCAGTGTTGGTCAGTGATTTCTATCAGTCATTGTAAGCCAAAACCAGGTGCGAGTCAAAAAAACACAGAACAGGTTGAAATCTATCCATTCTTCCTTATATCTGTGTAGGCTCCACTTCTGGTTTTGGCTCACGATCACGGATGGCTCATAGGCACGCACCCACCCCAACCATAAAGACGCTGTTACATGCAATATTACAAGATCTGGTCATATGTTATGCATTGAAGCCAATAGCACCCAACTGACACAACTGACTTATAATGCTTCCATCAAGGTTTGTGTTGTCTTGAGGGGTGGGGGGAAAATAGCTCTGCATTTAGGCCTTTTCTTTCAATGAAATCTAAAGTTCTAAATGCAGCCTTCGATACAAAAATTAACACAGACTAAGGCAAAAGGGGCCATAGGAAACGAAGAAAAACAAAAAGCCCAACATACATCTGGTGTAATCACAGTGTCATTTTTTTTGCTGCTTAATAACACGTTAACTTGTTGGCCACAGACATAGTTATTAAGATAAATGATCCAATATTTTAAAGGTTTTAAAGTAACTAAGTAGATCATAGATTAAATGAATTGTATAGACTTCATTTTCTACTGAAAATAACTAATAGGGTTAATGTCCTTTAAAAGGAAAGTAAAGAAGTTACCTGTAATTAAATCTGATGGGCTGGCCATACACATTAGATGTATCGGTTGAACCCACCAGCTTTAGGATAGGCCACATCTACTTTAAAGAGGACCTGTCACCGATTATGACAATGTGAACTAACTATACAGACAGCTAGAATATTTTTCCTAGTGGCTGTGTCTGGTATTACAATTGATTACAGCTTTATTCAAGTGAATGAGACTGAGCTTTTATACCAAAAACTACTAAAACTATAGAGCTGTGCCGTGAATTTTTTTTTTTTATGGTACTGAGGGTGCTAAGTTGATCTAATATTATTGGTCTATGACCGGCTAAGATGAATGCTTGTTCAGCCAACATCTGTCATTCCCGATCTCTTCATAAACATTACCACCTGGCTCCTACAAGCAAGCATGTGTAAGAAGAAGCAGAGGTGCCTCCTTCCAAGCTCCTCTAAGAGCGGCTTATCTTCCTGAGAACAAAGGAATCGGGCAGCTGAAATCCAACTGCCTGATCTTTAGCTCCCTCAACATTTACCATTGGGGGAGAGTTGGTACACCCTCATACACATTCAGGGGCGGACTGGAAACCTAAATTGGCCCTGGAAAAAAAATAACTAAAAGTGGCTCCATGTTGTAGGCGGGTCCATGTAGGAGTGCATCAGATCTCTTGTGCCCGACCGGCATCCGTGAGGAGGGCTTGGACATGGGCCCACTAGGAAATTTCCCTGTAGGGTCTATGGCCAGTTCTCCTGCTGAAATGGACGGGTGTGGCCAACATACATCTAATGTGGGTGACCAGATTATCCCATGGATTGCTCATCCATTTGAAGTCCGGATAACCCAAAATAGACTGCTTACACTGACCATCAATGATCAACACAAGCAAATCTCGAGTGTAAGTTTACGTGTGGAACAATGTTTTTTGTAAAAATAAATCAGAGAATATCTTCTCTGTAATTGTTTTACAAACAACAACACAAATGTGACCATACCTAAGGGTTTTTATTGTTGAAATTTAAACACAGATTTTCATATGATCAAATAATTACCATCTATGTCTATGGCCAAGAAACCATCAAATAAGACCTTTGATGTAACTAGAGAGTTCAACATTTTCAATTAAACTGCTAAATAGCTGCACTGCAGAATATCATTTAACAATATTACTGCTCACTCCGTGAATTTAAACTATAGCACTTACATATGTAAACATAATGTATTATATTGTAACGCACCTCTGCCCATTACTGTTCATCAGTGATATATGACAATTCATGGGTGATATATGGCTGTTTTATCATTCATAAAAAGCTTTGTAATATGTTCTAGGATATGGCTGATATGCTGGGATCAGGGTTATGCATATCACTAGCATAGGGTTGCTTTGTATGTATACTTTGTTTCCTATGTTTTTTTTATATATTTTTATACATATATATAGCATTTTTTAAAATTTGTAAATATATATTTACATGGAGAAAAAGAAGTGAAAAGGTTTGATCTCATTAAAGGGGTTGTCCAGCATTGGGTTTCCAAAAACACACTTGTCCATGGACTGTGTCTGGTACTGCAGCTCAGCCCATTCAGGCTTGGACTGGCCCACAGGGGTACAGGTGAATCCCCCGGTGGGCCCCTCAGCAAGGTGGGCCCCTTGTCTTCCACCCCCTGCGCAAGTGGTAGACTTACTGCATTACATATAGATCGGCAGTGTACAGCACCTCAACCAGCTTATGTTGATATAAAAAAAACTGGGTATAATACTTAGGAAATTACCCAGTTTATTATTATAGACACATTATTATAGAGATGACTTATAGGTACAGAGGCAGGACAGCCAGTGCCCTCCTTTCCCAGGGACCTATGTTCTCAAAGTTGCTTCAAGGACCCCATAATTAACCATCTTCTAGCGTCTTGCTGCTGTCTGCTGCTGTGTGAGGAGGTAATATTTGGATGTATCCATATGGTGGGGCCCCAAAATAAATTTTACTAGTGTGCCCTAGACAGCCCAGTCCGACACTGACCCCATTTACTTGAATGCTGCAACACAAGACACGGTCAATACACAAGCTGGACTATTCCTCAAAAAAGCAATTTTTGGAGAACTCATTTATATATGGAATCTGGAGTTACCGTAAAAGTAGATCTGATCTGTTAGAACATGTAAAATAAATCAAATAGAAAATAACCACATTGTGATTTAAAAGGGGTATTTCAGGATTTTAATATTGATAGCCTATCCTCAGGATAGGCCATCAATATCTGACTGGCAGGGGTCTGACACCCTGCACCACTGCCGATCATCTATTCCAGAGTAGCTCCGGGGTCATAACTAAACAGCTACATCCACTGTGTAGAGGATGGTTACTGCAGAACTGCTATGCCATCAATATTAAAATCCTGGAATACTCATTTTAATAGTAAGAATAACCCGTTAACACAAAGCCTCTTTAATAGAAAGACAAAATGAAATAGTTCCACTTATTAGCAGCCAGGAAGCGAAAAGCTGGATGTTGATGATATTTATTGCACACAACAACCATGGGGAATCTTTTCCACTAGATCACTTCATCATCACTCATGTCCCAGATCTAAAAAGAGATCAGTAATAAGGAAGAATTAATAACATAATAACATATAATATAAAGCAAACATTTTATAAAGAGGCAAAAAGGTAGGAACACACAGTGCCCACCTGGGGTGACCAATGGATGCAAAATTTAACTGGTTATAAATTATAAGGGTGGTCCTACAGACAACATAAATTATAAATTGATGCATGCATCAAGAAATTAATCAGAAGGGTCAGTCTGCGAAACTCCCGATGACCACAAGAGCAAAGTGGCCACATCAAGTTTTACCAGAAAACAGGAGGACCAGGGCCGGGATGGGGAGGGAGATGGAAAGGACCAGGGCATGGATGGGGAGGGAGATGGAAAGGACCAGAGCCGGGATGGGGAGGGAGGTGGAAAGGACCAGGGCACGGATGGGGAGGGAGGTGGAAAGGACCAGGGCACGGATGGGGAGGGAGGTGGAAAGGACCAGGGCACGGATGGGGAGGGAGGTGGAAAGGACCAGGGCACGGATGGGGAGGGAGGTGGAAAGGACCAGGGCACGGATGGGGAGGGAGGTGGAAAGGACCAGGGCACGGATGGGGAGGGAGGTGGAAAGGACCAGGGCACGGATGGGGAGGGAGGTGGAAAGGACCAGGGCACGGATGGGGAGGGAGGTGGAAAGGACCAGGGCACGGATGGGGAGGGAGGTGGAAAGGACCAGGGCACGGATGGGGAGGGAGGTGGAAAGGACCAGAGCACGGATGGGGAGGGAGGTGGAAAGGACCAGGGCACGGATGGGGAGGGAGGTGGAAAGGACCAGGGCACGGATGGGGAGGGAGATGGAAAGGACCAGGGCACGGATGGGGAGGGAGATGGAAAGGACCAGGGCACGGATAGGGAGGGAGATGGAAAGGACCAGGGCACGGATGGGGAGGGAGATGGAAAGGACCAGGGCACGGATGGGGAGGGAGATGGAAAGGACCAGGGCACGGATGGGGAGGGAGATGGAAAGGACAAGGGCACGGATAGGGAGGGAGATGGAAAGGACCAGGGCACGGATGGGGAGGGAGATGGAAAGGACCAGGGCCAGGATAAGGTGGAATTGACCAAGGCAGATATGGGGATGGAAAGTTCAATGTTGGCATGAGGATGGAGGGACCAGGATTGGGATAGGATGGGGAGCAGAAAGGCCAGGGCCAGGATAGGGGAGGTAAGAACCAGGACTGGGACTGTGAAAGGAACACAGCTTGGAAGGAGAAAGAGCAGTTAGTTTGGGGAAGGAACAGATCCATTTCAGACACAGAATTTGGAACAGAGGTGGGGTGGAGATTATAGAACTATGCATTGTGGATGTCCTGAATATCACAATATACAAATAAATCACTTATATTAGATTGATTCTTGGTTGGGAAATCTGGAGAACATTTTTTTTTTGTTTTGCTTGTTTTTTTCATTGCAGTTCTTGTCCATGGGTTGTGTCTGGTATTGTAACTCATTCTCATTTAAGTGAATGGAGCCAAAATACTAGACACAGTAAAACGGTCTCTGGAAAACCCTTATTTCTAGTGCAAAAAGTCATATACAATTATCTGCAATTCACTCATATACTTTTATTATCAGAAATGCTCCTGATCTAAGAAGCTATGTGCAGTTAGTGAATAGCAGGCGGAGGAAATCACAATTCCTCATGGTTACCCTTGGAGCCTTTCGGCAAACTCTAGACTGTGGTGCAACACATGTCCGACAATAAAACAGTAAAAACCAGGCCTTCGTATGTCAAATATTTATGTTACCAAGGGCAATGTTTAATTTAGACGCCGGTTACATATACAATTAATGACAATATAGCTTTTGATGAGAAACAGCCACTTAAAAGTAGGATGCAAAAGAACATGGAGTGAACATTAAACTTCCAGACACATGTTCCTACCCATATTCTTATGTCTACACAACCTGTTCATATTAATAAGATCCACGCCCCAAAAGAGCACCAACCGGATCTCCTTCCTGGTCTACAGCCGTTAGTAAAAACAAACAAACGTCATTCTCTTTGTGTTCCATCTAAAAAGCAATTTGGGTATCCGGCAACAATCCATGATGAAGAGAACAATACACCCGCAGAGGCTGTTTGCTTTCCCAATTATTAAAAGGGAAGGATAGATTGTCCCGTAATTGACTCTACGAGACTTTGCCAAAGAAAACACAAGAAAATGTCAAGCTGGTCAGTTGGCTCGGAGACTTGACAAACACCTATTGTTTTACTGATAACAATTCCAAGTCATAGAACAAGGTGAATGAAACGGACGTTTACGCAACCAAGATCCCAACGTAAAGAAAAGGCTCCTGGTGAGGGGCAGGATATCAAAACAAAAGGACTACTGCACATAGAGCACCATTCATTCTTAGACATTTGATTATGGCTTTAGGTGGGTATAAAACCAGTATGAGTAACCAGAGAACACCATCAGTGATGATCAGAGAGCTGATGGCGAATTCAATCAATCTTGGCGGGATCTGACGACAATCTAATTTAGTGGTTTCCATATGGTACATTGGTAAATCAATGAAAGGATACCCTTTTGGCTAATAAAACCTGTAGCTAAAGCAGAGTAGTTGTGACATACTTATGCATGAGGAAGGTATTGCTGTGGAGTAAGTGCGGCTGCTATCCCTATAATGGAGACACTGGGGCATCTAACAAAGAAGCATAGAAAAAAAAATTCAAGCAGCATTGTAAGCATGCCAAAAATACTGGATCGGCAAGCGGATTACCCCCCCATAGAATTCGGTGGAGCTAATTTGCAGCTTTTCTGAGAGGAATCTGCTGCAATAATGAACATGCTGTGGAATTTATTATCGCCATCGCACTCAGCATATTGTACTCATTAATTTCTGGAACAGGGTATAAAAAATTATTCACATGCATTGGTGGTGGGACATCAGAAGATTCTGCCAGGATCTAGGCGCTAAAATCTTACAGTATTTTTTCAAGTTTGAACATGGCCACATGTAATGTAGAATAGACGGAAAATGAAGCAATCAGCGACAGGATATAATTACTGGACATTAAGCAGGTTTTATATTAGAACACATTTTAATTGGTTGCATCCTCGGGATAGGCGATCAATATCTTAATGGTGGGGGGGTCTGACACCCAGTTGATCAGCTGACCGCAGATCAGCTGTTCCAGAGTAACTCCGGCTGCAGACATACACAGATCCATCCACTTTGTATCGGACACAGCTAGTTACAGCAGCACTGCTCCCACTGAACAGCGGCGCTGCAGTAACCAGTAACGTCCACGATGGACGGAGCTAACAGCTCCAGAGCTACTGCAGAACAGGTAACTGGCAGGGATGCGGGGTTAGATATTGATATTTATATAGAGGAATGGAAAATTACCAGTGTGAGACCAGAGACAACAGATCAAGGGATCCTAGGAGCTCAACTGCATGGGACCTAGGTAAGTAGGGATCTGCAGTAACCATGCACGGCCACTACATGGTGGATGGAGCTGTGTAGTTCTGATACCTGGTTCCGGATCGGCAGGATCAAACTGCAGTTGATCTGATATTGATGACTTCTCCTGAAGATAGGTCATCAAACCTTGGGTGGGAGAGGACAAAAGGAATAACAATGACCCTTACATAAATCCCCCCCCCCCCACTGAATATCTGCTCTATGTAATGTTACATGCAGGTATATATATATATAACTATTTCTGTTACTCCTGTCAGCTTCATTGTCCTTTCTTCTGCCAGAGAGTTAATTGTAGACACTGCTGACATAATGAGCTATATAGGGATGCACAACTATCCCAGAGGGAGGTATATACTGTACAGTGATTGCAGTGAAATCTGAGAATAAGGCTCAGACGTACGAACACGCATACAGCTTCAGGTATTAACCCTTTGGAGAAGACTCGTAGCCTACTTCATGTAACTGGTGCATACAGATCCACTGACTTCTGCTGCTGCCAGGGGACATGTGGCATTAATGACATATTGCTGGAGCGGACGAAGAGGGTCTGCTCCTAAATTTGGCTCATAGTGAAATTTGAGCAGTGTGACAATTATGGAAATAAAGGAGACATACAATTACACTCCAGACAAAACCGATCCTTATCTATTATTCCTCTATAGAAGCTAAGAGCTTTGGATTACTGTACTCACCACGTTAGTCAAATAAACCGTATTTACTACAGATATGATCTTAAGACTGAAGTCTATACTGTGCAAACATCCTGGACTGGAGAGTAAGAGCCGCAGACTGGGTTACAAGAGTTCACCATCATCAGATGGGGAGGGCAATTCATTATATTGTTGTATGTACAATGGAGGTGTGTATACAAGTCAGGGTGTTATTATAAACCAGGGGTCTCAAACATGTGGCCCCTGAGGCAATTATCTGAAGCCCGCATCTGCCGCGAGGCAAGATAAGCATGAGGCGAGATGAGACGGCGGCTGGACTGTCTCTGGGGGGACAAAAGCTTACTGCGGGCCTCCCATCCCCACCATTCAGCCACTAGACCACTTATAATTGCACAGGGATAGTGCTAAAGGGAGGCACTGCATGGGCATTATAAACACTGGGAGCATTACAAGGGGTCTTTATAAATACTGTGTGCTCCCTGCTGCCGCCGAAATACAATAATACACTGGTATGATCTATACCAGTGTATTACTGTATTGCGGCGGCAGCAGGGAGCGCACGGCGTCATAGCAACCAATGACGCCGTGCGCTCCTGCTCTCAGCAGGAATCCAGCCCGTGGTTCCACGGACTGCTCACGGCCGTGTGCATTCGGCCTAAAGCTGTGGTCTGCTCTCACTACCTTCATTGGAAGCTGTCTGGCACAAGGAAAGGTATGGAGTAGGCTTGGCATGCATGTTGGTACCTGCATCCCCTGTAAGTAATGGAGGCCATTATGGCACCAAAAATGGTAAAATGCAGAGTGGACCCAGCATGCATGTGGATCCAACACTTCCTGAACTTTATGGCGCATAACAGGTAATATTTAGTGTTAGGACCCATCTTACAGAGATCGCCTTGACGGTCGGCAGACAGGCTCAGATGGTTTTGTACAAAATGCATTTGCCAAGCATCTCACTTTATAAATAAGCGTAGCATTAGCTCTATAATATTTTTTGTGACTATGGCATTATTGTACTTTATCTGATATGCAGGGTGCTGTTGCATTGTCCTTTTTTTCTTCATGAGGGATCGGTCCTGTCAAACTAATGTAATCAGTTTCTATGAGGAGGCAAGTTCTAGACTTGACAACGGCGAATCGATTGATGTGGTATATCTGGACTTCTCCAAAGCATTTGACACTGTACCAAATAAAAGGTTAGTACATAAAATGAGAATGCTCGGACTGGGAGAAAATGTATGTATGTGGGTAAGTAACTGGCTCAATGATAGAAAACTGAGGGTGGTTATTAACGGTACACACTCAGATTGGGTCACTGTCACTAGTGGAGTACCTCAGGGGTCAGTATTGGGCCCTATTCTCTTCAATATATTTATTAATGATCTTGTAGAAGGCTTGCATAGTAAAATATACATTTTAGCAGATGACACTAAACTGTGTAAAGTAATTACCACAATAGAGGACAGAGGACAGTATACTGCTACAGACGGATCTGGATAGATTGCAGGCTTGGGCAGAGAAGTGGTAGATGAGGTTTAACACGGACAAATGTAAGGTTATGCACATGGGAAGGAATAATGCAAGTCACCAGTACATACTAAATGGTAAACCACTGGGTAACACTGACATGGAAAAGGACCTAGGAATTTTAGTGAACAAACTAAGCTGTAAAAACCAATGTCAGGCAGCTGCTGCCAAGGCCAATAAGATAATGGGTTGCATCTTTACTGCCACTTTACAAATCACTAGTCAGGCCACACATGGAGTACTGTGTACAGTTCTGGGCTCCTGTGAACAAGTCGGACATAGCAGAGCTGGAGAGGGTTCAGAGGAGGGCAACTAACGTAATAACTGGAATGGGGCAGCTAAACTACAGTACCCTGAAAGATTATCAACATTAGGGTTGTTTACTTTAGAAAAAAGACGACTGAGGAAGGATCTAATAACTATGTATAAATATATCAGGGGTCAGTACAGAGATCTATCCCATCATCTATTTATCCCCAGGACTGTGACGAGGGGACATCCTCTGCGTCTGGAGGAAAGAAGGTTTGTACACAAACATAGAAGAGGATTCTTTACGGTAAGAGCAGTGAGACTATGGAACTCTCTGCCCGAGGAGGTGGTGATGGCGAGTACAATAAAAGAGTTCAAGCGGGACCTGGATGTATTTCTGGAGTGTAATAATATTACAGGCTATAGCTACTAGAGAGGGGTCGTTGATCCAGGGAGTTATTCTGATTGCCTGATTGGAGTCGGGAAGGAATTTTTTCCCCTTAAGTGGGGAAAATTGGCTTCTACCTCACAGGTTTTTTTTTTGCCTTCCTCTGGATCAACTTGCAGGATAACAGGGTCAACTGGATGGACAAATGTCTTTTTTTCGGCCTTATATACTATGTTACTATGACTTCCCATTGTTTGTCAGACACTAAACATGAGGCTCCACCTCTGGCTAAACTCAGTTTAAATAATAAGACAAGTGTAGGAATCAACGACGATTGTGTAAGGACCACATCTCAACTATAGAAACAGATGGGGTCATTTATTAAGACCAGGGTTTTACACACTGGTCTTAATACCCCTGCGCTGGTGCTTGATGTGCCTAAGTTATGTAGAGGCGCCAGTTTAAATCTACGCCAGTTCCCTTGCTGGTGTAAATTGAGATAATTTATATGCCTAAAACCCCTTTTTTTAGACCTGGCACGAGTGGGGAAAAATCACAGAATCAGACGCAAATCTGTGACAGATGTATGCCAAAAAATGGCGTATATCTAATAATAAATGACTCCTATGTATCCAATCTAAGACACAACACACCACATTGTCCAGGCTTTGTTCCAGTGAAATGCAACTTTTCTTTTACTGATAAAAAGATGCATCATTCCGCACCATGTCCCTTTTTTTTTTTTTTATTAGAACTGACGTACGTGGCGTGGATAGGAAAAAAGTAAAAAGTTGCAGATTTGTCCGCAAATCCCCTTTGCGACCGAATCTGCGACAAACATATGCCACAAACTGGCATATATCTAATCATAAATGACCCCTATCGTCTGTAACATATATTCATCCTGTTCACCCTACTGGACCTGAAATGTTGATGTAGAAGAAAGCAAAAGAAAAAAAGCATGAGACACAAGACAATTTTATCTCGACTTCTGGCAGTCAAAACAAATCCTTTGATCAATCCAGTATATCTAGTAAGTTTATGACGAGAGCTGTTGGGGAACAGCTATTAACAGCTCTCCAGGAGGCATCAGTTTCCCTCCACCTCCTACCAGACCAATTTTTTATCTCCAGATGTCTAATGGTGGCCATACACATTAGTCCAAAGTTGACCAAAACAGACGATTTCAACTAAAAGGAAGTTCGATGGTTGAAATTTAACAACAAAAATCATTTTGGCCGACTGATGACAGATCAGCCGTGTTCAATACTTTCGTCTGATAGTCGGACCAAAGATCTTTCATTCAAAGAAAGATAGTTTGTGAATGAAAGATCTTTCTTTGAAAGAAGTTTCCCAAAATGATCTTTCGTTCATCGCCTGGATTCACTTGAACATTTAAGTAACGGCCAATATAGACTAAAGCAGGGAAGCGCAAGCTTTTTTGGTCTGAGAATAAAAGTAAAGGTGATCGCGCTGCCTAGACCAACAGTGACATCAGAAAATTGCCGAACTTTCCCACTTGTCTTGGACACCGCCAGACATCGAAATCCTCCACGGTCTGAAAATCTTCACCACAACCGTTTACTGCGGAAGTTTCAAAATGTATCCACATAAGGTGGGCGGTTTTCTCTTATGTGGATACATTTTATTCAATGCTTATTTTACCATCCTCATTGCGAGTTTAATAAATCCTTATTTTCTGATGTCATTGTGGATCTAGGCAGCGTGATAACCTTTACTTTTATTCTGACGCTTATTGTGAATTAAGCCCACTTCACATGGGAATACATTACAGCAACAACGTAACGGATAACTTTTTTAAATTAATATTTTATTTTTGGTCTGAAGGCCGCATTGTTACATCGCTCTATTTCAAGGGGCTACAAAAAAAAAAAGTCGATTGGCACTCATTTGCGGCCGATGCAAATTGACTAGGGAGGAATGATCACTAGCGCTTTTAGTTCCTTCATTTAGTTATATTGATTATCAGTAGCCCATCTCTCATTACACAGGGAGATGTGCTGACGATAACTGTACTTCTTTTATCCTGATAAAATATTAAAAATATTGATTCCTTGTTTATCGGATGATCACTTGTTCCCAGTAATTTTCCCGAATATCGTGCATTGTAATAGGAGCTTAAATGGATTTTCTGGCAAAAATTACTTTATAACAAGTTCCTGCAGTATGGCCCCTGAAACCAAAGAGATATACTTACCCGCTTCAATTATTCTTGCACGTCTACCACCACAGCGTTCTAAAATCTCTAGGATATACCAGAAGTTAAGTTGGCCCACATTAGGCCACTTTCACACCAGCGTTTTTGCTGGATCTGTCATGGATCAGCAAAAATGCTTCCGTCATGATAATACAACCGTCTGCATCCGTTATGAACGGATCCAGTTGTATTATGTCTAAAATAGCCATGACGGATCCGGTGTTCTGCCACTTTTCTATACCCGGACAAAAGTCCCGGAAGTGGTGTTAGCTGCACTGGAAGTCACATGGACGCGTTGGAATCAGCTGGAGGAGGGGGCGTGCGCGTTGCGCAAGCACATTTGGCTAAAGTATTGTAATCTGGCAGAATGCTGCGAGCCGTAATCTACATTAATTTGTTCGCTCGCCACGCATCGGGCTCGGCATTTGCTAAAACGAACTCTATGCCGCCATTGATAGTAAAGAAAGAAATGGATGGTAAAGAAAGAGATGGATAGTAAAGAAATGGAGGGCTGGGAAAATGCAGGGGCGTTCTGCCAGATTAACAGACTTTAGCAGAATGCGCTTGCGCAGCACGCACACCCCCTCCTCCAGCTGATTCCAACGTGTCCATGTGACTTCCGGTGCAGCTACATCACTTCCGGGTATAGACTTTTGTCCGGGTATAGAAAAGGGGCAGAACACCGGCACTAAAACCATTGTGAGTCCAAAAAAACGGATCCGACACCATAGACTTACGTTGTGTGTCATGACGGATCCGTCTTGCTCCACATCCCATGCCGGACAGAAAAACGATTGCAGTGTTTTTCTGTCCTCGATGGGAACGCAACCAAATGGAACGTTGCATTCTGGTGCACTACGTTTCGTTCAATTCAGTTTTGTCGCCGTTGAAAATGAACGGGGACAAAACTTAAGTGTTTTCCTACAATAATGAGATCCTATGGCGGATCCCAATAGCGGAAAGGGAAAGCGCAGGTGGCTACTTAGGCTACTTTCACACTGGCGTTTTTGCTTTCCGTTTGTGAGATCCGTTCAGGGCTCTCACAAGCTGGTCCAAAACGGATTAGTTTTGCCCTAATGCATTCTGAATAGAAAAGGGTCCGCTCAGAATGCATCAGTTTGCCTCTGTTCCGTTTCCATTCTGCTTTGGAGGCGGACACCATGCTTGCAGCGTTTGGGTGTTCGTCTGGTCAAACTGAGCCAAACGGATCCGTTCTGGCACACAATGTAAGTCAATGGGGACGGATCCATTTTCTATGACACAATATGGCACAACAGAAAACGGAGCCGTCCTCTATTGACTTTCAATGGTGTTCAAGATGGCTATGGCGTCTTGGCTATGTTAAAGATAATACAAACTGATCTGTTTTGCAACGGATGCATGCGGTTTTATTATCTGAACGGATCCATGACAGATCCGCACCAAATGAGAGTGTGAAAGTAGCCTAAGATGTGTATCGACTGCAGCAGACAAGTTCTGCATCGACCATCCAAACTGGATGTTAAGGATCAGGTAGTTGGATTTCAACTGCCTGGTCGTTTTGTTCTCGGAGGGATAGGTTGCTGCCAGAGGTGGTTCCCTCCCCCAATTCCTATTGAAGACAAATGCCTGATTGATAAGGCCAGCATAGACTGAATGCAATACAGAATGCCTCTTATAGGCTTCTGTGGTGCATGCCGTCATAGAATTCCGTTATGGTCCGTGGTAACGGAATCCATTACGGAATTCTTTGATAACCTGAACGCTAAACTTTGCAAATCATAAGTTCACTCAACACTAGTCCTGACCACTAGGACCAAAACAGTGATCTGTAATGGTTGCACAGTAAAGAGAATACAATCTCTGAACCATGTTGCTTAGTCTTGCCACCACACGATCATTAGATCTTATCTGATACACAGTAATTATCAGCTAATATTATAATTGTAAATGGCACAAGTACAAGTTTAGATCCATCTATCTTTAAGTTCACTACCAGGATAATATACAGCATTAACATAGATGTTCAACCTGTCGTACAGTGCCGAAGGCCAACTTCCTGCCAACCAGATCATGACTGAAGAAGTGCCAAAAACGCAGCACCTGGGGCCACAATTGCTAATCCATCACTCTTCTATAACCTGACTCAGGTTATATAAGCAAAATAAATTCCAAACAGCATATGGGCACACTGATAGCTGCCATAGTTCACATTTAGTATCTAGGTCTGTGTATTTGCTTTTGCAGTATTAGGGCTTGTCACGGGGTCCTATTCCGTTATCCCAATATCAACAAAGCGAGGAATCAGTGAACAGCCCAAGGACCTTTATTATATGCAAACCGAAAGGTCCATAAAAACACTCCACCACACAAAGGGTAAAATAGTCCAGGAACACGGCTACAGTCCAGGCTATATCAAGGTTCCTCCAATCCTCTTTGGGGTGCTGTCCTTAGCATCAGCGTCCCACAAAGATCTATCTTGCTGGCCTTTTGTCCTCCTCAGGTGCTGTCCTTATATCCCCAGGGTAGGCAGACAGGGTAGATGGTTTTCAGGCCCCCCAGACCTGGAAATGGTGCCTCAGTGATCAAGGAACCGCAGGGGGTGATCTCCAGCATTTGGAGAGCAGAGGGTCATAAATGGACAGTCAGGAAATGTCAGCAGGGGTTCATCAAGAGGCAGGAGGACAGCCAGGCTGCCGATGGTCACTGAGCTGATTCAGTTATCAGACCTTCCTGTAATGTACGGTATTTAAGACTGGACAAGACTGGGAATATACAGAGTGGTAGAGCAACAAGGCAACACTCCTAAAATCAGTAAAATTATGAACAGTGACAAAATGATAAACAACACACCATATCCCACCATCACAACCTCTCCACCCTTTTAATAAGTGAGAACGCCATGAGGTCTACACAAACCTCTGGCCACCTCACTTTAGTCCACCTTGCTCAACCCTTGACAGTTCCTTGTATAACAGTAGGTCTAGGTCGGTCTGAGGGAGTCTATGATGATTCTTCTTGTCAGGACAGTCCATCAGCGATCTGGTGTTGGCTTCCCCGTCTGTATTGGATGGAGAAGTTGTAGGGTTGTAAGATCAAGCTTTACCTCAGCAATCGTCCATGGTCCCCTGATACGCGATTCAGCCATGTGAGGGGTTGTGGTCTGTCACAATTGTAAAGTCTCTGCCATACAGGTATGCCAGAGGGACTGGACCAGGTCCGACAGGAACCGAGTCCCTTGATCTGATATTATTTCACTGGGGAACTCTACCCGGGTAAAGATGGTAACCAGCGCCTCGGCTACCTTTACTGCTGTGATACTGGACAGGGCCACGGCTTCAGGATACAGAGTGGCATAGTCCACCACTGTCAGGATATTTTTTTCCCCGGCCGGCTGGGGTGGGCCAGAGGTCCGATGATGTCCACAGCTAAACGTTGAAATGGTTCTTCAATTATGGGCAGTGGTTGCAGGGGCACCTTATGTCGAGGTCCTGGATGGTGCATTCGCTGGCACGCATCGCAGGTGTGGCAATAATGGGCTACCAACAGAGATATGCCAGGCCAGTAAAATCTTTGGTTGAGTCTCTTTTCAGTCCTTTTCCTCCCTTGATGCCCAGCCAAGGGGATGTCATGGGCCAGTTGGAGTAGCTGTGCCCTGTACTTCTGAGGAACAATGAGTTGCCTGGCCGCCACGTCAGGTATGCTCTTGCCACTGACCTTTGTTATGCGATAATACAATCCCTTTTCCCAGATGAAGCTATCTCCAACACTCCTAAAAATCAGTAAAATTATGAACAGTATCAAAATGATAAACACACCATATCCCACCATCACAGGGCTCATGCACACAGACATATTTTTTGTCTGTGCCCATTCCGTTTTTGAAGCCCGTATGCGGAACCATTCATTACAATGGGGCTGCAAAAATGACTCCATGTGCATTCCGTATCCGTATGTCCACAGGTCCGTTCTGCAAAAAGGAGAGAACATGTCATCTTCCTGACCGTTTTACGGAAAAGGATAAGTATTGTACGGATGTAACATGGACGTCACACTGATGTAATCCGTTTTTTTTGGAGCAGATTATGTGCCGAAAAACCAGGCCGACTCTGTTTTCAATGGGAGGAGGCGCCGCATTTTATGCAGCTGAAGGTTTTTGCTACATGTGCAGTACGCCGACCTGCAGGGTATTGCGATGTGAGGTCACGGTTAATAGGCATACGAGGGTTGCTCTGGGTTACTCACAGTTTGTAGAGGGACCCTGGGCAGGCATAGAGCAGTTATGGAGAGGCTGGCACAGGGGTCCTCTGGGGCACTCTCTGTACTTAGGGACCAGGCCTGATGGTGGATGAGGTGCCCTGGATGTTGCAGGTGTTTAATGTGCCTAGGGCAAGGTCCCTTTAAAGAGGAAGTACAACAGAGGGAGCTGCAGACACCGGAGCCTATACTGGGCGAACAGAGCGGCGCCCCCACATACTAGTAAGTGCAGGGGGGCCCCTGGGCGCCGCTCTGCCCACAGATATAGTTTGTTTTTAAACTAGTGAAAGGTCCTCTTTAAGATTCGTGATGCCAGTGCCTGCAACGGTGGCACACCGATTGGTAGTAGTAAGAAGTAAGGAACACGGTGTTGTGGTGAACCAAACTTTCTTTACTGGAAACAGTTCAACTTTATACAGTTTGAGTTCAGTTCCACTTTGCAGCAGCAGTTCATAAGCAGGTTTACACAATAATGGCAGGTGCACTGTTCTTTGCAAGATACTCAGAGGGTAAAAACAACACTTACAGACCAGGCTGCACCTTTCCTCAGAAATCCTGTGCACTATTCCTCAGAACTCCTGGCTGTCTCAATGCCCCAATGCTGGCTTTCATCCTTGGTACCAAGCTTCCTCAGGTATATAGCCTTGCTTTACATAAATACTCCTTCTGCCCTTCAGCTTACTTGACTAGCTGGAACACTGGCTCTGCTCTGCTTGAGGGAACTGCAGGTTTCTCCCAGGAGGCAAACTCTTCTCTTGGGGTGAATCTTCTGAGATAACTGAGGCTCAGGAACTTCAGGCAGGCTAGAATCCTTCCCTAGCCTCCTGGTAGCAACTGGAAGCCTGGACTATCTAGCTGCATGTCAGGAGGAGGCCCTCAGCATGTCTCTGGCTGGTGCCTTCTCACTTCTGTCTCCACAGACTCCTGACTACAGACTCACTCCTCCCTGTCTGGGCCTCACTATATATACTAGGGGCTCCCTATCTCCCTCTAGTGACTAGGATGATAAACTACACCCTAATAGGCCTGCTGCACAGCTAACAGGGGAGAATACACATAAATACATATTAAAATGCATTAAAATGGACTGAGAAATACACTGGCACTGTCCCTTAGGAATAGGAGGACAACGTGGCCCAATTGACCCTTGTGTAGTGCCCACATTTACCTAGTGGGACACTACACGTTTATTTTTTTTATACCGCGCCAAGAATTCTTGGCGTGGCTACTGTGCGGACCCCTGATATAGCTGCAGTGGGAGCCTGCTAGCGCTTTAGCCCCATTCAATGGAGCTAAACCTAAAGCGGGTCCGCAAGAAAAACTACAAGAGAACCTGTAGCACATCGGTTTCTGACATAGGATACGCAGAGGATTTTGTTGCGGTCAGAATCCTCTGTGTACACCTACTCTTTAAAGGAGTTTTTCTAAGTGTTTTTTTTTTTATTGATGACCTATCCTCTGGATAGGCTATCAGTATCTGATTGGTGGAGGTCCGCCACCAGGTACTCCTGATTGGCTGTTTGAGAAGGCACTGATGCTCGCAGTAGCGCCATGGCCTTCTTTCTGCACTGTATATTGTATAGCGGCTGTGCTTGGTAGGCATCGCAGCCCAGCCCCAATAACGTCTATGGGGCTTAGCTGCGCTTATGCCATATGACCAATGAACGTGACATCACACAGCCTAGGAAAAGCTTCTTCAAGCGCCGCTGCCTTTTGAAACAGCTGATCAGTGGGGGTCCCGGGTTTCTGACCCCACTGATGAAATACTGGTGACCAGTGGTGTACATAGAGAAAAAGGACCCCATAGCAAGGATCAAACCAGGCCCCCCACACAGGATAGAAGGGTTTCTGCCTAAAGCCTTTTCAATGACTCTTGGGCCATTTTTCCACTGCTTCATTCGCTAAAAGTTGTTCCGTTAGAGGGGTAGAGCCCTGACCACGTTTTCACCTCCAGTAGAAGAGGAGATAATCCCAACTAAGACTGAGCCCCCTCTAGCCCTGGGCCCCATAGAAGTCACATGGTCTGCCACTATGGTAGTTCAGAGGATAGGTCATCAGTAAGAAAACACTTGGAAAACCCCTTTAATACCCTATTACAAGAATGTGTCAAGTTTCACATCATGTGAATGTAGTCCAGGCCCCCTGCACCATCGCTACTCTCTCTAAGGGTCCATTCACACGTCCACAGTGTTTTACGGATCTGCAAAACACCGGGCCGGGACCCCTAAAGAAATTCCTATTCTTGTCTGCAGCTGTGGACAAGAATAGGACATGTTCTATTTTTTTGCGGAGCCGCGGACCAGAAGTTCGGGACTGCGGACCGGAAATGCGGATACGGATAGCACACTGTGTGCTATCATTACATAATTGCAGAACGGATCCAGACCCCAAGTGCGGACCTCTTAATAAAGCCTTATCCCAGAAGTAAGCCTGTTGACAGAGCAGAACACCTTGCAGCACAAGCATTGTGAAGAGAACAGCTTAGAGCCATCATTTGTGTGAGGGCTGAGAGGAGACCAATTTGTTCTACAACAGCTGCCAGCCATTCATATGTTTTTAGGTTGTGGAACAGATCAGCTTTAACACCCGGCACCAGTTAATGGGTCTGTGGTGAATATATTCATTATGGCTGTGAATCTTGCAGAAATCCCTAA
The DNA here is from genome assembly GCF_014858855.1 of Bufo gargarizans. Lineage (NCBI taxonomy): Eukaryota > Metazoa > Chordata > Amphibia > Anura > Bufonidae > Bufo > Bufo gargarizans. The sequence goes on along the minus strand of NC_058086.1, from coordinate 72,206,426 downwards.
TAAATCCTTCCTCTTATTTTCCCCACTTATGTCCTCCCTCCAGGGCTGCGAGTACACACTTAGCCCTGAGCTGTTCGAGGTCTGTGCAGCACTCGCCTCCTCCCAGAACATGTGGATGCAACTTGTTCACTCGGCAGAGACCTGTGCAGCCTCTCTATCCATTAAATGTTGGCTCAGATGTGCACTTTTGTGCCTAATGGACTTGGAAAATGGACGCAAGAGTATGAGTCGCAAAAGCCACTTAATGCTCCTCTTCCTTGCCGCAGCCCTACCAAAAATAGCAATTTTAAGTGTGGGGCACTCTGCTGTAGACGAGGCATCTCTTGTCAAGAAGACACATGGCTATAAACATATTGTTCAGACTATTGTTCTTACAAAAAAGAAAACTTTTGGTAAGTCACAGTGGCATATGAAAGGTTTCAACCGGTGGGGGTCTGAGTCTTGAGGACCGATCGCTAAAATAAGGAGCTAGAAGCTCTCACACAGATGACTGTCCCTCCTCACTGCTGAAGATGGGCTCTATAGAAAGTCTATGAAGGTCTCTCCAGTAGTGAGGAGAGACGGCGCTCTGTGTGAACGCTTCTCTCCTATTTCAGCGATTGGTGGGGGTATCAGCACTCGCACCTCCACTGATCAAAACCTTGACATACCAAATTTATTTTTATTTTTTAAACTCCGGTAAACTTTAATTGTACAGCCCTTTGCCATATTAGGCCTTGCTCGCACTGCTGCCAAAATTCCACTAATCATTTACGTTGTTCCTCAGAACGAGGAGCAGAACGAAAACAATAGAAACTCAGATGATGGGGGTCGATATTACTGCATAAAATATCACAGCGGAACTGCAGTGGAATTGCATTTTTTTCTAGTCCACCCCACAAACAATTTTTTTAATAGTCATTAATATATCATATGAAATAGACAATGGTGCCATTAAAAATTACAACTCATCATGCCAAAATCAAGCCATCATACGGCAGCTATGTAGATGGGAATTTTAAAAAAAAAATTTAAGTTATGGCTACTGGAAAACCGCGAGGGAAAAAAAAAAAAGGATGCTGCCAAAAGTGGCCTAATCCTAGAGAGCTAATTTCAAAGGGTTATGCCAAGACTGATGCTATGACAAAAAAATGGAAGTCAGACATCATTTAATACAATACAGTCTCTGTCTAACAAAGCTAGAACCAGCCCCGTACCTCACAACCTGTTTTCTTCATGCTGGCAGGTAAGGAGGTTTGTCCTTTCCCAGGGAGCATGTCCTTCCTACTGCAGCTTTCTCCCCATTACAGCTCAGTAGGCACGTTCTTTTATGCTGCACCTCTCTCCAAGTAACTGTCACAGCTTCTACAGCTGGTTGCAGTCAGTAGAAGGATGAACTGGGCATGTGCAACCACCTCAGTAGGTGGACGTGCACATAACTATACAGATTAAACACCAGGGAGTGCCATTATAACAAAGAATATCTCAAAAATTTTGTGACAGAAAGTAAATTACAAAAGTAACTCGTTTTCTTGTTGAATTATGATAAAATAGTATTTAATAGTGGCACAACTCCTGAGGAGATATTGTCACCAGTATGGTGCTGAAGGTTCTAGAACGGAGCAATATTATGAATTTCATAAAGTTGTCGTCTCTTCATGGATCTGTTTAATGGAGCTAATCCACATTTTTATTTTATTTTTTAATAATGCTCTATAAGAATCATGTTGGTCACCAATTTACAGAAAAATATTTTTGGTAGTCACAAGTTGTTCCTGAACAGCAACTTTTTTCCCTTCTAAACCTCCTGTAGATCCTCCCTGCTAACGCAAAAGCTGAGAAACTGGTCTTTTCCCCTTGAATGAATACACAGACTGTATTTAGTGGAGACCATGGTTCAGTAGTTTTCCAGGCTCCAATTAGATTGAATTCAGCTCTGCAGTTCCTCTGACACAAAACAGATTTTCTGCAAAGTAGAATAGTGAAAAAAAAAAAAAAAAAAAAAAATATATATATATATATATTTTTTTTTTTTATGAATAAATACATACAAATAATTCTTCAAGCCAAAAACTAGTAGTAATGATTTCCTGTGGATCAGATGAAGAGTCAACGCTAATAAAAGGGCCCTGTACTGTCAATTACTTACTTTGGAAGTCTCATATTAAATGGAAAATTACCCAACCACTGTGTGCACCAAACAACTTCAAGTGAGTTTTCTACATCGGTGATATCAAAATGTAGAATTCTGACTTTTAGATAGGCCAATGGGACCCATCAGGATTTGTGATGTATGATTTTAAATCAATTTAGGTTCAAAATAAAAACAAAAATGGTGTTCAGCAGTCGAATTTTAACTTTAAAGTCACACCATCTTTTTTGGAAATGACCTAAACTTGTCTGCAAAAACAGATGTTTTGAAGAGTTCTTTAAAGGGGTTTTTCTAGACATATATACTGATGGCTTATCCTGTGGACATGTCATCAGTATCTGATCATGGGGTTCCACACCCGGGACCTCTGCTGATCAGCTGTTTGAAAAGGCACCAGTGCTAGACGTAGTGCCTTCTCTCAGCTTTCCCTAGACCAAGTGACAACACGTTCATTGGTCACATGGCCGAGACGCGACTCAGCCCCATTGACATGAATGGAGCTAAACTGCGATACCAATCACAGCCGCTATACAAGGTACAATGGGCTTGGTGAGCACGGCTGTGGCGCTGACAGTTGCCTTCTCAAACAACTGATCGGCGTGGGTCTCGGGTGTCAGACTCCCACCAATCACATACCAGAGGATAGAATATAGCGAGAGAACGCAGCACACTCAAGTCTTCAGATGCAAAAATTGTAGTGTATTCACCAAGTGCGACGTTTCGACTTAGGTATTTTTCAATCTTGGTGAATAAACTACAACTCTTGCATCTGAAGACTTGAGTGTGCTGTGGTCTTTCGCTATATTCTGGACAATAGGGGTATTTAGGCTGATACCCAACACCACGGGCACCACCACTTTTTGGCCTTTTTTCCTGTAAGTGCTGCTACGAATACGTTTTCGACTATCCAGAGGATAGGTCATCAGTATTTAAGTCCCAATAAGGCCTTTTAAAATGATGGCCTATCCTTTGCATTGGCCATCACTGTACAATTGGTGGGGGACCAAACCTCCTTCATTCCCACAATTGGCAAAACAATGGGGCCATGGTGCTCTCTGCAGCACTGGAGCCACTTCATTGATCTTTAATACACAAGCATCATTTATAGTTTTTTTAAGTTATTGCAGCAAAATGCCAGGAAGCCTGTTAAGATAATCAGAAAAACGTATCTTCCATTCCCCCTTTAATCCATTGCCACCGCTTTGTCTACTTACCCAGACAACAGTCGTGATATGCTGCTTTGACTGACATCCTGTATGACTGCAGCCAATCATAAGTCTCAGGGGTGTACAGCATGAGGCCGCTGAGGCCAGTGACTGGCTGCAGTACTATATGGGCTGCAACCCAGGGAAGAGGACGGGGTGGTGGTGCTGAATTGCAGGGGGCTCGGAAAAGTCAATTGTATATAGCTTCTTATCAGTTACAAAACTGTTCCCCACTCCACAACTAAAGGGTATGTTCACATTTTGAAACATATATACATATAATATACAGATAAAAGTACAGACCAGATGTACTGACTGAGTAAAAAAAAAAGTCAACAAACTTGTTGACTGACACACCCCTAAAATCCTGGCTGAGCTGCCTTAAAGGGGTTGTCCAGAACCTGAACAAAAATTTTGCGACATCCCCACTGCTTCCAGTCCCAGCCTGGGAAGAAATGTGAGTGGGACAGTTCACTTTTCCTATATCAGTATACAATTTACAGATGGAAAATCACCAAAGCAAGCTATATGAAGGCACTGAAATGGAAAAGGATGGTGTGGTGGCATTTCCCTGTCAGGCCAGCAGAATTGTGAAGGCAGCTCTGAGTTCTAATACAGGCTACAATCCAGGATCTGCGTGACTTGAGTTATTCAAGTTTTTATGCTGATTTATACAGCATTTTTTGCACAGTATTTCATAGGCATGAGTACAAAAGAAAGCTTTCTAGCGTAGTCCTTATTATATAGGCATTTAAACCTGCGCAGTCCAGGTTCTTGTTTATGTGTGCCGTTACTTGTTTTTATCCATAAGGTTCTGTATTCTGTATTTTAGGCATTCGTTAAGTGCCTTTTGCAACCATTTTAGCCATTTTTGTCTTAAATCCGTTATTTTCGACGGAAAAAAAGCCCTGCATGCAGGACTTTTTGTTTCGGTCTAAAATAATGGACCTTAAACGGAAATAGTTGCCAAATGCGCATAAATGATCTTAATGGATGCTTTAAATACAGGATTTCTTTACTGGGGAGACTCAAAAAGGCTATAAAGAAGCAGATAAGAACGGGCGGCTTTGGATCCCAAATGTGTAGACTGACAGTAAAGTGCAGAAGAAATGATTTCCCCGTGGCCTGTTCCTACATGCAAAATTATTTCATTCATGTTCAGAGGACGTTCTGAAAACAGAATTCTTCAGAGGAGACAGTCTGTTTAATCTAGCCTGGTGGAACAATACGACTGTTCGATAATCACTACTGGAGGACAAGCTTTAATCCACAAAGTCAGGTTGCAAGCTCATACTTGTCTATTCATAATTCTCCCTCAAATGAATCAGTCTTTCCATCATCTAGATGACGGCCTTCACCAACTCTATTGCTCTTTTCTTCTCACAGCGACATTCGGTTTTATGTATTTTGTGCCTGGCAATCAATGCAGATTCATAGAATGGTCACCAAAAGTGAGAAACTCAGAGGGCAATACCAAATGGCACATTTCCGTATTTCACACATTAGTATTTTTTTTTTATTGACTGTGGGTCAGTGAAAAAATTCACAGAGACATGCACTACTTGGGCATGTTTGGTCCGCCCCATGGACCAATCATAGTCTATGGGACAGTGAAAAAAACGAGGACACAACACGGATGGCATCAGTTTTTGGTGTGTTTTTCACTGACCACTGCGGGATTCTGTCACCTCGTTTTAGCCTATAGAGATGCGGTCATGCACGGCTAGATCGCCGCCAGCATGTCCGCACTATACCTGTCCTATAGAGCTGCGTCCTTTTATTGTGTTAAAAAAATTATTTTGTAGATATGTAAATTACTCTGGTAAGGAGCCAAGGGGCTAATTTATACTGTAAAAAAAACATTTCCCGAACTCAGAACCGAACTAAAGTTCGGAAATGTTTTTTTACAGTATAAATTAATTTCTGAGACTTCGCGAAGTAATAACTTTGGCTCATCGGAGCCAATATATTCTAATACTGTAGGGAGCTCCTGCTCCGTACAGTATTAGAACGAAGTTTTATGTGAATCGACTTTGGATGTTTCATCCGAAGTCGATTCGCTCATCACTAACTTCTATTATGACGGAATCCATTACGGAGTTCTTAGATAAATTTGCAAGTTCACTTAACACTAACTGCCGCCAAACAAGGATTTTTGGAGCTGCTTGAGAAGATGAGATCGCCTAACAAATGAGAGCGATCAGCTCCTGATAATTAGTCCAATCCTCCGCTCCTATAAACAGGACCTTAATACCTACTGTATATGTAGATACCACAGGATTTACCATTCCCAATAGGTGATGTCACAGCTCATCTATTCCCCTCCCTGCATAATGACCTTTGCAAAGGTTACAGAGCATGCCTAGAAAACGTTCATGTGAGGAATATGGATTAATATTTACTGTCAGCCATGTCCTCACACCCCCCATTTGCTGACAGACAGCAGAGGTAGGGATTTCCCTGCTTCAAAGCCCCCCAGCCCTGATTGTAATTTTATGCACCTCTTGGCATGACTCAGGGTACATGCAAAATAAGTTTACACCCCCCATGTGCTGACAGATTGCAGAGGTAAGGAACTCCACAGGAGGGCCCTGCTTCAAGGAAAAGTTCACACCTCCATGCACCAGTTTGGAGCCAGCTGAATCTTGCAGGAAACCCCCCCCCAGCAGGGGGTATCTGCTTTTGCCTGGTTCAATGAGATTTCCTAGACATATTGGCACCTACCTCTCATAAGGAATTATGAATCACCTGGCCATCGCAGGCGCAAACCGGATACATATTTGTGTCCCGGTGGCCACGAGGTACGGTCCCATGGTCTTTGTTTACTCGTACCCAGTCGGGGTAGGGAGATACCCATATCTCCCCATAGAAGCCACCTACCGGTACCAGGTTTGGGCTCTACTTGTAGCCGGAACCCAGGCAGGTCCATTAGTCCCAGAACCATCTCCCTGTGACCCTCTGGTCTGGAGCTATGACCCCTAAAGGGTTTTGTGGGTCATTCACCGTCAGCCCAGAAGAGGGGGAGTTGACCCCTCCCTGAGGCAGGGAGGGGATGGGCCGACTACAGGTTAAAAGCCTGGTGCCAGCAAGTAGGCGGCGTCTTTTCTCTGAAGGGGGGTCACATCCTACACATGTGTTTAGAGGGACCCAGGAAATAGCAGGAGAACACAGCCCCTCGTGTGGCCTCCAGCTCAGGACATCGCCAAGGAACTTTCATCATACTTGGTAACTTACTTTCACACTGCTTAATCCTATTGTAACCATATACCCTGTAATCTGTAACCTCAGACCACTGTATATATATTGTCTGTGTATAGTGTGTTATATCTAGTGTGCTCTTATAGCGATTAAATATATAATTTAATCTTGTGCTATCTTGTATCTCGATCACGAATCCCCACGTCCGTGTTTTGGCCTAGTTATAAGCTACCGCGGGTTGGTTTCTGACCCTATATAATCCCGTTAGCGGACCGGGCTTATATCAAAACGAGAAACTGGTGGCAGTTACCCGGGCTGAGTGTGGGCTGTTTTCACTGCGGCAGTGAAAAGGCCCTTCCAGTTTGTTGCCTCTCTGTGCCCGCGTGGACAGGAGGTGTGTGTGTAAACTATACCAGCCTGACCTTACGTGCTCCTCTGGAGGGCGTAACTTCACGTTTTTGGTAAACCCTGTGATCATACCAGGTCTCGTGAGCTCGACGTGGTTGACGTCAGCGGACACGAGGGGTGGTAGTCATCACAGTTCACACAAAACTTCTCCTGTCCATTGTACCTAATGTCCATGTGACTGCTGTAGAGAATATCTCAAAATGTTGTTCATAGAAATTTTTTGAAACCATTAGAAATAAAGGAATACATTTCAGTATGTAGTTTTAATGCATACAACTATGATACATTCCCTTTAACCCTTTCTGGACCTCTGCCATACATGTACAGCGCAAGTCTGGTCTTTACAAATGGCGCCTGCCCGTGAATGCAGTGGGCTCCATAGCCGCTGGGTTTCTGCCGTTTGATACAGCTGACACCCGGGGCTTATGCTTGCGATTGGCAATAAAGCTGATCACAGGCATTTAAAGGGGGTTGCCAAGTTATTTTTATTGAAGACCTATCCTCAGGATAGGTCATCAATATCAGATCAACGGGGGTCCAAGATCCGGCAGACCAGTCGATCAGCTGTTTAAGGAGAAGGCGCGCACCAAGTCTGCATTCTCTTCATTGTTTACCTGCTCGCCGTCGCAACAGCAGCGTTAAGACTGTGTAGACACATCTAAGCCGTCCCACTCACTTCAATAGGACAGCTCGTTCATATACACTTGAATAGGAAGAAGTCGTCCCATTGAAGTGAATAGAAAGGCTTCTTGTAATTACACCTGCTTACGGTTGTGGTTGTGACGGCAAGCAGGTAAACAATGAAGAGAATGCAGCGCTGGCACAGCTTTATCGGCAAGGGTCCTGGGTGTTGCACCCCCGGCAATCTGATATTGATGATCATTAATAAAAATAACTTGGACAACTCCTTTAACTACTCAGATGTTGTGGTCATATGTGACCCTGCCATCTAAAAATGCAAAACCTGGAAGTTCTGCACTTCCGGGCCTGCAATGTCTTCCCCATAAAAACCCATAAAACAGTGATGGAACTGTTTTTTTTTTTTTTTCTAGCTCTCCACTACAAATGGTGTAATTGGAAAGTACAACTTGTCCCATAAAAACAAGCCCTCATATGGCTATGTCAATGAAAAAAATAATAAAAGTTATGGCTCCAGGAAGGCAGGGAGTAAAAAACAAAAATGGAAAATTGCAGGTCCTGAAGAGGTTAATGTGTACATAATGTTAGATATCTTTAAAACAAGAGCTTATATGTGCACAGGGGCCCAGAGATTATTGTTAAAATAAAATTGTATGAATGCATGTACATGTCAGCTAAGAATGCAATATTAATAAATGTATTGGTAAATAAAAACCAATATATGTTTAAGGGGGTCTGGGAATATGGCCGAGCTGCAATACCAGACACAGCTTGTAGATAAGAGTGGCGCTGTTCTCCGAAACTTCTTTAACCACTTCACATTTGACCCCTTCCTGACCAGGCCTAATTTTGCAAATCGGACACACACTTAATTTATGTGGTAATAACTCTGGAAAGCTTTTATTTATCCAAGCCATTCAGAGATTGTTTTCTCATGACACATTGTACTTCATGATAGTCATAAATTTGAGTCAATATATTTCACCTTTATTTATGAAAAAATCCCCCCCCCAAAAAAAAAAAAAAATGAAAATTCGCAATTTTCTAAATTTTTATTTCTCTTCTTTTAAAACAGTAAGGCTGGGTTCACACCTGAGCGCTTCCTACGCGCTGTAAAACGCACAACAGGCAAGAACCAATGATTCCCTATGGGAATGGTTCTCACCTGAGCGTTTTACAGCGCATACGATCGCGCTGTAAAACGCCTGACGCCCCAAGAAGTACATGAGCTTCTTTGGGGCGTCTTGTCGCGCGTTCCCGTACATAGACTTCCGGGAACGTGCGACAATGGGCGTTCGCTTGTCTCTGTATGCGCGATTGCAAATGCCAGTACAATCGCGCATACAGAGCGCGACATCCCGAACGCTCAGGTCTGAACCCAGTGAAAGTGATACCTCATCAAATATTTATTACTTAACATTCCTCATATGTCTACTTTATGTTGGCATCATTTTGGAAAGATCATTTTATTTCTTTAGGATGTTAGAAGGCTTAGAAGTTTAGAAGCAATCCTTTTTAAGGAAAAGTTCAGGTATGAAGTCACTTTGTGGGGCTTACATAGTGGATACCCCCATAAATGACCCCATTGTAGAAACTACACCCCTCGAGTTACTTAAAACTGATTTTACAAACTTTGTTAACTCTTTAGGAGTTCCACAAGAATTAAAGGAAAATGGAGATCAACTTTTAAAATGTCACTTTTTTGGCAGATTTTCCACATTAATCTAATTTTTTCTTTAACACATTAAGGGTTAACAGCCAAACAAAACTTAATATTTATTCACCAGCTTCTGCGGTTTACAGAAACACCCCACATGTGGTCATAAACTGCTGTATGGGCACACGGCAGGGCGCAGAAGAAAAGGAGCACCAGCAGATTTTGCTGAACTGGTTTTTAGATGCCATGTCCCATTTGAAGTCCCCCTGATGCACCCTTACAGTAGAAACTCCCAAAAAGTGACCCCATTTTGGAAACTAGGGGATAAGGTGCCAGTTTTATTGGTACTATTTTTGGGTACATATGATTTTTTGGATCATTCATTATAACACTTTATGGGGCAAGGTGATCAAAAATTGGTTGTTTTAGCACAGTTTTTATTTATTTATTTTTAGTGTTCATCTGAGGGGTGAAGTCATGTGACATTTTTATAGAGCAGATGGTTACGGACGTGGCGATACCCAATATGTATACTTTTTCTTATTTATTTAAGTTTTACACAATAATAGCATTTTTGAAACAAAAAAATTATGTTTTAATGTGTCCATGTTCTGACCGCTATAGTTTTTTTATTTTTTAAATGATTTTCTTATGTAGGGGCTAATTTTTTGTGGGATGAGGTGCCGATTTTGGTGGTACCATTTTGTGGGACATACGCCTTTTTGATCACTTGGTGCTGCACTTTTTGTGATGTAAGGTGACAAAAATGGCTTTTTTTGACACAGTTTTTATTATTATTTTTTTATGGTGTTTATCGGACTGGGTGGATCATGTGATACATTTATAGAGCCGACCATCACGGACGCGGCAATACCAAATATGTCTATTTATTTTTATATTTTTAAATTTTTTTTAAATTCCTTACTTGGGGAATTTTTTATTTTTTTAACACTTTTTTTTATTTTTTATTTTACACTTTTCGTCCCCCATAAGGTCATAAAAGACCTCTGGGGGACATTTAACTTCACTTATTTTTTTCACTATTGATTTCTCCTGTAACTGCGGCTGACATAGTAGCCCCAGTTACAGGGGAAATACACCCCCCAGAGAGCCTGTACAGTGGTATACTGCGCTGTACAGCCTCAGTGCAGGGCTGATCGAGGTCTGTGAAAGACTAGACAGCTCCTGAACTCTCCCGGCCCCGGAGGTCACATGCCGCCAGGCCGGAACAGGAAGTGCATAGCGCTTTCTGAACTAAATACACAGCGCTCAGTGAGCGCTGGGTATACAGCGATCTAGAAGGCAGGGACACCTGGGAACTGTGCCTGCCTTCTCTAAGGGTTGCCCTGCTGTAACTGACAGCGGGCAACCCGATCTGCAGCTGCACGATTAGCGTGCAGCTGGGATCTCTGAATGGACGTTCAGAAACGTCCATTCAGAGATAGAGAACCACCTCCCGGACGTTTTTAGTCAACGTGCGGACGGGAGGTGGTTAACCACAAATTTAAAATGTATAGCTGGACTACAAGGATCTTGTAACATATGGCACTCTATAGGCATACAGCGGCATATGGCGCTCAAAGGAAAAACATTGTGAAAGCTGTATACTATGCTGGTTACTGTATATTTTTTAATGATATGCGTCTGTATAGGAAAGTCCAGCACATATAATAAAAGATACTCCCTACCCTGTCCTGCTCTAACAAAACATTCAGCACATTTTGTAGGTCATGAGCTGGGTGTGTAGAGGATCTCCAACAGTCTATTTACTGACAACTGAACAGATGTAATGTTATACTGTAAACCCCAATACAAGTAGTAACAAACAGGTGAATAATCAAGTATTTCCCAAAACTGATACAGAAAAGGCAGGTCATACACATCAGCCAAACTCTTGTTCATCCGACAGCTATTTCTCCCTAAACTCAACTCACTCTCCGAGCATGCAGGTGTCCTCAACTGGGAGAAGACACCAGACTCCTCTTGCAGTAGCTTATCTCCCAACTGGAATAAAAGGCTTGGGCACTTCAAATCCAAATGCTCAGTCTTTATCTCTCTTGACATCTACCATCAAGGAATAGTTGGGAGGCACTCATATGCATTAGATGGTTGACCCGTCCTGCCAAAATTTAAGGTTTGGACCAGCATTTCATTGCATCCTATTCATATGACCCCCATCTACATGGTTTTAGTGCTGAGAACCCACTTATAGATTCTCATCACTTCTTAGATACACCTGGATGTGTGAAGGATCATTGCCAAGGTTGCAACTTCTAGTTCCTGAGCCTCAAAGTAAAATCTGTAACAGGCCCTCCCATTTGCATATTTAATACCTCAGTGGTCTTACCATTTCTGCACTCCGCTACTGTCTCTAATGGTTAACATAAATGCCGTTTGTGCATTTATTTCCAGGTCCTGAACATTGTGCATTCATAATCCTGTTATTAAACTGTTATGTTCATGTAATTTGCCTGGTTCACCAGCAGAAAAAATCTTAGAAAAAATGTGTGAAAAGCTACCAGTTTAGTCATCAAGGAGACGAAGTGTAAAGCATGATTAGACCTTGGTGCTGGAAGAGATTACAGGATGAAGCCACCCTTCTATTTGCAGGTCTTCATTGCATAGTGGTGGAATTACAGAGTGAAGACACCCCAGCCTTTTCTTTGGTACTAGGGCCCAGTACACACAAAAGAAAGTCAGGAATAATTGCTTGGTGCAGTCTTTTGGTTTTACTGAGAGGAAAAAAGGAAATAGACACCCTACTCAAACGGGCAGAGACCTGTAGATAGTTATTGCTTTGCTATGTCAGTTTATGTACAGTGGGGCAAAAAAGTATTTAGTCAGCCACCAATTGTGCAAGTTCTCCAACTTAAAAAGATGAGAGAGGCCTGTAACTTTCATCATAAGTATACCTCAACTATGAGAGACATCATGAGAAAAAAAAAAATTCCAGAAAATTACATTGTCTGATTTTTAAAGAATTTATTTGCAAATTATGGTGGAAAATAAGTATTTGGTCAATAACAAAAGTTAATCTCAATACTTTGTTATAAACCCTTTGTTGGCAATGACCAAAAGGTCAAAAGTTTTCTGTAAGTCTTCACACACTGTTGTTGGTATTTTGGACCATTCCTCCATGCAGATCTCCTCTAGAGCAGTGATGTTTTGGGGATGTCGCTGGGCAACACTGACTCAACTCCCTCCAAATGTTTTCTATAGGGTTGAGATCTGAAGACTGGCTAAGCCACTCCAGGACCTTGAAATGCTTCTTACGAAGCCACTCCTTCGTTGCCCGGGCGGTGTGTTTGGGATCAATGTCATGCTGAAAGACCCAGCCACGTTACATCTTCAATACCCTTGGTGATGGAAGGAGGTTTTCACACAAAATCTCACAATACATGGCCCCATTCATTATTACCTTTACACAGATCAGTTTTCCTGGTCCCTTTGCAGAAAAACAGCCTGAAAGCATGATGTTTCCACCCCCCATGCTTCACAGTAGGTATGGTGTTCTTTGGATGCAACCCAGCATTATTTCTCCTCCAAACACAACGAGTTGAGTTTTTACCAAAAAGTTCTACTTTGGTTTCATCTGACTATATGACATTCTCCCAATCCTCTTCTGGATCATCCAAATGCTCTCTAGCAAATTTCAGACAGGCCCGGACATGTACTAGCTTAAGCAGGGGGACACGTCTGGCACTGCAGGATTTGAGTCGCTGGCGGCATAGTGTGTTACTGATGGTCGCCTTTGTTACTTTGCAGCTCTCTGCAAGTCATTCACTAGGTCCCCCCGTGTGGTTCTGGGATTTTTGCTCACTGTTCTTGTGATCATTTTGACCCCATGGGGTGAGATCTTGCGTGGAGCCCCAGATCGAGGGAGATCAGTGGTCTTGTATGTCTTCCATTTTCTAATAATTGCGCCCACAGTTGATTTCTTAACACCAAGCTGATTGCCTATTGCAGATTCCGTCTTCCCAGCCTGGTGCAGGTCTACAATTTTGTTTCTGGTGTTCTTCAACAGCTCTTTGGCTTGGCCATAGTGGAGTTTGGAGTGTGACTGTTTTAGGTTGTGGACTGATTACTTTTATACTGATAACAAGTTCAAACAGGTGCCATTAATACAGGTAATGAGTGGAGGACAGAGGAGCCTCTTAAAGAAGAAGTTACTGGTCTGTGAAAGCCAGAAATCTTGCTTGTTTGTAGGTGACCAAATACTTATTTTACCAAGGAATTTACCAATTAATTCATTAGAAATCCTACAATGCGATTTCCTGTATTCTTTCCCCCATTCTGTCTCTCATAGTTGAGGTATACCTATGATGAAAATTACAGGCCTCATCTATTTAAGTGGGAGAATTTGCACAATTGGTGGCTGGCTAAATACTTTTTTGCCCAACTGTATATGGTAACAGCAAAAAGTCTAAAGCAGCACTCTAACTTATAAAAGGGGACCCTGGAGCATACCCTAAGCACAAGCCGAGGGTGGGTTGGTTTTCAGTAAGGGGCTATGTAATACCCCGGAGTGGTCTTTCCATTTCTGCACTATGCTACTGTCTCTAATGGTTAACATAAATGCCATCTGTGTAATTTTTTTCCAGGTCCTTCACATTCTTAATCCTGCATTCTTAATCCTGTTATGAAGCTTATGTTCATGTAATTTGCCTGGTTCACCAGCAGGCGGCAGCGTATCTGGCAGAGTGAGAGATCTCTAGACAAAATGGAACTCCTCATTCCATTCTTCCCTCTTTCGGCAGAAGTGGGTTAGTCCTGCTTCCTACCAGAAAGGAGGGGTTGCAAATCTAGTTTAAGGCAGTCTAAGCCTGGGCACCGTCGGAGCCAGACGTGCCCAACAGGTATAAGTCAGGTCAGTCTAAGCTAAACTTGAGATGGAAGCAGACGTGTGAAAGATGTAGCAGCAAGGGGAAAGTGTTCTCCGGCTGCAGCAGGAGTCTCACAAAAAGGGAAGTAGCTCACATAGCACCAAGACTCCTTGTCAATTTATTCACCGAGTGTCCGGAGGGGGACAACAGCCAAAGGCACCCCAAGCCAGGGATACCAGAACCAACGAAAAGTCCAGTAATCAGACCCAAGCTGAGTTTAGCACAGCAGAGAGAGAAAGCAGAGTTATCAAGTTTGCCTGCCAGTTTATGCTAAAGCCTGCTGGAATCAAGAAAAAGCCTGACTATTGCTTGGAAACAAGTTTATGCAAGTAAAGCTGTTGAACTTTATCAAGGTCTGGACTTTACTTCTTCACCATTACTCATTCCCTTTTATTGCTTCAGAGCCTAACCCTGGGGAGCAACGGTTTCCAGGTAGGAGCACTGTAACACTCACAGAGACTACTAAGGGCCACACCACTCAGCATTCCTATAGACCTGGGACACGATCAGCCCTGGAGGGGGGGGGGGGGTCGGCGCAATGCACATATGCCATTTATAATATTGATGTGTTCTTTTGTGGCAGAGGGTACTTTTGGCCTAATCAGACACCATGGCCCTGGATCTTCCACTACAAACACACCCCCTATGACTTTGATAATCTCTACTGTGGACGCACACACTGGAACAGATCACATACCGTACCCAATGATCTATGCTTTATCATAGAGGTTTTACATTAGAGAAATTGCTAGAAAGCAAAACAACTTAAACATACTCCCTTTCGGTACTGAGAACTGTCAGGATGACTGAATCGCTTGGCTTTAATTTATTTAGCTAAAGGCGGAAACACAGAAGTGCGTTATACTCATTGGAGATCTCACGAACATTACCATGTGGCCTCTGAGCTACCAGGAGACATCTCATCCTTGCACCAGTCTTGAGTTTATCCTGACCTGCCAATTTACTAAGCTAGACATCCTAAGAGACAGACCACAGAAGACCCAGACAATCACTTGATATATTACATTGCTCTTAACTTTTTTTTTTTTATGTGAATCTTACTCCTCCACTTCATTCACCTACAGAGCACTTGTACAAGATAAAATATTGGTCATCTGCATGTAATATAAATTCAAAATAATGTGTCTAGCTGGGTAACCTGCGAAATATCATGTCCTACGGAATTAGATACCACAACGTGTTCCATTTAAAAAGAATCTGCCAGCTTCAAGGGATTGTCTGGGCGATACTCATGGCACACATCCCTGGCGGCTGCTGTTCTAATTATTCTCTGGTCCTCTGCTGGTCTCTGCTTCCTGTTCGAGGGGTTGTTTGTGATTTATTTTTATATTTTACTAACGTATCGGGAGCTGGGTGCAATAAAAAAAACTTCCCTTACTGCACCTGATCTGAACTAGCAACGCCGCACTTTCGTCTACCCTGGTCTACAGCCAAAGATGTATTGTTTGGCTGCAGCGGTTACATACTGTATATGCTGCAGGCAATCGCAAGTCTCAGTGGTGCATACCACAAGACTGCTAATGCCTTGACTGCCACTGCAACCTAACATTCCTTCACTGGATGCTTTCCAAGGAGCATCACAAAGCAGCGGCACTGGAACGGAGTAGGCGGAGCAAGGCAAGGTAAGTATTTTTTCTATTATGTCACATGGCTCCCACTTTAGTAAAATAAAAAACTAACAAAAAACTAAAAAATCCGCTTTGACCAGCAATGCTGTTCTGTCATTAGGATAACCTTTAAGTGCTGCTGCTCTTTCACAGATTCTTCCTGCTGGCCCCTGGCTATAGTGCCCCAGGGCACTACAACACAGCCTCATTCAACTGAAGGGGATGTGATGCCATTCCCTACACAGTGGATGATCAAGTCCATTCATGTAGGGATCTCAGTGGCTGGACCTAGGGTTGTTACGATACCAAATTTGGACTTAGATTTTGATACCAAGTGCAGTATCACGATTCGCAATACCAAAACAATACTTTGACGAGGTATTAATGGGATATGTTTATTATGGTTTTCTAAACAAATGTATATGCATAGCTGCTTGAATTTACTGGAAAACTGATGTTTCACACACAAAACCTAAAAATCTTATAATCAACTTGCTATGTTTTGTTGGTAAAACATGTCTCCTCTGCAAAAATGCATCAACAGGACAACACCATACAATCAAGTGGAAAACAAAGACAAACATGGTGTAGTTCTTGGCTGCCCCAGCTCCGCTCCATGTGGCCTGGCCCTAAGTGGTACTATTAGTAAAAGTGTGATAGTTTGATAATACCATGTGCCTCACATTAATAGTAAGTGACCCTATCAAGTACCACCTCACATAATAGGCAACATGGGGTTTATACATGAAGTACATAATGGCATTGCTTACCATTAATATGAGGCACACGGAGGTACGAAAGTTCCTTGCATTAATAGAAAGTTACCTCAACATGTACCCACACGGTAACCCAGGGATGGCCAACCTGCGGCTCTCCAGCTGTTGCAAAACTACAACTCCCAGCATGCCCAGACAGCCTACAGCAGGGCAGGGTGAGAATTGTAGTTTTACAACAGATGACGAGCTGCAATGTTGGCCAGCCCTGCGTTAATCCAATGTTGCCCATTATGTGAGGGGGTATGTGATGAGGTCACTTACTATTAATGTGAGGCCCCCAAGTAATAATCTGCCCCCACACTGCCCCACATGAAGTGATTTGCCCCCATTTAATAATCTGCCCCCCCCCCCCCCCTAAACTGGGCCAGCCAGACCCCAGACCTGAATCTGATTGAAAATCTGTGGGGTGATCTGAAGAAGGCTGTGCACAGGAGTTGCCCCTCGCAATCTGACAGATTTGGAGTGTTTTTGCAAAGAAGAGTGGGCAAATCTTGCCAAGTCAAAATGTGCCATGCTGATAGACTCATACCCCAAAAGACTGAGTCCTGTAACAAAATCAAAAGGTGCCTCAACAAAGTAATAGTTTAAGGCCTCTTTCAGACGGACGTTGCGGGAAAAGGTGCGGGTGCGTCGTGGGAACATGCACAATTTTTCAGCGCGAGCGAGTTTTGCACTCGCGTGAGAAAAATCTGCATGTTTGGTACCCAAACCCGAATTTCTTCACAGAAGTTCGGGCTTGGGATCGGTGTTCTGTAGATTGTATTATTTTCCCTTATAACATGGTTATTAGGGAAAATAATAGCATTCTGAATACAGAATGCATAGTAAAATAGCGCTGGAGGGGTTAAAAAAATAAATAAAAATTATTTTACTTACCCTAATCCACTTGATCGCGCAGCCGGCATCTCCTTCTGTCTTCATCTTAGCTGTGTGCAGTAACAGGACCTGTGGTGACGTCACTCCGGTCATCACATGGTCCATCACATGATCCATCACCATGGTAAAAGATCATGTGATGACCGGAGTGACGTCACCACAGGTCCTGTTCCTGCACAAAGCAAAGAAAGAAGACAGAAGGAGATGACGGCTGCGCGATCAAGTGGATTAAGGTGAGTTAAATTATTATTATATTTTTTTTTAACCCCTCCAGCCCTATTGTACTATGCATTTTGTATTCAGAATGCTATTATTTTTCCTTATAACCATGTTATAAGGGAAAATAATAATGATCGGTTCTCCATCCCGATCGTCTCCTAGCAACCGTGCGTGAAAATCGCACCGCATCCGCACTTGCTTGTGGATGCTTGCGATTTTCACGCAACCCCATTTATTTCTATGGGGCCTGCGTTACGTGAAAAACGCACAAAATAGAGCATGCTGCGATTTTCACGCAACGCACAAGTGATGTGTGAAAATCACCGCTCATGTGAACAGCCCCATCGAAATGAATGGGTCGGGATTCAGTGCGGGTGCAATGCGTTCAACTCACGCATCGCATCCGCACGGAATACTCGCCCGTGTGAAAGGGGCCTAAGGGTGTGCACACTTATGTAACCATATTATTTTATTTTTATATTTTTTCTTCCCTCTACCTAAAAGATTTCAGTTTGTTTTTGAATTGAGTTGTACAGTTTATAGGTCACATTAAAAGGTGGAAAAAGTTCTCATTTTTTTACATCACAGAAACCTGACATTTTAACAGGGGTGTGTAGACTTTTTATATCCACTGCATATTAATGTGCTCCAGTACATTTTTTGCGATTACTACGGCAAAATAAAAAGGTTAGATTCCTGCCATTATCGCATACAATGTTCTGGTATATAGAGATGTGTCTGTATATCAGTATGCATTGGGGGGATGGGGGGGGGGGGGGCTCCCTGAAAGGCCCCCAAAGATGGGAAGGGGTATAATTATAAATCTCTGCCAACCCCTACAATGTGTTAAAATGAGGGGGGAAGAAATACAGTCACTTCTTACTCCAGTTATTTATTTTTATTTTTTTACACATTATGGGGGTTGTGCAAGATTTTTAACCCCTTTAATATAGTGAATGCATGAAAAATACCAGCTTGGATAGACAGTAAGCTAATTAAAAATGAATAAACTATCTCCTATGTAAACAAGGTCTTCATATCACGATTACACGGCTTTAGAAACCAGTCAAAACTGTTTGCCTGAAATTTCAGAGATAATTTCTTTTCAAGGACAGTGACTATTTATTGCTACAATTGTAGCAGGTCAGATAATGCTGTTTGTAGAGCTTTTTGTAGATTCATATTTTCAAAGAGTATTTAAACTAATAAGGACTTACAATAAGCCTCTGACATGGACTTCTTTGAACAGTATTTATGTAGACGTTTAATTATCTGTCTGAAAAAAGTTTCTGACCTGAAAATGGATTAAGGGGTTACATAATGTCAGCAGTTCTGAGACATGAACTTTGAAAAGTTTTGAGATCTGAAAGTTCTGGGCAGATTGCTGACAGAAACTCTTAATACGGTGAATTCAAGTGTTTTTACAATGTGATTAGAATCGAGCCGGTCGAGCAGTTTTTAAATACTAAACCATGTGAAAATACATGCCCAAAACGCGTACTCTCTTATTCATATAAAGTTATTTTTTTCTACGTGACCTATGTTCTATGTGTGTAACCTCAAAGTAATGACGTAGGAAGAATTAATAAACATCTCCCAAGCGGAAAATCTACCGAGCCTATTTACAGTACTGGGTCCCATTGCTTACATTAGGGGTGCACAACCTTTTTTGGTCAAAAAGCCATATTTGCATCGTGGATCAGATGGAAGGGATGTGATAACGTTGCTAGAACACTAAGAAACTCTGGAGAGCTTGACAGCCAATGACTACTTTTGAGCCACAGCACAGGCGCAAGAAAATAGGGTTAGATTAGATGTCTAGCCCTGTCAATCAAAGGGGAGGGGACGTATATAGAACACAGGGGTGTAGCAGCGTTCCAAGCACTACGGCCAGCCCCTTGGTGCTTAAAATAACTAATTTGCATATAAGTAAAAATAAAGATATCTCAGCAGTGGTTCTAGCTAGGGACAAAAGGTATAAATTTAATCAGCATGATAAGTCCTACCAGGCAAGGGTTGATCATGCTGACAGAGGCTCCTTAAATGACTTATCTACTTTACAATCATCTAATACTGTATCCCTCGTACTTCTGTACTTGTGCTCTACTGCATTAAAGGGGTCATTTGGTTTAGAAGACTCATTTGCACAATCGCCTATTCCAATTAAATGTAGAGGGGACTGCTGGAGGTCCCAGAACCTGTGATCAGGTTATTTTTGGGTGAAACCTAAAAACAAAAAGGGAATGCCTTAACTCTACACAGCTGAATCACAGATAAGCTACTGGTGACCACAGTTAATGTGTACAAACTGGGTAGTCACCCAGAAAGGGAATCCATGTTTCCAAGTGAAGAGGAACACAGTCTACGCTGTCAAATAATTTTGTTAAATTACAGTGCCTTGAAAACCTATTCATACCCCTATAACTTTTCCAAATTTTTTCAGGTTACACCCGCAAACTTAGGGTTTATGCACACGACCGAGGTTTGGGTCTTTATTTTTTGTGGGTCAGATGCAGACCCATTCATTATAATAAGGCTGCAAAAGATGCAGACAGTGCTAGCCGTAAAATTATAGAACATGTCCTATTCTTCACATTACAGACAATGATAGGACTGTTCTATAGCACTACTAGGGGCTGGCCATTCCTTTCTCCAAAATGCAGAATGCACATGGCTGGTATCTGCGTTTTTCAAACTTAAAAAAAATAAAAAATCTACAAAGTGTGCAGTGCATTTGTATTCAGCCCCCTGTACTCCGATACCCCTAAAGAAAATCCATTGTGACCAATCACCTTCAGAAGTCACCCATTTAGTAAATAGAGCCCACCTGTGTGTAATTTATTTTCAGTGTAACTACAGCTGTTCTCTAACAAACCTCTGAGGCCTTCACAGAACATTAGAGACAGCATCATGAAAACCAAGGAACACACCAGAAAGGTCAGGGATAAAGTTGTGGAGAAGTGTAACACAGGGTAAGGTTATAATATAGTATCCCAAGCTCTGAACATCTCACGGAGCACTGTTTAATCCATCATCCAAAAATGGAAGGAGTATGGCACAACTGCAAACCTACCAAGACATGGCAGTCCACATAAACTGACAGCGCAGACAAGGAGAGCACTAATTACAGTTTGACACAAAAAACACTGAAAACATGTGGAAGAAGTTGCTCTGGTCAGATAAGACCAAATTTTAACTTTTTGGCCTAAATGCAAAAAACTATGTGTGGCGGAAAACTAACACTGCACATCACCCTGAACACACAGCATCATGCTGTGGGGATGCTTTTCTTCAGCAGGAACAGGGAACCTGGTCAGAGATCATGTTAAGATGGATGCAGCTAAATACAGGGCAATCGTCAAGGAAAATCTGGTAGAGGCTGCAAAGGACTTCAGACCAGGGCGGCGATTCACCTTCCAGCAGGACAACGACCCTAAACATCCAGCCAGATCTACAATGGAATGGTTTGGATCAAAGCATATTCATATGTTAGAATGGCCCATTCACAGTCCAGACCAATATCCTATAAAAAAATCTGTGGCAAGACTTGAAAATTTACAATTCTGTAATTGCAGCGAAAGGTGGTCCTACAAAGGGATCTCTCTGAATTCCGGCATTGCCATTGGCTATCGCACTGCTGTCCAGCCCCATTAACTATAACTATAATGTGGCGGAGATCTGGCCACAACTGTATTGGCCAGGCAAAAACCGTGGCACACAGCGGTTTTGGTCCAGTGAATTCTTAGCTAAGGGGAGCTATCTATTTGATTGATGACTTAATCACCAGAAATTCAAATATTTGTATAAGGAGGTGTGGATGGTGATTTTATTTTTAAAACTTAACTTTTATTTAGGTATTTATATAGAATATAGTCCCTGAGTGTTCCTTATTGGAAAGAAAAAGAGGGTGTGTGATGACACCAGGGATATGGGAAAACGCGCTGCGACGCCTTTGATATATACAAGAAAAGATGTGCACAGCAGCACTTTACAGGCAACCAATGGTCCTACCATGTAAGTCAGGATCCTCTTGTCACCTTGAATGTTCAATGGCTTGAATAAGCTGAAAAGAAGAGCGGTTAGACCTGGACGAGGGGTATTGGTTAGGATATGGACCCTAGACAGCCCTAATATAGCGGTGCTGGCTCAGCCCTAACATCCTAACACGGAGCACCCGTTCTGATAAGAACGACCCCGTCCGGAACCTTGCCCTTATTTGCTACTTGGCCCTATTGTGCCCTAGTGTAGCTAATCCCAGTGAATTCTTAGCATATTTGCCAGGTTGCGGCTGGATCTCTGCCATCCCCATTATAGTTAATGGAGCCGGCGGGTATCAGGGAGAATCCAGAAATGCGGGGTTCAGACATAACCAGCAGGCTGCCCCCTGGAACAGCCTGCCAGAGCGTTTGCAAGAACATTTGTTCCTGATAATCTCCACTCCCTTTTCTTACCATTCTTACCATTTTTGAAAAGTGGTGAGAGAAGTTGAAAATTATAGAGCATATAAAGCGTGTGCTATAATCTGCAACTTGATACATGTCTGCCACATTATCAGAAAAATAACATGGAGCTGCAGATCATCAGTGCCTGAGGCGTTGTATATTGACTGTGGTTTCCAATAACAATGACCCAGGAAAGATCATAGTATGTTGAAGATCTTGTAGCCTGAGGTCATTGTAACTTGAGGGACCACTAATCTGTGTGTAGGCTGCTTCATGCGATTCCAGTGCAGAGTAACGATTGTGATTATGACCCTTGACTGACTGGGCAGAGAATACTCATAAAAATCCATTGCACATGAACGTCTCAGAACCTCCATGCTGGAAGGAACAAACGTTTTGGTACATATAGGAAAGCTGGCTTCTGCCTCCCATCCCCTCTCAGTCCCCGGAGGAGAGAAGGGTGGATGTAATTACAGTTTTCTAAAACAAATACTGAACAGTTCATTTCAAGATTTATAAATCAATCAAGATACAAATGTGTATTTATGTGTTTGGGAATCTATTAGACCAAAGCCTAAAATCTATTAAATTTCCTCTAGAAAGCAAAATAGATATTTCCTTTATGATATGGCATCAATTACAAGGGGACATGTAACGCCAAACAAAGCTCTGGCATAAGTAATATAAGATCCCACTGCTTGTACAGAGGTTAGGAACAGATACATTTTTTTATGACTTTTATAACTTATATATTACCACACTGACAAAAGAGATTAGTTGCGCGGCAATCTGTGACTTTTCCCCGCTTATGTCAGGTCTAAAATGGGGGCGTAGCATTGGTGCGGAAGGGGGCGGGCTGGCAGGCATCATTTTTTACGCCTGTTTTAGGCGTAGAAATTTGTTTAAATCTATGCCAGCAAGGGAACTGGCGTAGATTTAGACAGGTGGTGGATATGCCAGCTCCTCTACATAACTTAGGGGCAGCCACCGCCAGTACAAAGGGGTAATAACACCGGCATTTTAGTAATAAATGACCCCCATAGTCTTTAAATCAAACAAAAAGGAGAATGCAAAATGGTCTGGTGATCTGAAATACTGAATACAGGTCGGTCCATGCATTCATCGTTTCTATATGACTCATGGAGAACGGTCTAAAAAAGTCCCATAGAAGTAAGCTGAGCAGTGCACCAACATGCACACTAAGACTCTATTCAGACAGGGCCCTCAGGGACCCTCAATCTCAAGATCACTTGTTGGGGGGGGGGGGGGGGAACCTCAGTGGTCTCACATATATCACTTGTGGATAGGTGATAAGGTTAAAGGGGTTGTCACATAGGATTGGACGTAAGTGTCTGATGCGTGGGGGTCGAACCACTGGGGTCCCCGGCCAATCATGAGTATGGGGGCCCATTTACCCCTCTTTGAATGGAGCGGCAGACACGGATGTGCACTACTGCTCCATTAAGCTCTAAGGGACTGCTGGAGATAGCTTGGCACTTGTACTCGGCTATCTCCAGCAGTCCCATATAGCTCAAATTACTGAGGCACATTCATGCTTTTCGGCTCCTCTGGATAGGGCATAAGGTGTCTTCATGGGACAACCCCTTTAATAAGATAACCCTTTTAACAGTGCAAAACAGTTTCCTCATGAACACTGACATTAAGGTAGTATACAGGGACAGCCATAAGAGGCCTCCATAAACATTACCCCAGCTAGTGAATTACCCAATTTCATAGGCAGAGAGAACCTCTAAACACAGCGGCACAGGCAAGCGAGTGGTCCTATACCTACAGTACTGCCACATGAAGAGTCCCATACAAGTTTGAGTTTTCTTCTTTTCTATGCCGCAGTATTACACATTCCTAGGGACAGCAAATTATTGTACACAGTAAAGTACGCGCAAGGAATGTGGACGGTGCTTTGAAAATACGGAAAGTGTTAATATAAAATATAAACTGGTGCACAGCTGTATAACTGAGTTATTAGAATCTACTAAAGCCTGTTTCACATTTGCGGTAAACAGATCCGGCATCTCCTAACCATGGTTTTGTGTGGGGTGGGAAATCCGCGACTTATCAGAAAAGAATAGGTGACAAATGTTTTTGCCTAGAAAACCCCTTTAATTATGTAAATATATAAATGGTTCCCATTACATCTTATTTAGAAACAATCTTTATCGTGAACAAGAAATGAACACAGGGAAACAATTTGCACAGTACTTTAGAGGAATTGGAGGCCAAAAGCGAGGAGTTTAGGGTCTTAAAACATAGAGGATTCATAAAATCTGATCTGTTTGTGGGAAAAAAGGCTGCAAATTATAATTAGAACCCACAATGTTGCCAGTTCTACAATATCCACCTTAAACATTTAGAAGAATACGGCAGAATCACATAATAGCAGCTCAATTTTCTTCAGAAGATGCTGTCTTTCCTGTCCCTAACTGTGAACACAGATGTACGGAACTTGCTGTAACTTTAATTTGCTATTTCAAATCTCACCAGCTGTTTTCAGTTTTCTGTAATTTGTACAGTATGCATGATGTGGCCAGGCCCAAATGTAAACTATTGGAAATATAAGCACTGCTGACATCGTTATTGAAGTAACATATGGGGGAAAAAAACACAACGTAGCTTGAGGGAGCAATCCATAAAATGCATACTGGAAGCACTTGCCAAAAGTGGATGACTAAAATGAATAATCATTGCAGTCATTGCCGGTTGTATGCCGTAATGTCAACGACAGCAGAAGGTAGATATTGCCTTTATGGAAGTCATCACATGCCAGATAATAACTTAGGTTTGACACATTATTTAGTCATATAAAGTGTGGTGGGAACTGGACTCCAAAACATATGTAGTAGTTGGTGCATGCCACTAGATGGGCTTAGTCCATCTTAGAAGTCCACACAGAAACAAAGAATGGTGAACACAATAGCGAAAGCAGTTCAAGTGGAAATTTTAATACAAAGAGGCGAAGTCAGGGCCAGACTTTGTGCTTCTCAAACAGGGCTAAGTCTAGCTGAAATGTTTCATCTCTGAAATAAAATATTCACTTGACCTACAACCACTATAGGAGTGTTGCCCACCATTCTTTGTGTCCCTGTGGACATTATTGAGTCATGTCAGGAAACTACAGCCAGGAACTGGGAGAAGGGTTTTCCACCAGTGTTTCCATCAATGAAGTTAAAGGAGTGGTCCTAGAACTGGTTAACCCCTTAAGGACCCTGCCATATTTCACCTTAAAGGGAACTTGTCACCTGGATTTTGGGTATAAAGCTGAGAACATGGGTTGCTAGATGGCCGCTAGCACATCCGCAATACCCAGTCCCCATAGCTGTGTGTGCTTTTATTGTGTACCTGCGCTCCCTGGACTTTGTGTGGCTGTCATGGCCCATAACAGGTAGGATCTATTGTTAGGGACCACTCATGGAGGCGACCTTGACGTGGTGAGTGGCTTATTACGCTTTGGCGAAAATGTACACTAATGCCTCATTCAACATCCAGCATAAAGGCAGGGCAGAGTGCTGGTTGCAGAGTGCGATTGCATTTGTGTTTTTGAGTTTGTATCTGTATTTTGCCATAGCAATGGTGCACCTGCATACAGGGTTGTGCTGGCTGAACCCCCCACATTTTTTTCTTTGTAGTATATATTGGAGGCGTGGCGATCTCCAAGCAGTCATGCACACCTGACCAGTTAGTCTGCCCTGGAGGCTGGTTTTAAAGTCAGTATAAAACAGAGTCTGCTTATATAGCACCTACCAGTAGCCATTTGGCTCCAGGAGAAGTATATAGTGGGCTCAGCATGCATGTTGGTACTTGCATCCCTGGATCCGATGAAAGCTGTAATGGCACCGGATGGATTAAAAGCAGAGTGTGCTTGGCGTGCATGCGCTCCCTGGACTTTGTGTGGCTGTCATGGCCCATAACAGGTAGGAACTAGTGTTAGGGACCACTCATGGAGGCGACCTTAATGTGGTGAGTGGCTTATTACGCTTTGACCAAAATGTACACCAATGCCTCATTCAACATCCAGCATAAAGGCAGGGCAGAGTGCTGGTTGCAGAGTGCGATTGCATTTGTGTTTTTGCGTTTGTAAAAAAAAAACGATTTGATACATATGCAAATTAACCTGAGATGAGTCAGAGCTTGAAAATATGACTCCTCTCTGGTCACACAAGTAAGATATGACTCTTATGTTAATTTGCATAAAAGGCGGGAAGTACAAAAATGTATCATACTTATTGCATTCCTCTGCAAATTAAATGTTTAGGGCAACACAATGAACATTTAGAAACGCTCAGTGGGGACGTTAGAAGGCTTAGAAGTTTAGAAGCAAATCTCTGCGGCTCGGATGCGGACCAAAACAACGGCCGTGTGCATGGAGGCCTAAGGCTCAAATTAATCGCTAGAGCAACCTGAAGCAGACAGGACTGCAGGAAAGAGTGCAAAATAGACGAGGAGTCCAAAGTTTGACAGTCAGATGTGGGGAGAGAGTGCTACGATCTTGGGCTGTAATTGAATCACTGCAAAGGTGCACTACAATATATGCAAATGAAAATACAAGGCTAAACCCTCACGCTAGATGTTAAAATGAGACTTTAGCCAATATATTCGGTTCAAGAACATATCGGAGCCCGCGCCCCCCGTCAAGGTGTCTCAGTTGGAGTGGGATCTACCGCTAAACCTACCTACAGTGTGTGAACACTGTCTAATAGGTACTAAGGTCCGACTCACAGCCACGCTTCCATAAACCTCCAAAGTAAGATCACAAAAAAATGGGAGAAGGGAGGACGCTGTGAGTCCCACCTATAACTGGCTAGTGTAACACAGGCTACCAGGTGCACCAGAATGTTACCAAAGATAAAAAAATGGCACATTCCATACATAGACACAAATCACTGAAAAAAGTAGCCTAAATGGAAGGAAATGCTCAGAACCCCAAATACTGTAGTGTATTTATAGCCAGGGGAGCAAAACCTCCACATGTGATCAGCTGCAAACGGCAATACCCAGCAAATCTTGGGCTGTACATAAGCCAGAACTGAAATCTACGCCAGCTGGGTGTAACTTGCAGTAGAAATAAGTAATCCTAAATACAACTCCAAATCCCCAAAAAGTTGGGACGCTGTGTAAGATGTAAATAAATGTAAATAAAAAGAATACAATCATTTCCACATCTTATGGACCCCTATTTTAGTCAAAAATGATCACAGAACTCATATAAGACTGTGAAAGCGAGACATTTCACAATTTCATAAAAAAAAAAAAATAATAATAATAATAATAATTTAGAACTTGGGGGCTACAGCACATCTAAAAAAAATTGAGACAGGCCCATGTCTACCGTTGTGTAGCATCCCCTCTTCTTTTAACAACAGTCTGTAAATGTCTGGGAAGAGAGAAGATCAATTGCTGGAGATTTTGGACAGGAATGTTGTCCCATTCTTGTCTGATGTAGGATTCTAGCTGCGCAGCAGTCCTGGGTCTTTGCCGGATTTTTGGTTTCATGATGTGACAAATGTTTTCTATTGGTGAAAGGTTTGGACTTCTGGCAGGCCACTTCAGCACCCCAACTCTTCTTCTGTGAAGCTACACCATTTTGATTATGTAAGGCCTTCCCTGAAAAAGAAGTTGTCTGGATGGGAGCATATGTTGTTCTAAAACCACTATATATTGTTCAAAATGCATGAGGACTATTAAGAGGCCGTACATTATGGTACGTGGTGTACATTATACTAAATTTGTCAGGCTGTGGGAGGACACGCCGCTCCCATTCCATGCCCTGCCCACATGTGGCAAGGGCAGCATAAACACCCAAAAAGTTGTAAGTTGTTTTTTGTGTACATGGTGCAAAAAATGTCTTTTTTTTTACACCAACTTACAGATAAATTTCCTATATGTCTAAATGCATAAATACACTGACCAAAAATATAAAAGCAACACTTTCGGTTTTGCTCCCATTTTGCATGAGCTGAACTCAAGGATCTGAAACCTTTTTTACATACACAAAAGAGCCATTACTCTCAAATATTGTTCACAAATCTGTCTAAATCTGTGTTAGTGAGCACTTCTCCTTTGCCGAGATAATCCATCCCACCTCACAGGTGTGGCATATCAAGGTGCTGATTACACCGCATGAATATTGCACAGGTGTGCCTTAGACTGCCCACAATAAAAGGCCACTCTGAAATGTGCAGTTTGATCACACAGCACAATGCCACAGGTGTTGCAACATTTGAGGGAGCGTGCAACTGGCATGCTGACTGCAGGAATGTCTACCAGAGCTGTTGCCCATGCAATGAATGTTCATTTCTCTACCATAAGCAGTCTCCAAAGGAGTTTCAGAGAATTTGGCAGTACATCCAACCAGCCTCACAACCACAGACCACGTGTAAACACAACACCACATCCAGCATGTTCACCTCCATGATAGTCTGAGACCAGCCACCCCGACAGCTGCAGCAACAATTGGTTTGCATAACCAAAGAATTCTCAGGGAAGCTCATCTGCATGCTCGTTGTCCTGGACCTGACTGCAGTTTGTCGTCGTAAACGACTTGAGTGGGCAAATGCTCACATTCGATGGCATCTGGCACGTTATAGAGGCGTTCTGTTCACGGATGAGTCCCGGTTTTCACAGTTCAGGGCAGATGGCAGACAGTGTGTGGCGTTGTGTGGGCGAGTGGTTTGCTGACGTCAACGTTGTGGATTAAGTGGCCCATGGTGGCGGTGGGGTTATGGTATGGGCAGGCGTATGTTATGGACAACGAACACAGGTCCATTTTATTGATGGCATTTTGAATGAGATCCTGAAGCCCATTGTTGTGCCATTCATCCACGACCATCACCTCATGTTGCAGCATGATAATGCACGGTCCCATATTGCAAGGATCTGTACACAATTTCTGGAAGCTGAAAACATCCCAGTTCTTGCATGGCCAGCATACTCACCGGACATGTCACCCATTGAGCATGTTTGGGATGCTCTGGATTGGCGTATACGACAGCATGTTCCAGTTCCTGCCAATATTTTGCAACTATGCACAGCTATTGAAGAGGAGTGGACCAACATTCCACAGGCCACAATCAACAACCTGATCAACTCTATGCGACGGAGATGTGTTGCACTGTGTGAGGCAAATAGTGGCCACACTAGATACTGACTGGTTTTCTGACTCCCCCCACCCAGCAGTAAGGCAAAATTGTGCACATTTCAGTGTTCTTTTATTGTGGGCAATCTAAGGCACACCTGTGCAATATTCATGCTGTCTAATCAGCACCTTGATATGCCACACCTGTGAGGTGGGATGGATTATCTCGGCAAAGGAGAAGTGCTCACTAACACAGATTTAGACAGATTTGTGAACAATATTTGAGAGTAATGGGTCTTTTGTGTATGTAGAAAATGTTTCAGATCCTTGAGTTCAGCTCATGCAAAATGGGAGCAAAACTGAAAGTGTTGCTTTTATATTTTTGGTCAGTGTGTATACTGATGAAACTTAGCCAGTAGCCAAAAATAAAGAAGCCAATTCCCCCTTTTTAAAGGTTATCTTTTCTCAACCTTCTCCAATTTACTCTATTAACTCTTCTAAATCACAATGAAAGCCGAAGCATAACATGGTGGATTTCGAGGTCATGCACACAAGCGAATCCCGGCTCTGCACAACCTCTAAGTTGTAGACATCTGTAATAGGTCCATGTGAGGAATATGAATTAATATTTACTGTCAGCCATGTCCTCACACCCCCCATTTGCTGACAGACGGCAGAGGTAGGGATTTCCCTGCTTCAAAGCCCCCCAGCCTGATTGTAATTTTATGCATCTCTTGGCATGACTCAGGGTACATGCAAAATAAGTTTACACCCCCCCATGTGCTGACAGATTGCAGAGGTAAGGAACTCCACAGGAGGGCCCTGCTTCAAGGAAAAGTTCACACCTCCATGCACCAGTTTGGAGCCAGCTGAATCTTGCAGGAAACCCCCCCCAGCAGGGGGTATCTGCTTTTGCCTGGTTCAATGAGATTTCCTAGACATATTGGCACCTACCTCTCATAAGGAATTATGAATCACCTGGCCACCGCAGACGCAAACCGGATACATATTTGTGTCCCGGTGGCCACGAGGTACGGTCCCATGGTCTTTGTTTACTCGTACCCAGTCAGGGTGGGGAGATACCCATATCTCCCCATAGAAGCCACCTACCGGTACCAGGTTTGGGCTCAAATTGTAGCCTGAACCCAGGCAGGTCCATTAGTCCCAGAACCATCTCCCTGTGACCCTCTGGTCTGGAGCTATGACCCCTAAAGTGTTTTGTGGGTCATTCACCGTCAGCCCAGAAGAGGGGGAGTTGACCCCTCCATGGACCAGCTACAGGTTAAAAGCCTGGTGCCAGCAAGTAGGGGGCGTCTTTTCTCTGAAGAGGGGTCACATTCTACACATGTGTTTAGAGGGACCCAGGAAATAGCAGGAGATCACAGCCCCTCGTGTGGCCTCCGGTTCAGGACATCGCCAAGGAACTTTCATCATACTTGGTAATTTACTTTCACACTGCTTAATCCTATTGTAACCATATACCCTGTAATCTGTAACCTCAGACCACTGTATATATATTGTCTGTGTATAGTGTGTTATATCTAGTGTGCTCTTATAGCGATTAAATCTATAATTTAATCTTGTGCTATCTTGTATCTCGATCACGAATCCTCACGTCCGTGTTTTGGCCTAGTTATAAGCTACCGCGGGTTGGTTTCTGACCCTATATAATCCCGTTATCGGACCGGGCTTATATCAAACGAGAAACTGGTGGCAGTTACCTGGGCTGAGTGTGGGCTGTTTTCACTGCGGCAGTGAAAAGGCCCTTCCAGCTTGTTGCCTCTCTGTGCCCGCGTGGACAGGAGGTGTGTGTGTAAACTATACCAGCCTGACCTTACGTGCTCCTCTGGAGGGCGTAACTTCACATTTGTGGTAAACCCTGTGATCATACCAGGTCTCGTGAGCTCGACGTGGTTGACGTCAGCGGACACGAGGGGTGGTATTCATCACAGTCCACAAAACGAAAAATAGGAAGCCATCCTGCTCTAGAGTTCAGAGAAAATCCAGATCATAGTTGAGCCAAGTGCAAAGTTCCAATATTGGGCAAGTTTCCCTCTCCTTCCAATTTCAAACTCCTATACACGGCCAAGAAAGGAAGCACCAATTGAATTTATGATATGCGTTGATAGGAGGTCAAAATTGGAAGGAGAGGGAAACTTGCCCACATATTCAATGACTGACTATATTGGAACTTTGCACTTGGCTCAACTGTGATCTGGATTTTCTCTGATCTCTAGAGCAGCGCTGTTTCCCATTTTGCGTTTTGTGGATTTATGGTGTGAATTGGACCCACCTCACTTAGAGTCCCGCAGCGCTCGAAGCAGGCAACAAATTTGGGAATAGTGTTTTTTTGTTTGATCTGTAATAGGTCAACCACAGAGTTTACGGTACTTCAGGATGCCCTCAACTCCATATGAAATCAACAAATTGTGATATGCTTCATCTAAAGCCATATTATGGAGCTATGCTTCTAGGAGAGAATCGTTTCATAATATGGTGCCAATATGGAGCCCCTTTAGATCCACATTATGGAATTGTATTTTCCATGTGCTTCTGTCCAGCCTCTGTTCATGTGGAAAAAATTATTTTACTGCATTATTTCTCATGTATGTTTATGCCAATTTACATTACAATATCACTAATTACATATTACATTATTAAGCAAAATGTTATGAGAACAATGGTTTAAAATTTTTATTATATTTTAGGTTTTAATAAAAAAAAAATGTCTTCCTAATATAAATGTGAAGTTCAATTTGTGGCCATAACGTATGTTTTTCCAATTTATTTGTACAGATTACAGCCAATGTGCATTCAGGGGAAGCTGCACTCCTTCTAGAGTGACTTGATTTTTGCTAACACAGATGTAAAGACACAAGAGGGGGGTAATTGACTGCAGATTTTTTTTTAAAGCCGTATCCAAGGAAACTAGAATTTGTACTTCATATTACAACTCCGCTTGATAGAAAAGGCACTGTGAGTCATCTAAGATGCTTGGCATAGATAAATTGAAACTCGCTTGGAAATTACATTTTTTACACCAAAAGTCGGCTTTGAATCCTTTTAGCCATTAACTTGCTATGGACTCCTCATCAGACTGACAATCGTGGCTCAGAAATATACAAAGTATATATTGATGTTGGCATGCTCATCGGAAACACGCAGGAAAAACACTCATCTGTTCGCTATGTTTCACTTGAACATAATGTAGTGAGCCAAATATACAGTATGAACATTTTATATAAAAATGAACTGTCAGCTTTAATGGGGAAAAAATACCATTAATTCAATCAACTTTTTTTTACTTTAGATGGCTCTAGAACCAGAGAAGACTCTAATACTGAAATCAAATATTTTAAACTTTTAAAGTTTAGTGACGCTGCTAAATGCTAATGACCCTACAGAAATGAAATGTTAATGCCTTAAAGTAGTCAACTGTCCGCCCAATGTAGAAAAAGTAATTTATTGTTATTCTTTATAAAGGTTAAAAGGGTTGCCCAAGTCTGGCCATATGAGTGGCTGCCCCTGGTAATGACGGCGGTCGCTCAGAAGACTACAGCACTGAAGTTTACCTATTGCAGCCACCTTTCCTGGGTACTACCCGTGTCTCCCGGAACTCAGATACCCCCTGGACTTACAGCAGGGCTGGAATATAAAACAACAGGAAGGCTGCAAGAAGTAAACTCACCGACAGATGACAGGAACCGAATAATAATAAAACGGATGAAGGAAATGGTAATATGGCAATTGCACAGACGGGAGGTGTTAATGGTATTCAGGTAGAAAGCATATAGATGATGGTGAACAGAAACTGATCAGCAATATAAACCCAGCAGGATAACCAGAGATAATTCAAAAACTAATTCGGCAAACAGACGATAAACAGAATCCACAGGAAGACAACAGAAACAAGCCTCAAGGCTGGCAGCAATGAAAGTCAGAAGTACTACAGATCCCAAGCTCCACAATACAATCAGACTAGAACAAGATACTAGGAATGCAAGGATGCTGGATACAAATGCACGGAGCTCATGCTACACCCATCAACAAAAGAGCAGAAAATATGAACATTTAAAAGGTAGGTTAACCAATCATAAATCCTTTACCAGGGTGAGCAAGGTGGCCACCTCAGCAGAGGTTAGGTGTAAGGCAATTGCATAGCCACAGAAAGGAGCGGAGCTTAGGTGCAACAAGGGCAACAGTGATACCCTCATTGCACCAAAGGCCTAATTTACATATTAAGAAACGGTATCGAAACTCAGGAACGGAACCTCGAATCAATGAAAGAAAAATAGCGCTTTAATCAAGTGAACCACAGGAAGGTCACTGGTGACAGATTTGATAGGTTGTTATGTACATTAGAAGAAAGTATTTTGTGAGTTTCAGAGTAGTTACACATAACATTTCTCTTTGAGAAAACTGATAAGTCACAGCACAACCTCAGTCTAAAAATTGTTACATTATTTCAGTAAAGTCATAATCACATTATTTCAAGTCCTAAAATCACCAATGACATAAAGATGATTTTAAAAGGGAATCTGTCACCCCGTTCTTGGACTATTATCTGCTGAAATACATGAGTAGTACTGCTGATAAGGAATACTGCCCTAGCCTGTAAAACGGCTAGGGCAGTGCTAAATCCCACCCATCAGAGCCGGTGACCTCACCGAACACACTGCTGAGCAGAAGCCTCCGCCCGGCAGTGCGTTATTGTAAATAAAAGAGCCCTTGCCCTGCGCGATCCAAGCAGGGTGAATTGCACTTTTCACTTTTACTTTGTGCCAGTCATCTAATAAATCTTATCTCTGAATTACTAAACGGTCCTAATTTACACTTATTTATGCCACATTCTTATCAGTAAGATAAGAACGTAGCTATATCGAGTATTCAAAAGGTCAGAGATAAGGAGCATGTCAGGAGTAAAAATTCTGATCCTGCTACTAGAAAAACTCAAGGCTGCACACAGACAGTGGTTCAAAATTTTCTAATAAAGACCAATTGAAAAAAAGATTTTTAGCTCAAAATGATCGCAATGCAATAATAATAATAATAATAATAATAATAATAATAATAATAATAATAATAATAAACAAAATGCCCCCAAAAGGTGTACATAGCCTTTAAAGCTGTACTGACATATATTGTCAGAATTGCTGTACATGCACACATGAATTCTCTTTACTATTTGGCATGGCACAGCTGTTTGGACTGTGTATTTCAGCCCAGCTTTTAGTGATGACATAGGCGAAACAGGGAGCATTGGGAATATAAAGATTAGTGATCTTGACATCTTGGGGGTCATTTAATAAGACCTCTGTTTTAGACGCTGGTCTTAATAACCCCTGCGGTCTTAATAACTTTGGCGCTTTCACCACTGATGTAAATCTACACCACATTTTCTACACTAAATTTCAGCCTTACCTCTTCACTCATTTAGTCATTTTTGAGATACCATAATATTCAGTTTAAAACCTTCTCTCACATGGAAGTGTCCTTCTCAGTAATACATGCTGGATGTGAAGTCTGTGTGTCCAGGATGCTGCTGCCTTCACCATGCAAACTGCCTTGTGAGTGTATTCCTCCTAATTTACAGCCTATGTAAGCTGCACTCTTTGGATTATCTACTGATTATCTACTGCCTCCGAAGGGAGGAGAAGAGCAGGGAAAGAGGTCAGAAACAGAAACTCTGACAGCAGCACCAAAAGCTAGGAGGAGAAGGACCTATACACACTCTACAGAATCAAAATGGACATTTTAAACAAATACCGGTTAGAAAGTTGGTTCATTTTGCATTTAGATAGCAGGGTGGTTTGCTCTCGATTGATCACTCTGTCCAAACACTTGCTCCCTTTGAAAGACTCACCATTGGGGGTGCTTCCCTAGTAGCAGGCTTCTTGGTTGAATCTGAATTAAACATAAAGGGCTGGTCAACTTAAGTTCATTGTCCAAATGCACTATCACTTTCCCTACTGGGGGAGTGCCCCAGATATAAGGGTTATCCCTAGGTTGAAAAACTGCTTTAAATTTAGTTCAAATTCTACCAGGTTGTGCCAACTGACTTGTCTGGTATAATAATATCCTCTTATTCATCACTTACGGCAAATGATATACGATATAGAATGGTGTCAGAATAAAAAAACAAAACACCGGGTTGGATCCTATGTCCTGCGCTGACTGGCCTACATGTATATGGCACATCATACTTCCAATTTGGCAGGAACTGAAAGTGGTAGGGACAGGAGCCGCAGTACAGGAAACGGGACGATCAAACCAGGTTAGTGTTTTTTGTTTTTTTTTACACCGTGCATGGCTACCTCAATTTTTTTTTAGGGCTCTGCTAATCCCTTTACACAAATGGATAAGTAAGGGAAGGATGAACCCTAGCTGGTACAATGCCATTCTTTGTGCAATAGATTGTGAACGTTAAGATAAAATGAAAAACAACCTCAAAATTTCATTTCCAATCCAGAGAATCATGATGAAGTGACATAAGTTCACAAACAACTGGTACAAAGCTTTCCAAACTCTTATTAGCGTAGATTAGACAACACTTGGCAGTGATCATGGGGAACGTCATTTCAATGATTTTCCTGCTGTGTTGCACCTATTCTTAGAATCGCTTCCTTTTTATGACCATGTTTTCATGATTTCCCTTCTCCTGCATGACTCATCAGCCTTTTTCATCACAATCAGAACCCCTTGGGCTCCAAGTCTGGCCCAGAGATTGCCAACTGGAACGCACCCATGATGGAGAAGGTAAACGTATCGCAAAATAACTGTACCAATCAAAATCTTTGACTTCCAAATTTTATAGCGCACAGGTATCTTGTATAAAATACATGCATGCGGAATGAGTTCCAAATGTGGCTTCTTGACTTCCAGAAAAGCCACATAATAAATTACGCTTTGGTGTGTGACAGAGGAAGACTAAGCAGACATATGGCTCCTCTCCTATGTAGGAGGGAGAAGGGGTCACAATTCACAATACCTTTTATTAGGCCTATAAAAAGATACTTGAATCTTGGAAAAACTTTGGAGCCTGTAAACTATTACCAGCCGGCCCATTAAAAGAATATCTTGGCCTTATCCTCCCTGTTGCAGAGCCTGAGTCTTCAGAACACATATCTGGGGGTAAGGTTTAATGTATTACTAGATGGATATGATTGTTGCATTTTCTTTAGCATTCTGTTTAAACTACAAGCACATAGTAACACTGTTTGACATTGGAAATAGAAGACAGTAAGTAACGTAAGGTAATGATACAATGACAGTCCAAGCTGTATACAACGCTCTTCACAGAGAAGTGTTCTTATACCACTATAACCCACTTCCAGTACACTGTCACCATGGCAACAAGGCAGTTGCTAATTGATTATTATGCTTTTATAGTAAAGCACTACTTCTCAGTTATGATACCGTTCATTTTCTTTTATTAGGCTCCAGACAGCAGCTTACGAACAATTCCATGCCTTGGAAATAGGATGCTCTTTGGAAAGGAGTTGGGAACACAACCCTGGAACCACTGATAAATCTGCTCCATCAAAAACCTCTTTCAAATGAAGTGCTTAATGATCAGTCAGCTCTCGACTGCCTTTGTCAACATCTGCATGATTTATACATGTTTTTTTCTTCAAAAATGTTGTGCTGACTTCTCAGTCAAGCCTTGTGCACTGGGTTTTGGATTAATGAGGTTTTAAAAAGTAACTTCAACCAGAGTCCAAAGAGTATCTTTTCATTTTTTTTTATCGTTAGCATTTTATGTATATTAAACTATCTCCCCGTCCCATTTTATCCCCTTCCCACCCCCCGCCCTGCGATGCGTCCAGTGTCCTCCCTCCCCCCGCGCCCCCATAGGGACGCGGGGGGAGGGAGGAGTGAGGGAAGAGAGAGATGAGAGAAAGAGAGAAGTACAAAAAATAAAAAATAAACAGGATTAAATAAATGAAATAAACCCGGCCTATCAAAGCCTCCAAATCTCCCATATCTTATTCCATTTCTCCACTCCCCCTCTCTGCTTAAACAAGATCCGTTCGTAGTTTTTAATCTTGGTAACCAGATTAATCCAGTTGTTTAACTTTGGGGGATGGGGTGCAAACCAATTTCGACTGATCAACAATCTGGCCAATAGTAGTGCTCTACCCAGTAAAATCTTTTGAAATTTATGGGCCGTCAATAAAGACAAATCGTTAAGCAAAAACAGCTGTGGATCAGGAGGTATAGATATTTTTAACTTATCGGCAAGAAAATTACCAATGCCCCTCCAGTATACCGAGAGACTGGGACACAACCAAATCATATGAAAATAGTCCGCTCCTATATTATCACAGCGAGGGCAATTAGTAGTATCTATCAATCCACATCTGTTCATCGAAACAGGGGTAACAAAGTCTATGGTAGATGTTAAACTGTATAAGCACATGATTAAAATTATGGGAGAGTACATCAGGGTTAGTGAAAATAGTTCCCCATCCTACCGACTTTATATTTGCGCAGTCCACTTCCCAGGCCCTTTGACCTGGTGATTGTGTATCCGAAAAACGTGACTTGATCAGTAATTTATATATATTTGAAATCTTCATTTTTCGTGACATCTTCCCTACCCATTGGTTTAATGGTGAGAAGGTATCTATTTGCAATCGTGATTTATCTTCCAAACTAAAAAGTGCTGAGCGAAGCTGAAAGTATCTAAACCATGAAAGGTTCTGTACAGTATGTGATAATTCCGCAAAGGTCATAATTTCCCTATTCTTAAACACCTGCGCCAAGTATACAATCCCCTTACTTTGCCAAAATTGATCAATTGCTATACTATCTAAAGCCTGTAGGTGCTTATTGTGCCAAAGATGCGTGAAGTTAAGTGATCCCTTCACCCCCAACCATCCTCTAGTGATAGCCCACATTTTAAAAAGTGATTTTGTGGTTTCTTTGTAACCCCGGTCTCCCTCACCTATTAACCCAGACTCTAACAACGTAAAAATTTTATTATGCGCAAGAGGCACTTATTAGATCAGTCAAAGCGGCACTATTTACCCACTCATTACATGTCCATAATTGAGCTGCCAAAAAATAGCCTTTGAAGTATGGGAGGTTTAAGCCCCCACACTCCAGAGGCTTATATAAATATTCTATTTTTAATCTCACTATTTTCCTTCCCCAGACTAACTCATTAATGATTCTTTCCAGAAGTTTAAAATATTTGTCATCTATCCAAGTGGGTATATTTCTGAGGACGTAAAGAAATTGGGGGAGGATTATCATCTTAACCAACGAGACTCGATCGGCTCTGGATAAGGGAAGTCGCAACCAAATCCCTACTTTTGCCCTAATTTTCGCTATCAGTGGGATGAGGTTTAATTCCAAGACACTTTCGACCTTAGGGGATATTATCATACCCAAGTATTGAAAGGTATCGACGACTTTTAACTGATTTAACAGGGGCTCTTTTTGCGGCAGCTGGTCTAACGGCATCAAAGTTGTCTTTGACCAGTTTATCTCCAGTCCTGAAACCTCACCAAATAATTTAACCGATTGAATAATCCTTGGGGCGTTTATTTCTGTATCCTCTATAAAAAAGAGAACATCATCCGCGTATAGGGAAATGCGATCTTCCTCTCTTAGTGTTCCGAACCCTTTAATTTGAGGATCTTGCCTAAAAGCCAACGCCAAAGGCTCAATGTATATATCAAATAGGAGAGGGGATAAGGGACAACCCTGCCGGGTACCTCGCTCTAAGTCAAAACTAGGAGTAAGGCTCCCATTAAGATTCAGTCTAGCAATGGGATGTCTATACAAGGTTTTGATAATATTTATGAATCTCTCCCCAAAGCCCATCCTGAACAGGACCTTCCAGAGGAATCGCCACTCCACCCTGTCGAAGGCCTGGGAGGCATCTAAAGACAGGATAGAGTGATCAGATCCCCCAGGAGCCTGTATGTTTGCAAAAAGACGATGAAGGTTATGATGCGTACCCTTCTTTGGGATAAAACCTTTCTGATCTGGATGGACGATGGAAGAGATGACCCCAGAAAGTCTGGACGCCAAGATCCTAGAAAAGTTTTACATCGGAGTTCAATAATGAGATTGGTCTATATGACCCCATATCTATAGGGTCCTTCTCTTTTTTCAGGACTAAAATTATTAACCCTTCCATCATTGAACCAGGAAGGTTCCCTTCTACCACTGATTCGGTCAGCAACTCCAGTAATTTAGGGAAAATTACCTCCTTGTATTTACTATAAAATTTGTATGGAAGACCGTCCGATCCGGGGGTAGAATTAGCAGAGCATAGTTTAATTGCCCCTTTAAGCTCATGCATTGAGAGATCAGCCTCTAGTACCTTCTTTTGAGCCACAGTGATAGTAGGGAAGACAATGTTATCCAAATAAGAGTCCATCCTTTCCTCCGTGATCCTATCATCGGCTCTATAAATGTCCGAAAAGTAATCCCGGAAAGCCTCCTCTATCGCAGCTTGCTCCGTAACGACCCTTCCATTGGGCAAACTAATATTATCTATGTTCTTTTTAGGGTCCTGACTCGTGATCATTCTGGAAAGAAGTTTCCCAGGTCGCCCTGACTCAGTAAAATACTTTTGGCCCTTAAAGAATAAAGCGTGTTGCGCCTTTTCCAACAAAAAGTTGGAATATGCTTGTGTGTTTTTCTGCATT
Source organism: Bufo gargarizans (assembly GCF_014858855.1). Classification (NCBI taxonomy): domain Eukaryota; kingdom Metazoa; phylum Chordata; class Amphibia; order Anura; family Bufonidae; genus Bufo; species Bufo gargarizans. Next base: position 72,166,610 of record NC_058086.1, on the reverse strand, counting down.
GTCTCCCTATTACCCTCTGAGCTATTCATATAGAAACTTTGTGTTGCCACAGAGGCTTGTTTTTTTTTTTTTTTTCCTCACTTTCCCCATATTCCTTTCTTAAATTTGCAATACTGATAACCATTATTCCTCTCATATATGCCTTGAGAGTATCCCATACTACCTGAATCCCGGTTGACCCGTAATTAGCCTCCCAAAATTGATCGATTTCCCTTTCTATTATATGATGATTCTTCATTATTGACAGCCAATAGGGATTCAATCTAAAAGGGAGCGAGACTATTTGTTTATCCTGGGTCAAGCAGAGCTCAAGGAGCAATGGTAAATGGTCCGAGACTGACCTAGTTTCATACTTCATCCGTTTTACATAGCATAAGTATTTCCTATTAATCAGGGCATGATCGATTCTGGACATTGCCTTACCTTGTTTACTAATACATGAAAAAAACCTTTTTCCCTGACCCAGCCTTCCCCAGAGGTCTTCAAACCCGGCCTCCGAACAAAACAGTGCGAGGGGGGAACCCTTTGTCCGGAAACCACTCTTTCAGTATCCATAGATACCCTGTCTATTACAGGGTTCATTACGCAATTGAAATCCCCAATGATCAATATAGGGCATTCTGACCATTTGTCCACCAATTCCATGAGAGACTTAAGTATCGCAAAAGAAAAAGGAGGTGGAATATAGACAAAATGCCAGAATACACATCTTCCCTGCCAGCCTACAGTACAGAAATACATACAGACGTGGACAAAATTGTTGGTACCCTTTGGTCAATGAAAGAAAAAGTCACAATGGTCACAGAAATAACTTTAATCTGACAAAAGTAATAATAAATTAAAATTCTATAAATGTTAACCAATGAAAGTCAGACATTGTTTTTCAACCATGCTTCAACAGAATTATGTAAAAAAATAAACTCATGAAACAGGCATGGACAAAAATGATGGTACCCCTAACTTAATATTTTGTTGCGCAACCTTTTGAGGCAATCACTGCAATCAAACGCTTCCTGTAACTGTCAATGAGACATCTGCACCTCTCAGCAGGTATTTTGGCCCACTCCTCATGAGCAAACTGCTCCAGTTGTGTCCGGTTTGAAGGGTGCCTTTTCCAGACTGCATGTTTCAGCTCCTTCCAAAGATGCTCAATAGGATTGAGGTCAGGGCTCATAGAAGGCCACTTTAGAATAGTCCAATTTTTTCCTCTTAGCCATTCTTGGGTGTTTTTAGCGGTGTGTTTTGGGTCATTGTCCTGTTGCAAGACCCATGACCTGCGACTGAGACCAAGCTTTCTGACACTGGCTAGTACATTTCTCTCTAGAATTCCTTGATAGTCTTGAGATTTCATTGTACCCTGCACAGATTCAAGACACCCTGTGCCAGACGCAGCAAAGCAGCCCCAGAACATAACAGAGCCTCCTCCATGTTTCACAGTAGGGACAGTGTTCTTTTCTTGATATGCTTCATTTTTTCGTCTGTGAACATACAGCTGATGTGCCTTGGCAAAAACTTCGATTTTTGTCTCATCTGTCCACAGGACATTCTCCCAGAAGCTTTGTGGCTTGTCAACATGTAGTTTGGCATATTCCAGTCTTGCTTTTTTATGATTCGTTTTCAACAATGGTGTCCTCCTTGGTCGTCTCCCATGTAGTCCACTTTGGCTCAAACAACGACGGATGGTGCGATCTGACACTGATGTTCCTTGAGCATGAAGTTCACCTTGAATCTCTTTAGAAGTCTTTCTAGGCTCTTTTGTTACCATTCGGATTATCCGTCTCTTAGATTTGTCATCAATTTTCCTCCTGCGGCCACGTCCAGGGAGGTTGGCTACAGTCCCATGGATCTTAAACTTATGAATAATATGTGCAACTGTACTCACAGGAACATCTAGTTGCTTGGAGATGGTCTTATAGCCTTTACCTTTAACATGCTTGTCTATAATTTTCTTTCTGATCTCTTGAGACAGCTCTTTCCTTTGCTTCCTCTGGTCCATGTCGAGTGTGGTACACACCATATCACCAAACAACACAGTGATTACCTGGAGCCATATATATAGGCCCAATGGCTGATTACAAGGTTGTAGACACCTGTGATGCTAATTAGTGGACACACCTTGAATTAACATGTCCCTTTGGTCACATTATGTTCTGTGTTTTCTAGGGGTACCATCATTTTTGTCCATGCCTGTTTCATGAGTTTATTTTTTTACATAATTCTGTTGAAGCATGGTTGAAAAACAATGTCTGACTTTCATTGGTTAACATTTATAGAATTTTAATTTATTATTACTTTTGTCAGATTAAAGTTATTTCTGTGACCATTGTGACTTTTTCTTTCATTGACCAAAGGGTACCAACAATTTTGTCCACGTCTGTATCTCCCCTGTTGGTCGACAGATGACGCCTCGCACGAGAAATCAATCGCCCTATGAACAAAAACCCTCACTCCTCTGGAGTGGCTGGAAAAAGTAGAATGATACGTGTGCGCAGCCCATCCCCTGGTGGCCAATCTGGATGTTTCCCTGGTAAGATGTGTTTCAGTAAGAGATACAATTGCTGGAAGATGTCTACGCATCCAGTCAAAAAACGCTTGTCTCTTTCTTTTATCTCCCAGACCCTTAACATTCCAGGTAATAATTCTAATAGCCATTACACATAAAAATTATACCCCAAAAATTTTTTTCTCTTTCCCCCCTACCAGATGCAACCCAAGCCACCCCCCCTCCCCTAAACCCACTAGTAATCCACCGCAATGCAGCAGATCTCTTACCTATGACCCTCCCTCCCCACCGCTCAACGCCCCCACCAATTTATAGCCACCAAAAAACACAGAAAAAAAGATTAAAGTCTCCCTGCTCCTACTTTCCTCCAGGGCCCTAGATAATAAAGTTTAGATATTATTTTGTTCAAGCCAGTCCACGACATTATCCGGAGTATCAAAAAAAAAAGGGTTGAGTCAATAAAAATGATCCATAGTTTAGCCGGGAAGATAAATTAATATTTGATGCCCCTTTCTCTCAGGGTCTTTTTCACGGTGATGAATAATCGTCTCCTTTCTTGAACCTCCTTTGAGAAGTCTGCAAAAAAAAAGCCAGTCTGTTTCCATTGTATATCACCGGGGGGCTTTCCCTCGCCCTTCTTAGTACCATATCTCTATCTCTTGAGGTAAGCATTTTAGCAAGAAATGTCCGGGGTTGTCTCCCCGGGATAATTTTACCACCTGGGATCCGGTGTGCTCTTTCTACTAAGAACTGGGGCGAGAAATGCTCCCTACCATAATTTTTCGTCAATAACGCCTGTATAAATTGCGCAGGATTATTCTCTTCCGCACCCTCTGGAATGCCCAAAATTCTTACATTGTATCTCCGGGATCTATCCTCTAGTCCAGCACCTTTTTTTTAAGGAACTTAACGTCGGACTTCAGAGTGGCCATCTCTAGGTTGATTTTTTGGGAATCATCCTGTATAGTGACAATCGCACTTTCCACTTTATCAACTCTTTCCCGGATTTTAGAGAGATTGTCTCTGATCAGACTCACGTCAACTTGGATTACCCCAAGTTGAACTACCATGGCCTGTATTAATTCCCCATATTGTTTAACCGCCATTAATATCTCTTTCGATGAAGAAGGGTTAACGTCAGGGACATCTTCTTTCTCGATGCCCTCATCACTTTGATGGTAGAGGGGGTCTTTTTGTGGGACCGAAACGGGCCCTTCCGGATGGTCAGGCTTCTTAGTACCACTGCCTATATCCCTTTGTGTCCCTCTCGTATTGACCCTCGGGGACTTTAAAAATTGGTCTATTTTTGGTCCCTCATAACTTTTAGGGGCTGATTTCAGTAAATCAATAGAGCGCCTACTGGTTTTTGGTGCCATTTTTTTAATTTATTTTTTTAACTTCTCTTCCTCCTTTTCTTCCTCCTTTTACATAAGAAGTGCTGAGGAGATGACGTTGGGGCGAACTGGGGGTGAAGAGTGGTGAGACTGTTTTTGTACTGTATTTTCCCTTGCATTGAACTAACCACCTAATCAGCTAACTGTTATCTGAATTAATTATGGGATTTCGTATCCACCCTACCCCAATTAACCAGCTAACCATGTTACTAGCCACTGAAGAGACATTTAAACACTCTATTGAACTAATCAGTTATCCATCTCCCTAAATATTTGGGGGGATATCCACGTATACTCTAAATAAATAAATAGAGTGAAGCAAGAAGGAGGAAGATATAAACAGAGGGTGGAAGGAAAAAGGGAAGGAAGGAAAAAAAAAAAAAAGGAAAGGAAAAAGAACGGAAAATAAATTAAAGGGTAAAATGGGATAATACAGCACAAAGGAAAGAGGGGGTGAAAGGGGAGTGAAAAGGAGTCCAAAGAGTATCTAATGTGGCAAAATGACCTGTAGTTTTCAATCCAACCACTGTGCCCCCAAAATATGTAGATCACTTTTCAGCAGTCATATCATCATCATGGGTAACATCTGCAATAAAACGGGTAGCAGATTACACAGTACCACTGTGCACCTCCTACCAATATAAAATAATGTACTGATACCACAGCTGCAACGCAAAAGCAAACAAACACTATATGCAGGAGCATACTGCAGTACAGTGCTGCATATAGGGGCACAGTTATTAAGACCGGCGTTTTAGACTCCAGTCTTAATAAGCCCTATACCTGACAGTGGATCCACTGCATTTATGAAGAAGCGCCGGCCTCTTCATAACTTCAGCGGATCCACCGCGCCGCTTTAAAGGTAAGACAGCTCTCTCGCTGTCTTACATTTATACCATTTTCTATGCCTAAAACAGGTGTAAAAAATGTTAGATGAAACGGGACTGCCAGCCCGTCCCCTTCTCTGCCCACTTTTTTAGACCAGGCGCGAGCGGAGAGAAGGCGAAGATTGCGTTGCAAAGGACCCAAGCGCCACAATCTGCACCGGAAATATGCCTAATTTAGGCATATTTCTATTTAATGAATGACCCCAATAGTATTTGATCCTCTGCATGTCACAGAGCATGCCCACAACACACTCACTCAAAAATAAGTCTCTGGAATGACTGTTCACAGTTCAGAGCAGCAGCTCTGATAGGATGACTGTTTTAAAAATCATATAAAGAAAGTAGAATGATAAGAAAATCTGATTCGAAACATATTTCACATGTCTGTCTATATTTAATTATAAAAAATATACACAATGATCAGCCCTACTGACCATGATAAACTGCTGACAGCGAGTAGGTAATGCCTGGGGAGAGCTGTACAAACATACTTTTATCATCAGAAGTGAGAATACAGTGCATTCAGAAAATCTTCAGACCCATAAACTTTTTTCACATTTTGGAATATTGCAGTCTTGTGCTAAAATAAAATAAAAAATAAGTTTTTCCTTATTATTCTGCACCCTATACCGCAAAATAGTAAAATAAAAACAGAATGTTTGAAATATTTGCTAATTTATTAAGAATGAAAAACTAAATTGACATAAGTAGTCAGATTCTTTACTCAGTACTTCGTTGACGCACCTTTGGCAGAAATTACAGCCTCCAGACTTTTTGGGTATGATGCCATGATTACTTCTCTACATACCACATGGCCGTGAACAAGGTCTATGGTTAGACTGAGACACTAATTTTGTTTGTCATGGAGTGCCATTAATAAAACAGACATATTTAACCGCCTCCGGACCGCCGAACGCAGGGACTCGTACTGGAGGCGGTCGATTCATTCCTCCTGGACGCATATACGCGTCCTCTCGCGAGATTTCCTGTGAACGTGCGCACACAGGCGCGCGTTCACAGGATCGGAAGGTAAGCGAGTGGATCTCCAGCCTACCAGCGGCGATCGTTCGCTGGCAGGCTGGAGATGTGATTTTTTTAACCCCTAACAGGTATATTAGACGCTGTTTTGATAACAGCGTCTAATATACCTGCTACCTGGTCCTCTGATGGTCCCTTTTGCTTGGATCGACCACCAGAGGACACAGGCAGCTCAGTAATAAGTAGCACCAAACACCACTACACTACACAGTTTTTTATGGATCCACGGATACATGGATCGGATCCGCAAAACACATACGGACCTCTGAATGGAGCCTTACAGGGGGGTGATCAATGACAGGGGGGTGATCACCCCATATACACTCCCTGATCACCCCCCTGTCATTGATCACCCCCCTGTAAGGCTCCATTCAGAATTTTTTTGGGCCCAAGTTAGCGGAAATTTATTATTATTTTTTTTTCTTACAAAGTCTCATATTCCACTAACTTGTGTAAAAAAATAAAATCTCACATGAACTCACCATACCCCTCACGGAATCCAAATGCGTAATTTTTTTTTAGACATTTATATTCCAGACTTCTTCTCACACTTTAGGGCCCCTAAAATGCCACGGCAGTATAAATACCCCACATCTGACCCCATTTCGGAAAGTAGACACCCCAAGGTATTTGCTGAGGGGCATATTGAGTCCATGAAAGATTGAAATTTTTGTCCCAAGTTAGCGGAAAGGGAGACTTTGTGAGAAAAAAATAATAATAATAATTTCCGCCAACTTGTGGCAAAAAAAAAAAATTTTTATGAACTCGCCATGCCCCTCATTGAATACCTCGGGGTGTCTTCTTTCCAAAATGGGGTCACATGTGGGGTATTTATACTGCCCTGGCATTTTAGGGGCCCTAAAGCGTGAGAAGAAGTCTGGGATCCAAATGTCTAAAAATGCCCTCCTAAAAAGGAATGTGGGCCCCTTTTTTGTGCATCTAGGCTGCAAATAAGTGTCACACATCTGGTATTGCTGTACTCAGGAGAAGTTGGGGAATGTGTTTTGGGGTGTCATTTTACATATAACCATGCTGGGTGAGAGAAATATCTCGGTCAAATGCCAACTTTGTATAAAAGAATTGGAAAAGATATTTCTCTCACCCAGCATGGGTATATGTAAAATGACACCCCAAAACACATTGCCCAACTTCTCCTGAGTACGGCAATACCAGATGTGTGACACTTTTTTGCAGCCTAGGTGGGCAAAGGGGCCCACATTCCAAAGAGCACCTTTCGGATTTCACCGGCCATTTTGTACAGATTTTGTTTTCATAGTGAACTCACTATGCCCATCAGCGAATACCTTAGGGTGTCTACTTTCCGAAATGGGGTCATTTGTGGGGTTTTTCTACTGTCTGGGCATTGTAGAACCTCAGGAAACATGACAGGTGCTCAGAAAGTCAGAGCTGCTTCAAAAAGCGGAAATTCACCTTTTTGTACCATAGTTTGCAAACGCTATAACTTTTACCCAAACCATTTTTTTTTACCCAAACATTTTTTTTAATCAAAGACATGTAGAACAATAAATTTAGCGAAAAATTTATATATGGATGTCGTTTTTTTTTAAAGAATTTTACAACTGAAAGTGAAAAATGTCATTTTTTTGCAAAAAATTAGTTACATTTTGATTTATAACAAAAAAAGTAAAATTGTCAGCAGCAATGAAATACCACCAAATGAAAGCTCTATTAGTGAGAAGAAAAGGAGGAAAAATTCATTTGGGTGGTAAGTTGCATGACCGAGCAATAAACGGTGAAAGTAGTGCAGTGCAGAAGTGTAAAGAGTGGCCTGGTCATTAAGGGTGTTTCAGCTAGGGGGGCTGAGGTGGTTAAGCATCATGAGTGCCGTGGTATTCTTAAACATTTTCGTGGGAAGATTCCTTCACCACTGAGAACCACATCATATCTCGGAGTGCTGACCAATAGGTTTTAAGTTTGCAACATGTGAAAAAAGTGAAAGGGTCTAAAAAAAGGTTCAGAATGCATTGTATCAGGTTTTATTGTGTCAAATTTTGCTCTCTAAAGTGCCCAGGGTGTGAATTCACTCTGAAATGCGATCCACAGGAGCCGCTTCACAGTGCCTCTACTCTGCTTTTGGAGACAGCTGTAGCATCCAACCAGGAGACCACTACAATGGTTAGGGTATGATCACTCCGTGAGGAGAGCAACATTTGGCAGAAAATAATTTAATGTTCACACTACACCTGATGAGAAAAGCTCCACAAAAGGTATGTTTTAAAGCTCTATCATCGCATTACTATCTCCAGCAGAATATGACTTGTGACTATTAGACACCAAAGGCACAAAATTTGCTTTACTACACGTGTTATTGTTTTGTCAAGCAGCTTTCCAAGTTGTCTCCAACCTGATCTCATTTCCACAAGAGGCAAGGTATAACTTGTCTCAACATGTTTGAAGTCCCTTGCTGTATTCAGTAAAATAGGTCAGCTGGGAATGAAAAATAGGTCACTTTCTCCACCCTTTCAAAGATTAAATGCTTGTAGATCTCATTATATACTGGACAAAGCAGGAGAAGAAACTTTAATTACCTTTTGTTAGACAATGCAAAGACTGGGTGGTGGCTTCCAACCTTATCCACGGCTTGCTTTATTCAAGAAGATTTGATTTCCCTATTTGTGAGTCTATACATTAAGGCAGCCACATGATAGGACAACCTGGCCACAATCCAACATTCTGCTATTTTCCACTATTCAGACACAAGTCCTTAACCCCTTGGCACCTGCCACACAGATAGTAAACAGGTTGTCCCTTTACAAAGGCTTATCCTTTATCCACAAGATAGGGTGTCTGGCCCTGTGTTCCCCTGCTTAAATGCACATGAAAGTGGACTACCATGTATTCTGCATTCTCCGGCAGTCCCATAGAGTTGAATCAAGTGGCAATGATCATCCACTTCTCCATTCAAACTGGGGAACATAGGAGCCCCGATCTATTGATCGGCAGGGGCTTCTGCAGTCAGAACCCTGCCAATAAGACATATTCCCCATTCTGTGGATAGTCTTATAGAGTTTATATATTTAGGATGCTCGTACACACTGTTCTTCTGTACATGGTGCCATTAAAGGGATACGTCTGTCACAGTGACAGTATAATAAACAATCAGTTCCTTGCCTATATAAATAATCCTCTAAATACAGCGCTTAAAAGTAATATTCTTGGCCTTCAACTTTATGTTTTCTCATAACCAAATCTGTTCTTGTTTCTTTACTGAAAAACAAAATCTGCTCATGGGTGCTTTGCACACATTTGCATATGACTATGTACAAAGGTAAAATAATAAGATACGTTTAAAGGAGTCTGTCACCTCCAAAATCAGCTTCATAATATGCATACCACCATGTAGGACAGAGGCATCAAAATACAGGTGAAACTCAAAAGATTAGAATATTGTGTAAAGTTCATTTATTTCAGTAATGCAACTTAAAAGGTGAAACTAACATATGAGAGACTCATTACATGCAAAGCGAGAGATTTCAAGCCTTTGTTATAATTTGGATGATTATGGTTTACAGCTTATGAAACCCCAAAGTCACAATCTCAAGTACCCTTTGCCAAGGGGATATGGATTAATTAGCTGAGTGTGACACTTTGAGCCTAGAATATTGAACCTTTTCACAAAATTCTAATTTTAAGCTGCATTAATGCAATTCTTTTTAATTTGCATTACTAAAATAAATAACATTTTGCACGATATTCTACTTTTTCGAGTTTTACCTGTATAACAATACCTTCCTTATGATAACTTCTGATATTCTAGTCCTGAGAAATTACTCTTCTATTAGATGCGAATCATTTTTTGGTGCACCTGGTGTCCTTGTATTATAACCTGTAACGGATCTCCTAGCACCCCGACCGGGTACCTCCGTCGATAGATGCTCCTAGTGCTTCCTGAGGTCTCCAAGCACTCCACTTGACACCATAAGCGCTGTAGGAGGGCAGATCTGGCTCTGCTTGTCGAGTAGGTTGGGGATGAACGGAGCTGAGCAGGTGTTGGTAGGTCTGCTCCAGCTCCCACTCCCTTGTTACCAGGTGGGTCATGTCTTTGCTCACCTCCCTTACGTCAGCATAAACATGCATGTCCATCTGGTAGTTGTAGATGTCCCAAAACCTAGACTCCTCTGTGCTGCCAAGATCCTCCTCCAAGGCATCCCATAGTAACCCAGGTCCATCATAATCCTCACCCTCGGGTCTGTCGTGCTCAGCCATCCAGGGGGAATGTTGAATGACATGCCACCTTAGGGCCTGGTAAGTGTCCTCTAGCCAAAGCTCCTTACATACCAGGTTCTGGAGCTCTGTTACCCAGTCATCCAGGGGCTGCTCTCCCAAGAGACCCATCCGCATCGCCACACGCTTCTGTAGCCGCTGCTCATAACTGGGGAGACTCTCACCTCGCCGCCGCTGGGCATTTTCCAGGGCACCATACCAGACTTCCTTTCTGTCTGCATCCCTGTAGTCTGCGGCTGCCTTCTCCTCCTCGTCATAGAACGCCGTCCGAAGACTGGCCGATTCCATCCTGCTGTAGCTAGGGGCGCTGTACGGATACTATCGTTGCCCTCAATTTAGTAAATCCACGAACTGTGTCTCCGAGCTGCTTCTCCTCTCACTAGGACGCCATCCCACTGCTTGCCACCAAATGTAACGGATCTAGCACCCCGACCGGGTACCTCCGTTGATAGATGCTCCTAGTGCTTCCCGAGGTCTCCAAGCACTCCACTTGACACCGTAATCGCTGCAGACCCCACGAACCGCCGTAGCTTGGTTGAGGCCTCACCATCTCCTACCCACCCTGGACCTACGACAAGGCTCCAGGCTCCAGTGGGTGAACCTCTCCTACAGCCAGAGAGCAGGAACAGCTCTTACAAGAGCTAGTAGTTATGCAAGGGGAGTATAGCAAATCTTCAGTGTATAGCAATCCCCCAGTGTTGATCAGTTACCCAAACACCAGCCTCAACATGGTGAAGTATAAAACAGGCACACTTTATTGAGGGCTACCCGCCCGTATTTATGCAGGTCCCCATGTGGTGGACACGCCCCTAGGGGACCAGATGGAAGACTGTGATACAGGACAGATATGCAGCAATTCAGGATACACAGACACAATACATCCGCACAATGCATCATGGTTTCCTCCTCTCTGCCCTGGAGACACCCGAGGAGTAATCCAATTATCTCTCAGGACAAAGGGAAATCGCCAATACACATGTGGGGACAACAGGACAGAAATCACCATTTAAACATACAATGTCACACCCTTTTCAATACACATAGACATTTAACATCCCAAAATGGCACGAATTAGACCAGGGGTTCAAGTTAGTCCAAGTCCTTTGTGAACAAATGAGGCCTGGCTCATAAGAGGGCCCATAATCCTGGGGCAAGAGGCTGGTAAACAGGCCCCTCCAAAACCCAGTGACGAGGTTGGTTTCGCCACACATAACCCATCACTACCGTCCTCATGGACTGTCAATCAAACAAAAGGAGGAACTGCTGGGTGGGGTTACTGGCAGACCAATAGCCCACCAAACACAGCGCACTGAAAATCTTACATGGACACAAATAAAAAGAAGCATTTCCCAGACTTAAAGGAAGCATGTAACAAAGAGTGGGAGTGGACCTACTAGGGCGTTGACCTGGTGGTCCCCTGGTAGTCACAGTTATACAGGGATCTAGACTTCACTGCAGGAAACCAACCAGGCCACTACCTCCTGGAATAGTCCTTGTGTAGTTGGCAACTGACCCATGGGGGGTGAGAGGCATCGGTGCAACGCACAGAAGGAGTAGACAATATACATAGTCAAGAGACAGGCCAGCATCAGGACAAGCTGAGTACATGAAAGGAGAGTCACTTGTGTGCAACAAGTACAATGGTGACTCCCTCATTGCATTTGCAGATTAAGAAAAAGTATCATAACTCGGGAATGATGAACTAAAGAGAAACCGCGTTTTAATGGGGTGAACTACAGCTATGTGTCTATGCAAAGAGTTGGATAGACAGGTACCTGGTGACAAATTCCCTTTAAGTATTTATCAAGGAAAACATTTGTCAGTTTGTTGAAAAGAGAACATTGGTTCCCAAAGTGGACCTCTACTGAGCAAAGCATCATTCCATAGATGATTACTCATCTCTGTTTTTAATAAATAGGAATGTAATTGGCACATTAAAGTACCAGTCTTTAATATGGGAGTTTTCACTTTTCTATTTACAGGAAATACTGTACCAGCAATGGTATCATCAAATAAAATAGACACATCAAGGTGGAGCATGCAGGCAAGTGCCAACACCAGGCACGCCTAGGTCAAATTATAAAGTTACACTGCACATGACAATTTACTGGAGGAGTCATACGTTGCACACCTAGGTTAGGATAAAGAAGCCAGAAACAATAGTTCAATTGTATTTCTTAATGGTAATATAAACCCATATATTTTTTACCCCACCGACTACTAAAACGAGGAGGCTCAGCAGGGCACAATCTATCCTCCTAAACGGAAGACGACCTAATAGTCTATTAAGGGGGTTGTGCCGCTAATATAAAGTATAGCTGTTATATCACTTTTTCTCAAATACCACCATTATCAAAACTGCCTTATTGTAAAGTTATAAGCCTAGTATTGGACCCTGTGGCCAGTCTGCTGTAAGTCAGGGATGGACAACTTGCGGCTCTCCAACTGTTGCAAAACTACAACTCCCAGCATGCCCAGACTGCCTACAGCTATCAATCTACTGCAGTGCATGGTGGGAGTTGTAGTTTTACAACAGCTGGAGAGCCGCAGGTTGGCCATCCCTGCTGTAGGTTATGTCCTGCACTGGAGCCTTGCAATGTAAGAAGCACATGCATCATAGGTAAAAACAAGAGGTGTGGTTAGTGCCACATGTCCCGCTGATATATAGATCACATATAACTGCCCTAAGGCATGATGGGACTGCAGACACATGACAAACCAGCAAGTAGGATTCAAGCATGGGAGATAAGAGAAAACTGAAAATGAGGTAAATCTGAAAAACAAAAACAAAAACAAAAAAAAAAACATTCCACAGAGGAATGGGAGCTAGAGTAATTGTTAAAAATAAAATTCAGAGGGGAAAGTAGCTTATGGCACAACCCCTTTAAGCCCATCTTAAGCAAGAGAGCAGAGATAGCGCCCAGCTAAATGCTTCTAGAGGTACAACCACCTGGTCAGAGTTCTGCATGCAGTTCTGGAAGCCAAAACCAGGAGTGAATTAAAAAAAAACTGGAAAAGTCGCATCTGTCCTTTATACTCTTTACCTGTTATGATCCACTCCTGATTTTGGCTTCCAAAACTGCATGCAGAAAACTGACCGTGTGGTCGTAATTACAGATAATATGTTATTAGTTAATTAGAGTGACATGTCGGAAGTCAAGAAATTAAGGTCACAAAAATGTGAAGCCAAGGGTCATCAAAATGTCATGGAACTTAAAGGGGTATTCCAGCTGTCAAAAGTTATCCCCTATCCACAGAACAGGAGGTAACTATTAGATTGTGGAGGTCCTACCATTCAAATCCTCTAAGGGACCCCTTAGAACCGACCAAAATTAACGTAGCTGCAGGTCGGGCATACTCACTGCCGCTCCATTCCAGAGACAGCCAAGTACAGCTCTCGGCTATTTCTGGAACTCCGATAGAGATGAATGGTAGTCCATATGACCGATCTGAAGCTATGTTAATTTCAGAGGGCTCCAAATGGGTATGGGGTCCCCATTTATGTGATCGCAGGGTCTCAATCGTAGGATTCCAATTGGAATACCCCTTTAATGGCAAATACTGTGTGAACTGAACTGACTCTAGAAAGAGCAAGTCAATGATGTAAACATACTAAAAATCAATCATAAGGTAATTACACAAAGAATGATGAAGATGTTTGGAAGAGCTTTCACAGTACGCAGGGAAGAATGTAACTGAATCTCTCTCCTGAAATCTGAACACATGCAATTTATGGAACTATGACTGTACTTGTTTAAAAATACTAAGGGAAAGTAGTTAAAAAGCAGAAACTTCAGAGAATTGTATATAAATATACCGTAACTAAAATAATGTGCCATTTTTGGGAAAACCGATAGACTAAATCGGGTGCTTAAAGATCATGATGAAACCTTTGTCACATGTACTGGCACTCTAGTGTCAGTGCATTAGTGAAATACACGAGGAATGTCCTGGAGCTCCAGCAGCAGAGCCAGTCTGTGCTTCTTGGATTTCACTTTATGCTACAAATGTCTTTAAATGAACATTAAAAACAGAAAAAAATATATATATATATATATATATATATATATATATATATATGCCTCCTTAGGCTACATTCACACGACTAAAGAAAAAAATGGGCACTATCCGTTTATGAAAAAAAAAACAGCCATTAAAAATGCATACCGTATATACTTGAGTATAAGACGAGTTTTTTGGCACATATTTTTGTGCTCAAAAAGCCCCCTCGTCTTATACTCGAGTCTAGGTCTTGATTGCGAAAATTCGCAAAAAATAAAAATAAAAATCGCATTCAAATTTTCGCATAAAAATTCGCATGAACTGGTATTTTCCCAAAAATCGAATATTCGCTTTAGTTGGTTTTTGTACTGTTAAAGTTATTGTTGATACCATATTGTTTTTCTTTGAAATAAATATTCAAAAACCTTTAACCTACTCATGCCTCAATTTATGTAATTTTATTGGTACGGTATCTATTTTTATTTTTGAAATTTACCAGTAGCTGCTGCATTTCCCACCCTAGTCTTATACTCGAGTCAATCATTTTTCCCATTTTTTTGGGGTAAAATTAGGGGCCTCGGCTTATATTCGGGTCGGCTTATACTCGAGTATATACGGCAATTTTGACTGGCTTTTTTAATTTCAATCCTAACCCCCTGCAGTATAAATTGTGTCTTCCGTAGTGGCTCCAGCAGTAATAATGTCCCCCATAGTGGCCCCTAGCAGTGATAATGTTTCCCATAGTATATACCCCATAGTATGTCTCCCGTGTATGCAAAAAATACAAAAACTAAAAAATAAATGACTCATCCACTTGCATGCTCAGGGGCAGCCATTCTTTACTTGATGCAGAAGAACTTGCGCTGGGAGCACAGATCCTTATGCATCAAGAGAGGAGTGACTGAGAGTGCACATTAGGGTGTTTCATTTTGTAATGGTAAAAAATGTAATGTAAGATTTTTGCAGAGTTTGCTTACGCCTTGCCTTGAGTCCCAGTGATGTAAAAGATACATATGCCAAATTTCAGATAATATTTCGAGGTTGACCACTTTGATCAGTTTTGTAAAAGTAGGCAAAAAATAAGATTTTTCAATGTTAATTACTTTTATTGGGAAAACTAGAAATCACAAACTTAAAATAATATTCTAACTAGACACTAAGATTAATAGGTAGGCAAAACATGTGTTATATTAATCAACTTTGAACGATGCAATCCCTTCTTTGGTGACGACTTTTCTGTGACGCTCTACTAGACTCAACAAGAATTGCTTTTGTTGTTCGTCCCTGAACGATTCGTTCAATTTTTTTTATCAGGGCAATTCCTCTTTCTGCGGTATCATTGACCACCTTAATAGTGTTCACATGGCTTCTTAGAGAATCACTGCAGTATTCTGTCACGTCGTGGATCCCAAATAATTCAAAGAACGTCTTTTCCTTCAAAAACTAGGTTTTTACTTTCTAATAGTTTCACTTCCTTTTTCTTTGCAGGTTTGGTTTCTAAATTTTTAGTCATATTTTCCTTAACAGCCTTAGTAATACATTTGTCCAAAAAAGCCAATCCTACGTTTGTTTCTGACAGATACCAAATGCGTCTCATAGCAACTGTGAGAGCACTTTTTTTGACGTCTGCATCTAGGTAAGTGCTCAGAAGCTGTAGCATATCCAAATCATTCTTTGGAGCCCATTGACTTACAATTGCCTTGTGCCGAAAGCGCACATATATGAGGCTGACAAAATGTGCAACCCGTTTCATTCCTTTCAATTCTCGTTGAGGAATATTCAACTGTTTAGTGAAGAGGACAATTTTAAGTGCATATATTGCCTTTGCCATCCACCTTGCTAGATGCAGAGCCCCTGGGATCCTGAAACTGAAGTCGTTTTTAGATCAACCTCCAAGGTACAAGAGAGAGAGAGAGAGAGTAGTAATAAAAATGATCAATATGTGCAACCCCTAATATTATCCAATCTTCTTGAAATTTGGCATATATATCTTTTACATCACTATGACTCAGGGCATAAGCAAAGTCATATGAAAATCACATCTTTGGAAAAATGAAACACCCTAGTGCAAGTGAAAGGTGAATAATTTTGTTTTTATTTGAACCCCTAAAAGGCAATTTTTGACAAGGGTACCCGTTTTTAATGGCTAGACTTAAAGATATTTAAAGAGGACCTTTCACTACTCTACAAATGAAAAACTAACTATACCTGTGGGCAGAGCGGCGCCCAGGGGTCCCCCTGCACTTACTAGTAAGTCTGGGCGCCGCTCCGTTTGCCCGGTATAGGCTCCGGTGCCTGCGCTCCCTCTGACTGTTTTCTTGTAGGAGGCGTGTCCCTTGCTGCACTGCTGGCCAATCGCAGAGCACAGCTCATAGCCTGGCTATGAGCTGTGCGCTGCGATTGGCCAGCAGTGCAGCAAGGGACACGCCTCCTACAAGAAAACAGTCAGAGGGAGCGCAGGCACCGGAGCCTATACCGGGCAAACGGAGCGGCGCCCAGACTTACTAGTAAGTGCAGGGGGACCCCTGGGCGCCGCTCTGCCCACAGGTATAGTTATTTTTCCGTTTGTAGAGTAGTGAAAGGTCCTCTAAGTGTCCAGGGAAACTGCCATGCCCAGGAGCCTCACTATCCTGTGTCTGGCTGTAAAGCCACTGACAGCAGCAGGAGACTCCCCCTCTGTTCTGTCTGCAATAGAATGGCTAAACTCTGCCCCTCAGCCATTCACTGGATGAAAACTCAACCAGGAAATTAACCCGAGTTCTCTGCAGAATTTCTGCAACATTTTATTTAGGAATACGTAGAAAATCCATCAGACAAACACTGTGCGCAAGTTTACTTCTTATTTAATTGCATCAAGGTTTAGAGTTCTCTTAAATTTCATTTTTTATGCTAACCTCTCCACTCACCACATGGCGCCATATTCTGCCCTTCGTATCCCCTGACAATCAATCAAATAAAATAAAAAACATCAGGTATGAATATTGAAACAAAAACTATTAACAGAGTATTCTGAGATTGGGAATGGCATGCCTTCACTGGTTCCAAGACCCTTCTTCTACTTCCCTGTTTTCCTCAAGATGCCAATACATATCTGACAGTTTGGTAGTTATGTAAATGACAAATATTTTCAATGAGGTTGTGAAGCAGAATGCCAAAGCAACCAGGATGAGATTACGCGCTGGGAGTTTTGCTGTGCTCTCAGCATATCCACAGTGAAGTGAGGTGTACTCCAGCTTCATCCATGAATGATACTCCTGGTGCACAGAAGGTAGGTGTAGCTAATACAACACAGTCAAAAGGACATCAATCAAGACTCTCTGAGTCTTCTAAGGTAAACTACATAAAGAACACAAGTTTCTAAGTTGTTTTTACAGGTTATGCTTTATCACTCAGGACATAAGGGCATATGTGACAGGCGCAGCACTAAGCACTGTTAAGTGCCTTTTGCGCTGTGGCATTAGAAGAATTTTGGTATCTCTGACTTTAGTCTAACCAGACTGTCTATTACTCTGTAATTCCTCTAGCGCTGTTCTATGGAAGCAGTAGGTTTAAAGAGCACACCAAATGCTTCAAATAACTTCTTTATTAACTTCAACTTTTCTTCATATATAACACTGCCGCTTCTGCAGCAGATAGTAAATGTACATAACACGTGTTGAAAAGATATCACAAAATGGCGGTATGCATAATATGGTGGTTCAACTGTTCAACAAAATATCCCCTAGCTATAACAAACACTAAAGTTTTAAAATAACAAACAGAGCTCCCCCAACATGTGGCGTCTTCAGGGGTTAGGAGCTTAAGAACACGACCGCCGGGTTTGTGAAGTATTTATGCGGGCAGTACAACCTCCTCTTACTATTTCCCCCATTCTCTGCGCTCCCTGTTCAGATTGACATTCCCAATCATCTTAGAATTTCTCAGTCTGTGAACCAATTACATTACCCCTTAGAGTCACAATAGGATGGACCTATGCTTCACGGAGGTCCGCGCCTGGGTGTGGAACTTAGACGCGCTCTCCTTTTCCCTTCTTATAGCGCTACTCCGCTTACTGATCTTTCCTCTTACTGCGCATGTTTTCAGACTTTACTTCATCGCTACTCTTACCTGGAACTGCGCATATTTCTGCGCATATTTTTTTTGGGGGGGGGGGCATATAGACACCTATCAGTCAGTGTGTGAATGCGTGACTGCTTGACATACATATATGGCATATATGATTAAATAAGGGCATGTACAGCATATATTATATTTAATGGGGAAGTATTTACATATAGGGGTATATGACATACATGATTAGATGAGGGGGTGTATAGCCTACATTATCATATTTTTAAAGAAATATTCACAATGATTGACAACAAATGAATTTATTTTATCATCACTTATTTTCTCCTGCACCATACAAAAAACAATATTTATATAAATTAATATTTCAAATCAAGATATTATACTAGTGCCGTCTGGAAATCAATTGGGAGAAGACTGTTCTCCTTCCTATAGACGAGTTGCGAGGCGACTGGGATAACCAGTTAACAGTTTCTGACTCAATAAAGTACCTGGGGATTTCAGTTTCTGCCAAACCTCAGGAATATTTACAACTCAATCTTATTCCCTTGCTGATAAAACTGAGGGCTAAAATCAAGATATGGCAAAAAATTGTATATGCAAGAGCGGACAGAATCTCTTTAATAAAAATGGTAGTACTGCCCCAGGTCCTCTATGTCCTGCGCAACTCGCCTGTATGGATCGCAGACAAGTATTTTAGATTGATAGAGCGGATGCTTAATGATCTATTATGGGGGAGGAAGCGCGTGAGATTGAAGGCACTCTATTTCTCCATGCCCTACAACCAGGGAGGTCTTAACCTCCCCTATTTTAGGGGTTATTTTATGGCCTCTCAACTTTGCTTTTTTAACGACTGGGAAAATAGCCATTTCTGCAATAAAGTGGTGAAAGACTCAGGTTTTATGGACTTCTTTACTGTATTAGAGTCCGATTATTTATTAAACATACAGATTGGGTATACACCTTTTTGCAGAATGGCTACAAAGACCTGGCTGGCTATTAGGAGTTGGTGTGGAGTTAAGGCATCACTTATTTGTACCCCATTATGGCATAATTCAAAGCTTTTGAATTTAAGGGATCTGAATTGCTGCCAGTATTGGAGGACCAAAAATGTTCAGTACGTACATCAGGTGGTTAGTGGCGGACAAATTCTGCTCCCAGTGGAGTTAGGGCAAAGGGTAAATTTGGGCGAGGTGGCTTGGTATGCATATTTTCAATTGAGGTCAGCACTCTCCAGCACTTTGAATAGTCACCTTCTTTTTATAGATACTCCTGAATTCTTACATGATTTAATCATCAAGAAAACTGCCACGAAAATTAAAATATCACATTGCTATAGACACTTAATGAAAAAAAATTTGGGGGGTCTTCTTTCTCCAGGACAGAAATCCTGGTCATCGACACTTTCAGAGGTGGGTCCCCCAGATTGGGAGAACATAGGGGAAAGCTTAAAATTTGCTTCACAGAATTTTAATCACACTGTTGTACAATTCAATATTTTGCACAAAATATATGTGACACCTATGTGGTTATATAGGAGAGGACTCAGAGCCTCCTCTGACTGCCCACGCTGTGGCAACTCCGAGGCAGATCATTTACATCTGTTTTGGGACTGCCTGATGGTGGGTAGTTATTGGAGATCGGTCCAAATCACCTTGGCTCGTAAACTTAATATTGTTATTCCTTTGTCTCCTAGGATATGGGTCCTGGGAGACTTATCGGAGGTTAACTATCAGCCCATAAAACGCCAATTATTGATTAAGGTTATGTTTTTGGCCAGGCTTCTGGTCTCTAGACTATGGTTTTCCTCCTCCGCTCCAGATTGCAGTAACTGGTTGGCCCTGGTCGAGAAAGTGAAAAGCTATGAGAGGATTCTGTATAAACAAAGAGGATCCTATTTAAAGTGGGGTAAACTGTGGGAAGATTGGGACATGGTTAATTAATCTGGAATTGCTCTTCTTTTTTTTTTTTTTTTTTTTTTTCTCCCTGCAAGGTGGGGGGGGGGGGGGGGGGCTGGGGATGATGTTATTAGTCCGGTTTTTCTGTATGTACTGCAATTAGTGAAGGATGTGAAGTTGCATCTGAGTATTGGAGTATCTCCAGGAATGCTGGCGGACGGCGGGACTCTCCGGCATTGAACAATGGCCAAAGTTTTTGTTAAATCACGTCACTGTGCGTTTTATGGGCGGGGACCTGGGGCTCGGGACCCTGGGCGGCCCGGTGACCGGGTGTGACCCGAAATGCAGCTCTCTCTGTCTGATATATGGTTGGACTGTAGGCAGTGATACGATACATGTTGTATGGGTGCTATTAGGGGACAGTGCCGGCCTTTGGTGGTGTTTCTGTCCACATTTCTTTTAAATGCCGGTGATTGCTGAGTGATACTCGATTTGAGTCCCCTCGCACCTGAGATGCTGGTGCGATTGTACGCGAGGCATGGTTAAGTTGGGCACTAATTTTCAAAAAAAAAAAAAAAAAAAAGATATTATACTAGTCCTTAGGGGTCATGTTTTAACTTTTTCTAATGTTTTAATCTTGATTTTTATATACTAATAGCCATGCGTCAAAAATAAAAAATTCATTATTCCTCAAATTTTTCAGTTATGTATTCTGCAATTGTGGTCCGCAAACAGCGGGTCCACAATACACGAGTCAGCAATCCGGAAGGTCTGTGTGGAACGTAGACAAGGAAGTGTTTCCGTGGGGTTTCTGGTGCGGACTGTCGGATGCGTATAGCGGACCCCATTCAAGTTAGTTTGAGGCCTTACAATGAGAATTGGTGGAGGATCTGCCAAAGTTATGTAGAGCACCTACAGAGCAGACTATTAAGACTGGCATCTAAAACATCGGTTTTAATAAGTGACCCCCTTACATTTATAATAGAGGTGTTACTTTAAATTGGAACTCTGCCTGTGATGATTATGAGAGGACTGCTGGGAATTAACCTCTACAGAACAGGAAGTTTCCAACCTATTGTCAGACCCAGTGGTCAGAGTGAAACCTGCAAAAAATCTGGATTATTTTAAACTACAGATAATAACATGGAAAAGTAATATGAGTTATATATTTACCATAAAAAAGTGACTTAAACAGGCAATTTTCTTAATACATTCCATATACATTTTTACCATTCAAGTGGAACTCATTGCAAAGAAATAAACTTATTTAATCTGCAAAAGCCCCAACATGTTGTAATGTTTTGCAAAGCAGAAGGCTGTAAGTCTTTGCTCGGGCACACAGGCACCATTCCTCTTTCATGCTGGCCGTGCCTTCTCTTGGCAGGAAGAGAGCATAGTCAAAATAAATACATGGGAGAAAATGACTATTATGACTCATTCATGATGCCTACACAAAGAGAAGTTTATAAAGAGAGATGGCAGAAAACACAAATGACACAACACGTGGGTTTAGCATGCCGAAGATGAGGTTCCTGGTGCCTACGTTAATTAAGTTATAAATCATGACGAGACTTGACTGATCTCTTTTCTTCCTTGCTTGCAAGTTACATGACTGATGAGGGTTTACGGAATAAAGAAATACAGCGTTTTTCACATGGACTGTTTACTTTGAGATCAACCATCTCTGGATCATTTAGAGATTTCAATAAAGTGAAAGAATGATTGTTTATACACAAGGCAGCTCGGGGTCTTATGGAGCCTGCGGGAGGTCTAGCATGGATTCACAGTAAATATACGCTCATCGAACCATTTCCTTCCTTTCAAAGCTTAGAATGCAAAACATGAAAAAGGTTGTGTCATAGGTAAAAATCTTATGGGTAAAAGAGGTAGAGAGGAAAATATAAAGAAACAATTAGCCTCATAAAAAAATCGGGGGGAGCACCGACAGGACCGCCAATGTTATATAAATACTGTTGCCCAGGTTTAGCTGCTGCAGGGATAGACATTTTTCTCTAACCCTATATCAACTATTGGTTGGCTTACTTTGAGACAGATTTGTACGTCAAAATTGTGTCCCACTCTGGGTGCATCTTGGGCCTGTCCCTTTCCAGTGAAGCTCCGGCTCTTCCACTGCCACTTCCGACTGTGAGCTGTACTAGAGTGGCCTCTTGTCTGTATACATGACACACAAAATTATTGACGAGTTCATGCGGCTGCAGCTTCAGACACCGTGATGGCAATTTCTTTCCCCTGTACTTACCTCTTGTCACGCCCACGATGCTTCTATTTCCGCAGCACTCGGACTAGCTGCGGGTTCTTCTACTTGGGTCCTGACCAGAGTCTTCCTGAACTTGAAGACTTGGGATTGCGTTCAGTTGTGACCTGAGCGAAAGGACTTGCAGTTAGTCCGAGTGCTGCAGAGATAAAGGCATCTGGGGAATGACGGGAGGCAAATACAGGGGAAACTATGTTGCCTCCACAGGGTCTAAAGATTCCGGGATTTTCAGAAAAGCCTGGAGAACCCCTCTGACCGGACAGAACCTAGATCATGTCCAATTGCATGCCTTGATTTGTTAAAAAATTATTTTTCAGTTACATATCATATTCTGGGATAATCTGGATAATAATGAATATGGGCACCATTATAGCTTCTTCAGGGATTGTCTAAAGACCAGAGATGAAAATGATGTATTATAATTGGGCAGATTTACCATTTAAGAGTCTGGAAGAGCTGAATGAATGATTGACTATCTCTGTGGGACCTCCATCACTGGCTATCTAATAAGGGGAAAGGGGAATCCAGACTACACTGTTACACAACAAGGCAAGACATGATAAAATGTTTTTTTTTGTTGTTTTTTTTTTTTTTTAGATAGACCAGTGACCATTTTTTCTTAAATTTTTTTTTTTTATATATATATAAATACCCTATACTTTACATTACACCTGGAAAGAGAAATTGCAATTTGGACCAACAGAGAAGAAAATAAACATTGCTACCTAAGCTCAGGAACGCAGTGACTATATCGGATGTGCGTTGCTTGCATTTTCCGAGTTTAGCTAAAACCAGCACACCGGGAAACACTGCCAAACATCATTTTTCAATTAAATATTTACTTTGTATTCAGAACCGTAGGCATTTTTAGAGATTAAAAGATTTTCCATTTAAATACTTGACCTCTTCTACCCACAGTTTTTTCCTCTCCAACACACAAGAAATCTAATTGTTGTATTTGGCCGGTACCTGCACGCTGTCTTTTAATTACTTGATGACTAACCGCACCAGCTGATTGCCGGTTCTGAAAATGATTCTAATAACATGGGCATTGTATGTAACAAATTGTTTGATGGGTGCCTGCTTCTCTGACCTACCATACAAAGCAAATAATTGCAAAAGATGAAAACAGAAATAACTTGTATCATCAAGCAAGAAATTGAAAAGTGATTTCCTAAACCACACACAATTCAGATGTGAGCAGGTGTGGACTGCGTAATCGGACAGCTAGATAAAGCCCAAGAGTCTGGCAGCAAAAGAGGTCTATTGTGATCCCTACCAATCTATAGACATTAATCTAGACAAATTGAACCAAGACAATCGATGAAATTTAACAAGAAACTTTTGTTTTAGCCAAACAATTAGGGGTGTATTACACTAAATAATTTTGCAGGCGATTGTTGGAAAAGAAGTGTTCCTTCCTAGCAATCGCCTGCTCGTTATCGGAGGAGACGCTGCTATTACATGCAGCGATCTCCTCCACGGAATGGAGAGGAGCTATCACTAATGCCATCACTCATCCCCATAGAACATAGAATGTGTCGGCAGATAAAAACCATTTGGCCCATCTAGTTTGCCCAATATACTGAATACTATGGATAGCCCCTGGCCCTATATTATATGAAGGATGGCCTTATGCCTATCCCATGCATGCTTAAACTCCTTCACTGTATTTGCAGCTACCACTTCTGCAGGAAGGCTATTCCATGCATCCACTACTCTCTCAGTAAAGTAATACCTCCTGATATTACTTTTAAACCTTTGCCCCTCTAATTTAAAACTATGTCCTCTTGAAGCAGTTTTTCTCCTTTTAAATATTCTCTCCTCTTTTACCTTGTTGATTCCCTTTATGCATATTTTTTTTTTTTTTTTTAATAGCGTTTATTTAACACTTTTCAATTTATTACAACAATCCCAAAGGGAAACAGTCCAATCTGACACAGTCACTCGTATGAGCAAGTACATTAAATCCATCATCCTCATTTTATGACGATGAGGGACAAAAGCGGAATTGCAATACAATATCTCGTTGTCATAAGAAAAGCAATACCCCACTCACTCACACTCCATCCACACTCCCAGACATACACATGGGCGGTGCAGCTTCAAGCACCAACAAGCCTCAAAATGTGCCTCTGGCCTGTACCCACAAGCCCCATATTTTGTCAAATCGATCAGGCACTCCCCTGGCTTCATACGTCAATTTGTACATCTGCAGGTCACCTGTGTCACCGTGGGGCATTTCGGCGGTTTCCAGTTCAGCAGTATGTTCTTCCTCCCATAATACATTAACAGACGTAACAGTGCTCTACTATATTTGGATGGCGTCGCATCAAAGACTAGCCCCATGACACACACCACTGGATCACAAATCCCTGGTAACCCCAGTTTGACATTGATAAAATCACATACCCCTTTCCAGTATACCTGGATTATCGGACACCGCCAAACCATGTGAAAAAAGGATCCCCTAGTTTCCCCACATCTGTCACACCCCGGGGACGGTAATTGCCGCATCTGATAAAGACGCACCGGGGTCAGATACACCCTATGCATCCATTTAACTTGAATGAGCTGATCTCGAGCGCTTATAACAGCCCTCCTCCACCCCAGACACCATTCCTCCAAGTGAGAGTCTGCCAATTCAGGAATATCCACCAACCACTTGACAAATGATCGCTGGATAGGAGACTCCTGCATCTTAATAATTTCACCATAGAAGGAGGAAATCGGCTTATGCGGTTTCTCTCTCCTGGTGATAGACTCCAGAGGCCCACACTCCAATTTCAGGGCTAAGGCTTGAAACTGCTTCTCACATGCATGTCTCAACTGGAGGAAACGATAAAAACTCGTGTGGGGTAGTAGGAAGTCTGCACTCAAGTCCTCGAAGGAGCGGAAGACCCCACCCCGGAACAGCAGCGTCAAATTCTTCAGGCCCTTCCGTGGCCAAAATTCAAAGTCTGAAAGGTAAAAGAGTTCAGGGAGATGTTTATTACGCCACAGTGGAATGTACGGAGACCAAGATTCTCCCGTTTGGCTAGTCATGTGCGTATCTACAAACCTCTCCCACGCCTCCAGAACCGTCCCCATAGCCTCCGTGTAACTTTTGGTGCCCAGGCCTTTGCCTCCCCTATATACCAAATTCGTCAGGGCCTCATACGACCCTACCAGCGCCGCCTCCAACACCACTGCCGGATTATTAGGGTCCGCCCTGATCCACCAGGAAGCATACATCAAGCGAGTCGCTATATAATAAACATACATATCCGGGAATTGTAAACCCCCCTGCAAGTAGGAGGCTTTCAGAGTCTTCCTTGCAATTCTTGGGGACCTGTTACTCCACAGGAATCGGGTCATGACTTTGTCTAAAGTATCGAAATGGGCCTTAGGGATCCTCACTGGGGCCGCCCTATACACATACAATAGCTTAGGTAGCAACACCATTTTGACAATGTTAATTCTGCCCACTAAGGTCAGGGGGAGATTTTCCCAGGCTTCCAACTTGCGCGTGACATATTCCATAGTAGGCCTCAAATTCAAATGACAGAACTGCCGAGGGTCTCTATGAATATGAATCCCTAAGTATAAGAAGCTGTCTACGACCTTCAGGGGGGACACTGGTGAGACGTCTATCCCATCCTCCACGTCCACTATACATAGACTGGACTTAGGCCAATTCACTCGTAGTCCCGAGTACCTGCCATAACTATTCACCACATCCAACAAAGACTCTAAAGAGGGGCCAGGGTCAGCTAAATACACCAACAGGTCATCCGCATACAGCGATACCTTCTCCTGTATCCCAGCTATCGTCCACCCCTCTATCAGAGAGCTACTATTGATTAGTTGCGTGAGGGGTTCCATTATCAGGGCGAATAACAATGGTGACAGTGGGCAGCCTTGCCTGGTACCCCTGTACAGCCGAAAAGGTTGAGATATAACACCATTCACCCGGACACGTGCCGTAGGTGCCTGATATAACAGCTGGACCCATTTGATAAAGGAGGGGGGGAATTGAAGGCGGGACATCGTCTCCCAAATAAAGCACCACTCTACCGAGTCAAAGGCTTTCTCATTATCAAGGGAAGCCAAGGCTCTCGATCCCGCATTATCATGCCTGACCTGCAAATTAGTGTATAATCTCCTAAGGTTGATGTCCGTCATCTTCCCAGGCATAAAGCCCGACTGATCCGGGTCAATGATGGATAATACTACCCCACTCAGTCTTCTAGCCAAGACTTTGGCCAATATTTTTGCATCAGTATTCAGTAGGGAGATCGGTCTATACGACGCGCAGTGGTCCGGAGGCTTCCCAGCTTTATGAATCACCACAATGGTGGCCTCACCAAACGAGGGGGGCAACCCACCAGACTCATAAGCATAAGTGAACAGTTTCAGTAGACGCATAGAATGCAATTCAGCATCCAGCCCGTACCATTCAACTGGGAAGCCATCCGGACCAGGGGATCTCCCCACTGCCATGGCCTCTATCGCAGCTTTGATCTCGCCCTCGCCAATCGGTCCCCCTAGGTACATGCTATCCGTCTTGGCCAAGGGTGTAAGGGGGATGGTTTGAAGGAAGGATCGGATCTCACCCGAGGTCTAGCTGAGTTTAGAGCTATATAAGTCCGCATAGAATTGAGCGAATTGCTCGCAGATCTCCCCGGGCCGATGTACCCTCGAGCCATCACCACAGGTAACGTGAGGGACTACTGTCTGTGGCATCTCAGTCCTGGCCAGAAATGCCAAAGCCCTCCCATTCTTGTCCCCATCAGCAAAAACTACTCGCCTCTGATAGAGTAACTTCTTCTGGGTGAACTCCGTTAAATGTAAAGTGAGCTTCCTCTGTGCCTCATCCCACCGCCTACGGTTCTCTACATTCGGATCCTCTGTGTATACCCGCTCTGTCTCCACCACCCCTTCCTCCAACTTGACCCTAGTAGCACCCAGTTCTTTCCTATGGGTAGCTATCGCCTGGATCAAGGTACCACGCAACACCACTTTAAAGGCCTCCCACTCCACCGCTGGGTTAGTCGATCCCTCATTAAATTCCCAGTAGTCTTTAATCCCTTGCTGGGCCGCCCAAACTACCGGCAGGACTTCCAGCCACTTACTATTGAGCCTCCATGATCTCTCAGTCATTACCAGGGGTTGTCTCAAAATAACCAGTAAAGGGGCATGGTCAGAAATGCCTCTCGGTAGGTAGTCAGCACCCGCCAGTGAAGGCAATAGGTCTCTACTAAGGAATACCAAATCAATCCTAGATAATGCCGCATGTGAAGCCGAGTGACAAGAATACTGACGTATCCCCGGATGTAAATACCTCCAGCCCTCTGTTAATGAAAATACCTCTGCCCAGGAACCCAGAGCATCATTATGAGTGTCAGTCGGACGAAGCCGGTCCAATGAATGATCTAAGATCGCGTTGTAGTCCCCAAGCACAATCAGAGGCACCGGGGGCATGGAGGCTACACGTTTCATAATCTCATCCAATATCTCCCTACGAAACGGAGGGGGAACATAAACGCCCACTATCAAGTATTCAATGCCTCTGATTGTAGCGTGAAGGATCACAAAGCGCCCCATCGTATCCGTGTATACCGAGAGCGATCGGAAGGGAAGGGATTTCGCCACCAGGATTGACACTCCTCTAGCCCTGGAGCTATAGACCGCATGATAAGCCGCGCCAACCCAGGGCCTCCGTAGCGCCAGGATTTTCCGCCCCTGCAGATGTGTCTCCTGCAATATCAGTACGTCCGGATTGTGAATACGCAAGAAGTTAAAAACCAGAGATCTCTTCAGTTTGTCATTAAGACCTCTGACATTCCAGGAGACAAAACGACAGAGCGCCATCATGGTGGCTTGTTAAGAGCATATCTCCACAAGAAGCCACACCACCCAAACCAAGCATTCACACACTCATACCCACTCATCACCTGCAACCCAACCAACTTCCACGTTGCCCGGAACATCAAACCCCGCCCCCCACCCTGCCCAGATGACCCCAACCTATCCGAGCCTAAATGCCCACCCCCCACTTGCCTCACTAGTGGAAATAGGGACGAAGACCCTTGCCCAACCCGCTAAACTAGGTAAACCTCTAAACCTAACCTAGATAGCAGTCAACCTAACCGTTGCATATTCAGCTCCATCATACAGTAAAGACTTCTGACATTATATGCTGAGACCCTCATCACAAAAGTCTCCATATACTCAGCCCCTGCGGTCAAGCCAGTCCGAAGCCTCTTCAGGGGTAGCGAAAAATTTCACCAGCTCTCCATCTTGAACTCTGAGTCGCGCCGGATACATCATGGCATATACCAGTCCCTTCTGCCGCAGCCGGGTCCTCACCGCCGTGAACTGTCTGCGTTGCTTCTGCACCTCTGTAGAAAAGTCCGGGTAAAAGGAAATCCGGGCGTTATCAAACTGAATGTCCTTTAGACTGTCGGGCAGCCGCCAGCACAGCATCCCGGTCCCTATAGTTCAGGACCTTGAAGATGAAAGGACGAGGTGGGGCCCCCGGAGGCAGAGGGCGAGTGGGGATCCTGTGGGCCCGTTCAACCGCAAAGGTCCCTGAGAGGTGTATCGGGTCTAGGACCTGCTTAATAAGAGTCTCTGCAAACTCCTCAGGTGCGTTACCTTCCGCCCTTTCTGGTAGCCCCATAATGCGGACGTTGTTCCTTCTATTACGGTTCTCTGCATCCTCTACTTTCGCCATCAGGGTCTTGACCTGGTTTTCTAAGGCCGTAATCGCAGAATCTCCCCTCTGAGCTCCATCTTCCACCTCGCCCAACCGTCTCTCAACCTCAGTGGTCCTTTCTCTTATCTTGTCAATGTCGTGCCTGAGGAGTGTAAGATCAGCCTGCACATGGTCAATCTTGACAGTCAGCGCCGTCTGACAGTTAGTAATGGCCGCCATGACTTTTGCTAGGTCCACCTCCGAATGTGCAGAAGAGGCCCCAACCTCCCTATCCTCCGTTTGGCTCATGTTATCCAGCATCAATTTAGGCAGGACAGCTGGGCCTGGGGTGCCCGTTTTCCGGCCCATAAAGCGTCCTCCCGTTCACCAGCAGCGGGAATAGAGGCCCGCCAGCTGACCCTTGCAGTCCGGGACACAAGGGGGATCAGCCCCGCCAATTAAGTAAGTAAGTCTCTACCTGGAGTCCAGGGGCAGCTCCACCCAACGCAGTGACCCTTCCACAGAGTAAACTTCGTCTATGCAGCAGAGGCAGGTCAGCGTAGTAGCAGGCAGGTTCAGGGCACCGATTGATCCGGCGTCAGTCGCAGGCAGCAGAGGCCTCAATCTCCGGCTTGCAGTGAAGATGGCGCCCGTCGCGCCAGACACGTGGGGGGAACGGGACTGCAGCAGGCCGCCTGCAGAAAACCAGGCTCCGTTCGCGTACTGCCGCCCGTAAGTATGATGTCTCCACGCCCCACTCCTCCCGCTCTCACCGAGAGGACCTCCGTCCGGGGTGTCAGCAGCAAGTAGGCCGCGCTCAGGAAGAACCCGACAAGCAACGGCAGGCACAGCCGCAGGGCAGACAGGAGAACTGCCGGTAACCAGACCGAGTGTGGAATAGCGCAGGGGGTCTCCAGTATACGAAAACAGGAACCGGGTAGTCAGAATCACAGGATAAACACAGGATACTAGCGGAGCTGAAGTAACATGCGACCTCACGCCATGACAGTCAGGCCACGCCCCCCCTTTATGCATTTTAAAGTTTCTATCATATCCCCTCTGTCTCGTCTTTCTTCCAAGCTATACATGTTATGGTCCTTTAATCTTTCCTGGTATCAATATCCTTCTGGAGATATGGTCTCCAGTACTGCGCACAATACTCCAAATGAGGTCTCACTAGTGCTCTGTAGAGCGGCATGAGCACCTCCCTCTGGACATACTGACCAGTTGTTTGCCAGCAGCAGATAGTGATTAGACAGCACGATCTTGATTGTCTGATGAACGAGTAATCTGCAATGTGTTTAGGGTTGTATTACACAGCCGACCATACAGCACTTACACAACATTATTATTTAAAAAGAAGTTGGCTGAGTTTCAAATTTTCATCTGAAAGTCAGACATGAGATCTTCAGTTCAAATAAAAAATGTTGGAATGTTCCCAGAATGATCTTTCATCCATCGCTTGGTTTCATTGAACATGTATGGCCAGCTTAAACCACTGTAACAGCCAATATGGTCTAAAATGTGTATGGCCGTGTCTGCGAATCAGTCGTTCACCAGATGATTTCTTGTTCAACGGCTGTTCAACCATCAAGCAACTTCTATCTAAGCTGTAAGGCCAGCTTTAGGTTATTTCCCATCATGTTTGAAGCTACCTTCAGAGGTACACTTTTGGAGCATTTCCTAATGTTTAACTCCAGCAAATGTATAGGCAGACAGAGCCATACATCCCCATAGACTACCATTATTTTTATGGGTTGACTGTATAGCAAAGGACTGCAGACAGATCATTTCTATAGAATGACATAGTAACAAAGTAACATAGTTTATAAGGCCAAAAAAAGACATTTGTCCATCCAGTTCGCCTGTTTTTCCTGCAAGTTGATCCAGATGAAGGAAAAAAAAAACTGTAAGGTAGAAGCCAATTTTTCCCACTTCCCGACTCCAATCAGAATAACTCCCTGGATCAACGACCCCTCTCTAGTAGCTATAGCCTGTAATATTATTACGCTCCAGAAATACATCCAGGCCACTCTTGAACTCTTTTAGTGAACTCACCATCACCACCTCCTCAGGCAGAGAGTTCCATAGTCTCACTGCTCTTACCGTAATGAATCCTCTTCTATGTTTGTGTACAAACCTTCTTTCCTCCAGGCGCAGAGGATGTCCCCTCGTCACAGTCCTGGGGATAAATAGATGATGGGAGAGATCTCTGTCCTGACCCCTGATATTTTTATACATAGTTATTAGATCTCCCATCAGTCATCTTTTTTCTAAAGTGAATAACCCTAATGTTGATAATCTTTCAGGGTACTGTAGTCCACCCATTCCAGTTATTACTTTAGTTGCCCTCCTCTGAACCCTCTCCAGCTCTGCTATGTCTGCCTTGTTCACAGGAGCCCAGAACTGTACACAGTACTCCATGTGTGGTCTGACTAGTGATTTGTAAAGTGGTAGGACTATGTTCTCATCACGGGCATCTATGCCCATTTTGATGCAACCCATTATGTTATTGGCCTTGGAAGCAGCTGCCTGACACTGGTTTCTACAGCTTAGTTTGCTGTTCACCAAAATTCCTAGGTCCTTTTCCATGTCAGTGTTACCCAGTGTTTTACCATTTAGTATGTACTAGTGACTTGCATTATTCCTTCCCATGTGCATAACCTTACATTTGTCCGTGTTAAACCTCATCTGCCACTTCTCTGCCCAAGCATCTAATCTATCCAGATCCCTCTGTAGCAGTATACTGTCCTCTACCGTGTTAATTATTTTACACAGTTTAGTGTCATCTGCAAAAATTTATATTTTACTGTGCAAGCCTTCTTCAAGATCAATAATAAATATATTGAAGAGAATAGGGCCCAATACTGACCCTTGAGGTACTCCACTAGTGACAGTGACCCAATCTGAATGTGTACCATTAATAACCACCCTCTGTTTTCTATCACTCAGCCAGTTACTTACCCACATACAGATATTTTCTCCCAGTCCAAGCATTCTCATTTTATATACTAACCTTTTATGTGGTACAGTGTCAAATGCTTTGGAGAAGTCCAGATATACGACATCCATCGATTCGCTGTTGTCAAGTCTAGAACTTACCTCCTCAAAGAAACTGATTAAATTAGTTTGACATGACCGATCCCTCATGAAGCCATGATGATATGGCGTTATTTGCTTATTTTAATTGAGGTACTCCAAGATAGCATCTCTTAGAAAACCTTCAGTTTAGGCCTCATGCACACGACCGTTGTGTGCATCCGTGGCCGTTGTGCCGTTTTCCGTTTTTTTTCGCGGACCCATTGACTTTCAATGGGTCCGTGGAAAAATCGGAAAATGCACCGTTTTGCAGCCGAGGCCGTGATCCGTGTATCCTGTCCGTCAAAAAAATATGACCTGTCCTATTTTTTTGACGGACAACGGTTCACGGACCCATTCAAGTCAATGGGTCCGTGAAAGAACACGGATGCACACAAGATTGGCATCCGTGTCCGTGATCCGTGGCCGTAGGTTGCTTTCATACAGACGGATCCGAAGATCCGTCTGCATAAAAGCTTTTTCTGATCTAAGTTTTCACTTCGTGAAAACTCATTTCCGACAGTATATTCTAACACAGAAGCGTTCCCATGGTGATGGGGACGCTTCTAGTTAGAATACACTGCAAACTTGGTACAAGACTGCCCCCTGCTGCCTGGCACCACCCGATCTCTTACAGGGGGATATGATAGCACAATTAACCTCTTCAGGTGCGGCACCTCAAGGGGTTAATTGTACTATCATATTCTCCTGTAAGAGATCAGGGCTGCCAGGCAGCAGGGGGCAGACCCCCCCCTCCCCAGTTTGAATATCGTTGGTGGCACAGTGTGTGCCCATCGCCCCCCCTTCCTCCCTCTATAGTTAAAAATCGTTGGTGGCACAGTGTGTGCCCATCGCCCCCCCCTTCCTCCCTCTATAGTTAAAAATCGTTGGTGGCACAGTGTGTGCCCATCGCCCCCCCCCCTTCCTCCCTCTATAGTTAAAAATCGTTGGTGGCACAGTGTGTGCCCATCGCCCCCCCCTTCCTCCCTCTATAGTTAAAAATCGTTGGTGGCACAGTGTGTGCCCATCGCCCCCCCCTTCCTCCCTCTATAGTTAAAAATCGTTGGTGGCACAGTGTGTGCCCATGCCCCCCCCCCCTTCCTCCCTCTATAGTTAAAAATCGTTGGTGGCACAGTGTGTGCCCATCGCCCCCCCCCCCCCTTCCTCCCTCTATAGTTAAAAATCATACTTACCTGCTTGCTGCTGCGATGTCTGTGACCGGCTGGGAGCTCCTCCTACTGGTAAGTGACAGTTCTTTAGCAATGCGCCGCACAGACCTTTCACTTACCAGTAGGTGGAGCTCCCGGCCGGTCACAGACATCGCAGCAGCAGGCAGATAAGTATGAATCTTCTACAATTGTACTATTGCTAAGTAACCATGGCAACCAGGGATGCAGTAGCTTCCTGGTTGCCATGGTTACCGATCGGAGCCCCAGCGATTAAACTGGGACTCCGATCGGAACTCCGCTGCCACCAATGATGGGGGGGGGGAAGATGGAGGGGGGCGATGGTGGGCGCACACTGTGCCACCAACGATTTTTAACTATAGAGGGAGGAAGGGGGGGGCGATGGGCACACACTCTGTCACCAACGATTTTTAACTATAGAGGGAGGAAGGGGGGGGGGGGCGATGGGCACACACTGTGCCACCAACGATTTTTAACTATAGAGGGAGGAAGGGGGGGGGGCGATGGGCACACACTGTGCCACCAACGATATTCAAACTGGGGAGGGGGGGGGTCTGCCCCCTGCTGCCTGGCAGCCCTGATCTCTTACAGGAGAATATGATAGTACAATTAACCCCTTGAGGCGCCGCACCTGAAGAGGTTAATTGTGCTATCATATCCCCCTGTAAGAGATCGGGTGGTGCCAGGCAGCAGGGGGCAGTCTTGTACCAAGTTTGCAGTGTATTCTAACTAGAAGCGTCCCCATCACCATGGGAACGCTTCTGTGTTAGAATATACTGTCGGAAATGAGTTTCACGAAGTAGCTCATATCCGACAGTATATTCTAACGTAGAGGAGTTCCCATGGTGATGGGGACGCTTCAAGTTATGTTCGGGTGTCCGCCTGGCCGTGCGGAGGCAAGCGGATCTGTCCAGACTTATAATGTAAGTCAATGGGGACGGATCCGTTTGAAGATGACACACTGTGGCTCAATTTTCAAACGGATCCGTCCCCCATTGACTTTCAATGTAAAGTCTGGACGGATCCGTCTGAGGCTACTTTCACACTTTGTTTTAACAATATAATGCAGACGGATCCGCTCTGAACGGAGCCACCGTCTGCATTATGAACACAAGTGTGAAAGTAAAGGGACTCCTGACTTTACATTGAAAGTCAATGGGGACGGATCCGTTTGCAATTGCACCATATTGTGTCAACTTCAAACGGATCCGTCCCCATTGACTTGCATTGTAATTCAGGACGGATCCGTTTGGCTCCGCACGGCCAGGCGGACGCCAAAACGACTTTTTTTTCATGTCCGTGGATCCTCCAAAAATCAAGGAAGACCCACGGACGAAAAAACGGTCACGGATCACGGACCCACGGACCCCGTTTTTGCGGACCGTGAAAAAAAACGGTCGTGTGCATGAGGCCTTACTCACGACAGATGTTAAACTTACCAGCCTACAGTTTCCGGGCTCTGTTTTTGGACCTTCTTTTGAATATTGGCACCACATTTGCCATCTGCCAATTCTGTGGAACACTCCCTGTCAGTATAGAGTCCTTAAATATCAGAAATAAGGGTCTGGCTATGACATTACTTAATTCTCTTAGGAAAAGGGGGTGTATGCCATCTGGTCCTGCGATTTGTATATTTAAATCTTTTTTAGACGCTGCTTTACTTTTTCCTGGGTCATACAGGGCACTTTTAATGGGAAATTTAATTTTACATTCTGCATTTGATCTGACAGTTTATTTTCTTCAGTGAATACAGTGGAGATTTTTTATTTTTTATAGCTTTCCTTTCTCCTCATTGCTCCCTGCAACTCTCTCTCTGCAATTACTCTGTCGGGGGAAGACACCTTCAGATTTATACTTGTTACCAGTTATATAACTGAAGAACATTTTAGGGTTAGTTTTGCTTTCTTTGGCAATTAATCTCTTGGTCTCTAGTTTGGCTGTTTTTATTTGTTTTTTACATATTCAATGTTTTTCGTTTTAGTTTTTCAGTGCATCCTCACTAGGGATCGACCGATTATCGGATTTACCGATATTATCGGCCGATATTCAGGATTTTGAACGTTATCGGTATCGGCATTTATTTTGCCGATATTCCGATAACGTCCTGGGAACACAGATCGCGCTGCTGACAGCGCTCTCCGTGTTCCCTCAGCAGCAGCACAGGGGAGAAGGAGCAGTGTCTCCTCCCCCTGTGCTGCTGCTGCCGCTCCAGCCAATGGGAGGACAGGGGACAAGAGGAGGGGAGGAGCTATGGCCACTGCGCCACCAATGAAGCTTAATCTCACATTAATTCATATACAGGAGGCGGGAGCTGCAGAATCACATAGCCGGCTCCCGGCCTCTATGAGCTGTAGCTGCGATCTGCGGTAGTTAACTCCTCAGGTGCCGCGGATCGCAGCTACTGCTCATAGAGGTCGGGAGCCGGCTATGTGATTCTGCAGCCAGCTCCCGCCTCCTGTATATGAATAAATTAGAGATTAAGCTTCATTGGTGGCGCAGTGCGCCCCCCCCAAGCCCCCTAGTATCAGACATTGGTGGCGCAGTGCGCCCCCCCAATATCAGGCATTGGTGGCGCAGTGCGCCTCCCCCCCAAGCCCCCAGAGTATTAAGCATTGGTGGCGCAGTGCGCCCCCCCTCCCCCCCAGTATTAAACAGTGGTGCGCCCCACCCCACCCCAGTCGCAGTGCGCCCCCCACAGGATTCCCTCTCCCCTGCTCCTCCGATCGGAGCCCCAGCAGTGTAATGCTGGGGCTCCGATCGGTTACCATGGCAGCCAGGACGCTATTGAAGCCCTGGCTGCCATGATAAGCTCCATGCTACTGTGTGCACAAAGCACACAGCAGCAGGGACAGTGTGAGCTCCTATTCACCCTGATAGAGCTCTATCAGGGTGAATAGGACAAGGGTTCTAGTCCCTAAGGGGGCTAAAAGTTAGTTAAAAAAAAAAAAGAAAGTAATAAAAATAAAAACACCAAAATATTAAATATAAATGAAAAAGAAAGATTTACAAAAAAAATAAAAATACACATTAACAATAAACATTAATTTTCAGCAGATTTGTGGGAATTTAAATTTTTTTTTTCAAAAATGAAAATTCCCAGAATATCGGTATAAATTATCGGCCTGAAAGTTCACAAATTATCGGTATCGGCCCTAAAAAATCAATATCGGTCGATCCCTAATCCTCACTACACTTATTTAAATGCTTTATATTTGACATTTATTGCTTTCTTTACAGTTCTATTTATCTACATTGTTTTTTTTCTTGTTCCTTAACCTTTTATTCCCATAAGGTATGTACCTCTCACAATTAGATTTTAGGATGCTTTTAAAAATATCCCATTTTGTGGCTGCATTTTAATTTTTGAGGACTTTGTCCCAGTTAGTTAGGCATATGGCCTCTCTTAGTTGGCTAAATTTAGCTTTTTTGAAATTTGGTATTTTTTATCCTCACTGAAGAAACACTCTTTTGAATGACAATTGGAAGGTTATTGCTTTATGGTCACTATTTCCCAGGTGTCCCCAACCTGCACATCTGTTGTTCTGTCAGGTCTATTGGTTAATACTAAGTTCAGTATGGCTGTCCCTCTAGTCGGTCCTTAAACATTTGGGAAAGGTAATTGTCTTTGGTTATTGCAAAGAACGTGTTTCGTTTATGAGATATAAAGGTTTCAGTTTCCTAGTCTATATCTGGGTAGTGGAAGTTCCCCAAAATAACGACCTCATTATGATCTACCGCCTGGTCCAACTTGTTTAGTAGCAGATTTTTTGTGGACTCTGGTATATTAGGTGGTTTAGAATTAACTCCTATTAGGATTTTATTATAGTTTTTTTGTACGTTAACCGCCCAGTCATAGCTATCATCCAGCCATGTCTCAGTTATTCCATTAAACAAACCAAAGTTATACTGACTTCTTTTGGCATCTGCTGGGTAACTGGGGTCCTCTAAATCTAATGTTATTGTTTTTCAGGATAGGGAAAGAATAGTGAGATCACTCAACTTTCTATAGGGTGACTCTGAAGTGTATGGATCATGGGATGTTCCTCGCACATAAACCCTTCGGTGAAAACCCTACTAATACTAATTCTTCCTAGGAATGCATAGCCTTGTATGGTACACTATCTTGCTATATAAACGTTTGTCCGTTCTGCAGTTTCTAAAAAATCTAATTTTCCTTAGCAAACAATCATATAATGCATGAGGTGCATAGTGTATAGATTTGAACTTTGTGGTAATGTGGACAGTGCGGGAAGGCGTGTTTATCACACCCAGATACCTCAGCTGGGTGAGATAACTAAAATCCAGAAAGCTGAAGTGGTCTCAGCAAAGTATAGTTTGCAGAGACAGTTTTGTATACATTTTTGTTCTGGCCTGGATTTTACTTGGATTAGCGGATAGGTTTGGTAGTGGGATCTGCCAGCCCACACCCTTCCGGCACAGGTATTCCCTTTTACCAGGGGTGATCGCAGGTGAGGCCTGCTCTAATCAAGGAGGCATAAAACCTAACCCTCTGTGTGTTAGTCAGGGGAAAGGAAAAGCTGAGGAGGCGTGAGAGAGAAAGGATGAGGAAGCCTGAGTTTGGGGGGACCTAGCGACGCTTGCGGAGAGAAGGTCGCACGGCCAAAGTCAGGCGGACTTCTGGGCCACAATCCCCCAAAGGTACTGATGATTGTTGCATTCACAGCCTGGAGGCTGCTGGACTATTTGGGCTTAGAAAGCCGCATCTAATCACGTGTGTGAACTGTGTTCTCAGGTGAGTCAGGGAATTAATTATGCATTAGGTAGTGCTTAGACGGGCAGGAGTTATTTTGGTTGCTGTATTGTGCTAAAGTGCTAGAAAATAAAGCATCGTTTGGACTTCAATCCGGTTGTCTGCGAGAAATCTGTGATTGAGACCCCCTGAGAGAGAGAGCGATCCCTTACAACTGTTAAAGTAGAGGTTCATTTTTGCAAGTCAATTGTGTTTTTCTGAAAGAAAAATGTCCTTTTACCGGGCCAATAATTGCCCGTAACAAGGGCCGTTCAACAATACAGGAAGTAGTTTGGCGCTCATTGGGGGACATTTACTAAGCATTCTGCAACAGAATTATGGTGTAAAATGTGCCTAAAAGAAAGGCCTTTTGATTTGCGCCAATATATCAACTGTTTTATCCAGAAATGTCATCATAAAGAATGCATCACTCCAGAAATGAGTTCTAAATGTTGAAGTGGGCAGGACTATAAAATTCCTGCATATTTCGTTTCATTTATCATCCTCTTATCTGCAGAAATGGCTCAAATTGTTGAGGACAATTAAGCCAGCTTACGTGGTGGTGTTTTGTGTAAAAAGGCGCATATATGTCATAATGATGCAACTTTGTCAAAAAGTTGCATTTATGAAAAGAAAAACTCGTGGGAACAAGTGATGGGTAAGTAATAAAACAGGATGCACTTAATTTTTTTTCTAATAGAAATGAGCCAAACAACAGGGTTTTGTCAGTAAATTGACATCCAACAAAAACAAAATAACAAAAACATCCCGGGTCTAAGACAAAAGTCACGATTTACCACTGTAAAAGTCGCAAATATGTTTCAAATGTCTCACGTGTGGTCTGGCAGGGGGTGGCTGAAATTGCGCATTTTAGTTTTAAAAAGTCGCATTTCAGTGCCATTGGTGTTAAAATGTTGCAGATAGAGAGAAATAGGTGGATAACCAGGTTTATATTTAAAAAAAGTCACATTTTAAAAGTGTGGTGCGTCTTTTGATATATAAGGTGAAATAAAACACCACTTTTGATTTGTAATGTTAGAATTTTTTGGTGCAAATTACGCCATTATTGATAAATGTCCCCCAATGACTAATTTTCATTGGCCAATTATCAGAAGAGGTTTAAACGAATGTAAAATTAGCAATTTCTCATTGATCAGCTGATCGTTGGGCAGGGGGCAATGATTGGGGATTATACCACGTTTCACGCTCAAGTCAGACTCCCGTCAATATCTGCCAAAAGTTACGATTTTTTTTTAAACAGGAAAAAAGAGATAGAGGGGCTAAGAGTAGCAGTGTCACGTTACAAGAATAAAATATAAACGTCAGTTTCAGATGACTATGCTCTGACCTTTAGCAGGAGCTTTCGTCCAAGAGGCGCCATGTCCAAAAGCAATAAAAAGGTTAAATCTCTTCGAAATCATGAGCTGCAACCACTATGTAAGTGAGATCTATAAAATGGCGGCATAAGTAACTGTATACAGTGGATCGAGTTGCTTATGAAGTTTTTTTGACCTTGACATAATTTTCCACAGCTGTACCATTAAATCTACACAAGAAAGTCCTTTTAATCTTCCTTGACATATCATCTCCTACATACATATTGCCAGGGATGTCTCTGTGAAGACTGATAATTAAAGCCCATTTCCGTTTGCTTCATTATTTCTTTAATAACACAGATAGCATATAACTTGGAAATATCTGACTCCAATACTATTTGCTTTGGCTTTGCTGCTTTTGTAAACCAGAAACTGCAGACCTTCTGTTACAAGCATCTCATGCATCCTGGAACGTAACAAGCCTGAGTGGCATGGAGAGGCAGTCTCTTGTACAGCAGATGCAGGAGGCCAAACATTTTCTCTGCAGCGATCACCCATTCGAATCACCTATTCAAATAAATGAGCAACTGTGTATTATAAAGCAGCATTGAGTCCTCTAGAGCTTGAACTGCTCCTTGCAGTGGTTCTGTGTTCTGGCTAACAGATTTGTATCACGAGAAGGGAACTCCATCTACGATTTTCACATAGGGCAATCCCTTTAATGAGCAGCTTTCCTGATAAGTCTGACAAATCTAGAAGCATTTTTTTAGAACTCTACATTGTACCATTCCTCTAGTCAATAAGGTAAGTCCCAACACAGTCAGGTCGAGAAGATGATGAAAGATTTCAGGCAGTGGACGATTCATGTCTCACAAACATCTTTGTGATCACCAAGAAGCATGTAGAAACAAATAAATCTTTCACGTTCCTCTTGATGTGGCTGTGTTTTATGGATTGATACAATATAGGACTATATTCTATCGGGGAGTCACAGGCAGTAACAAACAGACAGTGGGCCCTAACTGGAACCCAGCCTGCATGCCCTAAGCAGCAAGTCTGCTACTTGGCGACGTTCCCTGCTCTGGTAGGTGCAAAACAGACAGACACAGAGACGAACACAGAAAACGTGGCCGTACAGGAATGGGTTGGAACCGTGCAGACAGTGCAGTACAAAATCACAAGACAGAGGGTAGTCAGAAAAACCAAGCCAAAGTCAGAACCAAACGGGAATCACAGTACCAAATCACAAAACAGAGAGAGAGGTCCAAAGTAAGCCAGGATCAATATAACAAGCAATCCAAATCGACAACAAACGCAACCAGAAGAACTGTAAGGGAGTGAAATATACTGGCAAAGGGTGTGGCTTAGGTGACGCATCTCAGGGGGGGGCAGCCTGGCAGCCCGTCTCACTCGTCACGGCCGCGCAACAGCCCCAGATTGAGTCGCTGGATCCTGGCCAGGTAAGTTGGCGACACCCACAGTTTCCTTTGTATTGCAATTTGGAACTTAGCTTTATCTGTAGGGCAACATCATGGAGGTCACAGCTGCTTCATCTACAATACAATATTACTGACTCAGGTTTGACTCCCATTTCTCAGCAACTTAGTTTAAAATACTAACAGCAGCATACAAAACCGTCCATAATCTGTTACCTCCTTACATACATCCCCATGTTTTAATCGTTACAAGATCTCTTTTGCTCTTGTCTTGTATGCTCCTCACACAATCGTCTACAAGATTTCTCACTTGCATCCCCCATACTCTGGAACTCACAACTAGAGCACATCAGATTGTCTGCTCCAATATCAAAACCAGTATTTTGGCCAAGAGATCCAGCACACATACAAAGTATTACTGACTTTCTCCAGAAATTAACCCTTTTGTGGTTAATTACATACAGTTATGTCATTTTTTCAGGACAGGCAATATCAATTAAAACTGTATACAAAAAAAAAAAAAAAAAAAAAAAAAAACATGATGGGGACCTAAGAGATGACAAACACAGATTCTGTAACGGTATATAAGTATATCTACAGGTTTAAGGAGTTTTCCAGGGTTAATATGCTCATGTAATTGCTTACCCCATTTTTCCCAGTTAGGGCTCCACTGACCCATTTTCACCATGTAAACCAATCCCTCTGGATTGTTTCCTTCCTGTATGTAGCACTTCCTGTTGCTGTACCCAACCAAACCCATGATGCACTTCTCTTTTCTCTAACACACCTCCAGCACCACCCCTAACACCGCCCAGTGGGTTTATAGCTCCTCCCACCCAGCTAGTTACATAGACACTTCCCTATCACTGCCCATGTTGATGCTTTGACACGCCCATGGACATAACATGACAGGTAGAGAGAAAGAGCTGCATGGACATGGTCATGTGATCACAACCTGAAACAGAAGATAGGGGGAATAAAGTAAAAAAAAAATACATTACAAAATTACGCTACTTTCATAAATGATTATTTTAAAAGGATCTCCCTGGACTTACTATTATCTCTGGGCGCCGCTCCATTCTCCCGGTATAGGCTCCAGTATCTTCATATGTTTGGCTCAACTGGGTGGAGCCTGCCGGCATCTCCTTCTCCCAGGCTGTAGCGCTGGCCAATCGCAGCGCTCAGCTCATAGCCTGAGAGAAAAAAAGAAGGAGAAGGAGACGCCGGCAGGCTCCACCCAGTTGAGCCGAAAATATGAAGATACCGGAGCCTATACCAGGAGAACGGAGCGGCGCCCAGGGATAATAGTAAGTGCAGGGAGATCCCTGGGCGCCGCTCTCCATGTCTGTATGCTTAGTTTAGATTTTTAATTCTAGTGAAAGGTCCTCTTTAAATTGATTCGGGTGGGGTGCAATTTGCCTACTCTGGTTAGGGCAGCAAAATACCTTGTTCTGGCCCTGCTTCCATTGAAAAACTCTGAAAATGTAAAAATACAAACTAGGTGACTCAAAAAATATCATCAACAAAACATAGAAACAACATCTGCCAGCAGATCCAGCAATAAGGCAGCCAAGAAAAGTTGGCAAGCGGCCGTCTACAGTTACTATGCAGTTCCTAGAATATACAGTGCATTTCTCCGAAGCAGTAACATGCTGATCATATCATCATGATTAACTGCAAATGAATCTCCCCCAATCTAAATTTCTAAGAGCTCTTTCATGTAGCTGTTAATTCAAGATTTACCCAAGGAAAGCTGGATTCATTTTTTTGCATATTTTGTCACGCAGATCCTGCTAACTATATAAAACAAGGACAACTTTTACTGTGTTAAAGCTATCAAGCTGAGTATACAAAAAAGACAGAAACATATGCTGGCAAACTTTAAGATTATAGACACATGACATTAACGAAAATCTCCAGAAGGAAAAACTGGATTGCATTTTATTAAACAGTGCATGCCATATTTAAGCATAAACTGTGTCAAAATAAAAGTTACAAAGGGGCGTGCAACAAATTGGCTATGTACATATACAGGGAGTGCAGAATTATTAGGCAAGTTGTATTTTTGAGGATTAATTTTATTATTGAACAACAACCATGTTCTCAATGAACCCAAAAAACTCATTAATATCAAAGCTGAATATTTTTGGAAGTAGTTTTTAGTTTGTTTTGAGTTTTAGCTATTTTAGGGGGATATCTGTGTGTGCAGGTGACTATTACTGTGCATAATTATTAGGCAACTTAGCAAAAAACTCATATATACCCATTTCAATTATTTATTTACCAGTGAAACCAATATAACATCTCAACCATCACAAAAATACATTTCTGACATTCAAAAACAAAACAAAAACAAATCAGTGACCAATATAGCCACCTTTCTTTGCAAGGACACTCAAAAGCCTGCCATCCATGGATTCTGTCAGTGTTTTGATCTGTTCACCATCAACATTGCGTGAATTGCGGCAAACCCGCGCGATTGGGTACGCAATTGCAGTCAGTTTTGACTGCGATTGCGTTCCGATGTTCAGTGTTTATCACGCGGGTGCAATCTGTTTTGCACTCGCGTGATAAAAAACCGACTGTGGTACCCAGACCCGAACTTCTTCACAGAAGTTCAGGTTTGGGTTAGTTGTAGTGTAGATTGTATTATTTTCCCTTATAACATGGTTATAAGGGAAAATAATAGCATTCTGAATACAGAATGCTTAGTACAAGGGCAATTGAGGGTTAAAAAAATAAAAAATAAATTAACTCACCTTGTCCTCTTCATCGCGCAGTTCCCGGTCTGGTAGATGAGCTGTCGGCTAAAGGACCTTTGGTGACGTCAGATCACATGCTCCAATCACATGGTACATCACCGTGGTGATGTACCATGTGATTGGAGCATGTGATCTGACGTCACCAAAGGTCCTTTAGCCGACAGCTCATCAGAAGAGACCGGGAACTGCGCGATGAAGAGGACAAGGTGAGTTAATTTATTTTTTATTTTTTTAACCCTCAATTGCCCTTGTACTAAGCATTCTGTATTCAGAATGCTATTATTTTCCCTTATAACCATGTTATAAGAGAAAATAATACAGTGAATAGACTGTCACCTAGCAACCATGAGTGAAAAGCTTGCGGATGCTTGCGATTTTCACTCAGCCCCATTCATTTCTATGGGGCCTGTCCTGCGTTACAAACGCAGAATATAGAGCATGCTGCGATTTTAAAGCATTGCAGAAGTGATGCGTGAAAAAAATCGCTCATGTGCACAGCCCCATAGAAATGAATGGTGCCGGATTCAGTGCGGGTGCAATACGTTCACCTACCGCATTGCACCCGCGCGGAAATCTCGCCCGTGTGAACTCAGCCTTATACCCTTTCTTGCCAGGCACGCTGTGGAGTACTTGGACGCGTGTGATGGAGCATTGTCCTGCATGAAAATCATGTTTTTCTTGAAGGATGCAGACTTCTTCCTGTACCACTGCTTGAAGAAGGTGTCTTCCAGAAACTGGCAGTAGGACTGGGAGTTGAGCTTGACTCCATCCTCAACCCGAAAAGACCCCACAAGCTCATCTTTGATGATACCAGCCCAAACCAGTACTCCACCTCCACCTTGCTGGCGTCTGAGTCGGACTGGAGCTCTCTGCCCTTTACCTATCCAGCCATGGGCCCATCCATCTGGCCCATCAAGACTCACTCTCATTTCATCAGTCCATAAAACCTTAGAAAAATCAGTCTTGAGATATTTCTTGGCCCAGTCTTGACGTTTCAGCTTGTGTGTCTTGTTCAGTGGTGGTCGTCTTTCAGCCTTTCTTACCTTGGCCATGTCTCTGAGTATTGCACACCTTGTGCTTTTGGGCACTCCAGTGATGTTGCAGCTCTGAAATATGGCCAAACTGGTGGCAAGTGGCATCTTGGCAGCTGCACGCTTGACTTTTCTCAGTTCATGGGCAGTTATTTTGCGCCTTGGTTTTTCCACACGCTTCTTGCGACCCTGTTGACTATTTTGAATGAAACGGTTGATTGTTCGATGATCACGCTTCAGAAGCTTTGCAATTTTAAGAGTGCTGCATCCCTCTGCAAGATATCTCACTATTTTTGACTTTTCTGAGCCTGTCAAGTCCTTCTTTTGACCCATTTTGCCAAAGGAAAGGAAGTTGCCTAATAATTATGCACACCTGATATAGGGTGTTGATGTCATTAGACCACACCCCTTCTCA
This sequence comes from Bufo gargarizans, assembly GCF_014858855.1. Taxonomy (NCBI): domain Eukaryota; kingdom Metazoa; phylum Chordata; class Amphibia; order Anura; family Bufonidae; genus Bufo; species Bufo gargarizans. Next base: position 72,121,646 of record NC_058086.1, on the reverse strand, counting down.
TTACAGAGATGCACATCACCTAATATGCTTAATTGGTAGTAGGCTTTCGAGCCTATACAGCTTGGAGTAAGACAACATGCATAAAGAGGATGATGTGGTCAAAATACTCATTTGCCTAATAATTCTGCACTCCCTGTAGTCCTCAGACTATTATTGCCTTATCTTGACATGTCTTTTAACCCCATAAAACTTAACTTTTATTACAGCTGTAACAATTTTTGTCATTGTGTCCTAAACTTCTTGCTCTCACACTACTGCTAAAGTATAAGGGGCTGGCTCCAGGCTCCCTACTGTCCTAACCATACCTAGACATTTGGGCTACACTTCTGTCCTAAAATTCAACCCCGACTGCCCCCCCGACATGTTTCGCCGGCTACCCTGGCGTCTTCAGGGGATCGGGCAGTTTGCCGGCCTCTTCATAACTTCGGCGCATCCAGCGCCATTATAAATAGAAGCCAAATGTAAGCCAGCTTCTTAGCTGTTTTACGTTTAGATCATTTTCTACACCTAATACAGGTGTAGAAAATGATGAATGAGACGGACCTGCAGGCCCATCCCCTTACCACGCCCTCAATTTTAGACCTGGCGTCAGCGGGCCGAAGTCGCTGCGCCGCCATCTGTGCCTGAAATACGCCTAATTTATGGCATATTTCAGAATAGCAAATTACGCCCTATGTATATAGAAACTTTGGGAGTCATTTATTAGACATACAGTTAGGTCCATATATATTTGGACAGAGACAACATTTTTCTATTTTTTGTTCTGTACATTACCACAATGGATTTTGAACAAAACAATTCAGATGCAGTTGAAGTTCAGACTTTCAGCTTTAATTCAGTGGGTTGAACAAAATGATTGCATAAAAATGTGAGGAACTAAAGCATTTTTTTAAACTCAATCCCTTCATTTCAGGGGCTCAAAAATAATAGGACAAATTAAATAAATTTTAATAAAATGTAAAATTTCTAATACTTGGTTAAAAAACCCTTTGTTGGCAATGACTGCCTGAAGTCTTGAACTCATGGACATCACCAGATGCTGTGTTTCCTCCTTTTTAATGCTCTACCAGGCCTTTACTGCAGCGGTTTTCAGTTGCTGTTTGGTTGTGGGCCTTTCTGTCTGAAGTTTAGTCTTTAACAAGTGAAATGCTCTATTGGATTCAGATCAGGAGACTGACTTGGCTATTCAAGAATATTCCACTACTTTGCTTTAATAAACTCCTGGGTTGATTTGGCTTTATGTTTTGGGTCATTGTCCATCTGCATTATGAAACGCCGACCAATAAGTTTGGCTGCATTTGAGCACACAGTATGTCTCTGAAAACCCCAGAATTCATCCGGCTGCTCCTGTCCTGTGTCACATCATCAAAAAACACTAGGGACCCATTGCCACTGGCAGCCATGCATGCCCAAGCCATCACATTGCCTCCGCCGTGTTTTACAGATGATGTGGTATGCTTTGGCTCATGAGCTGTACCATGCCTTCGCCATACTTTTTTTCCCCATCATTCTGGTAAAGGTTGATCTTGGTTTTATCTGTCCAAAGAATGTTCTTCCAGAAGTGCGCCTTTTTTTTTTTTTTTTTTTTTTTAGCAAAGTCCAATCTAGCCTTATTCTTGAGGCTTATGAGTGGCTTGCACCGTGCAGTGAACCCTCCGTATTTCCTTTCATGCAGTCTTCTCTTTATGGTAGATTTGGATATTGATACACCTGTATCCTGGAGAGTGTTGTTCACTTGGTTGGCTGTTGTGAAGGGGTTTCTCTTCAATATGGTAATTATTCTGCAATCATCCACCACTGTTTGCCGTGGGTGTCCAGGTCTTTTTGCATTGTTGAGGTAACCAGTGCTTTCTTTCTCAGGATGTACCAAACTGTAGATTTTGCCACTCCTAAAAGTGTAGCAATTTCTCGGATGGGTTTTTTCTGTTTTCGTAGATGAAGGATGGCTTGTTTTACCTGCATGGAGAGCTCCTTTGACTGCATGTTTACTTCTCAGCAAAATCTTCAAAATGCAAGCTCCACGCCTCAAATCAACTCCAGGCCTTTTATGTGCTTAATTGAGAATGAAATAATAAAAGGAAATGCCCATGAAACAGCCTTTAAGTCAATTGTCCAATTTCTTTTGGTCCCTTAAAAACAGGGTGCCACATGTAAAGGAGCTGAAACTCCTAAACCCTTCATCCAATTTTAATGTGGATATCTGCAAATAAAATCTAAAAGTCTGGACTTTATGTCCATGTCCATTATATTAGGGCTGCAACGATTAATCGATGTAATCGATTATATTCGATAACTGGATTCGTTGTCGACGAATCCAGTTATCGAATAATCGCCGATTCGTTGCTATTCGGGCGGGCGGGCGGTCGCTGCATCTTTATTTTACCTTTTTACAATGACGCTCCCGCTCCTGTAACAGCCAGGCAGAGCGGACGGCGGCGTAACGTCACTCACTCACGTGACACGCCTGCTCCGCCTCCTTCATTCATGAAGTGGGCGGAGCAGGCGCGTCACGTGATTGAGTGACGTTACGCCGCCGTCCGCTCTGCCTGGCTGTTACAGGAGCGGGAGCGTCATTGTAAAAAGGTAAAATAAAGATGCAAGCATCGGGGCCGGGGCTGTTAGGGGGAAGGGGGAGGGGGGATCTGTCTATGGCACTGCTATGGGAAGGGGGGGTCTGTGTATAGCACTGCTATGGGGAGGATCTGTCTATGGCACTGCTATGGGGAGGGGGGTCTGTGCACTGTTATGAGGAAAGGGATCTGTGCACTGTTATGCCCATAACAGTGCACATATCCCCCTCTCCATAACTACGCCGTCCACAGATCCCCCTCTCCATAACTACGCCGTCCACAGACCCCCCATAATAGTGTCGTCCACAGATCCCCCATAATAGTGTCGTCCACAGATCCCCCATAATAGTGTCGTCCACAGATCCCCCATAATAGTGTCGTCCACAGATCCCCCATAAGTGTCGTCCACAGATCCCCCATAAGTGTCGTCCACAGATCCCCCATAAGTGTCGTCCACAGATCCCCCATAAGTGTCGTCCACAGATCCCCCATAAGTGTCGTCCACAGATCCCCCATAATAGTGTCGTCCACAATTTGTTTTAATATGGCCTTTGAACATAATTTTTCAAGTAAGATCATATAAACCTCTCTGTTTTGTAATTTTGTCGTTTTTTTCCGATTAATCGATTAATCGTAGTAATTAATCGGCAACTAATCGATTATTCAAATAATCGTTAGCTGCAGCCCTACATTATATAACTATAACTTGAATATGTTTTAGTAAAAAGGTAATCAAAAATTTGTGTCAGTGTCCAAATATATATAGACTTCACTATATGTCAATTTTTGGCGTATATCTGTCACAGATTCGGTTATAAAGGAAAGCAATAACGGACTCCATAACGCTAGTGTGAACCCACCCTTATGTAGAGGCCGGCGCCTCTACATAACTTAAGTGCATCATGCGTTTATTAGACGCCGCTCTTAATAAATTACCCCATATATGTATGCAGCATGTCCAAAGAGTGGCCTGTCCAGACCAGCAATATCCCTCTACAGCCATGGTTCTTGAGAACAACTTCATCATGAGTATTACCACATGAATTATTCTATAGAACTCCTTTAGCATGATTACTTTTTCAAAAAATAAAAAATAAATTGAAAAGTAAAAAAATAAATAAAAAATAAAAGTTTCAAACCGCGAATGTCTTTTGAGCACAGCTGGTTCTTGGTGAAGTGGGGTTCTGTTCACACACAGTCTTAAAATATATAAATTAAACCACGCAGTTCTGGTACCAGCAGTGAAGATTAGGCCCCTCAAGGCACACGGCAAGTTTTTTCTGATACGATCAATCACTGGATTACATGGAACCTGGGAAGCCAACAAAATATCTTATCTTCTTAAATGGTAGAGAGAACAGCTCGACATGGTGAAGTACCGCAAGTCCTTAATTCATCCGATTTTTTTTGTACTTACAGGATTCCAAGTAAAATAGTCAATCCTTTAATTTGCCTGACCCGGGTTTCACCTCTGCTTCATCAGGAGCATCTACATATCTACCTAAATCACTTCCTTTTGTAGTGATATGGTCGTTACCCCTAAGGCACCTTTCACACAAGTTTTCCGCGCTGGTGCAATGCGTAACGTGAACGCATAGCACCGGCACTGAATCCGGACCCGTTCATTTCAATGGGTCTATGTATATGAGCGGTTTTTTTTCACTCATCAGTTCTGCGTTTTTCACACAGCCCTTGCCACATAGAAGTGAATGGGGCTTCAGTGAAAAACGCATTGCATCGTAAGCAAGTGCGGATGCAATGCGTTTTCACTGATGGTTGCCAAGAGATGTTTTTTGTAAACCTTCCGTTTTTTTATCACGCGCGTGAAAAACGCATTGCACTAGCGGGCAAAAAACGGAACAACTGAACACAATTGCAGACAAAACTGACTGAATTTGCTTGCAAAATGGTGCGAGTTTCAATGAACGCACTCGGACCTAACCCGTCACGCTCGTGTGAAAGATCCTTATACTGCATACACTTCATCTCATTTTATAAAAGTATTATTGAAAATCCATAATCACCTCTTAGAAACTGTTCCATCACATGGTATGACTCTTCCAATTAACATTCACTTCTCACACCCTTCTCTAAAACAGCGATCTCCAGACCCAGAAATTAACATATTCACATTATAATGCACTAAATTTAAACAAGTTATGCTTTATCATATCCAAACATTCACCGAAATTCATAGAATTATATCCCTTCCTTATTTTGATATCAAATAATCGGTCCGAACCTCTCAACCTCTTTCTTTCTTTTTTCTATTTCTTTTCCGAACACGTGGTGAGTTTCCTCCAATCAACACTCTCTCTCTTATTTATGAATGGAACAACAATCTCATGCACCTAGTATCCCACGGTCACGTGGTGCAGATCCTCCAATCAATACTCTCTCTTCTATTTATGAATGGGACAACGATCACATACATTTCAGATCTCGCAGTCCCGCGACAAATTCCTCAATTGTTTATCCGCAACCATCTCATATAGGTAAATAAACTCTACTTAAATATACATACTGCCTTATGCTAAACAGCACACAATCTACTGATTCTGTGTTAGACAGGCTATAATATTAAATTCCTCATTTATTCCGGATGGTTGTAACGTGCCAAGTCTATTGATCCATTCCACTTCCTTTTTGTTTATTTTCGCTACTGGATCCTCCCCTCTCCACCATGTACATACCAATTCCAATCCTACAAAACTCAAACCTTCTAGATTTTTATTGTGTATTTTTTTGAAATGTGCTGATAAACTATGAGTTTCCAAGCCTTTTTTTAATATTACGGATATGCTCCTGTACCCTAGTTTTTAATTTCGTACAGGAAGGCGCTAGTCACCTGGTGGCATTTCTTCTTAAGCCGAGACGCGTCTAACCAGACCCCGCACTCTTCTGGCTGCAGCAGGGCACATTTTCTGCTCTTCATCTCGGGTACGGGCAGCAATGGAGGAGGAACACTGAGCTGGTGTCACTGGACGCCTCATAGACTGGCTCCGAGATGCAGTTTTCAATTCAATTTCCCACTCCAGGTCCTTGCTGTGAGCCTGAGGTGTCCTGCGCACTGCCTGCACTGTGCGGACTACAGCCTAGGTGTCCGTGTAACTACCTGCTCTCCGGTACTGAACATTGCAGGTGACCACGGAACGGTGAGTAATAGCAAGCGCTTCACTCCCGCTCCGTGGTCACATGACACAAACAAATCCTCGATGCAAAAAATTTGCATCAAGGATTTTGTTGTGTCGAATTACTCGATTCACTCGAGTAATCGTTTCAGCCCTAGTATGAAGTAGAAGGTTCTTTGTATTTTTATGCAATATTATGTGATATGAGATATTTTATTTATTGAATTCCATGTATTGTATATGATGTATTTGTAAGCAGACCTTTAGGGGTAACGCCCATATCACTACAAAAAGAAGTGATTTAGGAGGATATGTAGATGCTCCTGACGAAGCAGAGGGAAAACCGGCAGGCTGTTATGGCGGGTGAATTGCCAGCCAGATCCGTGCTGCCGCAGGTACACGCGTGCCTCCAGAGGTCCGCTCCGGCCCCCATTGACTATAATGGGGACGGGCTGGAGTTCCGGCAGCAGCAGGGCAAACATGCTGAGAGGCGGCCGAAATAAAACTACTATAAAGAACTGAACTGCATATTCCAGATGACGCAGCACTAAACCTTTGTAAAGTGGCAATGTTACATCCATGTTCCGCAAGTCGATTTCTCTTTTAATACAAGACAATATTCTAGTCAACAGAACCACAGGTTCCCACCCAGTCCCCCGAGCTGGTACTTTTCAGGCCTTAAGCTGTATAGATCTGCGATCTGACGAGTGTATGCTGGACGTCAAGTTCCTCAGCAGAGGACTTCAGGTTGACATCCCTGCTGTATAGATCTGCGATCTGACGAGTGTATGCTGGACGTACAGTTCCTCAGCAGAGGACTTCAGGTTGACATCCCTGCTGTATAGATCTGCGATCTGACGAGTGTATGCTGGACGTAAGGTTCCTCAGCAGAGGACTTCAGGTTGACATCCCTGCTGTATAGATCTGCGATCTGACGAGTGTATGCTGGACGTAAAGTTCCTCAGCAGAGGACTTCAGGTTGACATCCCTGGCCAAGAGCAAAGTAATGACATTTTATGACTGCGTGAATACTCACCAGTGAAAGCTATAGCTGCTGGGACAATGTCATAATATATGCTGGAGCAGGTTACTCATACAGATCTGTGGCAACATTATTAGGAGGTGTCATGTACTTTCACCCTGTTAATTCATTCATAATGAGCAATAAGCTCCTCATCAAGGGAAGGCACATTACACATACCTATCATGTCATCACGGAATATTTAAAGATAAAAGTGAAAATGAATTGAAATGGTAATAATGTATTTAACATGTTATGCTGTTATTGTCTGTGATCAAAGCTTTATCTTTTATATGTGCAGTTTTGGTAAGCCAATATGGACAGAAGGAAGGACAATGAAGCCTGGCAGCTGCTCATCATCTTCTTCTACTGTTTGTAGGTTAGTCAAAAGAGGGGCAGCTGCACGTCACTGCAAGAACAAATTATATAGGGTCCACTTGTAGCCTGTTACCATGGAGACTCAAGTCTAAAAAGGAACTGTATACACAAAATGGTAAAAGATTATTATATTAACAAGGGGCGGACTCTAATTAGCCCCTGCGTGGGGCTTTGTGATGCCATGTGTGTGCCATACTTGTTTTGCTATCCTTGAATAAAACAAGTTTAAAAAAACAAGGGGCGGACACTGGCAGCAGAGGGCCCCTGTGCAAAGAATGTGCCTGGGCCCCCCAACCACACATATAAAAATAAACATAGGCCATAGGTAAAGATTAATACAATGAGATGTGGCAGCAGAAGGGACCCCAATTCGTCATCTTCCCCCAATCTTACAGGGAGGAAGGGGTGATCAGTCGCATCAAAGATAGGGGAAACCCTTCATATACTGTGGTGCGTATTTATGTCATCTTAATGCTCCTACATAGTAATTTTTGCCCCTTTGTGCCAGCACACAGTAGTAATATCCACATTGTGCCCCCTCCACAGTAGCTATGGACAGATATGTACCCCCTTGCAGTAGTTATGCCAGATATGTGCCCCTCACAGTAATTATGCCTAGATATGTGCCCCTCACAGTAGTTATGCACAGATACGTGCCCACCACAGTAGTTATGCCAGATTATGTGTCCTTCACAGTAGTTATGCCAAATATGTGCCCCCTCACAGTAGTTATCCCAGATTATGTGCACCCTCAAAGTAATTGTGACAGATTATGTGCCCCCTCACAGTAGTTATGGCCAGATATGTGCCCCTCACAGTAGTTATGGCCAGATATGTGCCCCTCACAGTAGTTATGGCCAGATATGTGCCCCTCACAGTAGTTATGGCCAGATATGTGCCCCTCACAGTAGTTATGGCCAGATATGTGCCCCTCACAGTAGTTATGGCCAGATATGTGCCCCTCACAGTAGTTATGGCCAGATATGTGCCCCTCACAGTAGTTATGGCCAGATATGTGCCCCTCACAGTAGTTATGGCCAGTGTGTGCCATTGGCACTTTTAGTTTTTACAAAACTAAAAAATATATAAACAATTCAAATCAACTACCTTTCCCCATTTAAAAAATAAACTAAAAGACCATTACTAAAGCCACATCCAAAAACGCATACACTATTAAAATAGAAAAGTATTTATTCTGTACAGTGAACAATTCAATACAGACGATTCGCAGTTTTTTGGTCATTTCACCTACCCCCGAAAAAAATTGAAGAAAAAGTGATTAAAAAGTCCACAAAATGGATTCAATAAATATACAGATCACGTAAAAAAAGTGCCCTCACACAGCTCCATAGACATCAATATAAAAAAAAAAGTTCTGAGGGTCAGAATATGGCTACGCAATGAAAAAAGTAATTTTTTCTCAAAGTATTAAAACACAAGAAAAACTATATAAATGTGGTATCACTGTAATCGTACTGACCCGGAGATGTCAGTTTTACCGCATAGGGAACTCTATAAAAACAAAACCAATAAAAACTATAGTGGAATTGCATTTTTTCCAATTCCACACCATTCGGAATGTATTTTTCAGCTTCCATCTACATCATATGCAAAATTAAATGGTGCCATTTTAAAGTACAACTTGTCCCGCAAATCATAATCCCTCATACGGCTACGTGAATGGAAAAAAAAAAAGTTTTGGCTCTTGGAAGGCCAAGACTAGGAACATAACTGTCAGGAAGGGGTTAATGAAGTTTTATTCTAGATGCATTTGAGGAACAAAAAATATATTTGTTGTATAATAACGAAATATGAAAACACTTAAGGTCTGTCCACTTGTTTATAACAATCCTCAGTGACTGAATTAAGACAGTGTACACATCACTTAAGCTTCCTTTCATCTAAGTGAAGGCCGAAAGGGATGTTTATTTCCTGTCTAACTGGTTGCATGTGAGCAACTGTACCCAAAAAGACCACTACAAGAACATAAGCTGGGAGGCACATAAAGAACAAAAGGAGAAAAACACAAGGTAAAAGAAAATGACAAAAGCATGCACAATGTGCAAATACAATTAAACTATATGAGACATAAGCAGATGTCATGGAGAAAACAGCGGAGATACAGGTAGAAAGGTTTACAGAGGGTTGGTAAATAGAAGAGACTGACTCATCCTTCCAACACAATCTTCTAGGAAAAAAAGGAAGGACATGACTAGTATGACTAATATTTTTGCGAATACTGATAACATTTAACTTCTGAGGGATTTGACTCAGAACTTACAAAGAAATTCTGCTTTAGGAACAAATTGGAGCGGTTGTTTTTTTTTTTTAACTGCTTAAAAAAGTTTTCCGACTGTTTTAGGCCTTATTCACACAGTCCATCAATGGTATTGAGCCAAAAAGAGGTCCACACACTCAGGTGCAGATCTCTCCCTTATACCTTATGTCTGTGGAGGCTCCAATCCTGATTTTGGCTCACAATCACTGATGGAAATCACTGACCAAAATACTGACGTGTGAATACCAGTGATGGCTAACCTTCGGCACTCCAGCTGTGGTGAAACTACGACTCCCAGCATGCTCCATTCATTTCTGTGGAGTTCTGAGAATGGCCAAGCAAGTGTGTGTGTATCTTGGGAGTTGTAGTTTTACCACAGTTGGCGTGCCGGAGGCCAGCCATCACAGGAATAAGGTATTAGGCCGAATGCACACGGCCGTGAGCGGTCTGTGGTAACCCGGCCTGGAATCCAGATGAGAGCAGGAGCGTACGGCATCATTGGTTGCTATGACGCCGTGCGCTTCATGCCGCCGCTCGTATGATCTATACCAGTGCATTACTGTAGTGCAGCGGCAGCATGAAGCACACGGCCTCATAGCAACCAATGACGCCGTGCGCTCCTGCTCTCAGCTGGATGCCAGGCCGGGTTACCACGGACGGTTCACGGCCGTGTGCATTCAGCCTTATACTGATGACCTTATACTTATACTGATCGGTAGCGGTCCGAGACCCCCGCGATCAGCTGTTTTCGGAGACTGCGGTGCTACGGTGGCCTTCTCACAGCTTACCCTAGGTCACTGGCATCATGCTCATCAGTCATGTGGCTGAGGCGCAGCCAAGTTCCATTCAAGTGAATGGGGCTAAGCTGCAATACAAAGCACGGCCGCTACACAATGATTGGCGCTGTGCTTGGTGAGATGCGAGGAGGCGGCGGTGCTCATCAGACCCAGGGGTCGGAACCCCGCCGATCAGATACGGATGACCAATCCTGGAGAAGCAACAGAGCTCCTGCCCACCTATCACTGATTTTTTTTCCATCTGAAGTATGTGGAGAGCCAGCTCATGAATATCAGGACTCATCGGCATGAACTAGAACCGTTTCATAAAAAGATTTTAGCAAACCAGCTGGGGCGATTAAAGAAAGTGACAGGCAGACAGCTCTGTATTAGGGATCATTCACACGAACGCAAATTGCGGTCCCCAATGCACGGGCACCATCCGTGTGGCTGCCGCAGACGGATGCAGACCCATTCCACTTCAACAGGTCTGTGATCCGTCCGCACCGCATATTATTCTATTACGACACGGAGGTACGGACAGAAACCCCACAGAAGCACTCCGTAGTGCTACGTTACGTACCGCACCTTCCAGATTGCGAACCACAAACGGCCAGTGCCCATATATTTTGCACCCGCTGTTTGCGGCCCGCAATACGGGTCTGCCCGACACCAGTTTGTGTGTGCATGAGCCTTTAATGATATACAAACATGAGGGTCTCATGCACTGGATAGTTCTCCTGGGCGGATATTTGAATAAAAGCAGTATCTTCCTAAATTTTATGTTATACCTTTTTAGGTTTTATTACAAACGAGAAGATTTAGTATTTTTATTGTGTATTTTTAGAGTATGAATTGTTTCTATGCACCAAAACAATCAAGTACGTATTTGTAGGTTTTATATATCAGTTACTTTGCATGTATTATCCATTTTGTTGTGTGGCTGATCTATATTAAACTGACAGTAAATAGACCACTGATATACTGGTATCCTGGCTGTGCAGATGATGAGCTGATATACTGTGGTGCTTGCTGCTAAAGTCAGGTGATAGAATACACCGACAGATATTTAAAAGATGCCTTAAAGAGGTATTCTCATTTTAGACATTAGGATATGCCATAAATGTCAGGTAGGTGCAGGCCCCACCTCTGGGACCAGCTCCTATATCTAGAATGGGCCCCCCGAAGTGAAGGAAGTGCAGTCGCACAAGTGTGACCACCCTCCGTTCACAGTTATTGGAGTTCCGAAAATAGCAAAGTGAGCGTGGTCGGCTATTTTCGGCAGTCCCACTGCAGTGAATGGAGAGGTGGTCGCCTCTATTGGACTTCTGATAATAGCTGGGCCGCTCATTAGACTATTTATGTAACACCCATAACAGTACATGAAGAGCACGCCGCACATGAACGGTGTACTCCACTTCGTTTTGGGGTCCCCATTCTGGTTATAGTAGCAGGTCCCAGAGGTGGGAACTGTATCTATCTGAGATTGATGGGATCTCCTAGAGATAGGTCATCAATGTCTGAGATAGGAATAATCCTTTTATAAACTATAAGCTAGTAGGTGCTCTTGTCTCACAGGATCCATCAGAATGACGCATATTTATCTGTATAAATGAATCTGCCATTTTTCCTGAAACCCTTGTACCAACCCTCCATTTCCTGAAAACATACTGTAACATGCAGACACTTATCATGTGCTGTTTTTCTATTTCAGGTCTACTAATCCATTTGCAGCATTTACTGTGTAAATCGGGCAGCCCTGCTGAAACATGCCCGTCATTTCACAGTGTGAATCTATACTTCGCCATGCATCTCCTCTTGGTTCCTCATATACTCCTGGGCGATATAGACTTCTTATGTTCGCCCCGTGCAATGCCACACTTATGGTCTTGCTGTGCACAACAAGAGAGAGCTCCTAAACAGTAAAGTAGTGGTCACAACCTGTGGGTGCTCATCCTGAAGGAACCAGAGAATGTAATTTAGAGAAATCAGGCACAAAAACATAGAATGCGGTATTATGAGGGTTTTTATGGAGGCACTTTTTATTTTGGCAAACAGTAGGTTATCAGAAGTGAATTGGTTAGTGACTCTACAGGTCAGGTTATGGCTGAGGCCAAGCACCCCCTCCTCCTCGCCCCAAAAATATCTAAATTTTTATTTTTTTTAAATATAATTATATATATATATATATATATATATATATATATATTTATTTATTTATAAGGGTTGGGGAGCCCTGTCCTATTGTTTAAAGTTTTATTATTTTTTTACAACTTGGGTACAATGAAGCATAGGCATTTGAATATTACCCCTTTTAGGAAGCCATTTTAGTGGTACAATCGTGGTTACAGTTATTAGGAAATAAGATAGATGACTAAAAAAGTTCTGGGAGCCACTGGATTATTGATAATTGAATAGAATCCTAACTCCCTCAGTATTGGGGTGAAAAAAGGCAGGATCGGAGAATGGGAATGTATTTAGTCAACACAATTCTAAACGCATTACTGTATTTTTCAAGTAAAAGAAAGAAGAGTTTTTATTTAGACATTAGAGTCCATTACTGGTCCCAACAGATGGGATGGTGAAAAGCTTCTATTATAACTAACACTGGCCACATGAAGATGTCACTAACGAATAAAGCTTAGGGTTAAACCAGAGAGCGGGGTCTAATGGACTGTGCATTCTTCACCCTTAACCCCCCCAAAAAACAGAGGTATGGACTTTCACACAAGGAATTTCCAAGTCACTACTTGTTGGTTACTTCTCTGTTAGCAATGGCTGACACACAGACGAGATGAATTTCACAAATAACGATACAAAAGGTAGGACTTGTGGTCAGGTGGAACAAGGGTCAAAGATGGCAGACTTCAGTCATAAGCGTAGGTCAGGCAGAAAACCTCTCGTCTACTCCCGGCACGGAGCTCTGCCTGGAGATCAGGACAAACATGCCAAGACGAAACCATAAAAAACAGGAAGAAACACACAAAAGCAGAGTAATGTGGGAAGGACCTTTATGAAGCTTAGGGTACATAGGAACTAGCTGGAGACGGGCGCTTTAGTGCAAACTATCCTTTCAAGAGACTGGGAGCCAGTGCATATGCGCAAACCAGCAGCAGAGTGCTGCAACGCAGAAGGACAGTGGCGGTAGAGAGCAGAATGCTGACTATTGAGAGACGTCAGCCAGTGTACCATTACAATAACAAAAGGTTCCCAGGACAACAGACCCCATATAATACATGCTTATAACTTGTGGAACAAGGATGGTGAATACCAGTCACACATCACATTCTTATTGGACAACGTCCACTTTTGTGTGATGAGAACTACCCTTTAAAAGGTTCACCCCAATAAACATATATTTATAAACCAGCAGCTGGATCGGAATGCTTTTGATATTTCATGTAATTAAAAATGTTGTGTAGGCGGTGAGCAGTCAATAAAATGTAACTAAACAGTGCCACCTGCTGTTCATTCATTTTCTTATTTCTCTGTCCACTTCACTGAGGTGGTCGCACATGCTCAGTTCCATCCTTCGAAATGCCTACAGCTGTATCTCCTATTAGAAGCGGTGACTGTTGCAAGGTCAGCTGCAGCCGAAAGGACACACTCACTGAAGAAAGGACAGGCTCCTTGAGACGCCAACTTGAAATTAATCTAGGAGGGTAACTGGAGCAATAAATGGGGAGATCTCTGGTTCTAGCTTTGTTAGAAACAGATTTGCATGCATTACATGATTTTAATTTTTAATATTAAAGTGGCTGTCCAGGATTTTACAGGTGGTGGCATATCCTCAGGCCATCACCCCCCCCCCCCCCCCCCCCCGGCGGTCAGCTGTTCTGCAGTAGCGGAACTACACAGCTCCACCCATTGTGTAGTGACTGGAAGCAGCACTGTTCCTTCACAGGCTTTCGGCCTGGAGCAACAGGAAAATAGCTGATCTCGACAATAGGCAATTACAACTTCTTGGACAACTCCTTTATTATGGCATAACCCCTTTAATTAGTGATAAGATAAATGAAGTTCAGCCATAGGCGAAATCCTATTTAAATTTGCTGCGTGCAAGCCTTTTTAAAGGCCCGGAATAGCATGCACATGCAGTGGCAGCGAGGACAAGCGGATGAAGAGCTGTGTTTTGAAGTGTCTGTAATCCTCATTTTGCTAATGAATTCCCAGTAATACAAAGGACAATATATCAGATATTGTATGTACTTCTTGGGCCAAACACGTTTTAATAAAGCTGAGGCTTTGCACTCACGGGTTAGGCCTCGGCAATATGTGTTTATAGAAATCAACATCTGGAAGTAATCTGCTCAGCGGTTAAATTTACTTTGGTTTTCCCTCAAGCCAAGTGACCAAATGAGGCCCATACACCCTGTAATAGTTCTCCAGCAAGCAAAAGTATCTCATAAAATTCTCTGTCAGGCCTGAGAAAGAACAATTTGATCACAGCACTGCAGGGTATTGTCTTCCTGACTCAGACATTGTGCAAAATCATGAACACAATGATGGATTAGCTGGGAAAGTCACTTCTGCAGGATGATTGACAGCTTCATTGTGAGGATGGATTTACATTCTTTGATTTATAACTTTTTTTCTTGCTTTGGCTTTGCGTTTTCATTAAGTACAAACATTAAAGGAATGTCTGCCATCCCTGAAATTACAATGTCGTCATCTGTATTCATACTCTACATACAGTAATGCGAAAAATATTTGTATTACTCGGCTTACATCGAGAGCATCACCTGGAGACCACACACATTCTGGATATTTCTTTAAAAACACTTTGCTTAGTTTTGTAGACTTCTCTTAAAGGGGTTTTACAGAACTATAGGCAGTGATGCACAATGTGGGAAGGGGGTGGGTGGTTCAAGGGTCCAAACTTCCACAAATGCCATGAAAATATTCAAAAAATATTATTTAAACAGCCAGCACACAAATTAAATCCAATCGAAATCAGTGGCCCCGCTCCTTCTTTACAGGTATTTTCCCCTCCGGGTGTTGGCGCACACAGCATTTTTATTATGGCTAGCACAGCGGTGTCCAGAGATGATAAAGAACCTACGAGCGAGAAAAGTTGGGTAGGTGCCCGGGTCTGGAATGGGGTCTGAATTTTATTCTGGGTTCTTGTATGGGATCAGTTTTTATTTGGTGGATAGGGGGCAGAATCATTTAGGGGGTTTGGTCTGATACCTGAATTTGTGGTTCAGTGCCTCTGTTGTTCTTATTCTACAATTTTTACTTCTGTGGCTCATGTTGAACAGTTCTTCACAAGACATCATGGTTCTTCTCCTTTAAATTAATTTAAAAAAAAAAAAATATATATATATATATATATATATATATATATATTAGCAGAAGGACCCAGCTTCACAAGGGTATATTTCATTTAAAGTTTTGTTAAAAGATGTCAACAGTATCCCCCATAACAGTGACCTCTACAGCACCCTGCCCCCTTAACAGTGCCCCGCCTCCTTAAAATGGGACCTTCACAGCAGCCAACCCCCTTAAATTGGACCTTTGCAGCATCCCGCCCCTTTAACAGTGAGTTCCACAGCACCCCATCCCCTTGACAGTGACCTCTACAGCACCCCACCCCTTAACACTGACCTCCATAGCAGACAGTCGCCTTAATTGTGACCTCCACCGTTCCCTGCCCTCTTAACAGAGACCTCCACAGCTCCCGCCTCTTTAACAGTGACTGCCACAGTACCCTGCTAATTTAACAGTGACTTCACAGTACCCTGCTTCCTTAACAGTGACCTCCACAGAGGCTTCCCCTTTAATAGTGGCCTCCACAGTCCCCTGGCCCCTTAACAGTGACCTTTACAGTGCCTGTCCTTTATTTTTTTTTACCTCCACAGGACCCCGTCTCGTTAACAGTGATTTCCATAATAACCAGCCCCCTTATACGGCTTCTCTCTTAGCGTCTGACGACAATCGTTCAATCGAATTCCTTTTCTTACGGGGATTATTGTCTTTAATTGACAGTATATAAACCCCACAGAATTAGTAGAATCAGCCCCTACAACAACGTTGGCTAAGCGCCGCAATCGAAATCATATTAACTCGCACATAAGCCGTCTTATACTAAGAATGTCCTTCGTCGCCTATAGCAACCAATCAGCGCTCATATTAATGACCTGTAGCAAAATAGAAGGTGAGCTGTGATTGGTTGCTATATGCAACTTCATGAATATTCAGGCTAACAAACAATGGCTTTTGTAGTTTGGCGGTTAGGTTACTAAGCATATTTTTGGGCAAATAATTGGAAAGCGTGGTGAAAATTTCCACTCAAAACATAGTCTATGACGTTCCCTGAGTCACAGGCGGCGGCTGTGCAAAATTTCGTGATTGTAAATGCAACGGTGCGTATTCCTTTAGCGTACATACATAGACTCTATATACGCTTTATATATTAGACTAGCTGAAGGACCAGTCTTCCCGCGGGTAGATTTCATTTAATGTTTGTTTGTGTCGTTAAAAGATATCAACACTATCCACTATAACAGTGACATCTACAGCACCCCGCCCCCAACACAGTGACCTCTACAGCCCCCCCCCCCACAGTGCCTCTTACCTTAAAATTGGACCTCCACAGCCCTTAACTTTGACCTTTATAGCAGCCTTCCCCTTTAACAGTGACTTTCACAGCATACCACCCCCTTGACAGTGACCTCCATTTCATTTGAACAGCTCACTATAAGACAGCAGCACTGTGCTGACTGAGTGTAAGCTGGAGGGAGAAAGTCACCCTCCCCTCCCACCCCTGCAGCTAACAGAAGTTGATTTTCACCTTAATTTTTTTCAATCCCCATCGGCTTAGGAGTGGGAAGGGGCATGTCATAACCAGATCAGGGGCGTGGCTTAGCAGGACCTGGGGGGGGGGGGGGGGAGGGGTTAGGTCTCCTTCCTGCAAGAGTGACGCAGGGCACCTTACTTTCAGAGGATAAAAACATCTATTGCTGGAACAAAGGCACATCTTGAAATAAAGTACTAAGTGCTATTAGGCCATAGCTTTACTTCAATTGCAATTATCCTGATGACAGATTTCTTTTAAAGCTCTCCTACAGCAGTGAAGATAAATTGCTGGGTTGTTATGGAAACCTGGAGTAAAACTATATGTGGAGACTGGAGGACCTACAAGCTTCTATTGGCTGAAAAGGATCATGTGACCAAGTTTCTATTTAGGAATATCTCAGGAACGGTACTTCCTAGAGAGCTGAGACCTGGTCTAAAACCTTTCCGGACACCTGATGTACCTGTGTGCCAAATTTCGTGATTGTAATTGCGACGGTGCGGATTCCTTTAGCGGACACACACACACATACACTCAGCTTTATAGATTAGATTATGTTCATTTTTCTGCAGCTTCACTTTTCAGCTTTGCAGTGTAGACTGGGACATAATCAGCAAATGGCAGGAATTTAATCATAGCTCTGTTGCCCTTGGTATTGAGGCTATAAGCCATTGTTATTTATCCACTCGGTAGGTGATTGGTGGGTGTCTGACGCTGGGAACCCCATTGATTGCTGTGCTTGGATATTTTCATAAACTGTCACAGAATGGAGTGGCAAGACAAATGATTGACCGCTGCTCCTCCTAGTGTGGTCTAGCAGTTAGGGGGAAAGGGGGGTCTGGGCCCCCAGAGATCTAGAATTTATGACCTATCCAGTGGTTAGAGGATAATTGATTTCAATCAGAACACCCATTTAAGGCAGGATTAAAACCATATACACACACACACAGATACTGTAAGGCTCTGTATTCAGCTCCACTGCCACTCCCAGGGGATTCTGACAATTTACTCCCATTCTATACAACTGCCATAAAGTGCGCACCCTCTGCTGCACTGTCAGGGGGTGTGCGTGCATCCAGTAAGGCCAAGTCAGGGGAGGGCTTACAAATAAAAATAATATCTACAATCATTTGTTGCAAGGCATAAAAATCCCCTTTCCCCCTAGCGACACTGTTGCATTAATCAGAATTCAGGAGCAGATCCAATAAACCATTACAATAATTACCTCATTGGTTCAAGATAAACCTGCTTTTATGATGAGCCTCTTTTTTTCCCAAAAGGTCAAGCAAACAAAGTGAAAATCCCTGCTCTGGATCTGGTCATGGGAAGGCACTTAGTGTAACGTCTTTCATAAAACAATACGCTAACGCCTCTTGTAATCTACAGGGCTTATGAGATTTCCTTCAAGAAATCTAAATGCTCTCAACAGTTTCATATGGTCCAAGGATATTTCAACTCTCGGAAAGAAGAAATCTTTCGGCTCACCTTGCGACAACGCCTATTTTCCTATGTCAGCCACATTTGCTGGTTATAAAACAACGATTTTCGGGGATTTTAGACCCCCTTCATCTTTATATCATTATATGCATACACAACTTTTAATGAATAAAGAAACCATCTTGATACTAAAGACCGAAGCCTACATTACAGTTGTGCCTATATGAGCACAACCACATAAGGTGAGCCTCTAAGTGCACATTATTCTATTGTCCCTAAAATTGAACGTACTACCCTATTGTGCGCTTTCTTTGAGCCATAGGCACGTCTCTCTCTTTGAAGCACCTTTGTTGGTTATGACAGATCAAGAGCAAGCTAAAAAAAAAACGTATGAAACGCTTTTCACACATTATTCTCTTGTCTGTCAGATCAGAAAAGGACAAAAAGATCTACTTCCATCTACTTTTCGCTATTTAACCTTATAATTGCTCACCAGCATGGCACACGGCCATGCAAGGACAAATGGGTTCAATGCATAAAAGACCAGTTTTTTCCCCATGCATTACTATTCTATACAACTTAAAGGGCGAGTGCAGATAAGCACTTATTGTCTATCACCCATAGCTTACTGTATATACAAATTGTGACATCACTGGCATCAGTCCCTGTCCCCAATGAAGCTCATAACCTCATTTCCCTACCTTAGGCACAATTAAAACTCGGTGCTGCAAGGCGACAGTGCTAACCACTTACAAACGCAGAGATGAGTTAATTTAGATATATCATCTGTTAAAATTAGCGGGTACACTTGGATGGTAAGCCCTATTCTCAAGGGAGTCTGTCCGCAATAGAAGTCAGACCACTAGTGATTGGTCAAAGTGCTAATGAAGTGCCGTGCCCGATCATGAAGATAACTGTGTGAATGCTAAATCAAAGCTGCTTGCCACCTCTATACCCTGTAATGGTACCTAGGATCAATAAAGGGCAGGAAATAGTACCTTAATGCAATAAGTACTCTCTTCCTCCTGCGTTCCCTTCTGTCTGTAGAGTGCATGCTCACTCTAATTGGTCTTAAAAAGCCAGTGCACACAAGTCCTAATCTGTCCCACCTACTTCTAGGCTTCCCGGGTATTTAAGGCACAGTCCCTTGTGGAACGATGCCTGGGCAAAAAGGTTCACTTGCCGGCTACACCCTGCCAAGGTGCTCGTTACTGTCTGACCGTCCCTGACTGATTTCTGCAGTTTTACCATATTGCACCTTTTCCGTCTGTCTTAACCTCCACCTGTTTATCATACTAATCCTGTGCTGCCTGCCCTGACCATTGGACTGTTTACTGGATTGAACAAACTGTGCCTGTCCTGACCGCGTCTCGTTCACAGACTATGATTCTGCCCGTCCCGTTGGGTACCTTGCACCCTCTTGGTTCCGCTTTCCCTAAACAAAGATTACTCCATGAGGTAGCAACCTAGTGGTTACCCTGCAGCGGACATCAAATCCCTGGATAGTGGTGAAAGGATGAAGACAGAGAAGATCACTTGGCTTACAAGCCATAAGCCAATTTCATTCAGTGACACATCGGGTGCACACCCACTGTGTTGCACTGCTCCTAGTAGGTTGAGTTTTTGAGTGTACTCTGGATAGAATAAGCTCAACATTTCTTTGTTTGCTCCTTTGGGTTACTGCAGCTATTAGTCACTGTCTATTGTGATGCTGTATGGTGTTGTTGCAAATGAGGGCTCTTAGGTTCAAATCCGACAAAGGACAACATCTGCATGGAGTTTGTACGTTCTTCCCATGTTTGCGTGGGTTTCCTCCAGGTACTTCAGTTTCCTCCCACACTGCAAAAACATACTGAAAGGGAGCTTAGATTGTGAGCCCCATTGGGGACAGCAAGCAGTGATAATGTCTGCTATATAAGAGCTGACAAATAATTAAAATTATTATTTGCTAAATTGCAAAGGTTACATTAAAATATTAAGCACAGACAGAAACCATGGATACATCCTGATATGATCCTCTATATTCAGATGGCAAGGTGGTCTGGCAATGGCTTGTGTAACAGCTAATGAAAGCTTTATGTGCAAAATATAATTTCTGCAATCTTCCCTCCAGTTTTCTTCGCTTTCACCTCAAGAAGAAATATTGAGGATGTTTCTGGGTTATATAATGAGTCATATGTATGTTTATCTGACATGCACTTGATTTTGCAGATAGCAGGTTCCTGCAGAGATCTGATGTCATCTGCAGATAACTACTACGCTGCTGGATTAAACAGCAAACCAATCTGTCTCTAAATGATATTCTCCCCGAACTACAATCAGCAGTTTATCACACAGCGTGAACTGACAGGCCAGTGGCTTTATTCCTGTTACAAAGCGCTAGAGAGCGGAAGGCAGACAGCTCTGCTATAGACCAGGTGTAAACAGCGGCTCTATCTCCTGCCGCTTGTGACATCACTGCCTGCAGGAGGCGATGAGAATCAGCTCAAAGTGGTAATACGGGACATTAAAAGGAAATCAGGGTAGCGCAATATACAAGTGACAGGACCGAGAGGAGTGGAGAGGTACAATTCTAAACAAAAGAAAGTTGATGCCTTTCCCCCGCACGCTCACCTAATTATTTGTTCAAAAGACAGAATTACATATTATTTTATGCACTTATATAACGCGGTTATATTCCACAGCGCTTTTCAGACATTAGCATCAAGCTGTCGCCAATGGAGCTCACAATCTAAGGTCCCTATGTCTTTGGAGTGTGGGAGGAAACCCTTGCAAACATGGGGAGAATAATTTTACTCTAGCTCTGTTTCCTTTTATTACATGGGTAAATTATTTTAAGTTTGCTTAAAACCCCATTCAAATACTACTGTGTAATCATTTCTTTATTAACAGCACTTGAGGACCTGTCAACTGTTCAAATATTTAAAACAAAGTGCTTTCTGCCTTTCTCCCATTCCTGAGATACAGGCCCCGCAACTTCTAGAGCTCAATAGGTAAATAATCTGGTGGTTAGTCAAGGGGGCCCGCAAACTCCGCTCTTCTCTGAAGGTGGCTTCATTGCTCAGATGTTGAGAGTCTTGGAGAGGCTATAACCGCATGATCTTGCAAGATATAATTTATCCCACGAGACCACTATGTGAGCTCACTTCAGCCGGGCTTGATTGGAAATTGGAGCAGAAGGACTCAGTAAGCAGGGACCCGAGTCCCAGAAGAGATGGTCCAGACCTGAAAAGTAGCACAATCCCCCTAATAACTGCCATTCTGGTTAGACAGCGTCAGAGCGATGAAGCTGACTCCACCTACAACACCTGTGCCAAGCCACCAGCCAATTTACAAACGAGCTCTAGAAGTTGCAGGGAGAGTGGAGGTTGCCACCATCAAAAATTAGGCTAACAAAATCGCAGGAATGGGAAGCCGAAAAGATAAGAGGAGTGGGGATCGGCGGAAACTCAGGCAAGCACTCTCAATCATTGGAGCGCCAGCAATCAGACACCCACCATTCAGACACTTATCTCAGATCATGTGGATAGGGGATAAGTATTTGTAGTAAGACAAATCCTTTAAGATTAAGACAGAAGGGAAAATATATTCATAAAGTTCCCCTAAAGGAGAATCCTTTTTGGACAGAGACTATGGGTTAAGGAACAGATAAGGAATATCAACATAATGGGGTTGTCCAGTTCAGCAGGAAACCGGACAATGTTGGGAAAGGCCTAACACAAAAAATGTGACAGTGCTTACCCAGTAGATGCAGCGCCTCGGCTCTGGTTCTCCCCATTAGATTTTGTTTACCAGGCTGTGGTGGTGATGTCACGTTGACAACATATGACCAGTGAGCGGCTGCAGTGGTCATGTTTGCTTTCCACATTATCAGGCTGCTGCGGTGATGTAAAGTTCAGTGGGGAGAACTGAAGTGTTGGCAGTGGATCTACTAGAGAAGCACTGCTCTGCTTTTTACTTGAGGCCATTTCCCAGCGTTCTCTTTTTTTATTTTATTTCTTGCTTTAAGGCAACACCAAGAGCAATACTGCAGTTTAACAGTATCTGAATGCTACAGTACAAAAAAAGAAATGAAACAACTGATCCAAGACTACTGTAACCAGAAGGTCAGAAGATATATCATTATAATCTCGTTGGAAGGAAAACTAACAATTCTTCATAACACAAGCATTTATGCTCTCATAGATCGCTTCCCAAGGTGATATACAGAGTGAACAGTAGTTAAACAACATTGAATGCAGAAACCTTTAGAAAGGTTTCCTGGGACTGTAATATTGGTGACCTATCCTTTTACACGGGCCGATGGTTTGACAGATTTTTGCCAACGAAGCAGACGCTCCCGATAACTGCCAGGTCATCAGTGGAGATGAGGGCAGCATTTACGTGCAGCAATCACCTCCGCTGAATGAGGACATCACTTGTCCCCCATAGAAATGCATGGTTCCTGGGCAGCAGATCGTTGTTTAGATAGCAGTATCTGCTGCACAGGAGCTTCACTGGGTTGTGTGTTCAGGTGGGTTAGGAAAACGGAATTTGTAGACTGAATGCAAAATGCAAGCCTTTAATCCGTCATAATAGAAGTCTATGGCCAAGCGTAACGGATCCGTCTGGTTTCCGTTATGCAGGACTTTATTTTCCATCCTGCGTAACGGAAACCAGACGGATCCGTTATGCTTGGCCATAGACTTCTATTAAGACGGATCAAAACGGAATGCTTCTTAAAGGCTTCCGTTTTGCATTACATCTACGAATTCCGTTATATTCCGTTTTCCTAATCCACCCGAACCCGGTGAAGTTCAGGTTCGCTCATCCCTAGTCGGGGGTATGCAGGTACCTTATTGCTACAGCCAAGATGATGACATCATGGCTGTAGCAACAGGGAGGGTGGGATTGGCGTCGCTGAATGCTGCAAGAGGAGAAATAGTCGAATGTGTGTTCTTTTAATTTTTTATGACTTTTCCTCCCTGGGGGAACAATATACAAACCAAGAAGGCGACGGGTCCTTCATAGACCAAAAATAAACAATATCCAAGTGGGGGGGTTTATTTTGCAATCTACTTAGGTAGAAACATAAATCTGACTCATAGGATTCATATATACATTTCAAACATTGCAGGAATAGCGAGTTTACCATATGTAGCGAGATCCTGATTGCCAGGCACATCCACGCATAAGTATATACTTTTTGAAACAAATAATCATTCATTGTGATGTTCCCCCAAACAATCAGAGAGTAATATGTTGCCTGCAGTAAGTCTGCTTTACAAATTACTCATGTCTTTTCAATCAGCACCTTCATAAACATCATCTCCACTTCTGCCTGTAATCATCACATCATACAAAATAAGCCATATTTTCCCTAGCTAATCATTTTCACATGTTACAATGAAGCATCATTTTACTGCCTTCGGTTTTTAACTACTGTTTTCTGTCCCTTTTTTCTCCAACAAGGGTCAGGGAAACATCATCTTGAAATCAGATAATGTTCCCTAAAAACAGCCACCCACGACCGAGGAACCAGCCTTCATTCCATAGTAACAAGTTAAATGGAGCTCGGAGCATCACTTCACCTCAGGTCAAAAAGAAAGAGGAGAAAAAAAAAATCACCACTGGAATACCTCCAAACAAATGGAAATAAGATTCTAATGTAAGATGGAATAATTCCCCAAGTGACGGGTCTTCTGTGGAAGTAGCGATAGAGGACTTTCCCACAGCAGAGTTGGACCAGCCTCGAAAAGCTCTCCATATAACTACAGTGCACATAAACATTTCACTGTTGTCAAAAAGAAAACCCAAAGTAAAAAAGAAACAAAAATTGTTCCAGGAGAAGAGAATGAGAACCAGATGTGAAGAGCCGGGGCCAAATCTCTTCCCAATCTGATAGACGTGGAGAAACATTTTTCGTGTTCATTGCTATTTACTTTGCTTGATGGTTAATTAGTATTTCATGGAAATAAAAAAAAAAAAAAAAATCACAGGATTAGGGATTGTTTTCTCTTTTAAAATCAGACTATTTTTTGTAAAGGTTTTAGGCTACTTTCACACTAGCGCTGTTTCAATTACGACACCGGAACTGCCCGCCGGATCCGGAAAAACTTGTGAAAACGGATTACATTTGAATCCTGATGAGGATTTTGATCACAATAAAAAAAATGCATTGGAAAAAACGGATCCGCCATTTATGGACTTTAACTTTCTTTTCACATTTTTCGGGTTTAACATGCAAAAGCCGGATCCGGTTTGACTGAACACACAGCGCAGGATCCGGCGTTCATGCAAGTCAATTGGAAAAAGACCGGATCCGGCGTTCAGTCAAAGTGTTCAGGATTTTTGGCCGGAGGTAAAAATATAACATGCTACGGTTTTCTGAAAAGCCTGATCAGTCAAAAAGACTGAACTGAAGACATCCTGATGCATCCTGAACGGATTGCTCTCCATTCAGAATGCATTAGGATAAAACTGATCAGTTCTTTTCCGGATTTGAGCCCCTAGGACGGAACTCGGTGACGGAAAAGAAAAACGCTAGTGTGAAAGTACCCTTATGTGGTCAAGTAAATATATCATTGAATTTATATGCATTTTGTCTCTTCAATGGACATTCTCCTATCCCAGTAGGGCATATGGATATATCTATGAGCAAAGACAGAATAACTTTGACTTTGGATTGCATGGATGTCAATTCGTCTGAATGGACACAATGTACCTGCGGCCCTCCAGCTGTTGCAAAACTACAACTCCCAGCATTCCGGGACAGCCTACTGCTATCAGCCTGCAGCAGGGCATGGTGGGAGTTGTAGTTTTACAACAGCTGGAGGGCCGCAGGTTGAGCATCCCTGTAATACTACATTACCTACAGAGTGACTACTGGTGGCAGCTACCCCCATTGGGATCAGTTATTTGATGGCGGTGACATGTGGCAGGTCCCATTTGACAGAAAATGTGCGACAATCCCGTTAACCTATCAATAGGTCAGCACCTAAAAGGAAAAGCCAACAAAAGCAACCTGAGCATTCAGATTTGTCAGTGTTAGGCCTCCTACCAGGGGCGTAATTATAGTTCATAGGGCCCTCTAACAAAATGAGATGGGGCCCCACAGCAGGTGCTATGGCTATAGCTACGCCCATGTCTCCTACCACATATCACTTAACAAGGCTATTGAGTAGATAGTTAAAAATGTCCCAAAACTGGACAACCCCTCTAAGGGTTCCCTGCTTACTAGCATTGAGCATTGTAAGTGTAATTTTATTTGGGGAGTTTCCTTTCATGGACTTTTGGACAACAAGCAAATCTGAAAAACTTAGCACTTACAAATTATTCTTTGTAATTAAAACTTACATGAGAACTTTCCAAGATGACTCATGCGTGAAATGTTTACAGCGGAAGACATGCTCATAAAGCTTTTAGAAAACCTGCGCTATTTGGCAAGGATCTGCATTGAAAATGTTAAGGTGATTCTGTTAGGCACAATTTCAGAGGGCAAACACAACTCTATACCTATCCATGGATCCACCATATTGTTGTGCCCACATGGCTATGCTAACAATATTTTGACAGAGAACCGAATTGGAACACAAATATGAATAAGAGGTGCAAGACCAAATCGACCAAAATCATGTACAGTACATACTGAATAAGCAAAGACACAAAGAGAGGCCATCCAAAAACATACAAAATTACATAATTTCTATTTTATCCAAAAACACATTAAAACCCTGCATACAGAAATACTGTGGAGAGGTGCAATAAAGAATAAACCAGCAATTAAGATGGAGAAAAAGACAAAATGTGACATCTAATACAAATGAAATTAAGTATTATATTAAATCTATAGAGTGTGTGCTCAGGAGGCCGGGGACTTGTACCATGTCCTGCCCAAGCCCCTTGCCTCCTGACCAACACCTACTCTAAAAATATTTAGCATTCACAATATAACAATTTTAAAGACTAACTTTCCAAAAAGCATGAACAAACAAAAATAAATGTATAGTTCCTTGAGACCTAGAATTTTTTATTTTTTTAACCAATACAGTTACAGTGGCTTTACTCAAGTATGCAAGACCAGGCGTTTTATAAAAAAGAAATATGCCAAACATCAAATATACATTTTGTGAGAATTATTGCGGGTCTGCTGAATGCGTCAGATTCGCACCTCTACCGGAACATTACACCCTTGTGCACTGAAAGTACTAAATAAAAGACTCATCATTAGTAAAAACGAACAAAGTCAAGCCAATGCCATCAGTGAGAACATAAAGTGGACTTCTTAAGGTAGCAATACATATTTGCCTAAAGTTGATTAAAATGGAAAATCCCAATCAAAATGACGACGGTTTGTCTGATGAAATCTAACAAAAAAAAAAAAAAAAAAAAGGGTCATAGCCAAGGGTTTGACTGCTTAAAGGGATTCTGTCACCTCCCCTAAGCCAAAAAACGATTTTAAAGCAGCCATGAAGCACAGCTTACCTGGATTAGGCTGTGCTCTTTTATCTTGAAATCCGTCCAGCAGTTACTGCAAAAAACGACTTTGATTGATAAGGAAACGTGTCCTGAAGGTGCCCAGAGGGGCGTTTTTTTCTTCTTAGAGAGCCCAGTACCGCCCCTCTTTCAGTGCCCAGCCCGCCTTCCTTGTACTGTCTAACCGCCGCCCCCAGCCTGCCACAGCCTCTCCTCCCCCCTCCCTCACGCCGAACGAACTCTCGCACAGGCGCAGTACCCACTGAGGGCTGCGCCTGTGCGATCAGCAGGAGACTGAGGGCAGGAGCTTCATCCTCGTCACTGGGCATGCGCCGAGCCCAGTGACGTCCGATGCTCGCTCTTCCCTGCTGACTGAAGGAAGAGCGAGCATCGGACGTCACTGGTGCTCGGCGCATGCCCAGTGACGAAGATGAAGCTGCTGCCCTCAGTCTCCTGCTGATCACACAGGCGCAGCCCTCAGTGGGTACTGCGCCTGTGCGAGAGTTCGTTCGGCGTGAGGGAGGGGGAGGAGAGGGAGGGGAGGCTGTGGCAGGCTGGAAGCGGCGGTTAGACAGTACAAGGAAGGCGGGCTGGGCACTGAAAGAGGGGCGGTACTGGGCTCTCTCAGAAGAAAAAAACGCCCCTCTGGGCACCTTCAGGACACATTTACATATCGATCAAAGTCGTTTTTTGCAGTAACTGCTGGACGGATTTCAAGATAAAAGAGCACAGCCTAATCCAGGTAAGCTGTGCTTCATGGCTGCTTTAAAATCGTTTTTTGGCTTAGGGGAGGTGACAGAATCCCTTTAAGTCCATGACAAATTTTAGTGTTTCCTTCTCAGATCATGAGGTATTACGTGCAGATTATTGGGAGGGAAACTTGATTTAAAAATATATATAAATTAGCACAATGCTGCAACATAAAATACGAAAAAAGGGATGTATAGTACATTCTGGGTGGCTTTCATCCAACAGAATTGTTTTGACAGGACCTGAGGTGTTGTGTTCATCAGGCAGTTAACGCTAGTCCGTATTTACATCTACTGTCAAAAGTAATGTCATACTCAAATTATACTGAAATAAAAAATGAAATAATACAGTGCCTAAATAAGGCTACTTTCACACCAGCGTTTTTGCTGGATCCATAATGGATCAGCAAAAACGCTTCCATCACTATAATACAACCGGCTGCATCTGTTATGAATGGATCTGGTTGTATTATCTTTAAAATAGCCACGACGGATCCGTCATGAATAGCATTGAAAGTCAATGGGGGGGTGGATCCGTTTTCTTTTGTGTCAGGGAACACTGATCTGTCCCCATTGACTTAAATTGTGAGTCATGACGGATCAGTCTTGCTCTGCACCACATTGTGGACAGTGCTATTTTGTCCGCGATGGGGACACATCCAAACGGAACGGAATGCATTCTGGTGCATTCCGTTTCGTTCAGTTTTGTCCCCGTTGACAATGAATGGGGACAACACTGAAGCGTTTTTGCCCGCTATTGAGATCCTATGACTGATCTCAATAGCGGAAAGGGAAAACACTGGGGTGAAAGTAGCCTAAGGCCTCATGCACACGACAGTTTTTTTTCACGGTCCGCAAAAACGGGGTCCGTGATCCGTGACCGTTTTTTCGTCCGTGGGTCTTCCTTGATTTTTGGAGGATCCACGGACATGAAAAAAAAGTGCGATCCGTCCTGAATTACAATGCAAGTCAATGGGGACGGATCCGTTTGACGTTGACACAATATGGAGCAATTGCAAACGGATCCGTCCCCATTGACTTTCAATGTAAAGTCAGGAGTTCTTTTATACCATCGGATTGGAGTTTTCTCCAATCCGATGGTAGATTTTAACTTGAAGCGTCCCCATCACCATGGGAACGCCTCTATGTTAGAATATACTGTCGGATATGAGCTACTTCGTGAACCTCAGATCCGACAGTATATTCTAACACAGAGGCGTTCCCATGGTGATGGGAACGCTTCAGGTTAGAATACACTACAAACTTTGTACAAGACTGCCCCCTGCTGCCTGGCAGCACCCGATCTCTTACAGGGGGATATGATAGCACAATTAACCCCTTCAGGTGCGGCACCTAAAGGGGTTAATTGTACTATCATATTCCCCTGTAAGAGATCAGGGCAGCCCCCCCCCCCCCAGTTTGAATATCGTTGGTGGCACAGTGTGCGCCCACCATCGCCCCCCCCTCCCTCCCTCTATTGTAATAAATCGTTGGTGGCACAGTGTGTGCCCACCATCGCCCCCCCCTCCCTCCCTCTATTGTATTAAATCGTTGGTGGCACAGTGTGCCAACCACCATCGACCCCCCCCTCTATAGCAGTAACATTGGTGGCAGTGTGCGGTCTCCCTCCCCCCCCCCCCCCCCCCCTATCATTGGTGGCAGCGGAGTTCCGATCGGAGTCCCAGTTTAATCGCTGGGTCTCCGATCGGTAACCATGGCAACCAGGACGCTACTGCAGCCCTGGTTGCCATGGTTACTTAGCAATAGTACAACAGTAGAAGATTCATACTTACCTGCTTGCTGCTGCGATGTCTGTGTCCGGCCGGGAGCTCCACCTACTGGTAAGTGAAAGGTCTGTGCGGCGCATTGCTAAAGAACTGTCACTTACCAGTAGGAGGAGCTCCCGGCCGTTCACAGACATCGCAGCAGCAAGCAGGTAAGTATGAATCTTCTACTGTTGTACTATTGCTAAGTAACCATGGCAACCAGGGCTGCAGTAGCTTCCTGGTTGCCATGGTTACCGATCGGAGCCCCAGCGATTAAACTGGGACTCCGATCGGAACTCCGCTGCCACCAATGATGGGGGGGGGGGGGAATGGGAGACCGCACACTGCCACCAATGTTACTGCTATAGAGGGAGGGGGGGGGCGATGGTGGTTGGCACACTGTGCCACCAACGATTTAATACAATAGAGGGAGGGAGGGGGGGCGATGGTGGGCGCACACTGTGCCACCAACGATATTCAAACTGGGGGGGGGGGGGGTCTGCCCCCTGCTGCCTGGCAGCCCTGATCTCTTACAGGGGAATATGATAGTACAATTAACCCCTTTAGGTGCCGCACCTGAAGGGGTTAATTGTGCCATCATATCCCCCTGTAAGAGATCGGGTGCTGCCAGGCAGCAGGGGGCAGTCTTGTACAAAGTTTGCAGTGTATTCTAACTAGAAGCGTCCCCATCACCATGGGAACGCTTCTGTGTTAGAATATACTGTCGGAAATGAGTTTTCACGAAGTGAAAACTTAGATCAGAAAAAGCTTTTATGCAGACGGATCTTCGGATCCGTCTGTATGAAAGCAACCTACGGCCACGGATCACGGACACGGATGCCAATCTTGTGTGCATCCGTGTTCTTTCACGGACCCATTGACTTGAATGGGTCCGTGAACCGTTGTCCGTCAAAAAAATAGGACAGGTCGTATTTTTTTGACGGACAGGATACACGGATCACGGCCTCGGCTGCAAAACGGTGCATTTTCCGATTTTTCCACGGACCCATTGAAAGTCAATGGGTCCGCGAAAAAAAACGGAAAACGGCACAACGGCCACGGATGCACACAACGGTCGTGTGCATGAGGCCCAAGATTAACCATACAACCACCACATAGTGCTTAAAGTGTGTAAAGTCTAGCACATTTAGGATCTTGAGAGCTTGCCGGCCTCAGTTGAAACATACTTCAAACCTATACTATAAGAATAAAACTACTTATAATGAGGCCTCGTTATATCAGTAAAAGAAAAGTTGCATTCAAGTGGAACAAAGCCTGGAGAATGTGGTGTGTGTGTCGGATATTGGGTACACAGTGACAGCACTATATATTGCTGTATTAAAGGGGTTATTTGGTTCTTAGGTACTGATAGCCTATACTTAGGATAGGTCATCAATATCGGATCAGCAGGAGTTAGACACCTGGAACCCCCCACTGATCAGCTGATTTGGGCAGCCACCAGTGCCAGAAACTATACAGTAGACAGAGTCATAGGTAGAAGGCTCTGTCCAACGAGTAGAGGCAATGCCATGGTACTGATCAGCTCCCATTCAAGTGAACGAGCGAGGAGCGGCAGTATGCCGACACCAAAAATTACACAGTGCATGGAGCCTTCACCCACTGCCTGAAACAGCTGATCGGTGGGGGTGGCGGGTGCAAATAAAAAACTTTAAAAGATCTGTGTTGTACACTGTCAGACCAATACAAAAATGTAGACTTGTTTTATTGCAAAATTACCAAAATCATATTATTTTGTACTAAAACATTGGCCCTGATTTATCACGCCTTCCAATTCTGGCTTCAAAAAGTAACAAAATAGTTTTTTTTGCGACTTTTTTCACTCACTTGCACAAATATTTTATGACTTTTTGCATTTTTACACCACTCACTCCAGTTTTTGAAATGCGAGTGGAGAAGTAGATGTGGTTAGCTATGTTATAGAGTTTCCCTCCAGATTTATCATTGAGACTCTTTTAAAAAGTTGCAATCTCAACCCAGTAGGAGGGTGGAATAGAAAAGCTGGAATATCTTTTCTAGACAAAAAAGTGTTAGGTTTTATGTTTACTCTGAATTTATTGAAATAGCCAATTTCAAAAATGAATAGTGACATTTGATGTACAAGAATATTACATTGGAACCATTTAGGGTCCAGCGCAAACTGTTAGGTTTTAGAATAAGACAAATGTATCAAACAACATGTGACATTTGATAAATTTGGCATAAACTACAAAACAAACCTCCTTCAGATATTCCCCTCATAACCCCCCCCCCCCATTATCATCTTAATTTTTCTCCTATTTTCTTATTCTCCTTTTTGTACAGTAAATTTACATTAAATTAAGCACAATTAAACCATATCAGCCAATTCTTAATTTTCCCTTTTCTGTAGTTGTTATCTCTGTAACTGATATAAAGATACATTTACCGTTACACAAATAATCTTTAGCTTTAATATGCAATAGAGGAAGGCACAGCATGTGTGTGCAAAGCCAGGATGCGGTGGCTCGTGACGCATTTCCACCTCAAAGCAAAGCATTTCGTTAACAATGGTCTTTGTGTCTGGAAACTGGCGTTTTGATGACTGACTGTTCACAGAAGGGTTTGCGGAGAGATTAACAATTTGAAAGTGCCTGATATCATGAGATCCAACACATAATGGCAGGACCAGACTTGCTCACTGACTTCCGTATTGCCAAGGACCAATAATACGTACTAAAGAGGCAGAAAGTCTAGACTGGCACTCTTGCTGTGGCATGTAGACCCTCATAGTATTTATGGTGTATTTCGGCAGGAAATTGAACAACCACACAACAACCTGTAATAAATACAAGTTATAGAAACCTAGCAGTGAAAGGAATAAACGAATAAGCATAAACATCTCTTCTGAAGTCCAAAAAAGCTAATCGCCTGGCCCAGCATCCCTTTAGCACGAAGAAATACGCCAACAAGCTTCAGAACACTTGCCACCCATACAGTCGGTGAGCGCAGCAGAAGATATAGAGCGTACCTGGTAATATCATCTGTAATCTGGATTTTTTACATCGTGCTACGGAAGGACTGGTAATGTAACGGCTACACAGCCTCCAATATACGTTATCTTACTTGCTGAAATAGCACTATATATAAGAGACAACTCTCTTTACTTACAAAGGCATATAGTGACTAATATACTCAAAAGATATGCTCCTAATGTCATATATTCTTACTTTTTATTATTACAATTTTTTCCTTTTTTATTCTATTTCATTTTTATTTACCGTATTTTTTATTTTATCATCACAAGAGATTGATCAACCGCTTTTAAAACAGGCATTTTTTACCCTAAGTACGTGTAGTAGATGTATGGTACATTTTTTTAAAAGTTAGCTTTTACCAAGTCTTTAAAACTAATGACCTATCCGCAAGATGGGTCATCAGTATCTGATTGTTGGGACTCCGACTCCCAGGACCGCTGCCCATCAGCTGTTTAAGGAGGCTGCGGCATTCTAGTGAGCACCATGGCCTCCTCGCAGCTCACCAAGCACATCACCATCCATTGTATAGTGGCTGTGTTTGGTATCATAGCTCAGCCCCATTCATTTGGCCAAGTGACTGATGAACATGACGTCACTGGCCTAGGGTAAGCTGCAAGGAGGCCACTGCCCTCACTAATGCGCCACAGCCTCTTTAAGCAGCTGATCGGCTGGGGTGTCAGAACCCGACTGATCAGATGCTGATGACCTATCCTGAAGAAAGGTAATCAGTATAAAACACTCAGGAAACCCCGTTAATTTATCAAACCTGTTTAAGGCTGGCCACACACAGCAGAGATCTGTCGATTACCTACAGTCAGGTCCATAAATATTGGGACATCGTCACAATTCTAACATTTCTGGCTCTATACACCACCACAATGGATTTGAATAAAACAAACAAGATGTGCTTTAACTGCAGACTGTCAGCTTTAATTTGAGGGTATTTACATCCAAATCAGGTGAACGGTGTAGGAATTACAACAGTTTGCATATGTGCCTCCCACTTGTTAAAGAGGACCTTTCACTACTCTACAAACTAAAAACGAACTAGATCAGTGGGCAGAGCGGTGCCCAGGGGTCCCCCTGCACTTACTAGTAAGTCTGGGCGCCGCTCCGTTCGCCCGGTATAGGCTCCGGTGTCTGCGCTCCCTCTGACTGATTTCTTGTAGGAGGCGTGTCCCTTGCTGTAGTGCTGGCCAATCGCAGCGCACAAATCATAGCCTGGGACAATTGGCTTCTCAGCTGCTCCATGGCCAGGTGTGTGTTATTCCCTCATTATCCCAATTACAATGAGCAGATAAAAGGTCCAGAGTTCATTTCAAGTCTGCTATTTGCATTTGGAATCTGTTGCTGTCAACTCTCAAGATGAGATCCAAAGAGCTGTCACTATCAGTGAAGCAAGCCATCATTAGGCTGAAAAAACACAACAAACCCATCAGAGAGATAGCAAAAACATTAGGTGTGGCCAAAACAACTGTTTGGGACATTCTTAAAAAGAAGGAACGCACCGGTGAGTTCAGCAACACGAAAAGAGCCGGAAGACCAGGAAAAACAACTGTGGTGGATGACCGAAGAATTCTTTCCCTGGTGAAGAAAACACCCTTCACAACAGTTGGCCAGATCAAGGACACTCTCCAGGAGGTAGGTGTATGTGTGTCAAAGTCAACAAACAAGAGAAGACTTCACCAGAGTGAATACAGAGGGTTCACCATAAGATGGAAACCATTGGTGAGCCTCAAAAACAGGAAGGCCAGATTAGAGTTTGCCAAACGACATCTAAAAAAGCCTTCACAGTTCTGGAACAACATCCTATGGACAGATGAGACCAAGATCAACTTGTACTAGAGTGATGGGAAGAGAAAAGTATGGAGAAGGAAAGTAACTGCTCATGATCCTAAGCATACCACCTCATTGAGAAGCATGGTGGTGGAAGTGCCATGGCATGGGCATGTATGGCTGCCAATGGAACTGGTTCTCTTGTATTTATTGATGATGTGACTGCTGACAAAAGCAGCAGGATGAATTCTGAAGTGTTTCGGGCAATATTATCTGCTCATATTCAGCCAAATGCTTCAGAACTCATTGGACACTGCTTAACAGTGCAGATGGACAATGACCCAAAGCATACTGCAAAAGCAACCAAAGAGTTTTTTAAGGAAAAGAAGTGGAATGTTATGCAATGGTCAAGTCAATCACCAGACCTGAATACGATTGAGCATGCATTTCACTTGCTGAAGACAAAACTGAAGGGAAAATGCCCCAAGAACAAGCAGGAATGGAAGACAGTTGCAGTAGAGGCCTGGCAGTAGGGATCGACCGATATTGATTTTGTAGGGCCGATACCGATAATTTGTGAACTTTCAGGCCGATAGCTGATAATTTATACCGATATTCTGGGAATTTTCATTTTTGAAAAAATAAAATAAAATCCTACACAAATCTGCTGAAAATTAATGTTTATTGTTAATGTATATTTAAATTTTTTTTGTAAATCTTTTTTTCAGTTATACTTAATATTTTGGTGTTTTATTTTAATTTTTTTAACTTTTTTTTGTTTTTCTAACTTTTAGCCCCCTTAGGGACTAGAACCCTTGTCCTATTCACCCTGATAGATCTCTATCAGGGTGAATAGGAGCTCTCACTGTCCCTGCTGCTCTGTGCTTTGTGCACACAGTAGCATGGAGCTTATCATGGCAGCCAGGGCTTCAATAGCGTCCTGGCTGCCATGGTAACCAATCAGAGCCCCAGCATTACACTGCTGGGGCTCCGATCGGAGGAGCAGGGGACAGGGGATCCGCTACACCACCAATGATTAATACAGGGTGGGGGGGGGGGGGGCGCACTGCGCCACCAATGTTTTTAATGTGGGGGTTGCACTGCGCCACCAATGATTAATATACTGGGGGGCTTGGGGGGGGCGCACTGCGCCACCAATGAGTAAAGGGGTTGTCCAAGTTATATTTATTGATGACCTATCCTCAAGATAGGTCATCAATATCAGATCGGAGGGAGTCCGAAACCCGGCACCCCCTCCGATCAGCTGTTTGAAGAGGAGACTCGCACGGTGTCAGCGCTGCCTCCTCTTCACTGTTTACCTTCTAGCCGTTGCATCTGCAGTGGTGAGCAGGTGTAATTACACCCAAGCCGTCCCATTCATTTCAATAGGAAGGCTTGGGTGTAATTACACCTGCTCACCACTGCAGATGCAAGGGCTAGAAGGTAAACAGTGAAGAGGAGGCAGCGCTGACACCGTGCGAGTCTCCTCTTCAAACAGCTGATCGGAGGGGGTGCCGGGTGTCGGACTCCCTCCGATCTGATATTGATGACCTATCCTGAGGATAGGTCATCAATAAATATAACTTGGACAACCCCTTTAATATATTGGGGGGCTTGGGCGCACTGCGCCACCAATGAGTAATATACTGAGGGGCTTGGGGGGGGGGGGGGCGCACTGCGCCACCAATGAAGTTAAATCTCTAATTTATTCATATACAGGAGGTGGGAGCTGGCTGCAGAATCACATAGCCGGCTCCCGACCTCTATGAGCGGTAGCTGCGATCCGCGGCACCTGAGGGGTTAACCGAGGATCGCAGCTACAGCTCAGAGGTCGGGAGCCGGCTATGTCATTCTGCAGCTCCCGCCTCCTGTTCAATTTGAATGAATGAGAGCTTTCTCTTCATTGGTGGCGCAGTGGCCACAGCCCCTCCCCTTCTCTTGTCCCCTGTCCTCCCATTGGCTGCAGCAGCAGCACAGGGGGAGGAGACACTGCTCCTTCTCCCCTGTGCTGCTGCTGAGGGAACACGGAGAGCGCTGTCAGCGCGATCTGTGTTCCCAGTACGTTATCGGTATATCGGCAAAATAAATGCCGATACCGATAACAGTCAAAATCCTCAATATCGGCCGATAATATCGGTAAAACCGATAATCGGTCGATCCCTACCTGGCAGAGCATCACCAGGGATGAAACCCAGCGTCTGGTGATGTCTATGCGTTCCAGACTTCAGGCTGTAATTGACTGCAAAGGATTTGCAACCAAGTATTAAAAAGTGACAGTTTGATTTAGGATTATTATTATGTCCTATTACTTTTGGTCCCTTAACAAGTGGGAGGCACATATGCAAACTGTTGTAATTCCTGCACCGTTCACCTGATTTGGATGTAAATACCCTCAAATTAAAGCTGACAGTCTGCAGTTAAAGCACATCTTGTTTGTTTCATTTCAAATCCATTGTGGTGGTGTATAGAGCCAAAAGTGTTAGAATTGTGTCGATGTCCCAATATTTATGGACCTGACTATCTCTCCCAAATCTTGGCTGTGTGCATGTGTTGTCTCTTGTCCTTCATCAAGCTACATGTTGGAGGGGGAACCAACAGCTGTTGAGTTTTGGGGAGGATTGTTGCATGTGAAGGGAGATGAACAAGCAGGCAATGATCTGGCATTAGCCCTGTGCATTGGTCCATTTGAAAATTCTTAAAAATAAACCCTCATAAGCATATAAAAAAATTACAATTATGTGCAAAACCGTTTAGCCTAATTAAAAAAATAAAAATTAAAAATATTCGCAGCCCAAGCTTTCTGCTGAATCGTCAGTAATCTGAAGGAGCACTAATAAATTTTGATTAAATTTTTACTGTGGGCCGATGACACACTAGGATTGTCCTCTACACCCTGGTATAATTGAGGGCTGGGGTTTCCATTTCTAACAGCCGGCAGCAGAGAGATAATAAATCCAAGCGCTCCAGCAATGTCTCTTTTTATGTGCCTGTAGATAATTGTCTTACTGTTGCTAAGAAACTTTTTCTCTCTACAATAAACACAATGAAAATTCTTTCGAAGATCCTAAAACACGTTGTAACAAGACCCAGGAAGTCGGTTGCCAAACGTGAGGAGAGATGTCACGTGAAATCATTACAATAACAAAAGATCCTGATCTAAGCATTTCTTCTCATGACTTAAAGGGTTTGGCGGAGACCTGATAGAAAAAACTGTCCATAGCCAGTTTGCCAGTCTGGTTACTCGGTTCCTGCAATGTGGCTCCCGGCTCTGCCTCTTCCGGTTCCCACCTGGCTGGAAGTGTGATGTCCTGTCTACACGCCATTTATTTTAATGTGGGCTGGAAGAGGAGATTTGAATTACTGCAGTCCTTTACTTCCTCCCTGCAGATGTCAGCAGCAAGAGCAGATAGACAGTAAAGATCGATTTACACGTGTAGATAATTGGGCAACAAACGTTCCTGCAAACGCTTGTTACAGACAGACAATCTGCCTATGTAAAGGTGCTGCAGATCATCCGATGAACAAACAAAACGCTCATTCATCAGGCGAAACAATGCAGGCACCTAAATTATCGTTTCTGGGCAGCAGATCGTGCTGTCCAGAAACAATGCAGCTGTATGAGGACAAGCGATTGCAATAGCCATCACTCATCCTTATACTGTGGAGATGATCTCTGCATGTAAATGCAGCTCTTCACCGCCACTGAGCGAGCAGCCGACTGTCGGGAACGGACAACTCCATCCAGATAATCTACTGCTTCTCGGCAGGTATAAATGCACCTTAAAACAGAGAGATATTGCTAAAATAACATGTACTACTGTGCACTATGAGGGGATGGAAAGAGAGGAGAGGCAGTGACCTTGTAATCAGTGAACATGCTGCACCTCCACTGTATCTATAACATGGTAGACAATGTTCCTGTTAGTTACTGTTTGTGAAATGAAGGAGAGCTCTGCAGCTAAGCTAAGATGATCTAAGAACAGTCCTGAACAGTCAGGACTATAACATAGCAGCATAATGTGCAGCAGGCCTGAAGAGACAGACAGCTACAGTAAAATTATTATTATTTTTTATAAAAAGGAAGACTTGGTGAAGTGTTATCCTTTCTATTTACGCCACTGGTGGGGGTTAAGCGAAACACTGAATGAAATGAAATGACTGGGCCCTACAGCAAATTTTTGAACGGGGCCCCTCACCACAGCAACTTTTTTGCAACCCCTTCCTCCCATGCAAACCCCACTCCTGTGGCTAGTCAAGATCGCTCTTTCAGACCAGGTCCGGAAGCCGCTCTGTCCGTTTTCTACATGTGTATACTGTATGTCATGTCACTGTATATAATGTCATTGTATAATACTGTTGAGGGGGCCCTGACAATAAAATCTTTTAGTCCTACTCCCGGACGGGCCCCTTCCGAGTTCAGGCCCTAAAGCAGCCGCTTCCCCTTATAGCTACGCCCCTGACCCCCACCCTCCCACCCTGTTTCAGCTTATTCGTTTCACAATAACGTTTTTTTCATTTTTTTTTTGTGGTCATTCCCGATTCAGCAGCACGAGGAAAAATCTTTTCCAACAGAGTAGCTTTATTATAAAACAACAAGACAATAGATTATATTTTGCTTCAGATTTACTAATCCTATAGATCAGCGGTTCTCAACCTAGGGGTCGCGACCCCTTTGGGGGTCGATCGGCCCGTTTCGGGGGGGTTGCCTGAGGCTTCCTATTGTGGGTCGCCCGCACAACGGCAGCGGCCCCTTATCCTCGCTCACAGGAAGTGATGTCCTATCACTGCCTGCGCTTGAAGGAGCCTGACGTCTGGACGGGTAAGTTGGGCCGCCTGTCTGCTGAGGTCTGAGTTTTTTTCGTTAATGACACCGCCGCTGAGCACCACTGCCACCAATGATTTAATTGAGCCTGGCTGAGCCTGGCAAATTTTATTTTAATTATTTGGCTGAGCAAGGCTTAATTTATTTGGG
The DNA here is from genome assembly GCF_014858855.1 of Bufo gargarizans. Taxonomy (NCBI): domain Eukaryota; kingdom Metazoa; phylum Chordata; class Amphibia; order Anura; family Bufonidae; genus Bufo; species Bufo gargarizans. The sequence continues at coordinate 72,082,528 of NC_058086.1, read as the reverse complement.
TGGACATGAAGCACCGCTGATTTATTTATTTGGGGGACCCTGAGCACCACTGATTTATTTATTTGGGGGAGACCTGAAGCCCCGCTGATTTATTTATTTGGGGGACCCTGAGCACTTCTGATTTATTTATTTGGGGGGGACTTGAAGCACCACTGATTTATTTATTTGAGGGGTACCCTGAGCACCACCGATTTTTTTTTTTTGGGGGGGGGGGGGGGGGTACTGTGAGCACCACTGAGTTATTTATTTGAGGGGTACTGTGCGCACCACTGATTTATTTTTTAGGGGGTATTTGTTGTTTATTATTTATTTTAAAGTTATTTATTTGGTTTACAAATATTTTGTATTTATGCTAAAGTTCTGTGGTTATGAATGAATACTTGTGTATTTGAATTAACATTTGGTGTATTGGTGTCTGTGCGTGTTTTTGGTGGGTCAAAAAGATATTTACATTACAATTCATAACAGTAGCAAAATTTGTTATGACGTAGCAAGGAAAAAAATGTAATGGTTGGGGGTCACCACAACATGAGGAACTGTATTAAGGGGTCACGGCTTTAGAAAGGTTGAGAACCACTGCTATAGATGGTGTAAACTTAAAGGGGTTGTGCAGGCAGTATATAGTGATGGCCTATCCTCAGGATAGGTCATCAATACATCCAACACCCGGCAACCCCGCTGATCAGCTGTTTGAAGAGGAGGCGGCGCTCCATGCGAGCGCTACTTCCTCTTCATTACACTGCGAGTTGTCTCAATAGTCTGGGCAGTGCAGTGTAATTCACTTGAATGGAGCGAGTACTTGTTATTACATTCGCTTCAAAGACGACGGGCAGTGTAATGAAGAGGAAGTAGCGCTTACATGGAGCGCCACCTCCTCTTCAAACAGCTGATCGGCGGGGGTGCTGTGTGTCAGACGCCCACAGATCAGATCCTAAGGGTAGGTCATAAATGTAACATTTCTCACTGATAAAACATATTAGAAAGTTTCTTGTGGTCGCTTGTACTATTGATTTATGCAAAGGTGTATGAAAAGTTAGTGACTATTAAGCTAATTTCCTGAAGTTGGACCATCACGGTCATTTAACCAGGAAGCGAATGATGCTCCATCCTGAACAACTTGTTAATAAGCTCCTGACACAGTAAGACCCTTCTCACAATGATCAACAGTTTACAGACTCCTGACACTGGATACAAGAGCAAACCAAATTAAATCTCTGCAGTCAGGTGAAAGCTATCTTAGGAGATGAGGTAAGCGGTGCTTTTCAAATAACTCCCGCAGTAACATAAGCCATGGCTCTATTATTGGCAGACAGGCTGAGGCTGTGAGATTTATAGTAAGAGGAACTGGATCTAGCACAGCGATATTCAGGAGAGAAACATCGGCAAATAAAACTACTTCAAAATCAGTAAAGTATCAGCTTCCCGGCTACTGCTCGTTAGCAGGACAATGACAGGCAATGACGGACGGACCATTCCGGATCTAACACAGACAACAGGGATTTCGAAAAATAGTGCAAGGCGTTGTGTATGGGGTTGCCATAGAAATTTAGTAATTCGATAAACTTATTTTTCAACCTGCCAAAGCTGTAATGCAATTGGCTGCTACAGACAACTATGCAGTATTATTGCAATGATGTTTGTGATCCACCCCATATAAAAACATTTTTTGACAGTATCTTGTCAGGCTGCTTTCACACTGGCGTTTTGGCTTTCCGTTTGCGAGATCCATTCAGGGCTCTCAGAAGCGGTCTAAAACGAATCTTAAAAAATCAATTTTGCCCTAATGTATTCTGAATGGAAAAGGATCCGCTCAGAATGCATCAGTTTGCCTCCGTTCAGTCTCCATTCCGCTCTGGAGGCGGACACCAAAACACTGCCTGCAGCGTTCTGCTGTCCGCTTGACAAAGCTGAGCCAAACGGTTTCTATGACACAATCTGGCACAATAGAAAACGGATCCGTCCTCCACTGACTTTCAATGGTGTTCAAGACGGATCCGTCTTGGCTATGTTAAAGATAATACAAACGGATCCATTCTGAACGGATGCAGACGGTTGTATTATCTGAATGGATCCATCTGTGCAGATCCATGACGCATCCGCACCAAACGCGCGTGTGAAAGTAGCCTTAATAGGCTTGCCCCATTCTCCGTTAGAGATCAAGTTTTCAATTGGACTATTTTTTTTTAATCCTCCTATTTCTAGATATTGCTGTTCTATACATGTTATGGCACCCCCTGGTCTTCTTTTGATTCCCTCTCAGAATGTCCATCAAATACATGAACGCCGCTAACGTGCTGGTTGGCATTGGCTGGTCTGTACAATAGCAGGGATCACTATGGTGGTGTGGATTTTAACGTAGATTTGTTGAAGAATTTGTAGTGAAATCCAGAACCGATTTTCTTTTTGATCCTAGGTGAGTGAACCTTAAATGTAGGCATTCATTTTTAATCAAAGGGGTTGTCTCAATTCCGTTTGGCTTGATTCATTTTTCCATTGCATTAGGCACTTCTGGTTTCCATGGTTATGACCACCTTGAAATCCAGCGATGGTGGCCGTGCGTGCACAATATAGGAAATAGTGCTGCCCTGTGTGTCCCCCCTATGGTCCGGGCCACCAGAGACGCCGGCCCCTTTTCCTATAACGCGCAAGAACGACCACCACTGCTGGATTGCAGGTTGGTCGTAACCATGGAAACGAGAAGTGTATAATGTGGTGGACAAATGAATCAAGCCAGCAAAGAAGGCAATTTGGACAATCACAATACATTAGAAAGTGTCTTGTATTAACTTTGTCTACGTGATAAATGCCATATGCTGAAGTGAGAGAACCTCTTTAAATCCAAATAAATCCTAATACATTATCCAAGCTCCTCTGGCAATCTCTTCTCCTCCTTATACACAGACCATTTCCGAAATGACTGACTGGCTAAGATTAGCATATGACGCACCATAAATAGTTCCGCTCCTGCAGTCACAAAATGGTGGTAGAGAATGAATTAACCCCTGCTTCTGAAGGCTTCTTATGGGTGGTCTATCATCATGGAATCTGTAAGGTGACCGTTTCCTTTTGAACCTATGTGGAATTCACCATCATTATATATTTTCTTTTCTCTCTCGCATACCTGGAATTATTTTTCACGGGGGAGCATATTCTTTTAAATGAAACATACATTCGAAACAATTGCCCGGCTATTGGGTTACAGAAAAGACTTAAATAATTCTGACCTCCGCTGCCTGCGTCTCCTGATGCAATAACGTAAGGCCGGTTAAATCTTCCAGGAAGGAATGCGAAGAGTTGAAAACTTCGGCCAAGAACTGGAAGCCATCTTTCTCATACTGATCAATCACCTAAAAAGACAGAAGCAAGCATTAGTATAGCAAGTGCCATCAATCACCTACAGATTACAGTAAAGAGGTGTAACAGCGGCTCAAAGGTCATCTCCACAGTCGACTAATGGAGGATACAGTTGATCTTGGGTAACCAGTTTCAGAGCTGTCACCTGAATGCAAGTACTGGACTAAACCGCCAGAAAGCAGGGAACATTGTGATATTTTTACTGCTCTTTCAGAGATCTAGCAGAGATAAATTGCTTTTCTGCCCAGAGTACAAAACGACCTTGAATGCTTTTATATTTGTCCTGAAGTTATTGTCTGCAGGAAGACAGAGAACGGAGCATCATGTTTGTTCTGAACAATCCAAGAAAAGGGACGGCGGCTACTGCGCCTTCAGATGGATTCATTGTCCCATGGAGAGGCCTTCTACATTACTGGTCAGAGAGCGCGGTAGATAGTGACCAGATAATCAAAATGATAAAAAATAATTAAAGGGGTTTTCTGGGTGTTTAATATTGATGGCCTACTCCCAGGATAGGTCACCAATATCTGATTGGTGGAGGTCCGACTCCTGGAGACCTCGCCAAGCAGCTGTTAGAAGAGGCCACATAGCTGCGGGCTACTGTCATCAGTGATGGTCAGTTCGCAGTGTTCGCCAACGAACACATGTGGACTGCCATCTTGACTCACAAGTCCGGCGATGCACAGGTAAACCCTTACCTGTGCCGGGAGCCGGTCTGAAATCAAATGCAGTCACCAGGAGAAGGCAGTTCCGAGAACAGCCGCCGGGGGCCTTCATCGGGCTGTTCTCAGAACTGCTTGCTCCCGGAGACCGCATTTGATTTCATACCGGCTCCCGGCACAGGGACAGGCAAGTACTTACCTATGCATTGCCGGACTTGTGAGTCAAGATGGCATCCCGCATGTGTTCACAGGCGAACACTGCGAACTGCCCATCACTGACCGTCATATCTGCATTATTTGCAGTTTTGGGAATTAAACTGAATCCATGCCATTTAATATTTAATACATCCAGATGCATTCGCTTTGTCTGGATCCGATTGTAATAAATCAAAACTGAACAACAAAATAAAATCAATGGGCGCCGGATCCGTTTTTGTTCGCTAAAAAAAAAAAAAAAAAAAAAAAAAAAAAAAAAAAAAAGGATCTGGCAACATTGACTTACATTAATTTTCATGCCAGATTCGGTTTGTTCCGATTTGCAAACCGGACACAAAACCACAGCTTGCAGCAGTTTTGGGTCTGGCACCAAAACGAAACAAAAAACAGAACGGATGAATACTTATGCATCCTGATCAGTTTTGTCCCCATTGACAAAGAATGGACAAAACGGTACAGTTTAATTCCGGTTTTGAGATCCTCTGCCGGATGTGAAAGCAGCCTTACTAAGCACAGCATCAATTATTGTATAGCGGCTGGGCTTGGTACGGCAGCCGGGGCCTATTCACTTAAATGGGAAAGAGATGCACCGCCCCTAGGTCATGTGACCGATTAACGCCACTGGCCTAAGAAGAGGTGCTCACTGGAGTGCCATGACCTCTTCAAACAGCTGGTTGGCGGGGTTGCTGGACTCCCACTGATCTGATAGTAATGGCTTATCCTGAGGATAGGTCATCGATATCTTACTCCCAGAAATCCTCTTAAACTGGGTTTAATTTTGCAGTCATTTTAATATGTCAAAATGAAATAAAGCATAGTTGTGGCCCTTTAAGAGAACCTATTAATGGTTAGCATGCGATACTGTGTTTTCCCAGGTTGCCAGCTGGGTAAGATCAGATCAGCTCACCTCAACTGCTAAAGGGGTTGCCTTAATGAAAAAACACCTTTAGGGTCCAATTCACACGTCTGTATGCGTTTTGCGGACACTGGCAATGCGTGTTCCACATTTTGCAGGCCGCACATTGCCGTCACTCTCATAGAAAAGGCCTTTTCTTGTCCACAATTGTGGGCCAAGAATAGGACATGTTCTATTTTTTTGCGGAACGGAAGTGTGGATCCGCAAATGCGGATAGCACATTCCAGCCCCACTGAGAATGGACAAAACTTTGGCAGAAATGTCCTTAGACCTTAGGAGGTTACAAAGTGCACACCTCTTGAGACTAGCAGTAAGCATTCAATTTCACTACAGTGCCCCCACGAGGGAAATTAGGATTTACATTCTCCACTGAAATCAATGGGATGTCTATATAATGTAGGAAAGGACAGGTCCTCAGAGTAATCGCTCTCCAATCTGACCAAGAGCTGAAGATCCTGAATAACAGACCCCTTCTATTACAAGATTGATGGTGGTCTGTCTGCTGGGACATACACTGATCAGGGGTCTTATCACCTCATATGAAAAGAGCGGCAGGCCGTACTAGACCGCTGCTACGCCATTCATTCTCTGTGGGACGTCTGGAGATAGGCGATTACACATATTGGCTATTTCCGGCAGTCCTATTGATATGAGTATAGTGGTCGAGGTCATGCGCGTCCTGACGCTCCATTAATACAGGGGTGGAGACCTCAATTCTCGTGATCATTGGAGGTCCCATTTATTAGATGATCATCCCCTAATCTGTGGTTAGGAGATCACTTCAGAACTTGGCACAATCCTAACTCAGAATACCCTAATAGGGTATGTGAAAATGGCTTTCCTGCACTGACAACTGTTTTACTTTTTAACTTTTTTATGTTTTATTATAAAGTTACTACACAGTGGTTGTATAATACAACAAGTAATTCTAGTAAAAAAACTATTTTGCTGGTATATCCTAAAGAGGTTATCCAGGAATTTGATATTGATGACTTAGGCCTCAAGCACACAACTGTAGTTATAGTCCGCATCGGCTCGGATGCCGGCCCATTCACTTCAATGGGGCTGCAAAAGATGCGGACAGCACTCCATGTGCTGTCCGCATCCGTTGCTCCGTTCCGAGGCCCCGCCAAAAAAATATAGCATGTCCTATTCTTGTCCGTTTTGCAGACAAGGATAGGCATGTCTACAAAAGGCCGCCCGTTCCGTAAATTGCGGAAGGCACACGGACGGCTTCCATTTTTTGCGGATCCGCGGTTTGCGGACCGCAAAAAACGTCACGGTCGTGTGCATGAGGCCTTATCCTCAGGGTGGGTCATTAATATCACATAGACGGGGCCCAATTCCTGGCACCTCTGGCGGTCGGCTGCATGAAGAGGCCGCTGCACTCATCAGAGCTCCAGTGGGTGCTGTGATGTCATCACAACTTCCCCAGCACAGCTCCGTGCATTGTGTAGTAGCTGTGCTTAGTATTGCATCTCAGCCCAATACACTTGAATAGGACTGAGCTATGCCTAGGACTGTGATGGCTAACCTCCGGCACTCCAGCTATGGTAAATCTACAACTCCCAAGATGCACACTTGCTTGGCTGTTCTCGGAACTCCATAGAAATTAATGGAGCATGCTGGGAGTCGTAGTTTCACCACAGCTGGAGTGCCGGAGGTTAGCCATCACTGGCCTAGGCCATGTGACCAATGTACAGTAATGTCACTGGCCTAGGAAAATGCCTAAGCGCAAATAGAGTGCTGAGGCCTCTCTCAAAAGCTGACCGTGGGGGGGTCCTGGGAATCGGACCCCCGCCGATATCATAATGATGACCTATCCTGAGGATAGAAGAAGAACAAGAAAGGACCGGCACTTACTGTAAGCTGTCTGCAAAAGGTTCTTGTTTATTGTCACATAATCCTGTGACGCGTTTCGACACTCGCAAGTGTCTTTATCAAACAGCTATCCTGAGGATAGGTCATCAAATTCCTGGATAAACTTTAAACCGGATAAAACATCCGACAGTTTACTGTAGAGGGTCTTTATGCTGGGAACCCGAATCTCAGCTGGTTTTACTATGGGAGAAAGATTTTAACTGCAGAGGTGCCAAGGTAGGCAATACAAGATGGCGGCTGAAACTATGAGGGACGTGACATAACCAGTCAGAAAAATGACATGACCAACAGCTTTGTTTCTGTACTAGAGGTATGAGCATACACATTGCTATGTCCCTAGATTGTTAGCATAATTACGGAAAATATGCAAACTTTACAAGCAAGTGATATTTAAACTTGCAATGTGCACATCAAAGAAGACCAGATCAAGGTCTATAATAATTATATAACAAATATGTCACAGTCTTAACGCTGCAGGCCCTAAAACCAAAATCAGATCACAGGCGTGTTAGGGCACAAAGCAGAAATAACAGAAGAAACTGTAATTATTTAACTCTGATTTGAAAGAAGCCGCAGTCCTTGTAGAAGGGGGATATGTTGTTCCCGAATGACAATCATGACGACTTTCATCCTATATAATGACAGACTGAAGTCCAGTACAAGCTTCTGAATACAGCACTATATGTCACTAAATCCATGGATATGTATTTAAAGTGCGTCGATTAGCTGTCACCATGGGTCTGGAATCTCTGCCCAGCATCGATCAATGTCTGCCCATACATTTCCCCTGCAAAAGCTGATGCATGGGAAATAAATGGTTGTCAATCCAATGCATTGCTCTGGTTGAGTCTACCGGAGAGGCTCTCCTTTCTGACTCAGAGGGGTGTCCTGAGCAAGGGACCCACCTAAATGACACGCATATGCTCCAATAAGGCATATGCACAGAAATAGTATTCATGATACAATCACTTTAAGGTGTATTTTTGAGAAAAATGCACATTAGTGTTAGACATGCACTAACTACAATGGTTATACACTAAACCAGTTCTTCTGTATACAGCAGGGCCTGGACGACGGCTAGGCGCCCGCCTAGGGTGCTAACTTGCTACTCGTAAGGGAGGCAGGGTGCACAATTAAATAATGAGCGCTAAAGTTCTCAATAGTCTGATCAATCAATCAGTGACAGAGGGAAAATGGCTCAGGGGCTAGGGTCAGGTCCTGGATTGGGTCGCTCTTGTCAGGGTGGTTACTTTGTGGCTAGGCACTTTAGGGCAAGCATAGTCCCCCTGACAGAGTATATTAGCGACAGAGACCACCATGGGCAGACTTGCCAAAGACCCTACAGGGAAATTTCCCAGTTGGCCAATGTCCAGAGGGTCGCTCAAGCCCTCCTCTTGGCCGCCAACCAAGCACATAGTGATCTTCTGCTCTCAGCATTAATTAATGTAGGAGGATCAGGCACTTATGTGCCTGGCTGGCAGAAGAAAGTGCCGTCTTGTCTTCAACTGTAATGCTGTCCTCAGGAACATGATACAGTTTCATATTGTGGCGCGGGCTACAGTATTTTGAGCTACACTATGGTATTTGGTCCTGCACTATTTACGGAAAGTTCCCAGTCCACCCCTGGAGACCACACCTCACCAATATGCTGTGACCCTCCCCAATTACCACAGATCCAGATGCCAGGGACACCTCGCCATAACCACAGGTATTGCTAGTTTGGTGGCTGACACCATGTACACTTTCTGCATTTCTTACTGGAGTCTTTACATCCCTCAGATTTATCTACAAGGAATAATATTTGGGAGGATTCTGGAGAAAAAACATTACTTAATTTGTATACACAATGTATACCAAGTATGAAAAATTACAATTTGTTGAGGCACGAAGTCAATTAAAACAGGAATAGAGGTCTTAGATGGAAGGGCTTATGTTTGGCAACAATCCTATTCTTGGATATGCACCATTTCCAAAAGTCAATGCAAAACACAATTTAAATTGTTACCACTCTACCATAAAAACATGAATAACAATTCACGTCTTCTGTTCTAAGAAAATAATGACATCAACGTTTGGGATACAGTGTCATTCATGTTATACACTTTGTTTTGCAGGATGTTGTCTTACGGCACGGACCATTGATACAGGCTCCTGCAGTCTATGATACAAATCTAAACATTACGAGTAAAGAAAAGAGCCAACACGAAAAAGGTCTACATGTACTAAAAAATAAATCTGTGTGTAGCCAGGTTCTGGCATGGCTTAGAGTTACATAGAAAGAGTGACCTTCCTGTCCTACCACACTGAGGGAAGGTTCCCATACACAAACAGGAAAGGGAGCAGAGGAAGGAAGCCGAGCCTGTAAGGACAACGCTGGACTTAAAGCAAATGGATTCATTCAATACTAATTGTAAGGGTGGTTATGAAAATTTCAGAGCCGACCAAGCCCCTTCATTGCGTAGACTGACTGGAATAAAAGCACCTTAAATGGTAAAAAGGAAAAAAAGTCATGCAAAGCTGCTAGCTAATGTATCCTTTTGGTAATATCCCGGTATTAGGCTAGGTTCACAAGTACTAGCTTTTGTAGTCCATGCAGTACATTAGCTGAACAACCTGATGTTAGGTTGTTATGAATAGGATCGAGAATAACCCTGTTGCAGAAAGCATTTCAGAAATGAGCAATGTTGCTGTTGGTCGGGGCGGACTGGCCATAGACCATACAGAAAAATTTCCTAGTGGGCCAATGCCCAGGGGGCTACTCGAGCCCTCCTCAGGCCGTTGAGTACCTAATGATCTGTTGCTTTCAACAATAATTAACAATGGGAGCATCAGGTACTTACGTATGTACCCAGTCGGATACCCTTTCGAATTCAACTGTATCACCTTTAACCAGAGCTTCCTGCCCCGCAGTTAACCCTTATAGGAAAAGGCCACTAGACTTAAAAGCTATGAGTGTACAGAGGAACAGTGATGGCCAGTTCGCATTGTTCGCCAGCGAACACATGCGGGCTGCCATCTTTAGTAAGGTAGACTCACCCGTCCGGCGATGCACAGGTAAGCCCTAACCTGTGCCAGTGCCGGGAGCCGGTCTGAAATCAAACGTTGTCACCGAGAGCAGGCAGTTCCGAGAACAGCCCGATGAGGAACTGAATGCTCCCTGTGACTGCGTTTGATTTCAGACCGGCTCCCGGCACAGGCAAGGGCTTACCTGTGCATCGCCGGACGGGTGAGTCTACCCTACTATAGATGACAGCCCGCATGTGTTCGCTGGCGAACACTGCAAACTGGCCATCACTGCAGAGGAATGCAGGCATCTCAGGCTCCAGGGTGGAAGAGGCCTGTGATCTGCACTGCAGATGGCATGACTGAGCCCACCTACTTGTGTTGCTCCCACAGTCTGTCAATTTGGATGGGCCACTTTTCCTTTTTTTTCCAGGGTCACTTTAAGTTGCCTGTCCACCTCTGTGGTTGGTCATGCTACTTTATTTTTTGTACCTCCAGTGAGCATAAAAAATTCATAGCTTTTTTAGGTTCTTATATATATATATATATATATATACACACACACACATTACGTTTGTGGAGCCCTTCCCTTCAAAGTTCAGCCATTTATACTGTTTTCCATTTTACTAAATCATTACGATGTCATTGTCACAGTCTCTGTTTCTACAAGTCTGTTACCTCACATTTACTTACCACCCCTTCTCCCTCCCGTTAGCACACATCTACAGTATATATTATACAGAACTGGTGTCAAGGCTGCTGTAATAACAGGACTTTATTAAATGGGTTCTCCATTTTTTTTTTTAATACTGATGATCTATCCTCAGGATAAGTTCACACGTACTGGCGTTTGTAGTCCATGCAGTAGATTAACTGAACCACCTGATGTTAGGTTGTTATGAATGGGATTTGAATAACCCTGTTGCAGAAAGCAATTTAGACATGAGCAATGTTGCTGTTGGTCAGGGGCAGACTGGCCATAGAACATACAGGTATATCAGTATATTGGGAACGAGCGTTTGTATGAACGTTCATCCCCCAATAATCTGCCCAACAATCAGGCCGTGGGAAAGGGCCTTAAAGGGATTCTGTCACCTCCCCTCAGCCAAAAAACGATTTAAAAGCAGCCATGAAGCACAGCTTACCTGGATTAAGCTGTGCTCTTTTATCTTGAAATCCGTCCAGCAGTTACTGCAAAAAACGACTTTGATCGATATGTAAATGTGTCCTGAAGGTGCCCAGAGGGGCGTTTTTTTCTTCTTAGTGAGCCCAGTACCGCCCCTCTTTCAGTGCCCAGCCCGCCTTCCTTGTACTGTCTAACCGCCGCCTCCAGCCTGCCACAGCCTCCCCTCCCTCTCCTCCCCCTCCCTCATGCCGAACGAAGTCTCGCACAGGCGCAGTACCCACTGAGGGCTGCGCCTGTGCGATCATCAGGAGACTGAGGGCGGCAGCTTCATCTTCGTCACTGGGCATGCGCCGAGCCCAGTGACGTCCGATGTTAGCTCTTTCCCTCAGTCAGCCTGGTAGGATGCGCAGAGGATTGCCGATCGGCTGCTGCACCCTGCACTTTCTCCAGTCTGCCTGCCACAGTGAAGACGGCCAGCGATTTCTTTCCCCACCCTCCCTTCAGGAAAGAAATAAGTATTTGTTGGGGCGAATTAGGTATTATTATATTAAGTAAAGCTTTACTGAATTTATACATTTTCACTGAGCAAAAACAAATACTTATTTCTTTCCTGAAGGGAGGGTGGGGAAAGAAATCGCTGGCCGTCTTCACTGTGGCAGGCAGACTGGAGAAAGCGCAGGGTGCAGCAGCCGATCGGCAATCTTCTGCGCTTCCTACCAGGCTGACTGAGGGAAAGAGCGAACATCGGACGTCACTGGGCTCGGCGCATGCCCAGTGACGAAGATGTAGCTGCCGCCCTCAGTCTCCTGATGATCGCACAGGCGCAGCCCTCAGTGGGTACTGCGCCTGTGCGAGACTTCGTTCGGCGTGAGGGAGGGGGAGGAGAGGCTGTGGCAGGCTGGGGGCGGATAGACAGTGCAAGGAAGGCGGGCTGGGCACTGTAAGAGGGGCGGTACTGGGCTCTCTAAGAAGAAAAAAACGCCCCTCTGGGCACCTTCAGGACACATTTACATATCGATCAAAGTCGTTTTTTGCAGTAACTGCTGGACGGATTTCAAGATAAAAGAGCACAGCCTAATCCAGGTAAGCTGTGCTTCATGGCTGCTTTTAAATCGTTTTTTGGCCTAGGGGAGGTGACAGAATCCCTTTAAACGTTTCTTGCAACTATTTAACTCGTGAAGAGTAATCTATACATTATGTATAATGTAATTCTCATCAGGATAGGTCATCAGTATGTGATCGGTGTGGTCCGACTCCCTGCACCCCTGCCGATCAGTTGTTTAAAGATGCTGTGGCTCTCCAGTGAGCACAGAGGCCTCTTTGCAGATTGTGGCACTCACGGGAACACTGCGACCTCTTCATACAGATGAGTGGTGGGGCTGCCAGGAGAAAAACACTCAGACACTCCCTTAGCGATTAACCAGAAAGTTCCCTCAACATACACTTGCAATTCTTCTTTAGATACGAAGTTCCGGTTATCGCTCCATCTGCTCTTACAGCAGATATCAGCAAGGAATAAAGGGCCCTTTACAGTGGGTAATAATCAGACAGATAATCACTAACGAGTGTTCATAGGAACGCTTGTTAGCGATGTAAAGGTGCCACAGATTACCCAATGAACGAGCGAGATGCTCGTTCATCGGGAACTTGCACCATTCATGCCGACACCTACATCATCGTTTACTGGAAGCTGATCGTGCTGTGTAAACAGACTATGCTGCCAGCTGAAGAGTCTGTATGAGGACGAGCAACGGCACTAGCGATCACTGCTCCCCACACTGTGGAGGAGATTGCCGACGAGCAGGCGTTTGTTGGGAAGGAACTCTTCGCCTGCAGAATCAGCCCGTGTGAAGGGACATTAAGTAAAGGGCTGTAGTAACACCAGTCTTTCCTACTTGGCCATATAGTATAAAACTTTCAAACATCAGAGAGAACGTAATTTTTTGTTTCTAGGCTAGACTTTACATAATGAAGTTCATATATTAAAGAGGACCTTTCACTACTCTACAAACGAAAAACTAACTATACCTGTGGGCAGAGCGGCGCCCAGGGGTCCCCCTGCACTTACTAGTAAGTCTGGGCGCCGCTCCGTTCGCCCGGTATAAGCTCCGGTGTCTGCGCTCCCTCTGACTGTTTTCTTGTAGGAGGCGTGTCCCTTGCTGCACTGCTGGCCAATCGCAGCGCACAGCTCATAGCCTGGCTATGAGCTGTGCGCTGCGATTGGCCAGCAGTGCAGCAAGGGACACGCCTCCTACAAGAAAACAGTCAGAGGGAGCGCAGGCACCGGAGCCTATACCGGGCGAACGGAGCGGCGCCCAGACTTACTAGTAAGTGCAGGGGGACCCCTGGGCGCCGCTCTGCCCACAGGTATAGTTAGTTTTTCGTTTGTAAAGTAGTGAAAGGTCCTCTTTAAGGGGGGTATCGAGACGCAGCTCTTGCAGAGGCACCACTTCGAAACAGCTAATTGGCGGGGGTGATGGGAGTCAGACCCCCCGCTGATCTGATATTGATGACCTATAGGACAGGTTGTCAATATCTGTAGCCTGGAAAACCAAACACCTCCAACACTGCCCCCCCTTCCCCGATGTTGATTTCAACGTGGCAGAGAGAGTAAGTGCTGGCCAGGGTGCGTCAGACACCAAACCCAGCCGCGGGGGAACAGGTAAGTATGATCTTCAATGTGGGTGGACCACACTGGGAGGTCTGTCTTACTCTTGGAAAACCCCTTTATTGTAAATAAAAGATAATTTTCTGATGACAAGTACTTCGGCAAGCTTTACAAACTATATTATCCCTATTTTGTTACGGTTTCGACCCAGAAAGTGAGCCATTGAAAAAGTCAAGCAAAGGCCAGTTTCCATGGCCTGCTGGAGAAGGTAAAGATGACTGCTTGCTCATCGGTGGAGGTAAAAGCTGCATTTACATGCAGCGATCCCCTCCACTGTATAGATATGAGAGATCGCTTAAGCCATTGCACTTTCCCATACAGATTTCATCTTTTCTGGCCAGCAGAGTGCTGTTTAGACAGTATGATCTGCTGCCTACAAACCATGATTTAGGTGTCTGCAGTGTTTCCCTTGTTCATTGCGTGACCGGCAGCTCCTTTACATGGGTAGATTATTTGGAATGAGCGTTTGTATGAACGTTCATCCCCAATAATCTGCCCAACAATCGGGCCGTGGGAAAGGGCCTTAAATGTTTCTTGCAACTATTTATCTGGTGAAGAGTAATCTTTACATTATGTATAATGTAATTGTAACCGATAAGGACATTTTCAGAAGACATAATGCTTGATATTCGACATCAGATATATTATATAATCATCTGGCCACTAGAAGCCAGCAAAGCCCCAAATGAAACATGAACTCTCTCTGCGCAGAGCCAGATAAGCAAATGGTGGAGAGGAAATAGAGGAGGCGGCGTGCTGAGCAGCCCCAGATAAAATAATAGGAAACTATTCCAGGATGTATCATGGGGACAAGTTGGCTTGACTCAGCAGTCTGTTAGAGAAGCACAGCAGCGGGCCCCAGCTTTATTCTTCTCCCAGCATTTAAGACAGGGTGGAGTATGAGCTGAATCCATCAGATGATTATATTCACGGACACCCACATGAAATGACAGAGGACATTTTGCTGAGATTTTCCAGAAAGGAACACGAGGGAGTTGCCTGGGTCCGAATTTGTAACCATCACTGATCTAAGATCTCTTATCTCAGGAAGTCCATTTGTGTGTTATAGCTGTTCTAGAATAGACCACAGGGGATCAATTCTCCCACAGGATGTTACAAAACCTTTTTCTATGTAATTAGCGATTAGTGACGATGTAGAACATTGACCGTCCAGGAGAAGGTGGATTTATTTTACACTTAGTAAATTGATTTAATTTTAACCCACTGCATTCTGAACAACTAATTTACATGCATTTTATTTTCAAGTAAAGGCACTTGCTATTTAAAGGGACACATCAGAAATATATTAGAGGGTTTCGTCCGTCTTGTCTTTATGATAGGTCATCAATATCTGATAGGTGGGAGTCCGGCCCCATGCACCCCTGCTGATTCGCTGTTGGAAGGCGACAGTTGATGGATACGCTCTATTGTTCGGCCTGTGACTCCTCATGTTATCGGTCACATGGCTTTTCTGCAGCTGAATGGGATTAAGTGGCAATACCAAGGCACAGCCTCTCTACAATACGGCGCTGTATTTGATATATTGAAAAGCCTTAGAAAACCACAAAATATGTTCTGACATCTAAATATGCTGATTTAAGTCACAGATACAGTTGGAAGGATTTGCTTCTGCAAAAAAAAGGGGGTCAGTCAGCACATCTCAATGTGTAGATGCACGCTGCCATGGCTAGAAACATACAGGGAAAAAATCAAGTACAATAGTGCCATAATTATAGAAAAACATTCTGCTGCTAATGCTACACTTATTTTGCAAATTTGAGATTCTTGGCAATTACATTTTGTACAAAAGTATTTGGGCCCGTCTGCCAAACGTCAAGGCGATCTCTGTATGACTGGAACCCAACACTAAATCCTACCTGCTATGTGGAAGGATTTGCTGACTTCAGCATAGTTGTACTGATGGGATATGTGCATATTATATGTTCCTAAGTGACATCCCTATAATCAAACAAATTACTGCACATTTACCCCCAAAGCTATGATCAGCAATGTGCTGCACGTATTATAAAGCACAGGATGAGGAAACAGTGGGAGTACCCCCTATGTATATGCTGCGTTTCCCCTGGGTACTGAGAACTGAGGTTGTACAATCACCTAAAGAATTATTAGGAACACCATACTAATACGGTGTTGGACCCCCTTTTGCCTTCAGAACTGCCTTAATTCTACGTGGCATTGATTCAACAAGGTGCTGATAGCATTCTTTAGAAATGTTGGCCCATATTGATAGGATAGCATCTTGCAGTTGATGGAGATTTGAGGGATTCTCATCCAGGGCACGAAGCTCCCGTTCCACCACATCCCAAAGATGTTCTATTGGGTTGAGATCTGGTGACTGTGGGGGCCATTTTAGTACAGTGAACTCATTGTCATGTTCAAGAAACCAATTTGAAATGATTCGAGCTTTGTGATATGGTGCATTATCCTGCTGGAAGTAGCCATCAGAGGATGGGTACATGGTGGTCATGAAGGGATGGACATGGTCAGAAACAATGCTCAGGTAGCCCGTGGCATTTAAACGATGGCCAATTGGCACTAAGGGGCCTAAAGTGTGCCCAGAAAACATCCCCCACACCATTACACCACCACCACCAGCCTGCACAGTGGTAACAAGGCATGATGGATACATGTTCTCATTCTGTTTACGCCAAATTCGGACTCTACCATTTGAATGTCTCAACAGAAATCGAGACTTATCAGACAACCCTACATGCATTGAAGCAACTGCCATGTGATTGGTTGACTAGATAATTGCATTAATGAGAAATAGAACAGGTGTTCCTAATAATTCTTTAGGCGAGTGTAGATCATTGTATTACTTCAAAGCGGCTCTGTCACCAGGATATACCCTATAAAATCAGACATGCTGGCTGGTAGGGCCCAGCAATACCTTTCTTTTGTCAGTATGCTAAACAGCTGCTGAGAAATCTGCATCTTTATTCATATGCAAATGAGAGGTTAGAGCACCAGGAGGCAGGGCTGAACCCTTTGAGCACTGCTTTGTCACACGCCCTGTGCTCTGCACATCCCCCTCCGCTTGATTGATATGCTGAGGGCAGAGCTGTGTCCTACCATCTACACTATGTACTATAGCTTCACCACACTGAGATCTGCTCAGAAAGCTAATATACATATTACTGCTTTATTCACAAGCATAATATATGATTATAAAGACATAATAGGTCTTAGCTTATAAGCAAGAAAAAAACATATCTCTATGTGGTAATGTTATAGTTTTGTGTTGTCTTTACTTAAACATTTCAAAAGAGAAGGACTAAATGTATGACGAAGGCGTCTAACACTGAATATCTGTAAACTCTTATGTCTTGAATGTTTGCCCCTTATTCTCCATTACCATTCATAACTGTGGCCGAGAGGGGTTGGTCAGCTTATGATAAACTCAGCTAATACCCAGACATCATACGTAATGACATAACTTAATTCTTATACCTTTGTTAAGGTAACTAGGGATGAGCGAATGGACTCCGTGCAGTATTAGAATGTATTGGCTCCTATGAGCCGAAGTTATTACGCGGTACCTTGGAACCGAACCAGAGTTCGGGAAATAGTTTTTTACAGTAGAAATTGATTTATGAAGTTATTATGTGAAGCTTTGCGAAGTAATAACTTCGGCCTATGGGAGCCAATATATTCTAAAACTGTGCGGAGCGCTCGCTCCGTACTGTATTCAAACAAAGTGTTATGCGAATCGACTTCGGATGTTTCATCTTAAGTCGATTCGCTCATCCCTAAAGGCAACCTTTGTGAACCTTTGCAGTTGATGCTGAACTGGGGTGACGCTATGGTCAAAAAGACCATGCAAGTACAAAATGTGACTGCCACTGTGATGATGATGATGTCCACATTGTTTGTGTCTGAAGAAGAATTCTGACTGCTAATAATACTGAATATATCTGCACTAAATTGCTTATTTCACCCATGATACAGCAATAATATAGCAGAGTAATGCTAAAAAGAACCCAAACAAGGGATAAAAACAGGCCAAATGGTATCCGTCTTGGACCATGTGATTGCATCCATGCTCATTTTTTTTATCATCTGTTACGGCAGCCAAATATCATTATCAGAGCCTGAAAATTCTTCCCCCATATGCCCAGGCCCCTTACACTGATTCTACTTACCTGGCTCCCCGTGCCTCTCCTGGTCCCTGCACGGCTGCCGCTGCTTCTCCCCGTGCGCGAATGAAAACATCCGGTGTCGGGGTGGGTAGGCGGTGACGGGGACGCGCCAGTTTTTTTTTTAAGGCTTATATACTGACTTATATACTATGCTCTGATGGGTGGGGGTCTTACACCCAGGACCCCTGTGGATCAGCTGTTTGAGAATGTACCGATGCTTACATTAGAAGCCTTCCCTCAGCTTTCCCTATGATGTCAGGTTCATCGGTCACATGGCCTAGACGCATGGAAGTGAATGAGGCGCTGTGCTTGGTAAGCTGCAAGAAGGCCGTGGCGCTCACAGGAGCACCAGTGCCTTCTCAAACAGCTGATCGGAGGGGGTCCCGGGTGGCAGACTTCCACCGTTAATTTACTAATGACCTATCCTCTGCTCAAAACTGGCCATTTTGGGGTGTTCTTGAGGACAGTTAGTTGGACAATTACACCCAAGCCTTCCTATTGAAATGAATGGGATGGCTTGGGTGTAATTACACCTGCTCACCACTGCAGATGCAACGGCTAGAAGGTAAACAGTGAAGAGGAGGCAGCGCTGACACCGCGCACTCCTCCTCTTCAAACAGCTGATCGGAGGGGGTGCCGGGTGTCGGACCCCCGCCGATCTGATATTGATGACCTATCCTGAGGATAGGTCATCAATAAATATAACTTGGACAACCCCTTTAAATGTGGGTAAGTGAGAATACGTGAGTCTTGGGGATTTGTGGCTGAATATGTACAAATGATTAGATTTTTTTTTTCCCAATTGTCAGGAAAGGAAGTGTACAACTGTTTTTTTATGGGGGCATCCGTGTCTTGGCACATTACTATTGATGACAAAAAAATCGGACTATGTATGTGTGGCTACCTCTCCACATGATCCAGAGATCCTTCACAAAACTAGTAATGGTATAAAATCCTGGACTGGAAAATTCTTGGAAATTAACAAATATTTGACGTTGGTTTCCTCGTACTAGATATATAGCCAATGTCATAACCTTTCACATTTGCACAAGCAGCACATAAAAATGTAAAAGGGCATCTGTCAGCAGATTTGTACCTATGACACTGGCTGATCTGTTACATGAGCGCTTGGCAGCTGAAGGCATCTGTGTTGGTCCCATGTTCATATGTGCCTGCATTGCTGAGGAAAAGATGTGTAATAGATGCCTTCACATTCACATGCGACAGTTCAGCCAATTTCATAGGTACAAATCCGCTGACAGATGCCCTTTAATAAAGGGTTTGGTGGGAACAAATTGTTAGCATGCTACAAAAGCAGTTCAAGCAAGCAAGGCCACTTGGCATAGGCAGAGAAGATGCAGTTATGTCATTGTAACTGGTATGCCCAACTACTGGAAAGACCGGAGCATATTTGAACTATCCGTCATGGGGTACATGGGTATGTGGGCTAGGTGAGTATTCACTCTCAGGCATTCATTCTCAAGGGACAGGATACTGTGTGGGAGCCACATAAGGTAGAATTTGACTGTGTGAGGGACACAAAGGAGCTCATAATGTGCAACGGACACCTAAGGGGCCTTGAAGTGTGCGAGGGACACATAGGGGCCTTATAATGTGTGAGGGACACACAAGGAGCCTTATAATGTGTGAGGAGCACATAAAGGGACTTATAGTGTGCGAGGGACACATAGGGGCCTTATAAATGTGTGAGGGACACATATAAGGGCCTTTTAATGTGCAACTGACACCTAAGGGGCCTTATATTGTTCGAAGGGACACATAGAGGCCTTATAATGTGCGAGGGACACATAAGGGGCCTTATAATGTGTGAAGAGCACATAAGGAGTCTTATACTGAGTGAGTGGCACAAAATTGGGCTTATTACCGTATGATAGGCACAAAGGAAGCTTTACTAGCGGCACTGTTTCTGGGGAAAGCTTTTTAAGTAGTCATCTTTACCGTGTGGAGGGCACTACTGTGAGTGGGGACTTAGAAGTAATCTTTAGAGGGCACTAAGGAAGTATCATTACTAAGCTCATCATTAGTGATTGAAGAGCAAAAATGGAACTAGGCGTGATTCTGTGGGGTTACAGGGATGGCTTAATGTGAAAATATTTGCTGCACATGCTACATAATTTCCCTTCTTTTCTTTAACACTTTGGTTATTATGGGGACTAATACTGGTTAGGTCACTATCGAAACTGTTGCAATCTGGGGCACTGGAAGAAGTCATCATGGCAGTCTGTCCACAATAGAGAAGAAAAGGAAGGGTTGTTAACTAATAAGAGATGATATCGCATGCAAGTCCATACCGTCCAAGTCAACGTGTCTTAAATTCTCCTATAGAACAGCATGTGTGTAGATATTGTAAGATAACAATTTTCAAGAGGATGTCCACTCATGTAACCTTTACCCACCTATGTGTTAAAACTGCCCTGCCAAGTAACGGAGGCAGATCCAGGCTGATAGTTACACAATTTAATTTCACTACTGTACAAACACAGATAGATTAACAGGTCGTCTTTAACAGCAATGTGACAGCAGCAAGCACAATCTTTTTAGCAAACAAGGAAATCGGATATTTGTGGTAGATTAAAAGCCAGTTGTTCCTGGAAACATTTGTTAGATAATTTTGTCATTTCCAAATACTTCATTCCTAATGCCATGTATTTAAAAGGAAACTCCAGTAATTCCATAATCCTGTAAACTCCCTCATTATTCAAAAGAGACACCACAAATAGGAGCACATCAATACATTCTAGCAATTATCTAGTATGGGGTTAAGTACACGGTCATAATACGGCTCAGTGCAAGCTCTGAGGGTTTGGAGGTGTAGTTCAGCACCCATGGAAATGTACAGGTCCATACTCATTTCATAGAGGCATACAGATATTTTCATAAGACATCTGGCCCTGTGAGGTCACGGTGTTCTGTCGTTCAAATTCTATTAATGAATTAATGAAGACTAGTGTTTCATATGCCAGTTCTGATCCCCTGTGCACTGGAGTGAGATGTGTCTAATTTATGAATTCATTAGGTACATGCCTCTTACTAAATTTGGCGGATCTTCTAGCAGCACTTTCCTTCCCCTTCTGTAATCATCACTGCATCCTGGCAGTATGTTTACAGCCACAACTTCCTGTTACTTTCCTTCCCCTTCTGTCATCATCACTGCATTCTGGCAGGATGTTTACAACCACAACTTCCTGTTACTTTCCTTCCCCTTCTGTCATCATCACTGCATCCTGGCAGAATGTTTACAACCACAACTTCCTGTTTTTATCAGCTTCCTGCAGTATTTTTATTTATTTAAACGAAACCCAGTATGCTTTGATCTGTAATGTTTCACAAGGCTTGCTCCACGTAGCTAACATAGAGAGAGGTGCAGAGGGTGTGACTACTGCAGATAGAACAGAAGGCTGATCAAAACAGGAAGTTCTGCATGTAAACATCCTGCCAGGATGCAGAAAACAGGGGAAGGAAAGTGCTGATATGAAAAACAGGCATATAAGGCAAAAATATGCAGTGTTTGGAGTACTCTGGGCAGACTACAAAATGTCATTAAGAAACCGGACAACCCATTTAAAGTAAAGATTTTGAATGTGTTGTAGAATACTACTAACAACCAAGAAGAAATAAAGAGGATAAATAGGACTGGAAGAGACAAACAAGAATAGTCTATACTGGGCCATGTAAAGCCTTCTTGTTCCTGTTCTATCCTATATATTGCCAATCTGGATTTGAACTAATGACCTGAGAAACCTGACACAGGAGTTTCTACAGATAGTGTTCAAAGCCACCAGACTTTGCTGTAAAGCTGGTTAGGCATGGGGTGATAAGCCAAGATATTATGGGAAAAGGATATCGTTTCACTTGCTGAATGGTGGAAGTCTGATGACAGGTACCACCACTGATAACGGGTCCATTCACACGTCCGCAAAATGGGTAAACATCCGTTCCACAATTTTGCGGAACAGCTGCGGCCCCCATCCGCATTTGCGGATCTGCACTTCCGGATCCGCAAACAAATAGAACATGTCCTATTCTTGTCCGCAATTGCGAACAAGAAAAGGCATTTTCTATGAGAGTGCCGGCGATGTGCGATCCGCAAAAATCGTAACTGCACATTGCCACTGCCAGTGTTTTGCGGATCCACAATTTGCGGATCCACAAAACATATACGGACGTGTGAATGGACCCTAAAGGGGAACAATGGCTTTGAAGACACTTTAAAACTTTCTCTGCTCCTGTGCTTGTGCAGAAAACTGCATCTCTGCACCATTCCAGTCATTTGAGACCATGGAGACAATTTGAAGTGTGTGTAATGCCCAATAGCCCTTTTTGTGTAGCAACCAAGTCCTCTGGTAACGATGTTTAAAAAGAAATACCTCTTTCGAAAAATGACCTATTTTTTTAAATTATGGAACACATTTATTAGGACCAGCATTTTAGACTCCGGTCTTAATAAAGCCCTAAACTGGTGGTGGTTCCACCAAAGTTATAAAGAGCCACTGGCGGGAGAGCAGTCGGCCCATGGCCATTTCGCGTCCAAAGACATTTTCTCAAAGCCTTGATATAAATATTTAAAATATGAGGGCTTGCTTTTACGGGACAAGTTATACTTTCTAATGGCAGCATTTGACATTGCTTATGATGTTTTGGGAGGCTGGAAACAGGAGACTGAGGCTAATGAGACTGGAAGACAGGAGACCAGCGCAACTGGGTAAAACCGCCTCTAATGGGGGTTAAATGTCTGTGATCGGTGCTATCGCTGATCACAAACAGTAGCCCAGGGTGTCTGATGTTGTCACAGTAGACGGCATCTTTAAAGACCCAACTTTTGCCATACATATACGGAGGAGTTTGGGAAGGGGATAAAGAATTTATGATCATTTTCCGTGTCAATATCTATATTATAAAGTAAAAAAAGATAATTAAACCCTGCAGTTTTTGGCCACTTCTTGGTCTGTACAACTCACTTTATTGCAGTTATCTGCTTATCATTACAGGCAGATTTAGAATGACTGATATCACCTCTGTATAGATAACACAGGATCCACCATTTCCATCTACTAAAGGTCACAGAGCATGCCTAGAAAACCCATAGAAGTGAATAAGGTCAGCTCCTGTCCATTGTGCCTATGGCCCATGGTGGCTGCTGGAAAGCAAAACAACAGCTCGGGCAAGATGTCCTCCTCTATAATCGCGCTCAGGAAATACAGACAGAAACAATTATAAAATAAAAAACGTTTATTTTTTTTCTAAAGATGTGTCACTTATTGGTTTTAACTGGCAGAATTTTTTTTTCAGAGACACATTCCCTTTAAGTGGGACAGGTCCTCTATGGTCGCACTAGCAGATATCATTACAGTGCTGCAGGAATGCGGATGAATGTACATTATTCAAATGTTTTGGACACAAAGCGGCCAAACGAGCAAACATCAAACCCTTTAACCTAGGTCTTGCAGAAATCCCCTGTCTGCACTCACAATCCAATTTCCTTCAAATATTCAAATAGTTCCAACCAGTGGAGAAAGTCAGTGGGGAATTTGGCAAGCACGGAGCAGGGAGATAAAAGACACATCTGGCTACAAAAAGAAACATGTGTAGGGTAAGTTTTTTTATAGGAAAATGTCTTCCTCAGCCCACAGGACAGATTTCCTGGCACGAATCAGTAGCAGCAATCTATCATCACAAAGAACAGCTTTGTTGTTGTCCATAACATCTTATAAAACGACTTTTCAGACTTTTTTTTTTTTTGTTATAAATGGGCCCTCCAGATTTCTTAGAAGGGTCTGTCGACAATGAGTTGATCACAAAGTGTCCCCCACAATCAGCTGCAATGGCGGGGAAACCTGTCACCCTTCTTGACATGTCTGGTGTTAAGTGACTAGTTGCATTCCCCAAGTAACGACAGTTCTAGAGCATCGGTTCATATAGCTCTATGTTGTGCCATTCCTCCAGAATACCTGCTAGAGGTTTATGAATGAATTTCCAACTGGGTGTTACCAGCTGGGGGTGGGGTGTCCCTGCCCAAACTGACACTGCCAGCACTGATTGGATAGTGTCAGACTCTGCACGGACACCCTCCAACTGGTAACACCCATCGAGACCAACATTGTAAATGGCCAGTAATTTGTTTATAACTTCTAGCAGGAATAATAAATTAAAGGACATCTGTCAGCAGATTTGTACCTGGCTGACCTGTTGTTA
Source organism: Bufo gargarizans (assembly GCF_014858855.1). Classification (NCBI taxonomy): domain Eukaryota; kingdom Metazoa; phylum Chordata; class Amphibia; order Anura; family Bufonidae; genus Bufo; species Bufo gargarizans. The sequence continues at coordinate 72,058,329 of NC_058086.1, read as the reverse complement.
CGGCTGAGGATGAGGAAAACCCTCAGCCGTGCGATGACAGAAGATGGGGGTCGCTGCTCGGCCAGGACAACAGAATTAGGGAGCAGGTCACCTCCTAACGCATCCCTAATCCGACCCTAACTCCTAGCTGCATGAGTCGACCTTGAAGGTAGGAGGGCCCATGCTCAGGAACCTCGGATCCCTACTCACCCTACGCCGATCCCTGAACTAGGAGCTGGGTAGACCACCTGTTCCTCCTGGATGCGGAGAAACAGGAGTCTAAAACTGGCCGAGCTGCAATGGGATGTAACCATAAACAGACTATGGATATGGCAGGAGAGTGAAAGACTTCCACCTCTACCTGCCACAGACACACTGACTGGATCCCTGGACACAAGTGCTGGCTGTCCACAAACAAACATAAAAGGACACAGCACACATAAACACACAGGGACCCAGAACCATAGCTGCAATAATAACAGACACCACATAGACATAAACTTAACATCACATAAACATATAGTATCACAATTTATGACCACAAGGGTGGCCCTCACTGGCAGATGGTATATGGGACCAGGAGAGTGCCTCCAGCTTACTACAAGGCTGGAGTACCCCCCAGAACCCAGGTCTCAACTGAGGTTAAATAGCACATGTAGCCACACCCACGCAGACACACCCAGTGCACACACACTAGGAAGGGAATTAACCCTTCACACACCAGGGAAGGGAAGACAGCAACTAAAAGGGGAATACACACAATAAACCCTGTGCACACCAGACAAGGAAAGTGCACACATATAAACACCCGCTGCCAAGTGTAACCGCATGCAGATTGCAGCAAGCTTCCTAGCAACAGCTCAGGCTGCTATACTGCCAAGTATAAACATGTTGCCAGCGGCAACCACATGCGAGGCAACAATCCAGCCACCCTCACAATGTGATTGACAAAAACCAAACCGCAGGCAACTGCATGCGGATAAGGAGTCAACTGCATGTGCGCCCGGCAGATGAAGGCATCTGTGTTAGTTCCATGTTCATATGTGCCCGCATTGCTGAGAAAAATAAAGTTTGAATATATGCAAATGAGCCTTTAGGAGCAACGGGGGCGTTGCTATTACACCTAGAGACTCAGCTCTCTCTACAACTGCCACTCCCTCTTCACTTTTATTGACAGGGTAAGGAGTGGTGCCTGACCCTGTCAATCAAAGTGAAGCGGGAGCAGCAGGTGCAGAGAGAGCTGAGCCTCTAGGTGTAATGACAACTCCCCCATTGCTCCTAGAGGCTCATTTGCATATATTAAAACATAATTTTTCTCAGCTTTGCGGGCACATATGAACATGGGACCAACACAAATGTCTTCAGCTGCCAAGTGCACATGTAACAGGTCAGCCAGTGTCATAGGTACAAATCTGCTGACAGATGCCCTTTAATGGTACAACAGAGGCTCCAGAACTGTTACTACATGGGGAATGCAAGTAGTTACTACAACAGACATGTCTTATGAGAGGTGACAGCTCCTCGTAAAGAACTACACAGTGCCCAATAAGAGAGGTAAGACGTCTATGTAATGCAGGACAGGTCCTCCACAGTGAGAGATGCTGTCTGGAAACGCTCTTCACTCTGGCCATGAATAGAGGTCTCCCTCTATTAATGCAGATTTATATAAGAATGGATTAAGTAAACTGGAAACTCCCTTTAAGAAGACGTATGCTGCAAGCAACAATCTTCCTGGTTCTTTTTAAAAAGGCTTAACATGTCCTACACTTCTGAAGCATGGCATCAAATTTTCCTTAAAGGGAATCTGTCACCGGGATTTTGTGTATAGAGCTGAGGACATGGGTTGCTAGATGGCCGCTAGCACATCCGCAATACCCAGTCCCCATGGCTCTGGGTGCTTTTATTGTGTAAAAAAAAAAAAAAAACGATTTGATACATAATACAAATTAACCTGAGATGAGTCCTGTTCCTGTCCTAGAGAGTGTTAGCTGTAACTTACAGCTGACACTCTGCTGCACCGATCTCAGCCGTTTTACCGCATAGATGCCATGGTTAGTAGCAGCCCACAGCATCAATGGGGTTGAGAGGGAGGGAGCTCCCCGTCTCTTCCATCCCTGAGGGTCTGATCAGCCTTAGTGTAAGTGTAGCACTGACTATACAGTGCATTGCAATAGAGGACTATTGCAATGCAGTGTATAGTGGTCAGGCCCCATGGATCTTCAAGATCCAGATGGGTCTTGATAAATATAAATAAAAAAAAGTGTAACAAAAAATAAAAAAATAAAAAGGTTACAAAAAATATATATTTTTTATAAAAATAAAATAAAAATGGTCTTTTCTCATATTAGTTCATTTATGTCATTAAAAAATGAAATAACTAAAAAAACTACACATAATTGGTATCGCCGCGTCCGTTATGACCTGATCTATCAAAGTATCATATTACTAATCCTGCGCGGTGAACGCGATAAAAAATAATGTAGATAAAAATTACGGAATTGCTGTTTTTGTCACCTAATGTCCACAAAAAATTAACAACAAGTGATCAAAAAGACATATGTACCCCAAAATGATACCAATAGAAACTACAGCTTGTCCCGCAAAAAACAAGCCCCCGTACAGCTACATTGGTGAAAAAATATAAATGTTTTGGACTTTAGTATATGGCGATGCAAAATATAATTTATTTTTTAACACAAAAAGGATTTTATGCTGAAAAAGTAGTAAAACATAAAATAAATTATATACATTTGGTATCGCCATAACCATATCAACCCACAGAATAAAATAATCATACAATATTCCCCACAAGTGGAACCCCATAAAAAATAAAAATAAAAAACTGACAGAATTACAATTTTTGCCCACTTCACGTCCACAAAAAAATGGTATAAAAAGTAATCAGAAAGACATATGTAAACAAAAAGGATACCAATAAAAACTACAGCCCATCCCGCAAGAAAACAAGCCCTCACTTGGTGAAAAAATAAAAATGTTATGAGCCCTAAACTAATTTCAGCAAATTACATGTTAGAAAATCCAGGTGCCGCTCCTTCCCTTCTGAGTGCTGCCGTATCCCCAAACAGCAGTTTATGACCACATATAGGGTGTTCCTGTATTCTGGAAATAATGCATGACAAATTGTGGGGTGCATTTTCTCCTGTTACCCCTTGTGAAAATGCTAGATTTGGGAATAAAGCAACTTTATGCTGGAAATAAAAGTAAATTTTTTATTTTTACAGCCATGTGCTTCTAAATTTTATGAAACGCTTGTTGGGTCAAAGCATTCACTTAAATGTATTCCTTGAGGAGTGTAGTTTCCAAAATGGGGTTAATTTTTTGGGGTTTTCTTTCTAGGGGTACATCAGAGTCTCTTCAAATGTGACATGGCACCTGAAAACAATACCAGCAAAATCTGCCCTCCGTTAACCATACGGCGCTCCTTTCCCTCTGCACCCTGCCATGTGCCCATTCTGCAGGTTACATATGGGGTGTTTCTGTAAACTGCAGAATCAGGGTAATAAATATTGAGGTTTCTTTGACTGTTAACCCTTGTTGTGTCACAGGAAAATTGTGTCAACAAAAAAATGTAATTAAAAAATTTGCTTTCATTCTTGTGGAACACCTAAAGGGTTAATAAGGTTTGTAAAATCAATTTTGAATACCTTGTGGTGTGTTGTTTATAAAATTGGGTCATTTATGGGTGGTTTCTATTATGTAAGTCCTACAAAGTGACTCCATAACTGAACTAGTCCTTTAAAAAGTGTGTTTGCTTCCAAACCTTCTAAAAAATAAAATGACATTTAAAAAATGATGCCAACATAAAGTAAAGTAGACATATGGGGAATGTAAAGTAATAACTATTTTATTAAGTATCACTATCCGTCTTAAAAGCAGAGAAATTCTAATTTTGAAAATAGCGACTGTCTCCGAATTTTCAGTAAATTTAGGATTTTTTATGCATAAAGATAAAATGTATCAACTAAAATTTACCACTAACATAAAGTATGATGCGTCACGAGAAAACAATCTCAGGATGGCTTGGATAAGTAAAAGCGTTCCAAAGTTATTACCGCATAAACTGACATGTCAGATCTGATAAAATGGGGCTCCGGCATTTGGTCCAAACTGGCTGTCTCTTGAAGAGGTTAATCCAGGGCGTGGCCTAACCTTCATGGAGTGAGGACGTGCTTCCCTTCAGCTCCGGCTCCATCCGTGTGATATCCTGGGCATCCTGGTCCACCGTGAGAACTTCTGGAGAGCGGTGGGTCCCTCCGGTGGCCGTCCATCTCCGGAGCTGTTCTGGGCCTCGTTCGTCTTCATCCTCCCCGGTGGCTGGCGGTGCGGCCTAGGTCCTCGGCTGCGGCGGTGAGCGGGCGCCATCTTGGGAGCGGGACTGGCCTGCAGAGGAAGCCGACGGAGCGGTGGGTCACTTACCTGGCCGGGGTCCCTGCGGCGTCTTCGGTGAGTCGGCCTGTGTCTCTCCAGGGCAGGGCGGCCCTCTCTGTTCCGGTGGTCGGCAGGTCGGGGGCGGGCGCTCAGCTCTGCAGCTCTCCGGCTCTTCTCCCATCACTGGACTCCTGCGGCTGTGGCTCTGGCTCCTTTGCTGTGAATTGAAGAGGGATCCCACCTGAAGCTCTGGAAGAGAATAACCCCAGGAACTCACCGATAAGGTACTGCTGTGACGCCCTGTGCCATACTCCAGGGTTCAGTACTCAGGGGGACTCTTCCTTAGCTGGAAAGGGCGCCTGGATTAACCCTTCGGGGCTCTGCCTGCCTTCAGTGTGCCACTGGGCCTTACCCCTTTATACACCATTTAAGGGGACCCTCCTTTAGCCCAGCGCGGGGGGGTGCCGGGATTAACTCCTTCTGTACTCCATCTGTTCCCTGTTCCACCTGGAGAACCTGCATCAGAACCCTATAGGCCTTATAACTACTACTCTTCATGGGCCGGAGAACCGGGGGTGCTGGTAACCCGCAACTGGTTAAATTGTCTGCTGACGCAATGAGCCAGACGGAGGAAAAGGGGGTGGGGAACAACCCTGAAAGAGAACAGGTTGATTTGAGTAAAATAATGGCGGCCATTACAACCTGCCAATCCACACTCACGATCAAAATTGACCATTTGCAGTCTGATATCACCTGCCTTAGACAGGACATTGACAAGATCCGTGAGAGGACCACAGAAGTAGAAAGGCGACTAGGTGAGGTGGAAGATGTGGCCCATTCCGGCAGCAATATGGTGCGTACCCTGCAGCAGCAGGTCAAATCACTGATGGCGAAAGTAGATGATGCCGAAAACCGCAATAGAAGGAATAATATCCGTATACTGGGAATCCCTGAAAAGGCAGAAGGGACAACACCAGAACTTTTTGCTGAGCAATTCATCAAGAAATGTCTTGACCCTATTCAACTCTCCTCGACGTTTGTGGTGGAACGTGCCCACAGGATCCCTACCAGATCTCCGCCTCCAGGAGCTCCTCCGCGTCCTTTTATCCTGAAAGTCTTGAATTATCGGGACCGTGATACAATTTTGGCGACAGCGCGGAGAATGCAGGAGATTCGATTTGAGAACTCCAGATTGTCCTTCTATCCGGACTTCTCCTCTGAGGTTCAGCGGCAGAGAAGGCAATTTACGGCAGTGAGGGCCCGCCTGAGGGGCAAAGAAATCCGGTATGCCATGCTCTACCCGGCAAAGCTGCGTGTGCAGGATGGGGAATCCGTCCGATTCTTTACAACGGCGGAGGAGGCTTCGGAGTGGTTGGACGGTCTGGGATGAACTAGGCCTGCTAAAAGTGGGGTCCAGCTTTAGTGACTTCACGGATGCCGGTTCTTTCCTTGGTTTATAATGGCCGGAGCTGGGGCGCTTAGTCCCTTATCTCATCTCTGGCTCTGTTGCACTTGAAGTGCGTTTTCGAGACTGTTCCACGTCTCTAATTTAGCAACGGACTGCTACTGTTAGTTAGTTGGGGATCTGGGCTCAGATAGGTTGGGTGGTCTGGGCAGGGAGGGGGAATGTTGTTGAAGGGGCTTTATTACCAGTTAGTGGGTTACCTAATTGAACCTGCTTTTTCAATGTTTCTGTTTGTATGTTTTGTCTTGTGGTGTGTATGTGAGCATGATTGGCCCTGTGGTCCTGGTCGCCCTCCGCCGCCCGAGGTAGGTTCTGTCACGTGATGGCTAACTGTACTTTTATCTCCTGGAATGTGCGAGGGCTCAATGATAAGGTCAAACGCTCTCTCGTTTTTAACTTTCTTAGGAAATTTTCTCCAGATGTATTATTGTTACAGGAGACGCACCTGATGGGACAGAAAACCTTGGCGTTGAAGAAGCCGTGGATTGGCTGGTCATACCACGCGGTATATAGCAACCGGGCAAGGGGGGTGTCGCTATTGGTGGCTAGATCTGTTCCCTTTCAGTTACATGCGGTCCAGACTGACCCTCTGGGGAGGTATGTCATTGTGCATGCGTCTATCAGAGGTAAGGACTATATTGTGGCTGGGGTTTATGTCCCTCCTCCGTTTCAGAGAAGTTTTTTGGACGACCTGATGGGCAAGATTGCGACCTTTCCTGTTGCTCCCTTGCTCATTATGGGCGACTTTAACTCAGTCCTGGATCCTTTGTTGGACAGACTGTACCCCCACGCTTCGCATAGTAATGCGTTGGCTCAATGGGCGGAAGGAAACGCTCTCTCTGAGGTCTGGAGACACCTACATCCCGGGGTTCGCCAATTTTCATGCCATTCAGCTTCTTATGACTCATTGTCTAGGATTGACCTTGTTTTTGTGGACAGGAATTTGTTGCCGTGGATGTCTAAGGTGGAATATCTTCCCAGGGGTATATCTGACCATGCCCCGCTGTTGGTGTCCCTGAGAATCCCGGTTGGGCTTCCCTTTAAACTCTGGCGTCTTAATCCGCGCTGGCTGGAGGTACTTCCGGTGTCTTGGGCCGCTACGGAAGGGGCAAAGGAATACTGGGAGACTAATGGGGGGTCCTCAGACCCGCTGACTGAATGGGACGCTTTCAAGGCGGTTCAAAGGGGAGTTATAGTGCAGGCAATTGCGACACATAGAAAGGAGCTGGTGGCTACTAGGAATAAGCTAGAAAACGAGGTGACATCTGCTGAAATGGTTTTCTCTCAGGATCCCAAGTCTGATAATCGTACTAGATGGGAGGAGGCGCAGCGTAATCTCCGTCTTCACCTAGTTGAGTTTACTCAAAAGAGGTTACTGTGTCAGAGGCAGGTAGTATTTGCTGAGGGAGACAAGAATGGGAGAACTTTAGCCTTCCTGGCCAGAACTGAGGCCCCACAGACGGTGGTGACTTGTATTGTTAATGACGAGGGGGAGTCCTTTTCTCGACCGGAGGATGTTTGTTCGCAGTTTGCTAGGTACTACACGGACTTGTATGACAGTAAACTGGCCTTGGGTGAAGGAGATATAAGGGATTACTTAAGGAAGATTAAGGTCACTCCTCTTTCACCGACGGACAAGGCCTATTTGGACATGCCCCTGGATGTGCTGGAAGTTAAGGCAGCGATTGAGAGTATGTCAGTGGGCAGATCGCCTGGGCCAGATGGGCTTCCGGTGGAATGGTATAAGTTGGATCTGGAAAAGCAGAGTGAGAGGTTGTATAAGCTCTTCGCACATGCTTTCGAATGTAATAAATTGCCTGACTCCATGATGGAAGCCACGATTGTGGTTATACATAAATCGGGGCGTCCACCGGAAAGCTGCAGCTCGTACAGACCGATCTCCCTGCTTAACGTGGATGTAAAAGTACTAGCTAAGCTTCTGGCGAGAAGATTGAGGGAGGTTATCTTGTCTGTAATTGACCCGGACCAGTCGGGGTTTATGCCTGGGAAAACGACGGACATTAACCTACGGAGACTCTTTACTAATCTACAGGTTACTCATGACAATGCAGGGTCTCGAGCTATCGCCTCTCTAGACAATGAGAAAGCGTTTGACTCGGTTGAATGGCACTTTATATGGCAGACGCTCGACCATTTGGGGTTCCCGTCCTCCTTTGTTAAATGGATTAAGTTGTTATATCAGGCCCCGAAGGCCCGAGTGCGGGTGAACGGGTATTTATCGGAATCCTTTGCCCTTCATAGGGGGACCAGACAAGGGTGTCCTCTATCCCCAATGCTGTTTGCTCTAGTTATGGAGCCCCTGACGAGACTAGTAAATGCCTCTCAGCTAATAGAAGGGTGGACAATTGCGGGGATAGAGGAGAAGATATCGCTATATGCGGATGACCTTTTAGTGTACCTGGCGGATACGGGTCCCTCCTTGGAAGCCCTGTTGGACATTATAGATGGGTTTGGGAGGTTCTCCGGTCTCAGAGTGAACTGGGGTAAGTCCAGCCTCTGTCTGGTTGATGAGGAAGCGGGGGAGGGGATTTCTCCGCTGTCGAGTCTGAGGGTGGTGGAACAATTTGTCTACCTGGGTGTGAGAGTCCATCGAGATACAAACAGATTCTACCAACTGAATATTATGCCGGCGGTCCAGCAAGTATCCCGAAAGCTGGATGTGTGGACTAGTCTCCCTCTCACTTTGATGGGCAGGGTGAATTTGGTAAAGATGTCTGTGTTACCCAAGCTTCTATACCTCTATAGGGCGGCCCCGGTGACATTGCCGCAATCTCACTTTGACCATTTGGACAGATTGATCTCTCCCTTCTTGTGGGGTGGCCGACCTCCTAGACTGGCGAGACGGACACTGAAGACCCTGTACACGCGGGGAGGCCTGAGACTCCCAGACTTCCGGGTATACTATGCTGCTGCACAGTTGGTGTATGCTGCATGGTGGATAAGAGCAGACGCGAATAACCCAGCGGTGGTACTGGAGGCTGCCTTGGCGGGATCTTACGAGTCTCTGGCCAATCTGGTGTATAGGGGGGGAGGTGACTTGGTCCTATACTATACTAAAGCTATGGCGGTGGTGGTGTCTATATGGAAACGATGGGTGGTGACGCATTGGGAAAAGGATGAGGGAGAAGTCTGGTCTCCATATATGCCTTTGTGGAAGAATAACCGTTTGAAGGAGCTATTTCATTTGTCGGACTTCGAGTTCTGGGCCAAGGCGGGTCTTAAGTATCTCACCCAGTTGTATGTTAATGGGGTCTTTAGCGACTTTGTGGCCTTAAGGAGACAGTTCAACCTGCCAAATACGTGTTTTTATAGATATCTCCAGTTGAGACATGCATGCACTATTCAATTCCGGTCTCTGACTCTTGCTCTACAGTGCGGCCCGCTGGAATCTGTGGCTAGAAGGGTACATTTGCTTAAGCCCATTTCCTTATTCTATTTAGAAATAATGACAATGCAGGAATCTCCGCTCTCTCGCTCGTTTGAGCACTGGAGGGCTGATATTCCGGAGCTCGAAGCGGTGCACTTGGAGGAACTGTCGGGGACATGGAAATCCGCTGTGATAAGCGCGAGGGACCAGGTAATCCAGTTGAAGTGGATGCACAGGGTATATCTTACCCCGGTGCGGTTGTACCGTATGGCTCAACTTCCAGACCCCTCTTGCACCAGATGCGGGGTGGAAAGGGGCACCTTCTTTCACATGGTCTGGGAATGCCCAATTATATATTGCTTTTGGCAGAAAGTTTGTGATTTTATGGTGTCCAGGCTGGGGCTCCCCGGGATTCTGTCTCCATCAGTGTGTTTGCTGGGATTGGTGCGGGACGCCGACCCATCTAAATATGGAAGAATGCTTCTGCGTCTACTAATGTTTTATGGACGGAAAACTATCCTTCTACACTGGAAGCCTCCTAAGGTTCCCTCCTTGGATTCCTGGGTGCAATTGATTAATGCAGATCTCCAGTTTTACAAATTGACCTACGCAGCCAGAGGGGTTCCGGGACGGTTTGACCTTATTTGGGGGCTATGGATTCAGGCACAGGCGACCACTTGAGACTCCTGGCTTTGGAAAAGGGGGGGGGGGGATTCTGGTATCACAGGGTGAGTGAATGTGTGTGTGAGTGTGTTCTCTCAGTCAAACATATATGTGGAAGATATCACTTGATCCTTGGAATATGCTAAAGTACGTTTTGCATTCGCGGAAATGTATTCCCCGCATATTGGAATTGTATACTGTAATTCTTCTAATGCACTGAGATGAGTCTGTATCTATTGTGGTTTGGTCTTTTCTAATGTTCTGTTATGACCTTTAAAACTGCATAAATAAACACTTTTAAAAAAAGAGGTTAATCCAGCCCTCGGGTCTCTCGATGACAGTGTTTGGACACTGCAATTTACAACTAATTTTTTAGGTACCAGGATATATTGAGAGTGCAACAGTAGGGGCTCATGCATACAAAACGTGTGTGCCCTAGCCTTATGCCCAGTTTGCGGATGTGGACCCGTTCACTTGAATGGTTCCGCAATCCGCAAGATTCAGTCCGCACTGCAAAAAAATAGAACATGTTCTATTTTTTTTTCTGTACGGAAGCACGGACCTTAATCCCACGAAAGCGCTCCGTTGTACTTCCGCTCCCTATCTTGCGGATCAATTCAAGTCTGTATCCGTGATACGGAGGGCATATGTCCAGAGCCCATATATTGAGGACCGCTGTTCGTGTGCAGGAGCCCTAGGTCGTAAAGACTTGAGAAGAAAGATAACTGATGCTGAAGCCATGAGTTAAAATCGAAATGCAGCACATTACCTTTAGAGAACAGGCTGTACACTTGTCAAACGCAAGGCTTACAGGCAAAACATTGTCAAATCTTGACAAAAATCCTCGGATCTGGAAAAAAATAATTATAATAAATAAAAACATCATTTTCCTAATGTGACTGATGATATGATTATCCCTGTAGATTGAATGTGAGCAGTGGACTGATAAAGATAAATGAAACCATAGCGCCACCTAGTGTACGAAATTCAGAATGCACTTCTGAAATTTTATTGTAAAGGTAATTTGTCACTAGTGTCAGGCTGCTCTATCTAAAGGCAGGATAAACCTGTCATAGATACTTCAGCAAAGCACTGGGTCACTTACTTGAACTAAGACAGCCATTTTGCTAAAATCTGTATTGAACAGCTCCAGCATGACCCCCGTGCTGATAGGTACAATACAGCGCACATGCTCAGGAGTCCTCCTGTTCATAAGCTCCCAGCATTCCCTGCTGCTGATTACTATAGGTAAAGGGGCGGTCAGTCAGTGGCGGAGGTGGGCAGAGCAAAGAAATCATGAATATAAGGACTCCTGAGTTTGTGCGCTGTATTGAGCCTATGCTAGCCCTTGGCTCACTCTGGAGCTGTTCAATACAGATTTTAGCAACATGGCTGGGTTAATTCAAGAAAGTGACCCAGCATCCGTCACCAGGTCATGCAACAGTCAGGTAGGACAGCACCTTTGCTGTATATTCCCTGAGATTTCAAGTTTATTCATTGAAGGAGTCCTCAATAGTCATGAGCTGAAAAGCTAACCTTACCCCATCCACTGATTGACAGCTTTCTCCCTATACACCAGGGATCATCAACCTCTGGAACTCCAGGTGTTCTGAAACCACAACTCCCAGAATACTCCATTCACATCTATGAGCGTTAGAAGATCCCTGCTATACACATTACAGACAGAATGCTGGAATCAGAATTCCAGAGAGGGCGGTGCGCCTGTCCCCCACCCCAGAGAGGGCGGTGCGCCTGTCCCCCACCCCAGAGAGGGCGGTGCGCCTGTCCCCCACCCCAGAGAGGGCGGTGCGCCTGTCCCCCACCCCAGAGAGGGCGGTGCGCCTGTCCCCCACCCCAGAGAGGGCGGTGCGCCTGTCCCCCACCCCAGAGAGGGCGGTGCGCCTGTCCCCCACCCCAGAGAGGGCGGTGCGCCTGTCCCCCACCCCAGAGAGGGCGGTGCGCCTGTCCCCCACCCCAGAGAGGGCGGTGCGCCTGTCCCCCACCCCAGAGAGGGCGGTGCGCCTGTCCCCCACCCCAGAGAGGGCGGTGCGCCTGTCCCCCACCCCAGAGAGGGCGGTGCGCCTGTCCCCCACCCCAGAGAGGGCGGTGCGCCTGTCCCCCACCCCAGAGAGGGCGGTGCGCCTGTCCCCCACCCCAGAGAGGGCGGTGCGCCTGTCCCCCACCCCAGAGAGGGCGGTGCGCCTGTCCCCCACCCCAGAGAGGGCGGTGCGCCTGTCCCCCACCCCAGAGAGGGCGGTGCGCCTGTCCCCCACCCCAGAGAGGGCGGTGCGCCTGTCCCCCACCCCAGAGAGGGCGGTGCGCCTGTCCCCCACCCCAGAGAGGGCGGTGCGCCTGTCCCCCACCCCAGAGAGGGCGGTGCGCCTGTCCCCCACCCCAGAGAGGGCGGTGCGCCTGTCCCCCACCCCAGAGAGGGCGGTGCGCCTGTCCCCCACCCCAGAGAGGGCGGTGCGCCTGTCCCCCACCCCAGAGAGGGCGGTGCGCCTGTCCCCCACCCCAGAGAGGGCGGTGCGCCTGTCCCCCACCCCAGAGAGGGCGGTGCGCCTGTCCCCCACCCCAGAGAGGGCGGTGCGCCTGTCCCCCACCCCAGAGAGGGCAGTGCGTCTGTCACCACCTCAGAGAAGGCAGTGCGTCTGTCACCACCTCAGAGAAGGCAGTGCGTCTGTCACCACCTCAGAGAAGGCAGTGCGTCTGTCACCACCTCAGAGAAGGCAGTGCATCTGTCACCACCTCAGAGAAGGCAGTGCGTCTGTCACCACCTCAGAGAAGGCAGTGCGTCTGTTCCTACCTTAGAGAGGGCAGCGCTCGGCTATTCTCGGCAGCCCTATAGAAATAGATTGAGGGAGGTGTGCATGCGTGGTCTGTCCTCCATGACTTTCCAGGCTCCGTTTGTGAGATATGTGTGGGTCCCAGAGGTGGGACCTGCACGTATGAGACAATGGGAGCATATCCAAGCAATATTCCCCCATTGTCTCAGATGACAACCCCTTTAAGCCCAATTAGTGTATGCAGAAAACAAAATACAAATTACCTGATGTGGAACAAGACCCAAGGAAGTTGGGGGCTCATTCATCCGATCGTCACTGCTATTTGCCACAGCATAACCTCTGAGAAGATAACATAACAAAAAGACAACTTGTGTATTAAAATGACAAAATATATTTTATCTGGGTACATACATAGTCAGAATTGGGGGTGGATAGCAGCAGGGACCAGAGCAGCATTGAAATGGCAGTGGTGGAGGATAAGTGCGGTCACGTGCGCCTCTGCAGCCTGGCCTCAGAGGTGACGTGTTCCCAAGTGGCACCTTGGGGAGACATCACCACTGAGGCAAGTCATTGGCTGAAGTCGTGCATGTGAATCCATCCTAGTGGAAGTTGACAGACAGGGACTGCTTTCCATTCAGAATGCAGTACGATAAAACTGATCAGTTTTTTTCCGGTATTGAGCCCCTGGGACGGAACTCAATACCGGAAAACTTTGACGCTAGTGTGAAAGTACCCTTAGGCTTATTTGCCCCAGAACATGTGCAGAAAATTACTTGACGTCCCTCTTCTCACTGGTAGTTTAGTCGCCGGTACTTCATAATCGTTCTAAAAATGATTAAAACAGAAAAAGGAACCGCAGTCTCTAAAGATGAAGTCACGAGAACACTGCATGTATAATTAAGCCCTTAAAAGGTTCTCCAGGATTTAACAATAGATCTATCCTTAGGATTTCAGATTAGCAGGGGGTCCGACACTCCACATCCCCGCCGATCAGCTGTTCAGAGGCAGCTCCACAAATAGGCACCATATCTACACAGCAATGTCCATTGTTCAGCGGATAGATCTGTTTTCTGCAGCGCTGTACATCACAGAATGGCTTGTATTAAGCGAGTGCCCTGATGGACAGTCATGACACGGAGATCTTAGGGGCGCAAGAGTTGTGTCCGCACTACCACCTTGGACGCCTGGCATTCACCGACAACCAGGATCCCACTATAAAAGCGAGGCTCAGAGATGATTCCAAAGTAGATAGAAAGGCTGAGCACTCTGCCAATGGACCACACAAGGACTATTCAAAAATATATTACATTTATTACACCAATATATAGATCCAAACAATATATATCCAAACAATAAAAATATATCAAAAATACACACTTTTTTTTTTTTATGTTAAAATCATACAAATTGAGAGCATAAATGTTTAAATATGCAATGGCGTGCAAAACGTTTTCCACGCCATTGCATATTTAAACATTTATGCTCTCAATTTGTATGATTTTAACATTTAAAAAAAAAATTATTGCTAAATTTTATTGTGTATTTTTGATATATTTTTTGTTTGGATATATATTGTTTGGATCTATATATTGGTGTAATAAATTTAATATATTTTTGAATAGTCCTTGTGTGGTCCATTGGGAGAGTGCTCAGCCTTTCTATCTACTTTGCATTTTCCTTTTTTGACTGGGTGAGGCAAATAGGCTTAGTAGCACATATTCATAGTTACAGGCGGTAGAGAGCCACCATATTCTACATACTATTCAGAGATGATTCCAACCCTGTTTAATCCCCTAAGTGAGACCGGATGTAAGTCTCAGTCTAAGGGTGCGGTCCGCAAAAACGTGGATCTGCAAAAAATACAGATTACGTCTGTGTTGCATCCATTTATTTGCAGATTCATTGTAACGATGCCTAACCTTGTTCGCAAAATGGACAAGAATAGGACATGCCCTAATTTTTTTGTGGGGCTACGGCACAGACATATGAAAGCGGACAGCACACTGTGTGCTGTCCGCATTTCTGCAGGTACATTGAAATGAGTGGGTCCGCATCTTATCCGCAAAAAATGCTGAGTGAATGCGGACCAAAAACATGGTCATGTGAATGGGGCCTAACTGTACACACAGTAGGTAAACTGTTGCCATAGATGCCAGCTCAGCACTAAAAGAGCTAAAACGCAGCAAGCAACAAGATCTGAGAGAAATCAACAGAATGTAATAACCACTTAGACAGTTAAGATCAGTTTTGGCCAAAATATTGTGCTCCCCACCTCTGTAGATAACATTAATAAAATATTACATTTTGGAGACAGCTTGCCTCTTCCCAAAGCACTCAGACAGTTTGGATCTGATACGCGCCTCTCCATCTGTTCTGCAGTATACCCCCAAAAGTGTCCTCCAGTTCTCTGGAATGCCCTAATTCCTAATCTTCTCCATTGCCCACAACTTCCTCCGCTAGAGCCTAATCCATCATCCAACTGTATTCACCACACCCCATGCACTCAGAAGCATTAACAATATCGGCTGTTTCATACACCTTTATAGCTACTCGCCTATTTTATTGTACCTACAGTGGATATAAAAAGTCTACACACCCCTGCTGAAATATCAGGTTTCTGTGATGTAAAAAAATAGGACAAAGATAAATAATTTCAGAACTTTTCCCACCTTTAATGTGACCTATAAACTGTACAACTCAATTGAAAAACAAACTGAAATCTTTTAGGTAGAGGGAAGAAAAAATATAAAAATAAAATAATATGATTGCATAAGTGTGCACAGCCTTAAACGAATAATTTGTTGAAGCACCTTTTGATTGTATTACAGCACTCAGTCTTCTTGGGTATGAGTCTATCAGCATGGCACATTTTGACTTGGCAAGATTTGCTCACTCTTCTTTTCAAAAACATTCCAAATCTGTCAGATTGCGAGGGCATCTCCTGTGCACAGCCCTCTTCAGATCACCCAACAGATTTTCAATCGGATTCAGGTCTGGGCTCTGGCTGGGTCATTCCAAAACTTTAATCTTCTCCTGGTGAAGCCATTCCTTTGTTGATTTGGATGTATGCTTTGGGTCGTTGTCATGCTGAAAGATGAAGTTCCTCTTCATGTTCAGCTTTCTAGCAGAAGCCTGAAGGTTTTGTGCCAATATTGACTGGTATTTGGAACTGTTCATAATTCCCTCTAGCTTAACTAAGGCCCCAGTTCCAGCTGAAGAAAAACAGCCCCTTGGCATGATGCTGCCACCACCATGCTTCACTGTGGGTATGGTGATCTTTTGGTTATGTGCAGTGTTGTTTTTGGCCCAAACATATCTCTTGGAATTATGGTCAAAAAGTTAAACCTTGGTTTCATCAGACCATAACACCTTTTCCCACCTGCTTTTGGGAGACCTCAGATGTGTTTTTGCAAAATGTATCCTGGCTTGGATGTTTAAGAAAAGGTTTTCGTCTTGCCACTCTACCCCATAGCCCAGACATATGAAGAATACGGGAGATTGTTGTCACATGTACCACACAGCCAGTACTTGCCAGATATTCCTGCAGCTCCTTTAATGTTGCTGTAGGCCTCTTGGTGGCCTCCCAGACCCGTTTTCTTCTTGTCTTTTCATCATTTTTGGAGGGACGTCCAGTTCTTGGTAATGTCACTGTTGTGCCATATTTTCTCCACTTGATGATGACTGTCTTCACTGTGTTCCATGGTATATCTAATGCCTTGGAAATTCTTTTGTACCCTTCTCCTGACTGATACCTTCTAACAATGAGATCCCTCTGATGCTTTGGAAGCTCTCTGTGGACCATGGCTTTTGCTGTGGGATGCGACTAAGAAAATTTCAGGAAAGACCAACTAGAGCAGCTGAACTGTATTTGGGGTTAATCAGAGACACTTTAAATCATGGCAGGTGTATGTTGACTCCTATTTAACATCATTTTGAATGTGATTGCTTAATTCTGAACACAGCTACATCCCCAGTTTGTTTTTCAATTGAGTGGTACAGTTTACAGGTCACATTAAAGGTGGAAAAAGTTCTGAAATGATTTATCTTTGTCTCATTTCTTTTACAGCACAGAAACCTGACATTTTAACAGGCGTGTAGACCTTTTATATCCACTGTATGAAACTGGCTGACCTGTTACATGTGCGCTTGGAAGCTGAAGACATCTGTGTTGGCCCCATGTTCATACATATGTGCCCACATTGCTGAAAAAAATAGTGTTTTAATATATGCAAAATGAGCCTCTAGAAGCAATGGGGGCGTTGTCATTACACCTAGAGGCTCAGCTCTCTCTGCACTTTGGCTGACAGGGCCAGGCAGGCGTGATCACATTTACACTGGCTGGCCCTGTCAATCAAAGGTAGTGTCGGTTGCAGAGAGAGCAGAGCCTCTAGGTGTAACGGCAACACCCCCATTGCTCCTAGAGGCTCACTTGCATATATTAAAACACCGTTTTTCTCAGCAAAGGGGGCACATATGAACATGCCCTTTAAGATAGCTGGGCCATTGTACAACACAAGCAATTTTTGCCTTTTGTGTCACCCCCCCTATTTTCTTATAGATTGCAAGCCCTTGTGAGCAGGGATCTTGCTCCTGTTTTAATTGTTAACTTGTTTCTTGCTATGTAATGTATGATCTTGTTTATACAATGAACTCTCTGATTGTAAGGCGCTGCGGAATATGTTGGCGCTGTATAAAGAATATTATAATTATTATTATTACAACCGTGCTTTTAGTTCACTTCAATGGGAGATGAGCTGCAGTACCCTGGCACGGCCACTACACGGAGATCAGACCTGTGCTTCTAGCTCTATTCTCTGTGTCAGTTCCGGCACCGATGGCTGCATCTGCAAACAGCGGATCATGGGGAGGTTGCGGGTCCAAGCCCTCCCCCCTCCCAATTTTAAACTGATGACCTATCCAAAGTATAGGTCATCAACATCTAGAACCCAGCAAACCACTTTATTCAGTAAATTAAAGGTTATGTACTGTAAATCTTTGCTACATCTTTTTAATGGTCCTACGGCATAAGATAAGATTTTTTCCTCCCAGAAGTGGATGTTAAATGCTTCTATTATGGAAACACTCAGTAGTATTGCAGGACCGGGGAGCGCTCCTTGTGCTGGCTCTGTACTTACTGCTTCCTGGATTAACCAGCGCGGCAAGGCACCTGTGCTAACCACTGAGCCACCGTGCTGCCCGATATATATACTTTTAATTTACCATGTAATTAATTGGATATTCTACTCTTAGGCATTTATGGCATATCCATCTCAAGGATCCTCACTCATTTACCATGTATAAGTGGAGCATTGGTGTATTTCTTACTCGGATGCTCCCCCTTGCCTTGCTCTGCACCGCAAAGGACAAGGGCATTTTCTTTACTACTGGTGAAGTTCCAGGCTTCACATGGGAATGCTGTAAAATGATAATTATCTATCTGGGGATGTATACACTATACTTTTTTGCCCTCAACTGATGCTGCAAATTCAGCTGTGGACTAGCTGCACTCAAGGCTAATCTGCATGTGGACACCAGTGGTGGAAAATATCCACAGCTGTATGAACCACAACGTGGATTACTATTTGAAACATTGGTGATCATACCTAAAAGAATAAGATTAAGAATAAGACTAGAATACCTCTTTAATATAATGTGTAGGTAAAAAAAATAAGGTTTCAGCTTACCCTTCAGGATGCTGTAAAACGGACACCATAAGTTCCACTGCCAATGCACCAGCTATCATGGAAAGACCGGGCCGGCTCACAGTACACTGCTGATCCAGAGTGCGGTCTCTAGTGGACTATATAAAAAAAAAAAAGAAAAAAAAAAAGGGGTTCAAGACCAGACCATTTACTTTCCTTCATGACCAGACCCATTTACTATTTTTTTTTTTGTATGCGTTTTTCAACTTTTTTTCAGTTCAGTTTTACAAATATTTTTTCATCCTTTTTCGGTGACACATAGGACTCTATTTTTTTGTCATTTTATTGTATTTTTTTCTTTAATATTGGGAAAAAAAGTTTGTTTTTTCATTTTTTTTTTCTTCCTTTTATTAGCACAAAATGCAAGTAAAAAAAAGGAGATTTTTGTATAACTTACCAGTAAAATCTCTTTCTCGCTCTTCATTGGGGGACACAGAGACCTTGACCTTAGACCTTGGGTATAGCTATGTCCTCTAGGAGGCGTTGACACTAGATAAAGCTGTTAGCTCCTCCCCTGGTAGCTATACCCCCTCCAGCCTGGAGAGAGAGCTTCAGTTTGTGAGAAGCAGTAGGAGAAGCAAGCCAACAAAGAAAAAACACAGAACACCAACCATGGCAAGGACCCAACAGGCTCAAACCATCAACTGCCACAACTGTGACCAAACAACAATACTGGGTGGGTGCTGTGTCCCCCAATGAAGAGCGAGAAAGAGATTTTACTGGTAAGTTATACAAAAATCTCCTTTTCTCGCCCATATTCATTGGGGGACACAGAGACCTTGGGATGTCCAAGAGCAGTCCACAAGGGGGGGGAAAGAAACACAGACCCACGGAGCCATCGCCCCTGCAGGCAACAGAAAACTGCTGCCTGCAAGACCAAGCCTCCAGAGGCGGTGCCCGCCGATGCATAAGCATGCACTAGGCAAAGATTTGTGAATGAGCGGAGGAGGGCAGTAGCCGCCCCGCACAACTGCGGCTGAACCCTGAACCATCCGAGCCCAAGAGCGCTAACCCCTCTGGTGAAAGGAGCCGCAACACTGAAGGGTGGAACCCTGTCCCGGGGACAGAAGTTCAAACCAATGCAGACGTGCAATTGACACCCTGGAGGCCGCCAATGTTATGCGAGGACCCTCCGGAAAGACAAAACCAAGGCGAGCACGTACGCCGGAAGGAACTGGAGGCTGACAAATAAACAGTCAGAGCCCTGACAACGGCCAAACGACCCAACACCTGTTCCTGAGGGTGTGAAGGGGAGGTACGCAGTGATTGAAGGCCAGATTCTACATCGAGATGAAAATCAGAGATCACCGTCGGGAGAAAGGAAGAACGACCCCAGGAAAGCTCCTACCCCTGGCAAAACCAGGACAGGTTCAAGGGGAGAATTCCGGAGTGCTAAAAAGACCAAGGTCTGATCCCAAGGCGGTAAAAGGAGGACGGCATGGAGGAACCGTACGGCTATTCCCAGTAGGAAGGAATTGAGGACCCTGGGTGGGTCAGAGGACGCTGGAAGGCCACACAGTGCCGAACCTACCCAGCTACGGAAGTGGTCCACCAATGTCCCCCCGAGCCGACCGGGTGTGACGGGAGACTGAGAAGCTGCCTGAATGAGGCATGCCCAACCGCAAGCCAGGAATCAACACATTGGATAGTCAAAGGTAGTGACGATATGAGAATCATAGACGGAAGAACTCCGTTAGCGACCGTGTAACGACGGTGTAGCAAAACCGCTTGACGGAAGCAAACAACCAAACCAAGATTAGAGAAAAACTTCTGCCTTAAGGAGGAAGAAGAGAAGGGGAGTCCCGTCCCAGGAACAAAACTCCATCAACAGACGCGACAGCACCCCCGCACATCCTGGCGTGGGGAGTCTCATAGTCTAGCCACGGAATGCGTAGCGAAAAGGCATGACTACATCGGACAGACATGCCGACACCAGTCAAGTATCGAGAGGTAGAGGTACACACCGGTAGCGCGCCCAGGACCAACGGTAGGAGTCACCTGTAGAAGGAGGAATACAGGAACGCCACAGGCCAACAGTCGTTCCGGAACGAGACCGAAAGAAAAAGAAAAAACCACAGAACCAAAAACCCTGCATCACATAGATGAGGGGGAGTAGCAACAGAGGAACCACCAAGGTTTGCGGAATGGCCGTGAACCCCAAGCCAGAGAAGGAAGAACGGAAAGAAAAGGGGGAAGGACGAAGTCCGTTCCCCATCCGAGACTAGCAGTATACAGAAGTAGCCACCGGATGAAGCAGGGATGCCATACCCCGCCAAGGAGGAGCCTATGCAGCGCACGCCACCGAATATGGAGACAGAAGAATCCGTCAACTGACGAAGGAGCCGTACAGGAGGAGCCAGATTACGCAATGGCTACTACAGGACCCCCATACCGTAGAGGAATCCGGTAGAAGCCACGGTACCATACCGCCCCAGGGAAGGAGAGCTAACTTTAAACGCTCCACCCGGGAAGGGCGCTGAACAGGAACAACTGCCCAGCAAGCGTCAGGGTAGAACCCCTACCTGATGGAATGCCCCACTGTAGCGACTGCGAACGCTAGTACCCGCACAGGCTGAATAGGCTGCAAGCTAAACCAGAGTGCCAACCCAAACACTTCCCACAACAGGAATGGTGGAAGAGAGTAAGGAGTCAGTGTAACACTTGGCCCGTCGGCACACAAACCAGATATGTGCAATGGTGTACGCACCACTACTGATGCGGACAACACCGTTCCCGATTGGGACAATGGAAACCCATAGAGATGGGAGCCCCTAGGACACAAGTGGGTTTGGGCAGGAGATATAATCCTGCCCAAAACCAGCTCCAAGGAACACAAGGAGGAATAGCCACGTATGCACTGGCGGAACCCATATAGTACTAGAGTAAGTGTACCGAGCACCGTCAAGTACCAACTGTCGCCACGCCCCCAATGAAATAAGCGCAGGCACCTAGAGCCGTGGCGCCGTTGAATTGCAGAATCCGAAGATGTACAGATACTCCCCCGCTAGTGATCACTAACGAAAGAGGGTAAGGCAAGTAGTAAGAACAATGACGCGCAACACTCCGCCTAAGGAAGGATAGTGCGACAGTCGGACCGTATCCAAACTGGTGCCACAGGCAGACACTCCACCAGAAGGGGGGTTAATATCCACGGTGAAAACTAGTGCATATGGCAATCCTGTACCCTATGGGAGAGCAATTAGCACCCGAGACAGGAGGTAATGGATACAGTACCCCTAGTGACCAGTGAGAATGGAATCGCTCCACCAATGGAAGGAGCAAATGAACACGGCAGGCACAGAACCCAGTGGAGGTACAATTCCACCACCTACAGAAGGTGGAATGCACTGAAAATAGTGTTATTGTACCTAGTCCACCCATGGCAGGGGACAAGTATAAAGGT
The DNA here is from genome assembly GCF_014858855.1 of Bufo gargarizans. Classification (NCBI taxonomy): domain Eukaryota; kingdom Metazoa; phylum Chordata; class Amphibia; order Anura; family Bufonidae; genus Bufo; species Bufo gargarizans. Next base: position 72,036,554 of record NC_058086.1, on the reverse strand, counting down.
GAACACCGTATCGTAGTGGTGCAACGATACCGCCTAAGGAAGGGGGTAATGCCCACGACAAGTGCCGCTGGCCACCGTAGACTCAACCTAAGGAGATTGATTCGGATTCACGTCAAGGCCCGAATCAATGATACTCCTCACCCCCCCCTTCGGGCGGACCCACTCCCGTGAGAGAGGGTGCACCCGAGCGTGACCCTGGGAGGAAGAGAGGGGGTGTGGAGATATCGAGGAAAAGACGACCTGCTGTGGTCCGCTTGCGCGCAGGTATATGCATTAGAAAATCGCCCCCAGCAGTCGCGGACTGCGCAGTTGGGGCTCATCAACCAAACTACCTGGGGGTGGATTGGGAACAGAGGTCCCGTATACAAAAAAGGAACCCGCGGAAAATTATCAACCAAACAACCCTAGAGGGTGGATTGGGAATTTCCAGTCTTTTCCCCCCACTGGAATCGCGCAGGTGGGGAATTATCAACCAAACGACCCCATGGGGTGGATTGGGAATTCCAGAGGTTCTCCACAGTATGGCTCAGGTAGAGAATATCGACCAAACGGCACCGGAGGACGGATTGGGATCCCGCAGAGATCCTTAACTGAATTGCGCAGGTGGAGAATTACGGGAATACTTCAGCTGTCCTCCTGTGAGTTGCGAAGGTGGAGAGTTATCAACCAAACGACCCCAGAGGGTGGAATGGGAATTCCAGAGGTTCTCCGCTGTATTGAGCAGGCGGAGAATTATAACCAAACAACCCCGGAGGGTGGATTAGGAATTGTGGAGGCTCTCCGCTATATCGAACAGGTGGATAACTACCAACCAAACGACCCAGGAGGGTGGAATGGGAATTCCAGAGGTTCTCCGCTGTATTGAGCCGGTGGAGAATTATCAACCAAACGACCCCAGAGGGTGAATTGGGAATTGCGGAGGCTCTCCACTGTATTGAACAGGTGGAGAATTATCAACCAAACGACCCCGGAGGGTGGAATGGGAGTTCCAGAGGCTCTCCGCTGTATTGAGCAGGTGGAGAATCATGACCAATGACCCCGGAGGGTGGATTGGTAACTGCAGCGGTCCTGAACTGCATTGCACCGGAGGACAGAAGCAACCAAGCTTCCCCTGAGGGTGGGTTGGAAACTGTCAGAGGTCCTCCACTGGACTACGCAGGTGGAGGATTATCAACCAAACGGCCCAGAGGGCGGAGTGGGAAACTACGGTAAGAGAGGTCGTCACATGTCCGGGGCAGGACACGGGCCCATTTTTGTGCCGCACAGTCAGAGTGGACATGACTGAGGGGAGTAGGGCCTGAATGGAAGTAGACATTTATTTCCAGCCTCATTTAACTTTTTTTTTTTTTTTTTTTTTTTAAACTGGTCTGCCTAGCCTCAAGTGGATAATTGGCAGGAAGGGGTTAACAGTGCAATAAGCAATTTTATTGTTCCCAGGCCATCCAACCCCTGATAATCCGGAACTGGCCCAACAGAAGTGGCTGGCCGGAAAGGGTTAACCAATAACGACATTAGGTCCAGGGGCGGTGCTGATGGGGGCGGGGCAGCGGCAGCTAGGCGGGAATAATTCGCGCCAGCCCGCCACCCTCCCCCTCTGAGTCGCGGCCTAGCAGGTCGCGAAACCAGGGCCTAAGTACCGATGCACAGCCACCCCGGACCCTGCCCCTCTGTACTGAAGTCAGCCGGAGGGTGGAGGGAGGGACCGGAGCGGAGCGCGACACACATCCCGCCTGAGAAGCCGCACCGCGGCCGGGATGACAACAGGGGAAGGAAGCCTATAGGCCCCAAGAGAAGCAGGGGCCTAAATTTGCAGCGGCGCCCGGAGGACCGGGATGTTCACCCCGCGGCCGGAATCGTGACAGCCGGAGGACCTTGTTAAGTAAGTGCCACTCGGCGCGAGACTACCGCAAGGGGTCAGATGTCTTCCAGAGGTTCTCCGCAAACGACCCCGGAGGGTGCGCGAACAGCCAGGGGCGTTAACCCTTTCGGAGCTGCGTGCGTGACGCCTGCTCCCGAAAGAATAATTAAAGGATACTGCAGCCAGAGACGGACTGCGCCCAGTCTTTCGCCGGAGGTGCCCGGGGGGAAGATACAGTAACCCTCTAAGAGCCGGAAACAGTCGGCCTAGAGGGCAAGTGAAGGGGGGACCGCGTGTCGCATGGCGCCCGCCGGATTAACCCCTTCTCTCTTAGGGGTCTTGTCATAGTTGACTAAAGCCCCCTGGCCGTTAACCATAGGGCGACCCAGGCTGTCAAAGATGGAGGGAGGGGGAAGAGGTCTTCATACTCACCTAGCCCCATGTACTCACCTCTCTCATCCTCTTCTCTTCACCCTCCCGAAGTGGACCCTCAAGGTCACCTTTTCCAGCAGGGTCACCTCCTCAGCAGCTGGCACCGGAGTGGCAGGCGTCTGGTATGGCGGGAGGGTCTTCTCTTTGGCGGACCTAGGTGACCCCTTGGCTGGCGGGATGCAGGGGAGCGAGGCTGCCCTGGTCCACTTTTTCTTCTGTGGGGGAGGCAGCAGTGCGGAATCGGCACTGGCGCAACTCGACCCCGGGAGAACAGGGAGGCGAGGCGACCCTGTTGTCCCATCTGAAAAGGAAGGAAAAAAATAAAATCTTCAGGAGATCCCTGCAGAGCAGGGAGGTCTTGCCTCCTATTGACACTAGAGAAAAAACTGAAGCTCTCTCTCCAGGCTGGAGGGGGTATAGCTACCAGGGGAGGAGCTAACAGCTTTATCTAGTGTCAACGCCTCCTAGAGGACATAGCTATACCCAAGGTCTAAGGTCAAGGTCTCTGTGTCCCCCAATGAATATGGGCGAGAAATAAATATATAAATATATAATATATATATATATATATATATATATATATATATTAGTTAATTATGTGCTCTTTCCAAAATGGTAATTATTATATAGGAGTGTATGGGTTGTTTGCCAGGGGTGGGATTAAAAGCTGCGATGTGACGTATGGTGGTCATTTAGTAATTTTTTTTTGTTTATTTTACCTGTAAAAGGTCAAGGTCATACAAGAGGGGGACATTTAGCATCACAATTTTTGTATTGCTGATTTCATCTGTAAGGCTAGGTCTACACGACGACAATAAGTCGCGCGACAAATAGGGCACAACTACACTGTGACATTTTGTCGCACCAATGTCGCGTGACAATTGTTGTAGTAATAGTCTATGGTGTCGCAATGAGACATGCTGCGACTGCGACACGACAGTCGCAGCGCGACACCATAGACTACCATTATAAAAATTGTCACGTGACATTGGTGTGACAAAATGTCATGCAACAAATGTCGTCATGTAGACCTAGCCTCACTGTGGCTGCCATAATAGCTCCAGTTACATTGGGAATATAGCCACCAGTCGCTATAATGCTGTAGAGCCTCACTGTCAAATGATCTTGGTCTGCCAAGACCCAGCAGCTTGTGCAGATATCCGGCCCCCAGTGATCACATGATCGCTAGGACTTGAGCAGGAATTGTCAGTATTGCTGCTTCTTGATCTCTAAAGACCATGCTCATTAAATGGTGCGTATACAGTGATGAAGACGTCAAGGATGGTAGGAAAATTTTCCCTGCCTTCTCTATGCGGAGTCAGGCTGTCACTGACAGTGGGCCTCCCACTGCTGCAGCTGTACGATTACAGAGCATCATTTAACTTTGGAAGGACATTCAGGAACATCTTTGCAGAGTTAAAGGGGTTGTGCCAAGTTTTGATGTTGCCCCCTATCTACAAGTTAGGGGATAACTAACTAATCTTTTGGGGCCTGATCACTGGAGCCCCCACTAATCCTGAGAACAGGGTCCACTTCTCATAACTCGATGGAGCAGCAGGTCAAGCACGCGGCCCGCCTTTCCACTCATTCTGTATGGGGTGCCAGAAATAGACCTGTACAGCGCTCTGCTATCCCCGATGCCCTGATAGAGAATGATTATAGAGGCAGGGCACATGCTCGACCCGCTGCTCCATCACACTGGAGGGAATGGGACCTCCGTTCTTGGGATTGGTAGAGGGCCCAGTGGTCAGCCACCAAGTGATCAGTTAGTTACCCCCTATCCTGTGGTAGTCCAGAAGTGGTTAACTATAAAGTTAAAACTTATAAAGAAAATCATTTGGTGGTACCATACATTAAAAGGTTTACTGGTAAACAATTGTTGATAGAATTCTGTCCCAATGGCATCTTCTGACTGATATGTGCAAAGTAGATTTCCCCTTTAACTACATAAAACATAGGTTTCTTTGGTCCGATTTTTGTCATCTTCCCCTTTGAAGAGCCATAACCTTTTTAGTTTTCCACCGACTTGTTTTCTGGCAGAATGAGTTGTATATTTAAATGCCACTATTGCAGTACATATAACGCATTGTATAGCTTTCAGTCATTTTTGGGCGGTACAGGGTGACGAAGCACAGCAATTCCACCATTGTTTTTAATAGCATTACAACCTTCACCATGCATTATTATAAGTGAAATGATCACCTTTTTCTGTAGGTCATTATGATTCAGAAAATACCAAATTTATATACATTATTTAATATTCTTGCACAATAAAAATGAAAATAAAAAATAAAAAATATAAATCGAGTAATGCATTCAAATTACTAATAACTTCATCAGAGCGGTGTGATGGCTTGTTTTTTGCAGCTGGACTTGTGAGTTTCATTGATAACAAAAGCAGCAATGTTGGAATTTTTTACAGTGTTCACTGTGCAGGATTAGGCCCCCTGCACACGGCCGTGTTTCACAGCCGTGTGCGGGCCGTGGAACCGCGGCCTGGATCCCTCCTGAGAGCAGGAGCGCACGGCGTCACTGGTTGCTATGACGCCGTGCGCTCCCTGCTGCCGCCGCAATACAGTAATACACTGGTATGATCTATACCAGTGTATTACTGTACTGTGCCGGCAGCAGGGAGCGCACGGCGTCATAGCAACCAGTGACGCCGTGCGCTCCTGCTCTCAGGAGGGATCCAGGCCGCGGTTCCACGGCCCGCACACGGCTGTGAAACACGGCAGTGTGCATGGGGCCTTATACTGTATTCATTTAGAAATAGAAACTTTTTCCTTTTTTTACGTCCCTATATACCTCTGTATTACAGTGTATTATGTGTTTCAGAGTAAAACTGACAGATAGCATATTAGGCCTTGCCTTAAGCAGGGCCTATTAGGCTTCCATACTGTGAGGCCCTAAAGGCAAATTTTAGGCCCTGGGCTGCTGTAGAAACTCATCTGTATCCCATTATTGTATTGGGCATAGGGCTAGGGGAAGAAATAGGGTGAGAGAATGAGCCTGCTCCCTCACTCTAATCACTTAGATGCCAAGGTCAGCATTAACTACAGCATGTAAGGGCTAAAATGGGTCGGATGGGAGTATAACACAGCTGACGCCTGCAGAGCGTCTGTGCCATCACCGCATCGATGACTCACACTAACTACCCTCCTTACGTGATGGCACAGGGTGGGATGGATTAAAGAGGCGCTCCTATCCGATTTTTACTGTTAGGATATGCAATAACATTGTAATTGTTGTGGATCTGTCCCAAGCTAATCTCAAGAACGATCCCTGCTTGTCTCCTACACTGCAGGAGACCAGGCCGCCATGCAGGGAACTACACAGTCAAGTCACATTATTATTATGACTTCCGATGTCGGCAGTGCGTAGTTCATAAAGCAAGTCACGTCTCGTGAGCTGGCTTGGTGGGTATATAAGGTATGCGATAGGCTTTCTGAAAACATATTCATTTTTGCAGTCATGGGTAAGAGGGATGACAGAGTTGCACAAAGGGGTAATTACTGACTTTCAGGCCAAGGGTGGCATTATTTCGGAAACCGTGCAGTTTGTGAACTGTGGTGAATGTGTTTCGTGAGTGGCAAAATGGTACCATTGCGAATAAGTGACGTGGAAACTACAGAGCATCACGTGCCATTGATGTGAGAGGTGAACTTCAGCTACTACATTGTGCTAGGGTGGACTGTCAAGCTGCAGTGGAGCAGTTTACCACCAAAATGAACCAGGGGGCTACCAGACATGTGTCAAACAGTTCAGCAAACCCTACTGCGTATGGGGCTTCGAAGAAGACAGGTGGTCACTGCACATCTGCTAACAAAGTTGAACTGTCAGAAAAGGCTACCATTTTTGTGTCAGCATCGTTATTTTACCCTCACTGATTGTAAAAGGGTTGCCTTCTCCGATGAGTCATGTTTTCTGCTTCATTGAACAGTTGGATGTAGGTGCGTCAGGCGAGAAACATTGGAGAGCAAACACCCTGCAACCATTGCTGTATGAACATAAGCTTGTGGTGGCAACATTATGGTCTGGGGAATGTTTTTGTGGCTCTCTCTTGGCCCACTGATCTATGTGGAAGGCACTCAACCGATTTAAGTATGAATCCATCCTTGCAGACCACATACACCCGTGCATGCTGATTGTCTTCCCTGGGGTGGATAGGATCTTCCAGCAAGACAATGTGACATGTCACACGGCTAGAAATATTCGACATGGGTTGGAAGAGCATGGCCAAGACTTTCAAGTAATACCCTGACCTCTTACTACTCCGGACTTAGACGCAATTGACCACTTTGATCATCGTGTTGGCTGTATGGATCCTCCCCCATGCAGCCTCCAGCAGTTGTAGGATGCTCTGCAGTCAGCATGGCTCCAGATACCTGTGACAGCCTACCAGGACCTTATGGAGTCACTTCCAGCCCGCCTAGCTGCAGTTCGTGCTGTACCCGGTGGTTACTCTGGATAATAGCTGGTGGTTATAGTAATGGGACTCGACTGTATAGAACACAGTTCTATTCAAGTAAATACAACCAAGTTTAAACTTCTTGCACAGTAGGTGGCTGATAACAACGGGCTACCACCAATCAGGTGGTGTTCGCATATTTTAGCGATTCAATGCTGGCATTTACTATGGCGTGAAAACCATTTAAAGTGACATTTGTACATACATGCTAATATACCCACGCATTACACTGCTAAATAAATGAGAACAAGTGAGAGGAACACTAATAGGATGATTATAGATAGAATAGGTTAAAAATGTCAAAACAATATTGCTTCCAGTTTACACCAAACTTATTGCAACTAAAAACGTGTTTTTAACAAGAGGAACAGACATCTCCAGAGATAAAGAAATCTTTTACCTGCAGACAAAATATAACTAAAAGCAGCGATTTCATACTTACATCCCCTGGGGCCACCACATCATTACAGAAATAGCAGCCGAGTTTGTAGCCGGGGATGTTGGAGAACAGAGAAGAGCCCAGGAGATCGGATGAGCCAAGAATACTGGAGTGTGAATCATTGGCCTCCTCCTGCTTCCCTTTCTTCAGCCCATGTCTCATCACCACAAAGGTGTCAAACCCCAGAGCAGCGTTGATGACTAACTGTGGACGCAAGAGAGAAAGAACAGGCCTGGAAATGTCAGTAAGTCGTGAGCTGGATCACATTAGTAATAGTCTGACCGCTTCATTAGTGAGAAGGACTGAGCAAGTCAAGCTTCATGCTGAACACTTTTTACACAGGTAAAATCCTCAAGGACTCTCTTTCTGGAAGTTTCTACTATTCCAAAGATATTTCATATTTTCATAATAATCTGACCATTCACACTTTATTCTTTCAGCCAATATAGAGGAATCTAGTGTAGTATCAATGGCAAACCTCAATAGATGCCTGCAAACAAGTCCCAGGACCTCAGCGATCTCCAATCAATCCAAGGCACAGAAGCAGCAGAACCTTTTGCCCTGGTCTTCTGCCATTTTATTGGACATGATCATGCAGGCAATTCGTAAAGAAAGATTATGCAATTCCTCTGTTATTTTTCTGTGAAATGTTTGAAAAAATAGAAAACTGGGTGTTACCATTCCCCTCGTCGATGTATGGGGAGTCCCTATACACTCTGACATTGTCCATTTAGTATAGATCGTGTCCTACTGTGTAGGGACATGCTCTGTCGATAAGGAGAGTGATAACGCTCAGTTGTCAAGCTATCCTTTCCAGGAGGAATAGGAACAGCACAATGCAGCGTTCTAAGAAAAGGTGGTCCAGATGCATTTACAGACCATTTCAGGAGAGTAGATCCCCCCTTTCTGCACTCATTTTATGGAGAGTTTGAAAAAAAAGAGCCCTGGAGCTCCATGCTGCAATGTCTTCCACAATTGAGTAAAACAGATATAATAAGTTGAGGACAAGAAGTAAATAGTATAATTTTGAATAATATACCACAAAGACCATATTTCATTTTATAGTGGTATTAAAGGGGTTGTCTGGAGGGACATACATATTTAAAAAAAGGGGCAGAATGGGATAATAAAAAAATAAAAATAAATATTGAAAGAAAGAAAGAAAGAAAGAAAGAAAGAAAGAATCGCCTCACCAATCCCCTACCATCGTCAATACAGACACCTAATGGGTCCCCCATTGTTTGCTTCCTGGTCCTGTTTCTACACATAGAAAATCCCTGCTCAGCCATTGACTAGCCCTAGTGGTGGCCCGCCTAAAGTAGTGTCTGGCTAAGCATATGGGATTGAGAAGTAGAGCCCGGCGGGGAACTGGTAAGTGTCAGAAAGGCAATAGTGGGAGATCAGTGAAGTGAACAATGCTTCTTTTATTTTTTTATACCATTCTTCCAATTTTCTAAAAAATTTTACCCCACCAGACAACCGCTTTAACCACCTCAGCTTCACCTGGCACAAGAAAAATGAACGGTTCCATTTTCCAGGAGAGCAGAGGCTGACTCACTGCCTGATCACATGAAACCAAGGCTCAGATCATGACCTTTTAGAACCTCTGCCCATAAAAAGCGTGAGCGGAGTCACCACGGCCCAAAGCGGATAATATTACAAAAGACCACAGCTCCAACCAAGCCAGAAAATTCCTGTATGACTAGCATTTCCTCCAAAAACCCCTACATGCAAGTCATATTACAAAGAGTGAGGACCACTGACTAAATGGAAAGTAACGGCCAAGGAGCTGTGACTGGCATTTATCCACAGGCAAACAAAAGCGGAAAAGGCCCATAAAGTCACAGCTTTCAAACTTTCCGTTGATGAGTGGAACCAAAATTTCAGAAAAATGCAGCTCAGAAAGTCACGATAAATTCAAGAGCCATGTGGGTGCAATTCCAGCAATACTGTTCCTCACGTCTTACTCTCATTGACTAATGGGGGACCCGTCACCTGGACAGATCGCTGTAAGAATGAGCATCTAGTAGAAGCTCTCTGAGAAATACATCAGTGCAGTGAAGGATGCCCAAATCCTTGTTATATAACAAGTGCACTCCACATGTACATTTCCATGTTTCAGCAAAGTTGACACAACATGATCACAGATGGACCTTTTCCAGCCATGACCAGGTGGCATGTTGCAGACAGATATACATCTACTGCAGCTTTCTCTCTTTCCAAACAGCACCATTACCCAACTCAGAAATGCCACACTTTCTGAAATGATCTACGAAGGAATTTCAAGGGTTTTCGAATGAACAAATACGGTTAGAAACCTGCTTTTCCCTGGCGCTCCCTTTACCTGGAGTTACACCAGTTATTACAGGATTTTATTACCTTCTTCTGGCTTGCAGCAATGACAGTGGGAAGCCATCGACTTTCCCGTGTGTCCATTAGTAGGAAGACAACGTCGTGCTCAGCAATGAGAGCCTCCAGCTTCTCCACCTCTTTAGCTGCCTCATTCGTAGACTCCTCAGAGAAGTTCACAGGATGACCCGGCATTGGAATACTCATGTTAAATCCTTTAGTAATCTGACAAGAGGCAGAAAAACAGCCATTAATCCAAGTATCCATTACACATACGGCATCCTAACGAGGACTAACAGTGCAGTGCCCCTTTAAGAGCTCCCAGTAGCCAAATGGCTCCACATTGTCTTCTGCTGTTTAGGTTACAGGTATGTACCTAGGCTTGTAATAAGGGTTGTGCAAGAATGGGGGGGGGGGGAAATGGGGGGTTTGTCCCCTTAGCCAGTCCTGTAAAGGGAAGCTTACCTGCTTCCCGGCACTGGCATCCCCCTCCTTCTCCTCCAGGCCTGCGATGCTCCATTGCCGGTGATTGGCTGTAGGCGATCTTAAACCGAATCTATACAGCAAGGGAGCCCAAAGGAGCATCACAAGCATGGAGAAGAAGGTAAGGCTACTTTCACACTTGCGTTTAGGGCGGATCCGTCATGGATCTGCAAAAACGGATCCGTTACAATAATACAAGCGCGTGCATCCGTCATGAACGGATCCGTTTGTATTATTTGTAACAAAGCCAAGACGGAAAGTCAATGGGAGACGGATCCTCTTTCTATTGTGCCAGAGAAAACGGATCCGTCCCCATTGACTTACATTGTGCGCCAGGTCGGATCCGTTTGGCTCAGTTTCGTCAAGCGGACAGCAAAAAGCTGCAGGCAACGTTTTGGTGTCCGCCTCCAGAGCAGAATGGAGACTGAACGGAGGCAAACTGATGCATTCTGAGCGGATCCTTTTCCATTCAGAATGCATTAGGGCAAAACTGATCCGTTTTTGGACCGCTTGTGAGAGCCCACGACTGATCTCACAAACAGAAAGCCAAAATGCGAGTGTGAAAGTAGCCTAAGTAATCTTTCCTTTACCGGTCTGGCCTCATTCTTGCACAACCCCTTTAAGCTGAAAAATAGGTCTCCTCTTAGTTTGATAATTAATTAGTTACCGTGTAAAAAAAAAAATGAAAGCAGAAATTAAAATGTAACTTTTAATTTAAAACCTGGCGCTATTAAGTCATATAATTATATTAAAACAAAATTAAGGACAAGGTGTGCATTGGAAATGGGATTAATTTTACTTCATAAGAGAACAGAAGCAGTGACTGGCGGGGTGTATGGGGCTGCATAGAAAAGTGAATGTTGCTTGCTGGTTTCCTCTTGGGTGGTGCCCATACGTGGTGCAGAATACGTAATCACAATAGTTCTGCAAGGAAGGCATTTTAATTCTGAACCATAAAGGCTCCCATAAACTTTGGATTATGGTCAGTCAAACGGGCTGATTTTATTTTTATTTTTTTAACTCTTTTATTGATGTGAAAGAAGAAAACATCAACATTTTACAACCATGATACATGTCATAATGCACACAAGTCAAACCGGCTGATTTTAGCATGGCCAGATGACTATCTAATGTGCATGGGGGTCTCTAGACTGTGCAGGGACATCCCCCAACTGGTAACACCCACCTGGACCTTCACTGCAAACTGCTAGCAATACATTCATAACTTCTAGCAGGAATAGTAAAGGAATAACACAACATAGAGTCATAAGAATAGATGCTCCAGAATTGTTATTACATGGGGGATGCAAGTAGTTATTAAAACATGCATGTCAGGAGAGGTGACAGCTCCTCTTCAAGAAATATACTTGTATCTAATGGTTAACACTCAGCTGTTGTTCCCACATTAATTCAAGCTGCATTGGGATTGGTTAATGCTTATGTTATCCACTCATTTTAAACCTTGCATTATTCTAAGAGTTCGAAACGCATCAGCCGTGTACAGTTTTTAAACAGACTCCAAAAAAAGACTCCGATTTCTGGACAGAAGATTTATACTCTATGTGACCTACACTCATCCGGGACACACTTTCTTTATCAGGACTTCAAATTGAGGTACAGTATGGTGTGAACTGCAGCTGACCACTATGGGTTTTCTGAATCTTTTATAGTTCCTCCTCTTTTAAAGTGACCCTCTGGGCTTCCCCTCACAGTGACCCTCTGTGCTTCCCCTCACTAAGGCTCATTTGACTCTTTATAAGAGCTCATTCAGACGACTGTATATTTGTGTCTGCATCCGTTCCACATTTTTGCAGAACGGATGCGGACCCGTTCATTTTAATGGGGCCGCAAAAGATGTGGATAGCACACCGCATCCGTACTTCCATTTCACGGCCCTGCAAAGAAGATAGAACAGGTCCTATTCTTTGGCAACTGCAAGCAAGAATAGGCATTTCTATCATAGGGCTAGCCATTCCGTATAATGCAGAACTTACGCGGCCGGTATCCATGTTTTGTGGATCTGCAATTTGTGGACTGCAAAACAGATATGGTCATCTGAATGAGCCCTAAGTGTGGCAATTACGTGATCTTTAGCTCTCTTCTCACATATGGTTTAGGATCTGTAATTTATGATCATTCTGAGGAGGCAGAGCTGCAGGGGAGGGAGTGAGCAGCAGTCTTAGCCAATGAAGAGAGAGGAGGCGTGTCTCAGCCTACATCAGGCTCCTCATAGGCACTGTAGATAAACTGTAGTCAGAGATCACAAAACTGCCCTCATGGGGCTTATCTAAAAATCTAAGGAAAATAAATGGTAGGTAATCATCCCATAAAGGTAAAGACTTCATGGGATGGCATTTTGAGCTCCTGACTGGATAGTTGCTTTAAAGGGGTTAGCCTAAAATCAGCAAAAAGAAGACCTTTTAGACAGCTAAAGCCAGCGACTGTTTGCAGAGTAAGGGGGAACACAGACAGAAGAGGACCTCTGTGCAAAGTATATAGGCCCCTGATTAGATTATCATATAGCACCCTCTGTAACAAGCCCCCCCCCCCCCCCCCCCTTCCCCCAAAAAATAATAATTGTGAACTATGAAAATAGTTAGCTCAGCCTCTTGGAATCCAATAAATAGTGGGAAACTAGTCTGAAGGTGGCAGTGGGCACTGGCGCAGGTTGCACATATGGTATGTCCACCCCTGCTTCCCTAAATGGGTAGATAGGCAAGTTATTTCGGAAGTACAGTAAACAAACACTGGTGGGTACCATAAATGTGGCAGGACTGGCATGCCGAGAGTTTCGTTATTTTAGGGTATTTTGCCAACTTGGCCACATTTTTGGAAGACCCCTTTAACGAAGACCCTTTTGCAGTTATAATGATCACTGTACATTTATCCCCTCCTACATTGCACTGTGATACACAGCAGCAGTACCATGAGTTCTCACACGATTCAGAACCGGGATCCAGAGAGCTTCAGAACCTGGATGCTTTATTTCAGACAGATTACAATGGCTGTGTAATAAAAACAACTTCTAAAACCTGACTGCAGCCCAGTTCTACAGGTTCTCCGTACCATGCCAGGGAAGATCCTTTGAAGTTTCTCTGCCGCTGCCAAAGCCTTTGATTTTCCGCCTCCAAGGCAGTCTTCAAACTCGTAGAGAGGCTGCCGAACAGGGTTAGAGTAGGAGATTTTGGCATTGTCCACAAAGGTAACATGTCTTACTCCCCATCCCTAGTGAAAAAGAAAAACAGAAATAATCCTGTAACTGAACACATTATCCAACTACTTGATGTTCACAAAGGGAAACAGCAGCTGCAAAAAGGTGCAGGATTTTGCAACATGAAATGACCAGATTGGATCATGCTAGTTAAAATCAACCAAGTTACTTATGATCACGTTTAGGGTCGATTCACATGTTCATTTCAACGGGGCCGCAAAAGGTTCGGACAGCAAACCCTGTGCTCTCTGCATCCGTAGTTCCGTTCCGCAGCCCCGCAAAAAAGATAGAGCAAATCCTATTCTTGTCTGCAATCGCGGACAAGAATAGGCATTTCTATCATAGGGCCAGCAATGTGTGGTCTGCAAAATGCAGAACGTACACGGCCGGTATCTGTGTTTTGCAGATCCATAATTTGCGGACAGCAAATCACGTAGGCCAAGTTGACAGCTGCCAATTTTCCTCTGCATTTTTTGCAGCCTAAATAAACTCAGCAGCCAGATGTTACATGACTAAATACATTCTTATGATTAGGAGCCTGCTATATTCTTTCATCATTACTATTAAAGAAGTTGTCCAAGTTATTTTTATTCATCACCTATCTTCAGGATAGGTCATCAATATCAGATCGGTGGGGGTCCAACACCCAGCACAGCGGTTTGAAGAGAAAGCGCGCACAGCGTCAGCGCTGCCTCCTCTTCATTGTTTACCTGCTCGCCGTCGCATCTATAGCGGTGAGCCAGTGTAATTACACCTAAGCCGTCCCATTCATTTCAATGGGACCGCTCGTTCCTCTACAAGTGTCCTGAGGATAGGTTATCAGTAAAAATAACTTGGACAACCCCTTTAAGCCATAAAACATATATTTCTTTTTTTTACATAGGACATCATACTTAGCTGATATCCAAACAGCTAGGGATAACCACGGAATGGAACTCCTCACTGCTGCACATGGGCACATAGCGTTAAATATAAATTATGCATTTAAGTGGGTTTTCCAGGATTTTAATATTGATGGTCTACCCTTGGGAAAGGACATCAATATCTGAACATTGGGGGTGCAAATAGAGAAGGGACCGGGCGGCACAGCTCACACTCCTAAGTAAACCCCTGTGTTGCGATCAATCAACCACGGATGTCTAGCGCACCTCTTGTCAAAACCTGCAGCCCTGTGGTGCACGCCTCCAAACAAGCAATCATGAATTCCAAAATAGAAGAGGATAATAAGGCGGCACTCACCCAGCAGTGTTCTGTAAAATCCTTTATGTTCGGGAACAACTGGTACAAGCAGAAAGTAGGCACGGCGATGGATACTCCTGTCTTGTGCACGTTTGCAAATATTTATCTTTCTAGATTGCAGGACAGATGCGTGTTCACCACCACCAATCCCTACTTACGCCACATTAAATTGTTTTTGACATCTGTTGATGGCATCTTTATGATCTGGTCTGGTACCAGAGAAGAATGTACTGAGTTTGTTGCCTTCTTGAATGCTAGTAATGATATGGGTATGTTTTTTACTTTGAATTGTGGAGGATGCAAACTTGAGTTTTTGGATGTGGCTGTCGGGGTGGTTGGTGATGAGTTGGTCCCTAGTGGGTTTGGCAAGTCCACCATGACAGCTTTTAGCCGTGTGCGGTGAAGAAATCTGTACCTTATGGACAGTTTATCAGACTCAGGCGTATCAATAGTACTAGAGAGGGCTTTGAAAGACAAGCAATGGAATTGAGGGAACGATTTAGTAAAAGGGGTTACCCCCAGGAGATGTTGGATGTGGCTCTTGAGAGGGCAAAGAAGTTCTCTCAGAGTGACCTTCTCACTAACAGGAATAGAACCCCAGATGGTAACAAAGTTAGCAATGAGGGACGGATTAAGAAAAAGGGGTTTGTCTGAAAACCATATACAGGCACTGGGAGATTCTTAGGAGGGATAGCGTACTCACAGGATATGTAGAAAGACCATTAGTCACTTTTAGAAAAGGGACAGGTTGGTGAGGGGTCGCTTCGTTCAGGACAAACCGTAGTTGGTTACATGGGAGAAAACCTAAAGGCAATTATAAATGCGGTAATTGCTCTTTCTGCAGGTATAATTCCTAAAAATACATCCTCAATATTGGAGGTATACTGCATAGGGTCATAGACTTTATCACCTGTAGAAGCACCTTTGTAGTGTACGTGATCTCATGTGAATGGGGTCCGTTTTATATAGGCAAGACCATCAGATGCCTCCTTGAGAGAATTAGAGAACACATTAACCCCATACAAGACACACAATGGGAACTGTAGGACCCTTGAGTTTGCTGGCATCGAATTGGTTCTTAATTCTCCTGCAGGAGGAGATGGGCATAAATTATTATTACAAAAGGAAGCCAGGTGGATTCTGCGTGCGAACGCCTTAGATGAACTTCGTTTAAATGATTGCAATGACCTCAGTGCGTTTCTGTGATGATCTTATTGTTGCACTGTTTGTTTTTATTTTAGACGATTTGTCTTTTATTGCAATGTACAACAGAAGGGTGATAGGGCGTCATGCGTTGTCATGACAACCTTCCCCCGGTTGTTTTAAAAGGTAGCGTGATCACACGTGCTTACGTCAGCGGCCTGAAGAGGCGCATTGTTGAGCGAAACGGCCGTCGCCGCTATGCATGGAAGATTCGCTGTCCGCCCCCGCTCACTCTGCCAGTAGTTTGTGACTCGCATCCTGGATGAAATTAATAGTTTTACAGAACACTGCTGGGTGAGTGCCGCCTTATTATTCTCTTCTATTTTGGAATTTCTGAACGGTGGGGGTCTGACACCCTGCAGCCGACAATACGCTGTTCCCCAATTGCTTCGGCGATGGAAGTCGGTGCCGCAACTACACAGCTTTATTCACTCTGTACTAGGAGCTCCGTTATTCACTTCAGTGGGAGCGGCAGTGCAGTAGCCAGCTCCATCCATGACGCAGTGGACAGAGCTGTGTAGTTCTGGCACCAGAGCTACTTGGGAACAGCTACCGTAATTATTGGAGGTGCAGCACATAGGACCCCAAGATCAAATATTGATGGTCTGAAGATAGGCCATCAATATTAAAACCATGGAATACACTTTTAACCCTTTTGCTACCAGCGCCATATTTTTTTTCCAATTCCACCCAATTTGTAATCCCCCCCCCCCTCCGCTTCCCACTACATTGTATGTGTGGAGAAAGCCACTTCGCCACAGTGTTTTGGAGGGGGCTGTTTGCCAGCCCCCTGCCCCAGGATTATGGGCCCTCTCATCAGCCAGGCCTCCTTTGTTCACAAAGGACTTGGACTAACTTGAACCCCTGGTCTAATTCGTGGCATTTTGGGATGTTAAATGTCTGTGTATTGAAAAGGGTGGGACATTGTATACGTTGAGTAGTGAGGTCTGTTCCATTGTCTCTCTGTGTGTATTGGCGATGTCCTTTGTCCTGAGAGATAATTGAATTACTTCTCGGTTGTCTCCAGGACAGAGGATATTGTGTATTCGCCTGCCTGTGATGACTGCATCAACCCAGTGTGAGGTAATTCTATCACGGGCAGAGGGGAGGATTTTGTGTGGGAGTGTCTGAGTGTATTGTACGTGGTTATTGGCTGTTTTTACAAAACCCTGTGGGTGGTAACCTTGTTGGAAGAGGTGTATAAAATGCTTGTGTGTTAAAATAAAGAGGCTGCTTTATTCCTTCATGAAGTTTTGGCTCATGTTTGGGGAATGGGATAACTACACTCTTGGGGATTGCTATATCACAATACTCCCCTGAGTATAAGCTCTTGTAAGAGCTTGTTCATGGTTCCTGCTCTCTGGATGTAGGAGAGGTTCACCCACTGGAAGCTGAAGCCCAGTCTTGGGTCCAGCGTGGGTAAAGGACGGTGAGACCCCAACCAAGCTGCGGCGGTTCGTGGGGTCTGCAGTGCGTACGGTGTCAAGTGGAGTGCTTGGAGTCCTCGAAAAGCACTAGGAGCATCTATCGACGGAGGTACCCGGTCGGGGTGCCTAGGAGATCCATTACAGTATGCATATTAAATGGTGGCGCTACAAAGTACAACTTGCCCCACAAAAAACAAACCCTTCTATAGATATGTGAACAGAAAAATAAAAATAAAGTTATGGCTCTAGAAAGACAGGGAGGAAAAATTATAATATTTGGTATCCTAAAGGTTAAGTGTGTTAAAGGCAAGGAACAAATTATTTCAGTTCCCTGTCATGATAAAAGTTTTGGGCTATAAAATCAGGAGTGGGCTGCACTACCAAACTGGGTATTATAAATGAATAGGGTAACAGCACTGAGACAACCGAGGGTTAATCATTTGGGATGGTGTATTCCTAACAGAAAAGAAAATAAGGAAAAATGTAAGAAACAGAACCAAATTACACAAGAAAATTGAAACACAATGAAATGAAAAACTGAATAAAAAAAAAATCTAAATGTAAATCTATTGTACACTGAACAGGTTGTCTGCCGCTCTGTTGTTGGGTTTATTAAGAGAGGACTGATGGAACGCAAACAGCAATGCAAAGCGGAGAAACTGAGCGTCAAGCAGCACGGAAAGGAGTATTTCTGCTCCGTCTGCTCAGACATGTATAATTGCTTTTTGAGTGGACACATATCACTGTCATTCCTCAAGCAGTTCAAACTTCATGGAAATGAGAATCAGACTTCAGACTGCTTCAGGAATGACTTCCATGGGGAGCTTGCCTGCGAGCCTTCGGTAGAGAACTGCAGGTTAGGATAGTAGCTGAATGTTTAAAATGGCGCTCCAGGATCACTTTAGCCTCGGTGTATGTGCAGCGATTGCTAAATTATGACAATTTGTAGTGTGTAGCTTTTCATCATTCTATACTTGCTGTAGTGAAAACCAGCAAGCCATAAACTGATTATCGGTCCGTTTTAAAGGGGTTGTCGGGCATGATAATTTTTATTTTGAACCTTTCTACCCTAGAGGTTTTTGCGTTTTTTGTTTTATCCTCCCTACCTTTCCAGAGCTATAACTTCTTTTTTTTTTAAGTTATGACGTTCAATGTGCGATAAAACTGACCAGTTACTTTCATTCTACAGGTCAGTACGAATCCAGCGATACCTTAAGCTTCGTTCACATCACCGTTCAGCCTTTCCGTTCTCCTGCTCCGTTTAGGAGCAGAAGAACGGAAAGGACGGAAAAGGCACATAACTGACGCCAAACTGAGTCAAACGGAGCCTGAGGACCCCATAGACTATAATGGGGTCCGTTGTGTTTCCACTCAGAAGATGATTTTTAAGCGGAGACAAAAGTTGTGCATGCAGGACTTTTGTCTCCGCTTAAAAATCATCTTCTCAGCAGAAACATAACGGACCCCATTATAGTCTATGGGGTCCTAAGGTCCGTTTGACTCAGTTTGGCGTCAGTTATGTGCCTTTTCCGTCCTTTCCGTTCTCCTGCTCCTAAACGGAGCAGGAGAACGGAAAGGCTGAACGGTGATGTGAACGAAGCCTTATATGTATAGTTTTTTTTTATAAAAGATAAAATAATAAAAACCCTGAAAAAAAATAAAATAATCAGCTTTATTTTTTTGTCGCCATATTCTGACCCCTATAACTTCTTTGTTATTTGTATGGAGCTGTGTGAGAGTTCATTTTTTGCAGGGCAATCTGTACTTTTCACCGATACCAATCTGGGGTGTGTATGACTTTTTGATCACTTTAACCACGGCACCTGAAGTGTTAAATGTCTGTGAACGGCATTATTGCGCTCCAGGCATGAGTGTCTGCTGTATGGCGCTGGTTGGGAAGGGTTTAAAGGGCATATGTCAGGAGATTTGTACCTATGACACTGGCTGCACTGTTACATGTGCGCTTAATGAGGTTTTCACTGTCTGGCCCTGTCAGAGTGCACAGGGCATGGCAGTTGCAGAGAGAGCTGAACCTCTAGGTGTAATGGCAACGCCCCCGTTGCTCCTAGAGGCTCATTTGCATACAATAAAACATATTTTTTCTCTGCAATACGGGCACATATGAACATGGGACCAACACCGATGCCTTCAGCTTCCAAGCGCGCATGTGAGCAAAAAATAAATAAAAAGAAGCATTCCTTACTTCAAGGAT
Source organism: Bufo gargarizans (assembly GCF_014858855.1). Lineage (NCBI taxonomy): Eukaryota > Metazoa > Chordata > Amphibia > Anura > Bufonidae > Bufo > Bufo gargarizans. The sequence goes on along the minus strand of NC_058086.1, from coordinate 72,017,233 downwards.
TCCAAGCTTCTGTTCTACCAGAAAGTAACTTTAAATAGGACCTGTAATAAGTATTTGAAATCAACTTAGAGGACATGGTTCCCACTGGTCCCCTACTCATTGGGGTGGGTTTTTATTTTATTTTATTTTTTTAGTATCAGTCCCTTCATTCTCTAGCTATGTCACCGTATACGTTTGAAGAGTCCACACCATCACTTTGATCTGTCTAGTCTAGTCATAGATGTCAGTATCAGAGCGATGAAGAAGCTCAGGGTGAGAGTAAGCTGTGGGAAGACCAGGTCCTGCTCGTCTGAACACCACAACCTGGTCTTGTGTTCTCCACACACACATCACACATATAACACAGATTTGAATGTGTTTATTCACACATTCATGGGCCGTGTTACTGGCCGAACATGCCCATTGAGTTCTACGGGTCAGAACACGGATGGCATTGATGTGGATTTTCATGGATCATTGGCAGGAGATGTTCTGGAAATTCGGTTCACGTCATCACCGACACAGTGTGAATAAGGTGAAAAGATGCAAGAGAAGAACATAGCAGCCAATACTTAGAGAAATACATCACTTAACAGGTAAGTAAAGTGATAACTTCTTACCTTGACATCCAGTTCACATTTTCCAATAAATTCATTAATAATAAAAGGAGATAGTAAAAACCAAACAAACTCACTGTATCTCTAGGGTAACACTCACCATTAATGTCCTGGCAACGTTGCACCCGAGTGTTCCCGCTCCCAGTAACAAGCACTTAGTGGAGATCACTTTCTCCAAATCCAGAGTGGGCACTAGTCTCCAGCGCATCAACTTTAGGTTAAGATCCACTGACGATTCTGCTAACCTAAAAAAGGAGATTTTTGTATAACTTACCAGTTAAATCTCTTTCTCGCTCTTCCTTGGGGGACACAGACCTTGGGTATAGCTCAGCTCCCTAGGAGGCGTGACACTAAGTAAAACTGTTAAGCCCCTCCTCCATCAGCTATACCCTCAGCCTGGAGATAGAGGCTACCAGTTGCGTGTCCAAGTAGTGAAAGGATAACAACCAATAACGGAAACAACCAGCCAGCAACCCAACGGGGCGCCAGACCATAACCCTGTAACCAAACACAGAAGGGTGGGTGCTGTGTCCCCCAAGGAAGAGCGAGAAAGAGATTTAACTGGTAAGTTATACAAAAATCTCCTTTTCTCGCCCATTTTCCTTGGGGGACACAGACCTTGGGACGTTCAAGAGCAGTCCAAGAAGGGAGGGACCACAAACCCAAGGCGGACCACCACCAGAGCATCAGGAAACCGCTGCCTGCAAAACCAGGCGGCCCAAAGCAGCATCCGCTGATGCATGCGTATGCACCCTATAGAACTTTGTGAAAGTGTGCAGAGAGGACCAAGTGGCTGCTTTGCACAACTGTTCAGCCGAGGCCCGATGCCTCTGCGCCCAGGAAGCTCCGACTGCTCTGGTGGAATGAGCAGTGACGCCGAAAGGCGGAGGTCTGCCCTTGGCTCGATAAGCCTCAGACACCGCCAGTTTAATGAAACGGGCAATAGCCACCTTGGAGACCGCCAACCCTCTGCGCGAACCCTCCGGAACCACAAACAGGGAGTCCGTGCGCCGAAAGGACCCGGTGACCTCCAAGTAAATCCTCAACGCCCTGACCACATCCAGACGGTGCAGTTCCCGTTCTCTGGGGTGGGAAGGAGAGGGACAGAGCGACGGAAGGACGATGTCCTCATTGATGTGAAAGGCGGAGACCACCTTTGGCAGGAAAGTCGGGACAGGCCGAAGCACAACCTTATCCTGGTGGAAGATCAGGAAAGGTTCGGAGCAAGAAAGAGCCGCTAACTCCGACACCCGTCGGAGAGACGTGACGGCCACAAGAAAGATGACCTTGCAGGACAGAAGGCGAAGGGAGACCTCCCGTAAAGGCTCGAAGGGGGCTGATTGGAGCGCCGAGAGCACCACATTCAGGTCCCAGGAAGGAACTGGAGGGCGGTACGGCGGAACAGAGTGAGCCACCCCTTGTAAGAAGGTCTTAATTGGCCCTAGAGGGGCCAGGGGACGCTGGAGAAGAATAGACAGCGCCGAAATCTGACCCTTCAGAGAACTGAGGCACAGCCCCAGGTCCAGACCCGACTGGAGGAAGGACAGGATTGTGGGAAGAGAAAACCGGAGAGGTGGGATGCTCCGGGACTCACAGAACCCCAGATAGGACCTCCAAACCCGATAGTAGATCCTAGAGGATACGGGCTTACGAGCCCGGATCATGGTGCGGACTACGTCCGCGGAGAAACCCCGTCGCGTTAAGACGGCGGTCTCAATAGCCACGCCGTCAAACGTAGCGAGCCTAAATGCTCGTGGAAGATCGGTCCCTGAGAGAGAAGGTCTTCCCTGGAGGGCAGTGGCCACGGTGCGTCTGCCAACAGCAACATTAGGTCGGCGTACCAAGACCGGCGGGGCCAATCCGGGGCGATTAGAATCGCGGGGACGCCCTCTGCCGCGATCCTCCGAAGAACCCGTGGCAGGAGGGGAAAAGGAGGAAAGACGTACAGAAGGGAGAATTCGCGCCACGGAAGGACGAGCGCGTCGGCGCCGTATGCCTTCGGGTCCCGTGCCCTGACCAGGTATAGGGGGACCTTGTGGTTGAATTTGGAGGCCATGAGGTCCACGTCGGGGCGACCCCAGCGAAGACAAAGGGCTTCGAACACCTCTGGGTGCAGGGACCATTCTCCCGGGTCGATGGTGGACCGGCTGAGGAAATCCGCCGCCCAGTTGTCCACCCCCGGGATGTAAATCGCAGATAAGGCCGGCACGTGCGTCTCCGCCCAGAGGAGAATGAGGGTCACCTCTTGCATCGCTGCAGCGCTGCGAGTGCCTCCCTGATGGTTTATGTATGCCACAGCCGTGGCATTGTCCGATTGGATCCGAACAGGGTGGCCCCTCAGCAGATGGGTCCAGTGTCTGAGGGACAGAAGAATCGCCCTCAGTTCCAGAATATTGATTGGAAGTCTGGACTCCGATAGAGACCAAACGCCCTGGACGGACCGGGGAGGGAAAACCCCCCCCCACCCCCGTAAGCTGGCATCTGTGGTAATCACCAGCCAGTTCAGTGGAAGGAAGGACTTCCCCCTTAGAGGGATATGCAACCACCAGCCGAGGGAAGCCCGAGCCAGGGGAGGCAGAAGAAAGGTCCTGTCCAGACTCCTCGGTGATTTGTCCCAGGCCGACAGAATTGCCCTCTGAAAGGTGCGGGATCGGAATTGTGCGAACGGCACCGCTTCGAAACAGGCAACCATCTTTCCTAACAACCGCATGCTGGATCTGAGGGAAGGGCGGTGATGACGGAGGAGACTGCGAACCGACCCGCGAAGGGCCAGACGCTTGTCCGACGGAAGGCGGACCTCCGCCAACTCTGTATCCAGGAGCATCCCCAGGAAGATCAGCCGTCTGGAGGGGGTAAGGGAAGATTTGGGGTGGTTGATAATCCAACCGAACCGCGTCAGGGTCTCCAGAGTGAGTTCCACACTGCGGGATGTCTGAGAGAAGGAGGGTGCCTTGACCAGGATGTCGTCCAAGTATGGGAGAAGAAAAACACTTCTTGAACGTAGAAGGGCCAAGACAGGGGCCAGGACCTTGGTGAACACTCGAGGAGCCGTCGCCAGACCAAAGGGAAGGGCGACGAATTGGAAGTGATCGTCCCCCACCGCGAAGCGCAGGAAGCGGTGATGACATGGAGCAACCGGAACGTGGAGGTATGCATCCTGAATGTCGATTGAGGCCATGAAATCCCCTCTTTCCAGGGAGGCCACTGCGGACCTGAGAGACTCCATCCGGAATCTCTGCAGTCGGAGAAAACGGTTCAGGCGTTTTAGGTCCAAGATCGGACGCACTGAGCCTTCCTTCTTGGGAACCACAAAGAGGTTCGAGTAGAACCCCCTGAACCTTTCCGTCGGAGGCACGGGGGCGACGACACCCTTGTCCATTAGAGAGTGAATGGCCGCGAAGAAGGCGGCCACTCGTACGGGATCTCGCGGAGGACGGGATCGGAAGAAACGGTCCGGCGGAATGGACGCAAATTCGATTTTGTATCCGCAAGATACAATCTCGAGCGCCCATGCGTCTGAGATGTGGGCCCGCCATACGTTCCTGAATAGGAGAAGGCGGCCCCCCACCCGGGTGGGTGGGGGCGCACCTTCAGGCAGAGGGCTGCTGGCCTGTGGGAGCCCGTGCAGGCTGGGACTTGCGCCAGGTAGGTTGCGTCCGAAAAAACGGCTTCTTGCGTCTATCCTGGGCTGGGCCAGAGGAAGAAGAACTGGCCGCGGGTCTAGACCCGGTGGGCTTGCGAAAGGACCGAAAACGGGACGAACCAGCGTGACCACGGGGGGCGCCCATTGGCCTGGACTGGGGGAGGTGAGTACTCTTCCCACCCGTGGCCTCTGATATAAGTTCGTCCAGACGGGTTCCGAACAGGCGGGAACCCGTGAATGGTAGGCCGGCCAAAGAGCGTTTGGAAGCGGCGTCCGCCGCCCAAACCTTCAGCCAGAGTTCCCTCCTGACAGAAACTGCCAGGGCAGAGGAACGGGCAATGAGGGCACCCGCATCAAGGGAGGCCTCACAGACGAATTTTCCGGCCTGAACAATTAGTTGGGCTAAGGAACGGAGGTCCTGAACAGGGACGTCCGACCCTAACTCCCGTTCCAGTTGCAAACCCCATTCAGAGACCGCTTTGCCAACCCAGGCGGAGGCAAAGACCGGTCTAAGGGCCGAACCAGAGGCAGTAAATATGGCCTTGGAGAGGGATTCCGTACGACGGTCCTCAACAGACTGGAGGGAAGATCCGTCCTGTACAGGAATAGTAGTGCTTTTGGACAGGCGAGCCACGGGAGGATCAACCTTAGGCGGGGATGTCCACGTGGTCACAGAATCCGCTGGAAAGGGATAACAAATGTCCAGCTTTTTGGGTGTAATAAAGCGGACGTTAGGCCGAGTCCAAGCCTTGGATACCACAGAAGAAAAATCAGCGTGTATGGGAAAAACCTTGGAGGCCTGTTTGGGGCGGAGAAAGGACACGCCGGCCTGTTCAGAGCTGGGGGGGTCATCGTGTAGCTGAAAGGTATCACGGATGCTAGTGACAAGATGCCCCACCGCGGACGCCAATTTGGATGGAAGCTCTGAGTCCATGTCCACGTCCGAATCCGCCAGTTCTCCCTCAGAAAGCGTATCCCTCTGAGAGGATAGACTTGACTGAGCTCGCACGCATGGCGGACGAGAGCGAAGCATCTGGAGAAGATGTGCGCTCAACCCTTGAACGTTTCTGAGTATGCCGGGCCCTGGAAGATTCGCTGGGAGGCAGGGAACCAGTGGGGGCGGCAGAAACGGTAGTCCCAGCGGGTGCGACAGGGATTGTGGCAGCCTGCGGGAGAGGCGGTCTATCCACGAGACGGCCCACTACGTGTGTAAGGCTTTCCACCGCCTGAGACAGAGACCTAGCCCAGTCAGGGGGTTCAGAGGCACCGGGGGGCGCAGCGGGAAGTGGGCCCTGCACCGGGGCCTGACATGCAAGGCAATGCGGCTCAGATTGCCCACGCGGAAAAAGTTCCTTACAGGCGGTACAGGCATGGTACCAGGGTTTGGGGGCACCTGTGGGATCTGACATGCTGAAGTGTGGTTGTACTCTAATATAGAGACCACAAAGGGTTATAGCAGCTATGACCAGGAGGGTTAGGAGAGGGTTAACTGTCCTACCAGTGCCTCAGAAGAACGTCAGGAGATGGCCCAGATCAGCAGCAGCAGAGAAGCAGTGAACAGCAGTGAGCAGCAGAGAGCAGCAGAGAGAGCGCCCACAGAAGCCGAGCGATGTACACAGGAGGTTAGAGTCCCCCACCGTGTCCCAGCTTCCTGTCAGGAGTGAGGAAGCGCGGGAAACCTCAGCAGAAAGCGCGGGAAACAAGCTCCGCCCCCTCCAGCGCTTGAAATGTCTCCTGTGAAGGAGAACGTAGCTCCGCCCCCAAAATGACGCGCGCGTAAGCCCCGCCCCCTGCCGGGACCGCTAAGCCCCGCCCCCCGTTCTCGGCGGGAAGGGGGAGAGAGAGAAGAGAAAAATGGAGTCAGCCCCGAATGAGGGGGAGGGGAGAAAGATAGCAGCGTGGGGGGGAACGGCGTGGGGGTGCTGAGGATGCTGCTGTGCTGCATTGTCCTGCAGATGAGCGCTCAGAATGAGCGACCACGGGTGCCCCCCTTACCCAGAGGGGTAGATGCTGCAGATAGGGACGGGGTATGGGCTGGAATAGCCATCTCACCGTCCGACGTCTTCACCCTCAGTCCTTTCCAGCAGGGTCGCCCCTTCAGCCACTGGCACCGCAGTGGCAGGAAGCTGGAAGAGGGGCTTGGCGTGCGGGCGACCCCCTAGCTGGCGGGATGTAGGGGAGCCATTGCTGCCCAGATCCTCCTATTGCTTCTGTGGGGGAGGCAGCAGTGCAGATAAGTTGGCACTGGCGCAGCTCAACCCCGGGAGAGCAGAGAGGTCAAATGAGTCTCTGGTATCCCTAGGAAAAAATAAAATAACAAAATTAGAAGAAAAAGTAAAAATAACAAGGAGAAAACAGCCCTGCAGTAGCAGGGAGTGTCTTGCCTCCTTGGACACTAAGCTAAAACTGGTAGCCTCTATCTCCAGGCTGAGGGTATAGCTGATGGAGGAGGGGCTTAACAGTTTTACTTAGTGTCACGCCTCCTAGGGAGCTGAGCTATACCCAAGGTCTGTGTCCCCCAAGGAAAATGGGCGAGAAAAGAGAAACATTTCAGTTAATGGGTAATACTGGAACCATCTAATGCACATTTTTAATTAAATTCTATACAAAGATGTAGATGAAATCTGATTAGTAGCACTACTGCGCTGGAAAAAACTGCAGAAAATACATGTGAAAAAACTACATAAAAGCACCACATTTATCTATTTACAACTGTGTTTTTTATGGGAACAGGTTTAACCCCTTAAAGGGAACCTGTCACTGGGATTTTGTGTATGGAGCTGAGGACATGGGTTGCTAGATGGCCGCTAGCACATCCACAATACCCAGTCCCCATAGCTCTGTGTGCTTTTATTGTGTCAAAAAAACGATTTGATACATATGCAAATTAACCTGAGATGACTCCTGTCCCTGACTCATCTCACACACAGGACTCATCTCAGGGTAATTTGCATATGTATCAAATCGATTTTTTGACACAAAAAAGCACACAGAGATATAGGGACTGGGTATTGCGGATGTGCTAGGGGTGATCTTGCAACCCATGTCCTCAGCTCTATACACAAAATCCCGGTGACAGGTTCCCTTTAAAGGGGAAGTCTGCACTGGAAAGAGCTCAATCTATTGTGCAGTGGATGAAGCTGGTTACTGCAGCGCTCCTCCCATTGATGTGAATGTGAGCCACGCTGCAGTTACAAGCTCCGTATAGTGCACAACAGACGGAGCTGTGCAGTTCCAGCGTTGGAGCTACTGCAGGACTGCTGACCGGCAGGTTGAGAACGGGGGCTGTCCAACTCCTTTCCCATCTGATGAGATGCATACAGACAGGCAATGAATAAAGTGATGGCCACCTTATGAGGTGGAACCTTTTTGGAGACATACACCCTTCAACACTGAAATCTCAACACCAAGAAGGAAAAGTTGTGTAATGATGGAAATCACAGAATCAATAGACATGTTAATGATATACAAATGGTAAAAAATGGAAACAATACTCAAAAAAAAATCTCCACACAGAGAAAAAGACTCGCCTTGGCATGCTATCAATAAGGTTATTAATTGTTGTGCCACGTTGAATGCACTTGGACACGCAAATCATCAAGATCTGCTGCCACCCTACAACATGATCCTGAAAGTAGGACTGGTGTGACGTTCCCTTGTAAAGACCTCTTCATGGAGTTGCCCTTATGGTCTCCAGACTAATCTCAGACTATCACCTCATCTGAGACAAAAGCAGCACTCATCACAGAAGAGGATAGATCTCTTATGTGAGATCAATGTAGCACCTGTAGTTGGACATCTGGCTCCTAGCCCAATGTCGTGAAAATGTCTTATGACGGTTTGTGTAGATACTGTTGCCGCCTTAGTCTTGGGATGTGACATCCAATTTCACTTGCAGTACAGAATAGATCACTACACAGCATTCTTCTAATCAGATGATCCATCTGTACTCCAGTGCACCTCTTGCTGTTATTTCCAGTTTGTTGATGTTCTCTTAACCGACGGGACGCAAAACTTTGACCAGACTTGACGCTTACTTCGTGATCTGCCAGAGTGATAAATCAACGTCTCTCAGTTCAAGGATTCTGTCCCTCTCAGTTTGCCAAAAGTGGTGATAACTGGCACGTCAATGAACATGAGGCATCGCACAATCATTCCACACTACTTGATCTGGTTTTAAGGTTTCATCAGCCTTCTATGCCTCTCCCCGCCCCCCAAGCATGCCACAGATTGGAGCTAGGTGCTAGAAAATTTAATAATTTGCTGAATTTAGCAACCTATTTGATATGCATTAACCATACAGCTTGGTGTTACAATTTCAATGTTGAGGAGTGTAAGTGTGGATCTCAGAGGTGGGAATCGCATCTCTCAGATATTTATGGTATATCCCGCAGAGGTACCATATGGAGATAAGAAAACTAATAAAGGATTTGCCTCACTTTAGGAAATGGCATTTATCATGTACACAAAGTTAATACAATATGGACAATCACAAGCCTTTAGTAAGTGCCTTGTAATAACGGTTTACATGCTAAATGTGATTTCCTAAAGGTCCCTTTACAGGGGACGACGATCTAGCAGATTGTCGAGAAGGAAGCGATCGCTAGCGGAAGAGACCAATGCATTTACACGCAGCGACCTTCCTCCACAGTATGGGGAGGAGAGATCGCTTATGCCATCGCTCCTCCCCATACTGTCATACAATTACCTGATGACAGAGCACATTGCTCGTTCATCGGGTAATCGGCGGTGCATTTACAGCGCATGATCATCGCAAAGGAGCATCACTAGTAACGCTTGTTGTCGATAATGTGTTCAATTTTCGGCCCGTGTTAAGGGCCCTTAAGTTCCAACATGATAATCACATTACCCCTATGGATGATCAGTCCAGACAATTACCCTGATTTACCTCTTGGGGTCCATACATTCACTCAGGTTCACCATTCGGGGACCCATCCCACCTTTTTGGTTTTTTTCCCATCCAACAGCTTTTGGGCAAACTGAAAGAAAACATTTAAGAAATTGTAATATTATAAATCATTTGTCATAAAGACCGGCCACTATCAAAATAGTCAATTTATTGGTTCACACCATAACATTTACAAATCATACACTTTACACACATGTTCTCCAGCTGAAGATGTGCCACAATTGTTTGTTATTTTACAACTATCTGACAATTTTATTCGGATACCATATGGAAATACTATTGAGCACCATATCACCATAAGGGGGTATGTAAAGCTGGCCCTGGACAGCTGTACTTTGCAATTTGAGCCATGACCTTACATCGCCTAACATGACATGTTACAAGCTCCAGCAAAACAGAACTTGTGACTAGATTCAAAAAATGAAAATGCATTCCCGGAAAAGTACAAAAGGAGAAAGCTTTGAGGCGTAAAACTGTAATCTGGCAAAGACTATTGAATACCCTTCGAATTATTGGCGTGTCAACTCCCAGAGGCACACCACAAAACAAGGAGCAGTAAGTTCATACCAGCACAGGACTGCACATCGAAACTCACTGTATCCCAGACCAAATCCACAGTAAATGCATCAATGATAAAACAGAACCTAAAATAAATTCTGGAGGTCCTTTCATCTTGCAATGCACAAGAAATCAATTTTCAATTGAAATTTTAATTAAAAGAGAAATAACGTCCAGGATGAAAAGCGGGCTACCTTGGCTCTGTGCCACTGGCGGCAACTTAATTTCAAAGCTGATGCTGTGCTTTATGTCCCTTTCCCCCTGTAGAGTTCGGTCTCTGAGGCAAATGACTTCAATGGACTGTACCCGGCTGCCCCTGTGAATGAAATGGAGGAAATCAGAGAGAGGAGCCCAGCAGGATGGATAATAAACGAACTCACATCTTCACCTTAATAGCTTGTGATATCCTTAATAGCTTGAGATTTTTTTTTTTGAAAAAAACCTCATTTAACATTTATTTTAGTTTAATTACTTTCATGAAAATGCTACGCCATTGAGACAGGTGCTTAATCGCCTCTATTAATCAGATGATTCCAGGCGCAGGATTGAAATTCGGAAATGATTAAAGGGAAAGATTTCATTTTTTTTTTTTTTATAAATGAGAAGAATGATACAAGGAAGATACATGGTGGGTCATTGGGTAACGTATGTGATAATATTAGTGTATTAGCAGTGGTAATAAAAGGAAGGTTTATACCATCCGGTAGTTGACCAACTGCAACGCTCTTGACCGACAGGCTGCAAATGCGCATTATTAAAGGGAAAAGCCTTGTGTAAACCTGCTTGTTTTAAGTGGAAAGTTTACGGGTCTACATGTATTTAATGGGGAAACGGGGCAGTTCTTATGCAAATGAATCCATACAGGCTGATAAGAACAATGTTTGGGTGCTGTTCCACTAAGTTATCCCCCATCTCATACCACTCAGTCTCAAATGGTCCAGTGGTCTGGAAAAGAGATATGTAATCAACCAGTAGGGGGCACTGAGTGGTACAGTAGGAGACAGGAGCATGGAGGGGATGGCTGTCATTGTACATAGGGGCATGGATGTGGCTAGGATTATACATTGGGTGTTGTGAAGGTCACGGCATATGGAGCTGCCTGGCTATAGGGAGCCTGTTAAAGTCAACGTAAAGGGTCTATCATTGATCATTCATCCTATATGAGGATCCTGTTGCAGGTACGGGAGGAGGTAGACTGTTACTGTATGGCTACCTTTTAGCAGACACCGTGAGAGGGGAGAACTAGAAACCTGAAAAAAAAACACAATACAAAAAGTTGGCCATGGCATGCACAGCACAATGTATACCACATCCCAAGTTGGGACCTTACAAGCAAAAAGGAGAGTGCTGCATGGGATCACCAATGGTTAGATATAAAAAGACAGCTGCCTACCTAATGTTGTGCGGCACACACAACAACCATGTAGGCATAACGCTTGCCCTGGGCTGGGGTAGAAGAAAGTTCTGCTCCAGAACACATTGCAGAAATAAAAGCTCAGTTTGACAATACCTGGTGTTCACAGTTGCCTACTTCTACCCTAAGAAGCAGCAAGTTAAAGGGGTTATCCAAACTATAAAACATGTCCCCCAATGCCTGGGCCCCTCATATAGATTATTCATACCCCACTCCCCGGCACCCAGGTTGCTCCTGGTCCCCACACAGCCGCCGGGTTAGGGAACACCTAATAGCAGGCTTCGACAGGGACGAGACTACCTAGCATCACGCCCCACATCGACGGATGTTTTGATGGGGAAATGCAGCGGCGAACGTGCAGGGACCAGGAGTGACGCCTTTAAGGTACCTTTACACGAGAAGATGATTGGTACGACAGAGCGACGAACTAGTCGTTTCTTGGTGTAGCGAACGTTTCAACAATGACGCGCCGATCATCGTTCACAAAATTGCAATTTTGATTGCATAGTTCATCATTTGTAAAGCAGACTGTTGCATTTACACAAAGCGATAACTTGAGTGGTGTGCTTAAACACATCCCTGGTGTAATCATCTGTATTCCTGCGTGCGGTGAACGATTCCTGTTTACACGGATAGAATTGTTAATGCCCAATGAAGATTTTTGTGCGCACACAAACCATGGAACCAATGAGAAATCTACCGATTTTTGGTTGTCTCGCTATCGTTCATTGCTTTCACATTGCTCGATAACCTTGCAGTTTCGCTCAATTTAACGATAATTTAAATGATAATCGCCTTGTGTAAAGGTACCTTTATTGAATGTGGTTACTTTTTGCCCTCGACAGGGGCAGACTGGCCACAGCCACTAAAATGCCTGGTGGGCCAATAAACAGAAGGCCGTAGGCTGGGTACATAACGATCTGATGCAATCAGAAGCAGCAGATACCTACGCATATGCACTTGGCTGGCAGCCGCTGGTGCCCTCCTGAATTCAACGGCATAGTCGTCCTTGGAACACTGATACAGCTGAGTACTGCGGAGGGGGCAGCAGCATTTTGTGCTGCACTTTGGCATTTGGTTCTGCTGGGGCGGTATTTTGTGGTGCACTAAGATATTGCTGGCCCCGACTAATTCTATTGCCCCTGCCTACTTGCGTTGCTCGCTTTCTGTGAATAAAGACTTGCCTACAACATGGGGCCACTTTTAGGATTTTTTTCAGGGCCACTTTAAAGTTTCCAGTCCACCCCTGCCTCTTGATGATTCCAAGTTAGGAGACGTAACAGTCAATGGCGATTTTCATTTCGTAAACTAATAAACTTTTAGCCGTGCTGAGCTAAAGGTCAAAAATAGACTGATCGTGGTGCCCACAGTGTTTTCTCATCATGGGCAGATACAAGGGCACCTAAACGCACCCCAGTGTGAGAAGCTCACTAAACAACTCTCCCCCCCCCCCCCCCGAGTTTCCAATGAGGGCTGACTACGGTCAGATATTGATTCTTCCTTTGAGAATCAGTAACGATTAAAACACGCGAGAACGCTCTTCACACAAACTAATGAGCAATTAGCATTACAAAACGAGCAGCAGGAAAGTGTATTGACATAATGTGAGCAGAGCTCTTATTAGATAATTAGACTTGTGGAGACAAAGTGGAAAATATACTGAATTACTATAGAAAGCCAATCTAATCCCAAAATGTTATCCAGACACATCAATAAGCAGCACATGAAAGGAAATCTGTCAGCTCCAAAACCCTCTATAACTAGAGTAAGCGGTGTATGGTGGAAGTGACGCCGAGTCCGGTCATGTCATTTTCATCTTCATATTCACTTGCATTCTGATGCCGTGCTCCCACAAACCAGCAACCAGTGAAATACTTCGGGAGGACTCTTCTTTAAGTCCTCTCCATTATGCGTGTGAGCTCAGGAGTCCTCTCAGTGCATTTTACTGCTGGTTTGATGGTGCACTGTGTCGAAATGCAAGTTGAAGATTTAAGAGGCTCTGTCACCAGGATCAACCCTATTAAACCATTAAAGGGAACCTGTCACCGGGATTTTGTGTATAGAGCTGAAGACATGGGTTGCTAGATGGCCGCTAGCACATCCGCAATACCCAGTCCCCATAGCTCTGTGTGCTTTTATTGTGTAAAAAAAACAACTATTTGATACATATGCAAATTACCCTGAGATGAGTCCTGTATGTGAGATGAGTCAGGGACAGGACTCATCTCAGGGTAATTTGCATATGTATCAAATAGTTTTTTTTACACAATAAAAGCACACAGAGCTATGGGGACTGGGTATTGAGGATGTGCCAGCGGCCATCTAGCAACCCATGTCTTCAGCTCTATACACAAAATCCCGGTGACAGGTTCCCTTTAAACATACTGGCTGACAGGGCTCATCATGCTGATTAAAACTATACCTTTCTCTTGTCTATATGTTAAATGGCTGCAGAGATATCAGCGTTTTTTCATATGCAAATAAGCAATTTGAGCACCAAGAGGCGGGGCTTAATATTCTGAGCACTGCTCTGTAAACCCCCTGTGCTCTGCGCACTACACCTCCCCTTAATTGACAGGACTAGACATCAGGCTGAGGGCAGAGCTGTGTCCTAGCATCTACATATCATATACACTATGTACTATAGCTTTACCACACTAAGATCTGCTCAGAAAGCTAATCTACATATCACTGCACGATATATGAATAGACAGTAATGTGTGTTAGCCTATAAGCATGGAAAAACCATGAATCTATGTGGTAAGGCTAAAGCTTAGAGGTTAAGCTATTCGTTTTGTATGTAGAGATCCCTGGTTTGAATCTTAGGAGAGATTTTAACGTTTTTTTTTCTTCTGATATTTTTTTCTTCTACACTTATCCCATAAGAAAAGTCTATATCAGGGATCAGCAACCTTCGGCACTCCTGCTGCTCTGAAACTACAACTCCCAGCATGCATACTTACTCTGCTGTTCTTGCAACTCCTATAGAAGTGTAAGGATTTGGGGAGTTGTAGTTTCAGAAAAGCTGGAGTACAGGAGGTTGCTGATCCCTGGTCTATATCCTTATCATATTAAGAATAATATTTTTTAAAAAAGCTAATAAATATATCTGGCTTCTTTATAACACATTATACATTGTGTCTGTAAATAAGCAAGTGATAAGTCCTAGCAAAAAATAAATTAAAAAAAACCACAAAAAAAACACACTATTCTCAATATAGGAAGGCCTTATTATCATTAAAATTATTATTATATATGATTTATTATGGTATAGCCTTTTAATATGGTTTCAAATAAAAAAAATAATAGAAAGAAAACATATTTCTCTCATGGGACTTGAAAAAGGGATGTCCACATACAAGGTAGACCACTATGCCACCAAGCTATAGCCTTACCACATAGAGATTCATGTTTTTTCCATGCTTATAGGCTAACACGTATTATACTGGGGTCTATAATCATATATTGTGCTTGTGAATAAAGCAGTGATATGTAGATTACCTTTCTGAGCAGATCTCAGTGAGGTGAAGCTATAGTACATAGTGTAGATGGTATGTAGATGCTAGGACACAGCTCTGCCCTCAGTCGGATGTCTAGCCCTGTCAACCAAGGGCGGGGGGAGTGTGCAGAGCACAGGGGTGGTTACAAAGCAGTGCTTAGACGATTCAGCCCCGCCTCGAACTGCTCATTTTCATAAAAGCGCATATATCTCTCCAGCTGTTTAGCATACAGACAAAAGAAAGGTACAGTTTTTATCAGCATGATGAGATCTACCAGCCAGTACGTCTGGTTTAATAGGGTTCATCCTGGTGAGCCTCTTTAAAATTACAGAATCGGTCTAGTCATCACTTACACTATACACCGCTTTGTCTAGTTCAGAGTGAACAGATTTCCCTTTACAGGTCTGAAGCACAGAGGCAATGGGGCTTTCCTGCTCTTTATACTGATCAATGAAGCTTCTCCAGGGGGTTCCCCAAGAAACCAAACATTTATGATGTATACCAAATATAGGCCATCAATATTATAGTCTAAGTAAACCCCTCAATTAAAACAAATATTTTGATATTAACCCCTTAAGTAGCGGGCCTATATTAGTTTTTTCCTCCCCACATTTCAATAGCCATAAGGTTTTAAAGGGAACCTGTCAAGGGGATTTTGTGTATAGAGCTGAGGACATGGGTTGCTAGATGGCCGCTAGCACATCCGCAATACCCAGTCCCCATAGCTCTGTGTGCTTTTATTGTGTAAAAAAAAAACGATTTGATACATATACAAATTAACCTGAGTCCTGTATGTGAGATTAGTCAGGGACAGGACTCCTCTCGGGTTAATTTGCATATGTATAAAATAGTTTTTTTGACACAATAAAAGCACACAGAGCTATGGGGACTGGGTATTGCGGATGTGCTAGCGGCCATCTAGCAGCCAATGTCCTCAGCTCTATACACAAAATCCCGGTGACAGGTTCCCTTTAAATTTTCAGTTCATGTAGCCAAATGAGAGCTTATTTTTTGCGGGATTAGTTGTATTTTTTAATGCCACTATTCAATTTACCATGTCTTGTACTGGAAACACAAGGTTTTTTAGGTTTTGATATTACAGCGTTGACTGTACGCTAAATGTGACATCCTTATTCTGCAGCTCAGTAAAATTACGACGATAGCAAATTTGTATAGCTTTTTTTTGTTTTACTACTTTTAAAAAAATTAAAACCTTTGGAAAAAAATATCTATTTTCTTTGCATTGTCATTTTCTGACATCCATAAAGTTTTCATATTTTTGTCCACAAGAGCTGTATGAGGGCTTTTGTGGGATTAACTGTAGTTTTTATTGGTACCATTTTTGGGGTGCATGCAACTTTTTGATCAGTTAGTCAACTTTTTTGGGGGGGGATAAGGTGACCAAAAAAAGGTGAATCACATGGTTTTTTTTTTCTGTTAGTGTACACAATGCAATACATTTTTTTATATTTTAATAGTTACGACATTTTCAGATAGAGTGATGCCTTTTTTTATTATTTATATATGTTTATATGTAAAATTGGGAAATGGGGTGATTTAATATTTTTTATGTTTTAATTTTTTTTAATTTTTAAACAACTTTTTTAAATCACTTTTAGTCCCCTTAGGGATCTAGAACCTGGAATCTTTGACCATTTGTCCTATTCACCATAATAGAAATCTATTATGGTGAATGGGATTCTGGCATGCTACCTGCTGAGCTGTGCCTTGTGCACAGCTTAGCAGGCAGTTTACCATGACATGCCTGGGAACCTCCAGCTGGTCCCAGGCCCGCAATTTCAATGAGGGGGCTCCAATCGGATCTGCCTAACCTCACAGATGCTGGAGCGGAGCGGGCTCAGTGCAGCAGCCTGCTCCATACAGGTACATCATGGTGGCTGAAGGGGTTAATAGACTGGTGCAGTAGGACACATACATGCCAATGTGTTCATGATACAGGAGCAATAAAGCACCTGCATTACACCTGTGTGAAAATGACCTTAGTTAACACATTATATTAGGTTTAGGGATAGATAATTTTAAATTAGGATTAAAGTATGTATATGGGGATGAAAAATTATATACTTATATAAGCCCAATATTTGCATACAAAAGATTGTTGGTGACCTCAGTTTTTTTTTTTTTGCATTTCTTTAAAAGGCTACGTACACTTTTGGAGGCAATTCTGCAAAATTGCATTGCACTCCTTTTGGACTAAAAATTTTTTTTTTCAGTTGGTCTTTATTAAAAATGTTCAGCCATTTCTGAGATACAGGGTTAAAAAACAGTCCATTTGCAAGCTGTCATAGTCTGTTTTCTTTGAATCTTGTCCTCTGACAGCTCATGTGTAGCTCTCATCTCTGATCTCCTAACCTTATTATTTAAGCCATATTCTTAGCAGTTTAATAACAATTGAGATATACTAAGTGTTTATGAGGTCAGGGTATCAGGCATAAGAGCTACACTTGAGAGGTCAGATGACAGGATTCACAGATTTTTTTATCTGTCAAAGGCCTCATGCACACGACCGTTGTTCTGGTCCGCATCCGAGCCGCAGTTCTTGCGGCTTGGGTGCGGACCCATTCACTTCAATGGGGCCGCAAAAGATGCGGACAGCACTCCGTATGCTGTCCGCATCCATTGCTCCGTTCCGTGGCCCCGCAAAAAAAATATAACATGTCCTACTCTTGAATGTTTTACGGACAAGAATAGGCATTTTTACAATGGGCCGCCTGTTCCGTTCCGCAAATTGCGGAAGGCACACGAGCGGCTTCCGTGTTTTGCGGATCCGAAATTTGCGGACCGCAAAAAACGGAACGGTCGTGTGCGGGAGGCCAAAAGGTGAGAAAATTGTCCTGGCTAGCAGTAGTGCAAAAAACCCTGGCAGTGACAGGGTTAAACTTCAGAAATGGGAGGCAGAAGTCCTTTAAGTGGAAAGAACTTTCACATTAAGGCCTACATATCTACATACATTCATATGCATCAAGATAATTGGAAATAAAACACAATCCTACTTTTACTGCCACACGCAGAAGAGTTCTGCTCCAGCAATACAAAAACAATGCTATGGAGCCACATTAAGCAGACTCTGGCACTTTCAGCTCTACTTCATTAACAGCAAAGAATGTCAATAAATGTCAAGAAGGTCAATAATTGGCCATTTCCGAGAAATAATCCTTGTTTTGTTCAGAGCTTGCACAGTTCTGCTGCTAAGTGTAAATTCAAAGAAAAAGATGCAGCTCTGCAGGTCACCCAACACAAAGGATATTTAAAGGGCATCTGTCAGCAGATTTGCACCTATGACACTGGCTGACCTGTTACATGTGCGCTTGGCAGCTAAAGGCATCTGTGTTGGTCCCATGTTCATTAGTGCCTGCATTAATGAGAAAAGTGAAGTTTTAATATATGCAAATGACCCTTTAGGAGCAACGGGGGAGTTGCCGTTACACCTAGAAGCTCAGCTTTTTTGCAACTGCTGTGCCCTCTGCATTTTGATTGACAGGGCCAGACAGTGAAAATGTCATCACACCTGCCTGTCACTGACAATCAGAGCAGAGTATGCAGCAGGTGCAGAGAGAGCAGAGCCTCTACGTGTAACGGCTACACCCCTGTTGCTCCTAGAGGCTCATTTGCATGTATTAAAACATCATTTATCTTAGCAATGTGGACACATATGAACATGGGACCAACACAGATGCATTCAGCTGCCAAGCGCACATGTTACAGGTCAGCCAGTGTCATAGGTGCAAATCTGCTGACAGATGCCCATTAAAAGAGGCTTTATTGGTTGCAGAATCGAACAATGGGGCACATTTATTAAGACTGGCGTTTTAGATGCCAGTCTTAATAAAGCCCTAAACTGGCGGTGGACCTGCCAAAGTTATGAAGAGGCGCAGAGGCCTCTCCATAACTTTGGCGCATCCAGCACCAGTTCTAAATGTAAGCCCGCTTCCGGAACTCCCACAGAAGTGAATAGAGAGCTCCCGGTGCAAGCGCCACCACCTCTCCATTCACCTGTATAGGAAATTCGGAAATAGCCGAACTAGCGCTCAGCTATTTTCAGCACTCCCATAAAAGCAAATGGCCGTGCTTGTGCAGTGCGCCCTTGTTCACTTTGGGGGCCCCAATCAAGAGATATATGCAGGTCTCAGAGGTGGGACTCACATCTATTTAATATTGGTGGCACATCCTAGCAATATGCCATCAATGTATGAGATGGGCCAAGTCCTTTACATGGGAATTGAGCTTCACAAAGGCCATGTGACCAATGGAGGTGACATTACAGACTGAAGAAGAGGCCGCAGTGCTCGAATGAGTGCCTCAGCCACCTGCAATAGCTGGTCTGTTTTTTGTTTGACTTATTGCCCTACGGATAATTTGCAATCAGACTATGGTCATCCCTATTTCAGTTACCAATAGTATTTCAAAACTCAGCGCTAACATTGGTGTTAGGATAACAGTACCAGTGTGAAGCTGCCAGCACCAAGACATTCCTCAGAGGCCATCCAGGGTACTGGGCCAAAGTGCATGGGTCATATACTCCAAGCGTTACCTAAGGGAAAAAGGGACAAGGAGAGCTTTAGGTCCAGCAAGCAAATCACTGCAGTTAAGATAGAGAAAAGTATCAAGTAGTAGTTGTATATTACAATGGCACTTAGACACAGAGAACCTCACCCAGAGGGACAGACCCGGTGAGGATCTCTTTGACTACTTAAAGGGAACCTGTCACCTGTATAGACCTGAGGACATGGGCTTCTAGATGGCCGCTAGCACTTCCGCAATATCCAGCCCCCATAGCTCTTATTGTGTAAAAAAACGATTTTATAGATATGTAAATGAGGCTACTAACGTTTCCGGAGACCAGCACCGCCCCGCATCCTCCGAATCTCCTCCTTGCTCCCCGACGTCACAAAGCTAGAGAGCCGTAATCTCGCATTCGCGGTGTCGGTATAGTGTTCCTTCCCTGTGCTGGCATCAGCCTCAGGGAACGAACTGCGCATGCGCTAGCTCACGCATCGCGAGATTACGGCGCTCTAGCTTTGTGACTTCGGGGAGCAAGGAGGAGATTCGGAGGATGCGGGGCGGTGCTGGGCTCAGAGTCAGAGAAGGCTGGACTCATCTCTCAAGCATGGAGGAGACAGGACTCATCTAAGGTTCATTTACATATCTATAGAATCGTTTTGTTTTGACACAATAAAAGCACACAGAGCTATGGGGACTGGGTACTAGCGGCGATCTAGCAGCCCATGTCCTCAGCTCTATACACAAAATCCCGGTGACAGGTTCCCTTTAAAGTGAAAGGCTGGCTGGGGTAGGGTTGTCACGATGCCGGAATTTGAACTTTGATTTCGATACCGAGTAAAGGATCACGATCCTCGATACCAAAATCGTCACTTTGCAAAACTTTGTCTGTCCTGCACCGTTGTGTTATAGTTTTGTTCACCTTAAGCCACCTAGTTCATGAATCGAATGCCAGACTTACAGTGCATACTGACAACAAGCAGAGCTGGAGGAGAAAGGAGGTGGAAGTACATAATACAGATTTATGATCCATTGCAGGTCTGGAGCTGGGTGAACCCCTTATGAGCACAGTGATGGCTGTCACCCAGCACCTGTTGGCTGTACACCGGATAATGATATACTGTGCGCTCCCCCCAGAGCTGTTAACCTCTGATGTGCCAGCGACAAGCCGCTGGTGCAGACCACCGCTGTGTTTGCCCAAAGGTTGCTCCCAGTTGAGTCCTGACACTGAAATGAACAAAAAAAATGTAGCTGATCCCGCTCTGCGCGCAGCTGTTCTCACGAATGACAGAGCATGCCGGTGGAGCACTCTGCAGTTTATGTTCATCTGTCTCTGGGGCAGATATCACTGATGTCCGTCCAGGTCCTATACTCTCTGTATGTTATGCTGTGGGGAGGCTACCATAATGACCCAGGTTTGTGTGCATGTCAGCGGCTCTCCGAAGATCACATTTCACCATTGAGTAAGTGGCACTTAGAAGTTCCTGGAAAGCAGGACGCATCCCCTCTAATACTGCACAGTACAAGGACATCATGAGGGTCAGCACTGTGGACATCTATAGAGATACGTGACAGAGTGTGGCTGCTGATCAGAACATGGTGAGCGCTGGGTAGTGCACGCTGTTTTCTCTGTTAGACCTGCTACTAATGTTAGTTTTGAACCAGCCAGGGCTTGAAATGGTTGAAAGTATTGAAAAAGTATCGATACCCAATGCAACCCTAAGCTGGAGGCGGCATGTTGAAAGGCTACAGGGAAGAGGTGGGGGACTACTATGTCTACCGGAGAAGAGGGGATGAAATGTGGGACTTTTTACTTTACATGTTGTGAGGGATCGCTTTCTCTCAGGGGTTTTCAAGCACAGATTTCTTCCTCAGACAAGGGTTTTAGTGTCCGAACAGCGCTTTATTGTGGCACACCAGCATAAACAAAGCAAAAGAAAAAAACACCTGCCCGTCTAGGCACTACCTATTACACAAATAACATATACAGTTCACACCAGTGATCAGATGCGGCTTTCCCAGCCCAACCTCCAGCAGCCTCCAGGCTGCTTCCACACCAGTGTCTCTTGGAGGATAGTGGTCTAGAAGTCTTCCCAGCGCTGACCGTGCGACCCTCTTCCTTAGGCGTCGCTGGACCCCCCCAAACCTTAGGCTAAACCCAGCCTTATGGTCTCATAGCCCTCCCGGCTCAGACCACACAAAACCACTCTAGGCTTCTGTGTGCAAGACACCACCCCTTCTAAGGCCTCATGCACATGACTATTGTTTTGGTCCGCATCCGAGCCGCAGTTTTTGCAGCTTGTATGCGGACCCATTCACTTCAATGGGGCCGCAAAAGGTGCGGATAGCACGCCGTGTGCTGTCTGCATCCGATGCTCCGTTCCGTGGTCCACCCAAAAAATATAACCTGTACTATTCTTGTCCGCGCTTTGCGGACAAGAATAGGCAGTTATATTAAAGGCTGTCCGCGCCGTTCTGCAAATTGGCATCCGTGTTTTGCAGATCCGCGATTTGCGGACCACAAAACACACAAAGTTGTGTGCATGTAGCCTAAGGGCTTGTTCTCACATGTAAGGACGGGGCCGTGCTGTGGACCGCAAATTGCGGTCCGCTAAGCACGGGCACCTACCGTGTGGCAGCCGCATAAGGATTGCAGCCCCATTCACTTGAATGGGTCCGCGATCCCTCCGTTACGCAAAAAGATAGAGCTAGCTTTATCTTTTTGTGGTGCGGAAGCACGGAACCTCAGAAAGCACTCCGTAGTGTTCCATTCCGTGGTTCCGTTCCACATCTCCGGATTTGCGGACCCATTGAAACTGAAGGCACACTGGCAGCTTCTGTTTTTTGCGGATCCGCGGTTTGCGGACCGCAGAAAATGGAACGGTCGTGTGCATGAGGCCTAACTCTGAGGATTCCTTTATCCCCAGGTGATTACTGCACCTGGATTGTAATGTGGGAAATAGCTCACCCCCTCACATCCACAGAGAGGTGCTCTAGTCTAAAATGATTCACCCTTCAAGAATGCAAAAGTAACGTATGGTACTGGAAGACTGGCACACTCAACATATGGGACCCTATGGATTAACTGCAAATCGCAAAGTTTATTGTACATATACATAAAAGGAATAAAAGGTAAAAAAGTTTGATATAAATGATATCACTTGATTGCTATTTTTAAAAAACAATTTCACACAGTATTGCACTTATCATGCCACTATAAGTGCAATACTGTGTGAAATTTTGTTTTTAAAAAATAGCAATTAAGTGATATAATTTATATCAAACTTTTTTACCTTTTATTCTTTTATTCCTTTATGTATATGTACAATAAACTTTGCGATTTGCATTAATCCATACGATTACTGCATTAGGTACAATTTAATGACACCTGCTTATTTACCTTGTCCTCATCCGTATAGAATTCCTGGAATTTCAGCAAAGGAGACATTGAGAAAGTATCCCCCGTGTAACGGATTAAGAAGTAAGGTTGTGGAACGCCTCCTTCTGCTTGACAGAAATCATCATAGGCTTTCTGAAATGCGATTACCTATGGAAGAAAAACAAAATCACTGCTACTGAAATACATGTGCCGATAACGTCACCGAGAGAACAGCATCCGCTGGTCCATTCCGCGACCCGCAAAAAATATAGAGCATGTCCTATTCTTGTCTGCAATCGCGGACAAGGATAGGCATTTTCTATATAGCGCTGGCCATGTGCAGTCCGCAAAATGCAGAATGCACACGGCCAGTATCCGCGTTTTGCGGACCTCAAAACACATATGCGCAGGGCAAGGCCTGTTTTTTTACAAAACTATACTAGACTGTGAATTGCGCCTAGCAGGGAGCCTGGTAACGTTAAAGGTTTAAGTGGGCAGAGTATAGCGCTGTTCTGGGTGGTTTTAGAGGGGGGTACTAGTAAATAGCACCCAGAACAGCGCTCTACACCGCCCACGTGACTGTGGTATTGTTCTCTTGATAGGCCTAGACAAAGATGTCTGCAGTAGAGCATTGCACTAAGGCCGGAGCCGTCAGAATTCCGTTCAGCCCCATTAACTATAATAAAGAACAGCAGAGATCCTGCAATTACTCGACCGGCTGATTCTCGGCATGTTTGCCGGGTTGCGGCCTGATCTCTGCCAGTCTCCATTATAGTCAATAGGGCAGGCGGTTATCAGGTAGCATTCGGCAGTGCCTGATCCAGACATCGTCAGCGGGCTTCTCGCAGATGTGAAACAAGCCTTAGTGTAATCAGTATGTACAAAGTCACACATCCCCTTCCCTCTCTGGCTGTTGTGAAAATCAAGCCAAGCTGTTTGCCATGCTAATGGTCCAAACAATGGAGGAAGTTAAAGAGCCAGGACAGGTAGCAGAATACACAGAGTGACATTAAAAACATTGCCAGCTGATGATTGTCTGATGGTGGGCGGAGGTGAGAGCCGCGTTTACATGCAGCAATCCTCTCCTCTGTATGGGATGAGCAATCACTGCTGTGAATACTCCACCCTGTACAGAGTCATTGCTTCTCGGCAGCAGATCACAGAGCAAAAGACAATCTGCTGCCCAAAAATGATGTTTGTGTCCACATCAACAATGCTTTCACCTGATGGATGAGCGTTTGCTTGCACATCAGGTGACCGGAGGCACTTTTACACATGGCAATTATTGGGATTTAATTTACCTAGGCACATTCCTTCCCAAAAATCACCCCGATTGTCAGCTTGTGCAAAGGGGTCATAAAGAAGACCTGTCAGTACAAGATGCAATCTGCAGCCAGCAGGTTATAGAGCAGGAGGAGCTGAGCAGACTGAGGTCTAGTTTACGGGGAAAAGATTCAGCAAAACGTGTAATTTATACATTTATATTTCTGCTGACTTCAGTTGTACATGGTAGGTGTTCTCAGTGACTGATAGCATTCTCTTTCTAGGTGTGTATATAGAGATAGCTCACCAGGGCTCACCGTATATGGCATAGCCGGATTGCTGGTCCTATTGACTACAATGGGATCCAACAGCGATCCAATCGCTTTTCGTTATAAGTGCTGGCTTTTGACCGGACAGCGTGCATGCAGGGGCAGCACGGTGGCTCAGTGGTTAGCAGTGCTGGGGTCTTGCATGGAGTTTGTATGTTCTCCCCATTAGGGTTGTTGCGGGTATCGAAATTTCGATACCCAATCGATACTTTTGTCCCGGTATCGATACGATACCGGGATTTCCGTTTTTTCGATACTGGGCTGCGCTTCTGCGCAGTCTAGTATCTCTGAACATGAGCGCGCTGCTATCGGCGCGCTCATGTTCTCTCAGCAGCACGGGGAGAAGGGAGCTGTCCTCCCTCCCCCCTGTGCTGCTGCCGCTGCCACCAATGAGAAGAGAGGGGCGGCAATGAGAAGAGAAGGGCGGCAATGAGAAGAGAGAGGGGCGGCAATGAGAAGAGAGGGGCGGAGGAGGGGCGGCACCACGGAGGAAAGGCGGCAATGAGAAGAGAGGGGCGGAGGAGGGGCGGGCGCACTGCGCCACCAATGATAGGTTTATTTCCACACAGAGCGGCGCCCAGCGATGTCTCTGCACTCACCATTAGTCCTGGGCGCCGCTCCGTTCGCCTGCAGTGCTCCATTACTGTCTCCTCTCCTGCTCCACATGCTGCTGATTACTATCGGAGCGATGGGAGGAGACATCAGCTTCACTAGTGGGCGTTCCTTTTCCCTGCGCTGCGATTGGACAGCGCTACAGCCAGGGAGAAGGAACGCCCACTAGTGAAGCTGATGTCTCCTCCCATCGCTCCGATAGTAATCAGCAGCATGTGGAGCAGGAGAGGAGACAGTAATGGAGCACTGCAGGCGAACGGAGCGGCGCCCAGGACTAATGGTGAGTGCTGGGACATCGCTGGGCGCCGCTCTGTGTGGCCTGATAGTGAAAGTCTGGAGTCCCATATAGTAGTCAGTCTTTAACACATACAGGAGGCGGGTGCTGGCAGCAGAATCGCATTGCCGGCACCCTGCCCCTGACAGGGAGCTGCGATCAGCGGCAGTTAACTGCCGCTGATCTGCCAGTACCCGCCTCCTGTATAAAGGGGTAATTATCATTGGTGGTGCAGTGTGCCCCCCAACCCATTAAAATCATTGGTGGCACAGTGCGCCGGCCCATCTCAACCCCCCAGTATTAAAATCAGGGACCTCTCCCCTCCCCTCATTGGTGGTGCAGTGGCAGCTTCTGATCGGAGCCCCAGCAGTGTAATGCTGGGGCTCCGATCGGTTACCATGGCAGCCAGGACGCTACAGAAGCCCTGGTTGCCATGGTAACATCCCTGATGCTGTGTGCACAAAGCACAGAGCAGCAGGGACAGTGTGAAGTCCTATTCACCCTGATAGAGATCCATCAGGCTGAATAGGAAAAGGGATGAAAGATCCCAGGTTCTAGCCCCTAAGGAGGGGAAATAGTTATTAAATAAAAAGTGTAAAAAAAAAAAAAAAAAAAAAAACTAAAATATGAAGTATAAATCACCCCCTTTTCCCAATTTCACATATAAAATATATAAATAATAAACATATTACGTCGCCACGTCAGAAAAGTCCAAACTATTAAAATATAAAAAAAAATCTAGGTGGTGAATGCCGGAACAGAAAAAATAAAATAAAAATGAGGAATGCACGTGGCTTTTTTTGTTTATTTTTTTTGCGTGGTATCGAATGGTATCGAGTATCGCAATACTTTTTCATGGTATCGAAACCGAATAAAAAATTTGGTATCGCAACAACTCTACTCCCCATGTTGCATGGGTTTCCCTGCCAAGTCTCACATTCTTCAGATCAGTGCTGTCAGTGTCAGACTGTGCAGGGGCGCACCCCTGACTGGTAACACCCATCTAGACCTTCATAACAGATTGCGAATACAATTCAAAAGCCTCTACTGTGAATAACAGAGGAACGGCACTAAATTGAGTCATAAGAATAGATGTATGCAAGTTACCAAAAGAGACAAGGGAGGTGACAGGTCCTCCTTATGTTAAAAGGATTTTCTGACTTTTAAAGGTGACCTATTCTCAGCTGTTTGAGGAGGAGGATGGGCATCACAGCCTTACTATAGGTTACCAAGCACAGCGCCATCCATTTTATATTGGCAGTGCTTAGTATTTCACTTAAATGGGAGTGAGCTGCACCTAAGCCACGTGACCGGTGAAAGTGGCATCACTGACCTAGGGTAAGCTGTGAGAAGGACGCGTTGCTCAAACAGCTGATCGGCAGAGGTCCCGGATGTCCGACCCCCACCGATCAGATACTGATGATCTAATCAAGAGCATAGGTTATCAGTATGAAAAAGTCAGAAAACCCCCTTAACTACAAACATATCTGAACTTTAAGCTTATATAGGTTTCATTTTTCTTCACCACCCATCCCCCACCATCCTAAAAGGGAAAGTTACCTGAGCTTCAGAAAACTTTTCACCAATAGACACTGGAGGCTTAATCACTTCTACGCCATCCGAAAGGCACAATGCAGGAAAACAAAACCAATAATAGAAATGATACTTCTTCAAATCCTACCAAAAAATGAAACATAACACATGGAAATGTCAAATCTTCAGTTTCACATTGTTCATACTGAATGTACTAAAACTTAAAGGGGCTAGCCTCAATTTTTTGGGTCCTTCCCTTGAAAATATTCCTACTGGGCCAGCGTTGCGCTCCCCAGTGTAACTAGGTTGCATGCACTTCCTGGATCACGTGTCATGTAGCCCTAGCCCGGTTGCACCTCATGATGTACGCGGTTTGCGCCTGCCTCGGGCACTGACTGCTTACCCCAGGTGATAAATGTATGATTGCTGGGGGTCCCATTGATCAATAGAACGGGGGGGGGGGGGAGGGGGTTTAGATCCCCCTTATGGAAGCAATTTAATAGGGCAGTGGTCAAGCATGCACACTACTGCTCCATACAAAGTCTATGGGACTGATAGAGATAGCCAAGTCTAGCGCTCCACCGTGTCATCAGCTAACAGACACTGAATGGAACTCATTTAACCCCTTGATGACCCACAGTGAGAGTCTGAAGAGGACCTGCATTATATTATTAAAAAGCTCTGTTCATGGGGCCACTGTGCCTGTGTGATCAATTCAGGACCCCAGATCTAACCCCCAGTCATGGTCTTTTAAGAGACATTCTTTGTATTCATTTCTTAATGAATAAGCACCTATCATTTACCATCACAACTGAAAAAGAACTTGATTCTTTCTAGTAAAAGCATTAAATATATTCATCCAGCGTGGCACAATTGCTAAAAATATCCGCCCGTAACCTTTTCTGTAAGCGGGTTCAAACTGTGGCGTCCATCTTGAATCAGCGGTCTAAAGCTCCTGCGCCACGTCGCTTAGGTTATCTAAACGGTTTATCAATAGTTCATTAAACACCTTTTGTCGACCCATATTTTCATGCGGCAAACCGATATGGACTGTGGAAAGGTGACGAGACAGGAGAAAAAACTGCTCCGAGATAAATATCAAAGCTCGCATGAAGTGATTTGTCAGGGAATAACCTTTATGGAGTACAAGAGCCTGGGCTCCGAGGAACCTCAGCATTGAGCATATTAAAAATGTCACAATTTAATCTGGAAAATAACAGCCGGAATACATTACGAGATGGAAACACAGCTTTTTGTGATCAGCATAAAATTAAAAAGACACCTTCATTGTATGAGAGATTATTCAATTATACATTTTCTCTGTTCTAGGGCACAAAGAAATGAAAGCTGAAAAAAGCATAATAGGCCTATATATAGTTGTAAAAAGTTAAAGGGAATGTGTCATGTCGAACATGGTGTCTGAGCTGAAGGCAGCATGTTATAGAGCAGGAGGAGCTGAGCAGATTGATATATAGCTTTATGGGAAAAGATTCAGTAAAACTTGTATTTCCTTCATGTATATCTCTGCTCCTTCTGGGCTTTGAAGTCCAGGAGGTGGTCCTATCAGTTATTGCCAGCCTTCCCCATGACTGTGTATACAGAGGTAGCTGTCAATCACTGATAGGACCGCCTCCTGGACTTCAAAGTCCAGAAAGAGCAGGAATTTAAATGAATGAAATACAAATTTTACTGAATCTTTTGCCACAAAAATGTATCAATCTGCTCAGCTCCTTCTGCTCTACATCATGGTGCCTGCAAATTACCTACTGATCTATCCTCAGTATAGGTTATCAATATCCGGTCTGTGGGGATCCGACACCTGGCACCTCCACTAAATAGCTCTTCTCTGCAGCTAGTCAGAAAAATATGCCCAGCTGCCACTAGCAAAATAAAAGTGTTGGCTCCGTTCAGGTGGGCTATACCTTCTCCACAGCCACTAGGCTAATCAGTTTGTACCAACAGCAGAGGATGCCTGGATATGGAAAAAAAACAAGGGACTATATCCGATACGGCTAGCAGTGGAAAACTCACCCCACCTAGGCAGGTCTATGGTGCTTACCAGTCCTTCCACGGCCATGTCAGAGAGGACGTCCAGCGATGACCCGAGAACTGCAGTAGCAGCTGGTGCTCACATTGCGCCGAATCCATGTCGTATAGAGCATCCAGTGATGATCCAGGTACTCCACCAGGATCATCCACCTACACGTCTGAAACCAAGCAGAAAGATAGCAACAACAGTGCAAATACCCCATCAATAAATAGGGTACGTCCTAGGGTTGTCAAAGGACACACCTACTATAATACCTGACAACCAGCCCAAGGTGGAGGAAATGTGGTTGCCTGGTGCATATCAGGGCCAAGAGGTCTTGTTAGCTAATGCATCATGCAACAAAGAAAAACCATGCCCAGGATAGGGGCAATGAGAAGGTGCTAAAGAGAGGGCTTGGGTACCCAGGTAGGTGTGACCGAGACAGTGTCCAGCACACACCCGAATACAGCACAAAATGAAGGGACTAACGAGAAGGCCTGGTGCAGAGATACCACACATACGGAGTCTAACGGACAAAGTACCACACAATTGAGTACTCACAATGCATAGATGCCCGCTGGCTCAACTTCTTCCCCCCACCCCTCCGAAAGGAGGGGGCCCATGGTACCAGGTACATACCTCAATTGGGATGGTTGACAGAGACAACACCCGGAGATGGTACAAGTACACCACTGGAGGGAGACAGAAATGGGTTTCTAAGTGGATACTGGAACCAGGAAGGAGGGATGAAAACCACAGTTGGGGATGGTACCATGAAGGAGGAACCTGATGCCCAGCCCACAGTAAAACTAGAAAGAGCCGTGCAAAAGCCAATAGACCACAGTTTGCACAAACAGGGCTGGAGATGGTACAAAAACCTCACCTGATGAGGGAGTAAAACAGCTACGTGGTGCACACTAGAACCAGGATGATGTCATAGCGACAGTAACTGGAGAAGGTACAGATCCAGGAATGTGTGTCGAATAGAGCCCCTGCTGATAGTGCAATTACCCTGGCTGAAAATGGAGACCTTGCAACCAGGAAGGTCTGCCAGATACATCATATGAAGGTGTGTGAAAGCCTCCCCCTGAAGGGGAAAGCGTACGTACCCATGGCACCACATAGGCGTGCTAATGGTCTTGCGAGGGCACCACCACACACTGGAGAGTCGGCAAACTGGCGTACCTTAGTGGATGGGAAGTACCTTTACAACCAGAGGAGTTCTACTTTTATACTCACCATCTGGCGTCTTCAGGCACCGCAGGATCACCCCTTCAGTACACTCGCACTAGAGTGGGATTACCGGTACTCCACTGCGGATGCAGTAATAGGGGACTGGGTGACCAGCGAGGTACCGAGGTACGCGCCCGCAGGGGGTGCTACTAAAGTGGACCTTCACAATGAAGACCCCGTGCTGCCTGGGCGGACAAAGAATGCGGCCTAGACAGAGGAAAAGCAGGGTACTCGATTTATGAAGTAGCCGAAAAAGGTGTGCCGTCGGCGGGTAGGAACCGCTGGAAAACGGGGGCCCTCCAGAGATAGAAAAACAGGTGGGCGGGGCTTCTGTGGGAAAGCGACGCACAGGGAGGGGAAAAACAGAGCAAAAGGAGCACCTGGGACCAAGGAACAGGCTGGAGAAAAATGCGGCGTAGTCCCGGCCGAAGCTGGGGACTAAATTAGAATGAGAGGCCGAGGAGAAGAGTGGGTGGCCAGGGAGGAGAAGGGAACCCGGAATAATAGGGAATCCCATCCCGTGGCCAGAAAAGGGGGGCTAACCCGGGGGACCCCATGGGGCAAGGACGCAGGGGAGATACTTGCCGTCCGCGTCTACAGGTGCCGCCGGGTCACCCCTTCAGCAAACTCGCACTTACGTGGGATTTCCGGCATGGCACTGCGGATGCAGTAATGGGGGACTGGGTGACAGGCGAGGTACTCAAAATACGTGCCTGCAGGGGGTGCAACTAAAGTGGGTATCCACTCCTGCGCCATCCTGCAGCTGGCAGAGACCTGCAGAAGAAAAGGAAAAAAATAAATAAATTAAAGAATAAAAGAATAAAATAAAATAAAAATAAAAGAGCAGCAAGACCTGCAAAAAAACAGAGCAGGTCATGTTTGCCTTCTACGGACACTAGACTAAAACTGATTAGCCTAGTGGCTGTGGAGAAGGTATAGCCCACCCGGGCGGAGCCAACACTTTTCACTTGCTAATGTCAGCTGCCCTGCTTCCTCTCCTCCTCCAGGTTTTTCTTTTTCCCTAGCCTTGGGTCGAGCTGGGTGTTTCCCTTTGCTTTTTTCTTGCATTTGAGATTTTCTCCCAGGCACTTGTCCTGCGATTCATGCAGTCTCCCACTATTTATCCCTTCGGATTCTTCCTGGTCCTGGAGCCTTTCGGCCCATCCCTTAGTTTTCCTATCCCCCAATTCATGCTATGGCCTCTACTGGTCCTGTTGGGTCACATGGTTTCCCTGCACCTGTACACCCAACCGTTTCCATTGCTGTTCTTTCCCACCTTCGGGAACTGCTTTGGGACGTCCCATGGTGCTGTGTCCCCCAATGCCATTAACGAGAAAATTTGAATTTTGTACTTGCCGTAAAATCCCTTTCTCATTCAATGCATTGGGGGACACAGGTCCCACGCTCTGTTTTTACTTTCTCTCTGTCACCGGGCTGTTCTCTTTTTCTTCCCCGGTCCAGGACTTGTTGGTTCCTTGCTTCTGTTTCTCTCTCCTACTGCTATTGCTGCAAACTGGTTAGCCTAGTGGCTGTGGAGAGGGTATAGCCCACCTGGACGGAGCCAACACTTTTCTTTTGCTAGTGTCAGCTGGGCATATACCCATGGTGCTGTGTCCTCCAATGCCATTAACGAGAAAACACAGTTTTGTCCATTGTGTAGTTGGAGGGCCCATTTTGGAGGTATATATATATATATACACAGTGTGTACAGTAGGCACACCCCCACCTGAAATGGTCTGGAAAGACTCCAAGAAATGTTTGCTTTATTTGCTGTTTTTAAAAACAAAACAAAAAATACTTATTCAACCATTATTCACAGACATATAAAACAGATAAAACAGACTCCCTTCAAAAAGTTCTTATAACCTTTAAAATCAATTGACTGTGTCAAGCACATTCATATGTGAAATCTGGAGAAAATGTATCCACATGTCTCCACTGCTTTTATAGCATTGATAGCTTGTTCCTGTATGTATGAGATAAAACCAGTAATAAGATGTTTAAGCAACAAGCTGCAACAATGTCTCTATAAAATGATTACTATTATATTATTGAGCTATTAGGCTCTTACCACCTCCTGCATCTTCGACTGCTTCGGGAGCAGATCGCTTTCCATGCACAGTTCCTGGTCAGCGTGGGACCGTGATTTCCAATTATGTTCAGGAGACGCTGTATTAGCTTGCTACAAAGATATTGGAACATTTTGAAAGGAGTCTATTTTATCTGTTTTATATGTCTGTGTTGTATATTGTACAGCAAGGGCCCTGCTGAATTCACATAAATTTTTTTTAGTCGAATAATTGTCTAAAACAAAAATTTCCTTGTGTCTTGCCAGATCATTTCAGGTGGGGGTGTTCCTACACCCCGTGCACATACATTTCATATTTAGCCGACATTGGGTTGAGGAGAGCCACCAAATTTTGCCGTTTCTGGAGATCAGAGGGTCCTAGACGAGGGACCAGCACCTATCTGACATTGATGGCATATCCTAGTGATATGCCACCAATGTCTGAGATGGGAATACCTCTTTAAGGCCCAAACAAGCTTGGCGATTAAGGGGTTAAAAGGCAGTTTTTCAGCAGTCACAAAAACCAAAACTAAAGATATCAAAGATAGTAGTGGTGTCCTTGGAAACTAGTAAGTAAATCAATTGCAGAAAAAAGGACCCTTAAAACATCAAATTTATTTAGGTTATATTAAAATTGAAACCCAAAGATAGAGGTCAACACTATGGGCCAAAAAAGCCCAACTAGTTTAGTAGAAATAGTATCCAAATGATAACAGGTCTGATAGAAACAGATAATAAGATAAAAGGGACAGGAAATCAACAGGGTTAATGGGCAGTGTAAATTGGAGAGGGTGGGATGTCCAAAGAGGAACACATTCCCTATGGAGACCCTAGTAACACCTCAGCCCAGGGGCAACCCCTAAAGGTGGGGTCTCCCTGTCCTCATACCTGTCCTACAAAACCCTGGAATGCCCTAGATGATTTTGGTTATTTATAACATCACTGATGCTTTTTCCCCGGATGGGTTCCTCAGTTAGAAATAGTCCCATCAAACAAAAGATACACTTGATACAGTTACTCACATGTAAAGTGCCCAAAAAATCACTAGGCTGCCTCTTGTGGGGTGCTTGATGATGCAGAGAGGCAGGATGTTAGGGAGGGTCATAAAAAGTGAGCCGATGCGCGCCAACTGGCATCGGAAGAAGCACTTCCAGCCGGTGGAAAGCACACTGCACATCACTTCCGGGTCTGTGGAACGCATGCGTCACTTACCATTTAGTGAATCGCATGCGTTCCAACCGACGTCCAGAAGCGGAGGTATGAGGAGGTGTGTGTGGATTAACCTGCAGATAGCAACCGCTTGGTAGCGCTGCAAACCCAAGTGCTAGGATGTAAATAGCATCCACAGCTAAGCGCTATGGAGATCATGGGAACACACACAAGCACCAGTTGGTCAAGGTGTTAGTAGGTGATGATAGGATAGGATATATATATATATATATATATATCCTATGATTAACCTCTAATTACGCCCCCCCCCCTTTTTTTTGTGTGCCCTCCGCACCCCATAGAATGGACACTAGTAGTAATGAAAATTGTCCGAAATGTTGATAAAATATAGACAATTAAAAATAGAGTGGATGTAAATGATGAATAAAATATCACTCAATAATAGGAAGGAGAGACATAACTGAAAACGGAAAACAAAAAATTCTTTTAAAATACTGATCATTGTGGGAGACCCTTAAATACTAGATGAAGCAGTTGAGGGTCAACCTCTCATTGAGACCAGAGGGTGACTGGGATTTACATCTGTAAATTCACTCTGCCTCCTTTTGAAGAATTCTCCTGTCCCAAACCCCCTTTCTAGGAAAGAGAGGGACCAATTCCAAAACAGAGAACCTCAAAACTCGGGGGTCACCTGTATGATGTTCAATTACATGGTTGGCAATGGGCGTAATATTTTTCTTACGTATGTCATTGACATCTTCGCATACCCTCCTTCTCAGCTCTCTAAAAGTCTTGCCGATATAGTCCTTAGGGCGAGGGCACTAGCAGATGTAAATAACCCCTTTGCTTTTGCAGTTAACAAAATCACAGATAGAAAAAGTTTTATTAGTTGCAGAGCAGGTAACCGTCTTGGGTACGGAAATAAAATTACATGCCTTACATGTCCTGCACCAATACATGCCCAAGGGTCGACGGTCTAGCCATGTGCCAGGCCCAACCGGGGGCACATAATGGCTGTGTACCAGGCGATCCCTAAGGCTCCTACCTTTACGGTATGCGACACTGGGGTAAGGAGAGATGTTAGGTGTCACATCAGGATCCATCCATAGGATGGGCCAGTATTTGCTAAGGATTGCTTTGACCTCCGCATTTGCCACATCAAAGGTAGAGATTAGGTGGATAGGTGTCTGTTCTCCCTCAGGTAGTCTCTTTGGGGTGAGTAAAACTTCCCTTTCTGTGGCTAATGCATGTTGAAAAGCTTGTCTAAGGGTAGCCCCCTATCAATTAATCTATTGTTTAATTTTCTAGTTTCTCTGTGGAATTCACTGGTGCGCGAGCAATTTCTACGAACTAGCAGGTACTGGCCTCTCGGGAATCCCCCTTTTTTGTGATAGGGGATGATGACTATCCCAATGCAAAATTGCACTGGTCGCCGTTGATTTTCTGAAAATAGTGGTGGTGAGTCTTTCCCCCTGTTTGGAGACCTTTACGTCCAGAAATTTAATACATTCAGTCTGCATTTCAAATGTGAATTTAAGGCCTACCTCGTTGGTGTTAAGGGTATCGACAAAACTGATGAACTCCTCCTTGCTACCATCCCAGAGCACAAAGACATCATTAATGTATCTTGTCCAGAATGCTACCTTTTCATTCCACCACATGTTATGGTCCGGGAATACGATGTTATGCTCCCACCAGCCCAGTAAAAGGTAGGGTTGGCATATGTGGGGGCACACGGGCTCCCCTTTGCCGTTCCCTTGAGCTGGTGGTAGAACTGTGCATTGAAGAGGAAAAAGTTACGTTTGAGAGTGAATTCAAGGAGCGTCTTAACAAAATGGTTGTGAGCATTATAGTGTGTCCCTCTTGTACATAGATAGTATGCCACCGCCAGGAGTCCCTTTTCATGAGGAATGCTACTGTACAGGGATTCGACATCGATACTGGTGAGTAGACAGGAGGGATCAAAATAAGAGTTTCTATTTTGTTTATGATGGGAGGGAGAGGACAAACTGTCTCGGGACCTGATCTAAATATAGCCCACAATTCTGTGTCAGGGAAATGACACCTGACACTATAGGGTGGCCCTTTAGAGGATTTGTTCCTTTATGGAATTTAGGAAGTCCATAGAAAGTGGCGATTTGAGGTGTGTCAGGTAGAATAAAATTGTATTCTGCTTCACTGACAACTTTTGTCTCATGTCCAGACTTCAAAAAGGTCTGAAGTGCTACCAAAAATATGTTGGTGGGATCACCTGATAACATCCCTCTTGGTCCTTGAGCAGATCCACACACATTCTACGGTAATTGTCATGGTCCATGATGACAAGGTTCCCACCCTTGTCCGACGGTTTAATGATGATGGATCTGTCTCTCTCCAAGGTCGTCAGGGCCCCTAATTCAGTTACGGACAAATTCCTACGGTGTGTAGATGTAGTTTTTAATTGCTGAAGCTCAGAATGTCAATATATTCGTAGTTTGATAGGGAAAGGGGGGGGGGGTGTTTTTGTACTCTTAAGACTTAACTTGGTGAAGGGGCCCTCGTCAGAATTCCGTGAGCCTTCCTCTCCGAGTTCCATAAAGAGTGCTAGGTCAGATAATTCGCTCTCCTTAATGCCCAGTTCTTCATAAGACTGTTTATTGGTATTAGTGAAAAACTTCTTCCATCTTAGTTTTCTACAAAAAAGGTTTAGGTCCTTCACCCACGTGAATACTTTAAAATCCGTGGTAGGGACAAAAGACAAACCTTTCTTCAAAACAGAGGTCTCAGTTTCATTGAGATTACGTGAAGAGAGGTTGATCACCTGCAGGTTCTCATTCGTACCCGGTGTTCCCCTCACTTGCTCCTGTCTCGTAGTTGGTATGGGGTTTGACGTTGCACTAAAAAAGAAGATATAGTAGTACCGACTGATGATGCTGCTGAGGAGGAGGAGGAGGACGAGGAGTTGGGGTGCCCTGATACCCAACTCCCTGTGGATTGTTAGGATCCCTTCCCCCTCTCCGCCATTTCTTACCCCGCTTTTTGAAGCTAGGTGCTCCCTTCCTGGGAGACCTCTGAGAGGTCTGCATCCGAAAAAGAGATTTCGAACGCAGATAGGGTGATCCCTTTTTTTCAAGCTGGTAAGCTTTATTCTCCCAGAACTCACTAAGATCCTTGATGAATTGTCTAGGTTTGTGTTCTTTGAGCAGGTTTTAAAACCTCTCTACTGACGTCTGTAGAGAGGGCTCCCGTTTTTTTTAAATCCGGGTCAGTTTCGAATTTCAAAGCCGTCTCTTTCAGATCACGCAGTCTGTCAGAGGTTTTTTCAAACAAGATGTTTTTCTTCCTCTAGGAGGATTTTCATAAGATTCAGTGAGCTCTGGGTTAACTCTTCCTCCCTGCAGTTTTTCAGCAGTCACTGGAAAGCAGTTTGTTAAAGAGAAATTTGCATATAGTTTAAGATGTTCATAACATTAAAACAAAAGAGCATTTTAAAGAATGAAGGATTTATCCAACGGAAGGGCAGACAGACGACACAAAAGACTTACTGCAAATGTCAGCAGAAGGAATTTATTCAGGAGAATTGGGTTCTTGACAGCTTCACCAGATTTGATTGCTTCCCATATCTGGAGAACAAGAAGAGCTTAAAGTTAGAACACATTTATGGAGATTTAAAAAAAAAAAACAACTACTGCAAAAAATGCATTTAAATTTCAGATTTAAACCTTCTATATATCTATAGCTGAAATGCATGGAATTATAAACCCAGTCTTCTGTGTTAAAAGCAACTTTACCTTTTCCCTATGCTTTTTTCATAAAGTGATACTAAGAAACGCAAAGCCTAATTTTTTTTATAACTTAGACTACATGCACACAACAGTGGAAAAAAATGTCTGTTAAATAAGTATTTTAGAGCCATTTTACATCAGTGTGTGCATCCATTTTCTGGCTGTGTGTCCGTTTTTAATGTCCATTTTGCATCCGTTTTTCACTACAGTTAAAAACGGACATTAAAAATGGATACATTTGATTGGAAGTTATTTCTAGACCAACCTTTCTGAGAACACCCACAGGATGGTAGGCCCCCAGCTAAAATAATGTCCCCCATAGTGTAGGAATTTTTTTTTTTTTTTTTTTTTTTTTTTACAGCCCCCAGCTTTAATAATGCCCCTAATGTAGGGCCCCATCTTAAGTAAATTTCCCCCATGGTTTAAATAATTCCCCCATAGGGGCCCACAGCTGTTTTTTTTTTCATTGATTTAAAAAAAAAAAAAAATAGTACCAATCAAACCGTCATCTCATACCAAAAAAAAGAGCCCCTACAAAAGACAGTCACCCCCAAAAATAATAAAAAAATATGGCTTTCAGAATATGACATTTTTCAAAAATGCTTTATTATGTAAAACTGAAACAACCAAAAAAATAGTCATATTTGGTATTGTCACGTCCATAACAACCTGATCTATAAAAAATACCACATGATCTAACCTGTCAGATGAACATTGTAAATAACAGAAAAATAAAAACAGTGCCAACATTTTTTGTTACTTTGCCTCACACAAAGTGTAATTTAGAGCAACCAAAAATCATATGTACCCTAAAATAGTACCAACCAAACTGCCATCTTATCCCGTAGTTTCCAAAATGGGGTCATTTTTGGGGGGAGTTTCTACTCTAGGGGTTTATCAGGGGGTCTTCAAATGTAACATGGCAACTTAAAATTATCCCAGTGAAATCTGCCTTCCAAAAACCATATGGCGTTCCTTTCCTTCTGCGCCCTGCCGTGTGCCGACACAGCAGTTTACAACCACATATGGGGTGTTTCTGTAAACTACAGAATCAGGGTAATAAATATTGAGTTTTCTTTGGCTGTTAACCTTTGCTTTGTTACTGGAAAAAATGGATTAAAATGGAAAATCTGTCAAAACAGTGAAATTTCATCTACATTTTCCTTTAATTCTTGTGGAACACCTAAAGGGTTAACAAAGTTTGTAAAATCAGTTTTGAATAGCTTGAGGGGTGTAGTTTCTAAAATGGGGTCATTTTTGGGTGGTTTCTATTATGTAAACCTCACAAAGTGACTTCAGACCTGAACTGGTCCTTAAAAAGTGGGTTTTGGAAATTTTCAGACAAATTTCAAGATTTTCTTCTTAACTTCTAAGCCTTCTAACGTCCCCAAAAAAGAAAATGTAATTTACAAAATGATCCAAACAAAGTAGACAAATGGGAAATGTAAAGTAATAACTATTTTAGGAGGTATCACTATCTGTTTTAAAAGCAGAGAAATTGAAATTTTTAAAATTAAAGAATTTTTCCAGATTTTTGGTAAGTTTGGTATGAACTATTTTGACTCAAATTTACCACTGTCATAAAGTACAGTATGTGACGCGAAAACAATCTCAGAATGGCTTGGATAAGTAAAAGCGTTTTAAAGTTATCACCACATAAAGTGACATGTCAGATTTGCAAAAAAAAATGGCCTGGTCCTTAAGGTGAAAAATGTCAGGGTCCTGAAGGGGTTAAAGACTATGGACAACTTTGGTAGCAAAAACATGTTTATTTTTGGCAGAAAAAAATATTACAAATTTTGCACCGTTTGGCTTCTGCAGATTCTATGTATCACAGTATATAGCAGGCTGCAGAATGCGGTTCACAGTGAAATCCGTCCAAGGGCTCATCTGATGTGAGAGAGGCCGGACCCTGAGACAAGTTCAACTTTAATTTGGTCATAAATGAGCACAGGAAAAGACAGAAAGGGACTGCAGAACAAGCAGTCAGACAAGCTTTCCAACTGTTTTTACTCTGAAAAAGTATTCTGCAGCTGCTATGTACAGTGATACAAAAAGATAAACAGTGGGAAATGCTTAATAAAATGCTTTTCTGCTGAAAATACATGCATTTAAGTAAAATAAATTTCCCCACAGGTAACGTATCAATGAATAAACAGTGGGACTTCAGTTGCTATCCCGCAGCTAGGTTCATTGTTGGACTGGAGATTACCAATACTAATACTATTATTGTGTTTTATTTACATTGTAATATTATATTTTATTTGCGTATGCATTAGGGCACATTTGGTGCATTTATGAGGCATGAATTGTGTATATTAATGATAAGGGGGGGGATTATATATTTTTACCTGTCTTTTCTTGATTTATATATATATTGACAAATATGAAAAAATACTTTACAATATAGTCAATTTATGCCTTGAGGACCTTACTATATACAGTGGGATGCGAAAGTTTGGGCAACCTTGTTAATCGTCATGATTTTCCTGTATAAATCGTTGGTTGTTACGATAAAAAATGTCAGTTAAATATATCATATAGGAGACACACACCGTGATATTTGAGAAGTGAAATGAAGTTTATTGGATTTACAGAAAGTCTGCTATAATTGTTTAAACAAAATTAGGCAAATGCATACATTTAGGCACTGTTGTTGTCATTTTATTGATTCCAAAACCTTTAGAACTAATTATTGGAACTCAAATTGGCTTGGTAAGCTCAGTGACCCCTTACCTACATACACAGGTGAATCCAATTATGAGAAAGAGTATTTAAGGGGGTCAATTGTAAGTTTCCCTCCTCTTTTAATTTTCTCTGAAGAGTAGCAACATGGGGGTCTCACAATAACTCTCAAATGACCTGAAGACAAAGATTGTTCACCATCATGGTTTAGGGGAAGGATACAGAAAGCTGTCTCAGAGATTTCAGCTGTCTGTTTCCACAGTTAGGAACATATTGAGGAAATGGAAGACCACAGGCTCAGGTCAAGTTAAGGCTCGAAGTGGCAGACCAAGAAAAATCTCAGATAGACAGAAGCGACGAATGGTGAGAACAGTCAGAGGCAACCCACAGACCAGCACCAAAGATCTATAACATCATCGTGCTGCAGATGGAGTCACTGTGCATCGTTCAACCATTCGGCGCACTTTACACAAGGAGATGCTGTATGTGAGAGTGATGCAGAGGAAGCCTTTTCTCCGCCCACAGCACAAAAAGTGCCGCTTGAGGTGGTCTAAAGCACATTTGGACAAGCCAGCTTCATTTTGGAATAAGGTGCTGTGGACTGATGAAACTAAAATTTAGTTATTTGGCCATAACAAGGGGGGTTATGAATGGAGGAAAAAGAACACAGCATTGCAAGAAAAACACCTGCTACCTACAGTAAAATATGGTGGTGGTTCCATCATGCTGTGGGGCTGTGTGGCCAGTGCAGGGACTGGGAAGCTTGTCAAAGTTGAGGGACGCATGGATTCCACTCAGTATCAGCAGATTCTGGAGACCAATGTCCAGGAATCGGTGACAAAGCTGAAGCTGCGCCGGGGCTGGATCTTTCAACAAGACAACGACCCTAAACACTGCTCAAAATCCACTAAGGCATTTATGCAGAGGAACAAGTACAACGTTCTGGAATGGCCATCTCAGTCCCCAGACCTGAATATAATCGAAAATCTGTGGTGTGACTTAAAGAGAGCTGTCCATGCTCGGAAGCCATCAAACCTGAATGAACTAAAGATGTTTTGCAAAGAGGAATGGTCCAAAATACCTTCAACCAGAATCCAGACTCTCATTGGAACCTACAGGAAGCGTTTAGAGGCTGTAATTTCTACAAAAGAAGGATCTACTAAATATTGATTTCATTTCTTTTTTGTGGTGCCCAAATTTATGCACCTGCCTAATTTTGTTTAAACATTTATAGCACACTTTCTGTAAATCCAATAAACTTCATTTCACTTCTCAAATATCACTGTGTGTGTCTCCTATATGATATATTTAACTGACATTTTTTATCGTAACAACCAACGATTTATACAGGAAAATCATGACGATTAACAAGGTTGCCCAAACTTTCACATCCCACTGTAGATTACGAATAGGACCTCTAACTTTACAAGCAATTGATGACTGCTATGTGGCAGTTTTGCCACTTTAGATGAAGCATCTTCATTTACCTAATGCACCGCATATTTATGACTATAATTTTAATATTTATTTTACAGACCATGGACAATACACCTAAATCTACCTCACCACTGCAATAATAAACAGTACAAGTATGTCACAATACAGGGGCAACATAAACAGTGATCTCACAATAAACACAGTGATGTCACCATACAGGGAAAACAAAAACACAGTGATGTCACAGTACAGAGGTCATTAACACACTATATAGATAATAAATACTGTCAAGTCATAGGAGGGGTCTAGTGCACATGATTCTCACAGTGATGTCACAGAACAGGCATGGTAAACATAGTGATGTCATAGTTAGTGGATAATAAATACAGCATCATAATACAAGGATGATGCACAGTGATGTCACAGTACAGGGACACTATGCTTGTCTTTTAGGAATCAGCACTGTCTAAATAGAGAAACTGAGAAGTACAAGATCATTTACTTATGCCAGTCCACCATGCATTTTTGCGTGAACAGTACACAATGTTGAGGGGTTGTGAAGATGCACTACCGCAGAACTAAGGCCCTGCAAAGTGTGAATTTAGTACATTACTGAATTGATCAATGCTTTGTATATATTCCCAAAAGCTGTCTATAGGTGGCACTGTCTAGTTAATTATGCCTTGACTCAGTAGAGGGAACTAGCTTTCCC
The DNA here is from genome assembly GCF_014858855.1 of Bufo gargarizans. NCBI lineage: Eukaryota > Metazoa > Chordata > Amphibia > Anura > Bufonidae > Bufo > Bufo gargarizans. The sequence goes on along the minus strand of NC_058086.1, from coordinate 71,975,583 downwards.
CCCCAGAGGGAGGAACTTTCTAGTCAGCAATTGCATCAGCTACTTCACTTTTTGTTCTGCCAGTTCAGCTCTAGGAGAAACATCATTTCAGTTGAGAGAACAATCCCTGAGGGAAAGCTGGAGAAGACATTCATAGACTGTCCAGGATCACAAGGCCGTGCGAGTTAGCAAGGTTTTCGCTGTTTATGGCCGATAGAGACTTTTCTGCTTTTGAAAGGATTAACCGTTTACGGCAACTTTCACACTTATATTACGGTTTGGCCGACCGTTTGACGATATGCATCCCCCAGTCCAGGAATTGTAGAGCTGATTGTGGGACTTTTTGCATGTGGATGAATTGTAGCCTCTGGCGACTACCACACTTTCTTACGGTGTGTGTGGATGGTTTATAGTCTGGGACACTTACCACGTTTTTGAGAGTTTTGCACACCTATGATCATCTTGGAAAGGTTGCAAAGTGTTTAGAAGGAGCTTAGGAACTACTACTCCTATTATCATTATTGTCGCTGTTGCCTACATATAGCTATTGGAAAGAGACTGCTGTGACTTGCCCTAAAACTGTGCTTTGATATTGTTGGATATACTACAACTCCCAATCAGCACCTTAGTAAAGAGACGTATTTTCTACCACTGGCCTGGTTGCTGACTCCAGCATCATATGCCGGCCACAGCACCTACTCTTCCTGCTTTGCACTCATAAAATACTTATAACATCAAGGGCACCCCAACATAAGGGTGTTCCCCGAGGGAAGAGAGGGTGCGCCTTCCTATCACTGCCCTGGCCCTAGGGAGCATCGGTGTAAGGATTGCCACCATTAACAATTGTTGCAGCCAGAGACACTACCACTCGCAAATTTCGCTCCTCCAGTGCTTGGGGCATATAAATATATAGATAACTATATACATTTATAGACGGTTGATGAAATAAATATTTATCAGCACAGAACTGCATCTTACCTCATTAGCTGCTTGATCCAGCAAGGCTTTCTTGTCACATTTCTTGAAGGAATCTAAAGTGTTTGTGTTGTATAAAGAGCCAAGAGACGGACAAGAGCGTGCTGGGGTGGGAACATTCCTGTCAACACAATGAAGGCACGAGATCACATACAAAAAGGTTGTCAAGATATATATGATGCACATGAACACTATGGGGGACATTCATTATCGTATTTACAGCACCATTGTGGTGTACTAAAAATGCTGATTTTGGTGCATGCCATGTTTGCGTCAAACTTTTCCCCCTTCTTGCTATTTTATAGAAGTGGCAAGAAAAGTTGGGTGGCAAAGCCAGGGCCAGCAGGCACATTTAACTGCATACACACCAGTTTTCTGGTGTGAATTAAGAAAAAAAGTCTACAGTAGCTAGGAGGCTGCTGTAGATTCTGGTCTGTTGCATGGCCAGGATGAGCCAAATTTCTGAGAGGCATAAATTAGGAGCATCCTTCGACTGTGCAGAAGGACTCAAGAACAATGAAAACACTGGTCTTGATAAATGTCCACCTATGTGTCCAAAACAAAACAATAATTCTGCATCTCACCACTGCCGATTTGCTTCTGAAATTTTCAATGTGGGCAGCTAAATAAATGAGGGACTAAAATGTGATTGCCGTCTCAGCTCCTGGACACACATAGTTCTGGGAAAATCTGTGCAAAGAGCATGAAGATACCTGCCTTGGACCAGATAATATTATAGCAAATTTTCCATTGACATTTATTTTGGAAAATCGGGAATTGAAAAAAAGGGGAGAGTTTATGAAGGCCACTTTTCTAAGGCTAGTTTCACACTAGCGGCAGGATGGATCTGACAGGCTGTTCACCCTGTCGGATCCGTCCTGCGGCTATTTCGCCGTGCCGCCGCTCCGTCCCCATTGACTATAATGGGGACGGGGGCGGAGCTCCGGCACAGCACGGCGAAAGGCCGCCGGACTAAAATTACTGCATGTCAGGCTTTTTAGTCCGGTGGCTTTCGCCGTGCACCGCCGGAGCTCCGCCCCCGTCCCCATTATAGTCAATGGGGACGGAGCGGCGGTCCGGCGGCACGGCGAAATAGCCGCAGGACGGATCCGACAGGGTGAACAGCCTGTCGGAACCGTCCTGCCGCAAGTGTGAAAGTAGCCTTAAGTAAAGAAGTCAAAGATTTTGATAGACCACTAAGGGGATTGCGTAAAAAAAGCCTAATATGTCTAGATAAAAGTAACATCACTGCAGACTCAAGCAAAACAGATTATAAAAGTTTCCCTATCCCATGATAAATTCCCTCCAAAGTATATTAGAATTGAAAGTGGAATTACACTTAATGGTAATTTGGTTTCCTGGAAGTCTCCACAACGGCCCCCTTGAGATGGCCCCACAGAGAGGTTACATTTTCCCTCCCTATCTCCCACATTCAGTGACGTCCAAGAACCTTAGTAGGAGGATCAATTATCTAAGAAAACAAACATAATTACGGTAAACTGAAAAGAGTAGATATTACTATCATATCCACTCCATATCTTTTTTTTTTTTTTTTTTTAAGGAAAGGGTAAAGTATAGGTGCAGTCATGGAGACTTCTAGGAAACCTAATTACCGGTAAGTGTAATTCCATTTTTCTCCTAGTCATCTCCACAACGGCACCAGAGATATGAAAGATATATTTTTTAGGAGGGGACAATTGCCCGAAGGATGTTGTGTTCAATCCTATTGGATTGTACATCTTCTCTATAATGCTTGGTGAGGGGGTGGGTTGATTTCCAGGTAGCAGCCCAGCAGTTATGTTCTATAGAAGACGATGCCCTTACTGCCCATAACACCACTATTGCCCTACTCGAATGAGCTCTTAGACCCTAAGGAATCTCTTTTCCTGCTGAGCTGTAGTCCGTAGCAATGCTCTGTCTGATCCACCTAGCAATGGAGGTTTTGGCAGCTTTCTTTCCCGTTTGGACCTGCAAAATGCAGTTATAAACTCTTGTCTTTTCTCCAGTTCCCAGTCTTTTGTAAATACACAGATCTGCGAACATCAAGCTTATGAAACTCTCTTTTTCATTTTTTGGTTTACCACAAAAGGAAGGGATAACAATACCTTGTGATTTATGAAATGAAGACACTACTTTAGGTAAAAAAAAGAAGGGTTTTAGATAGGTCTATCTTCAAATGTCTGAAAAAAAAGGAAAATCTGCAGAAAGAGCTTGTATCTCACTGACTATACGTGCCGATGAAAGGGCTAACAGAAAAATAGTTTGTCAAGTGAGAAACGTAATTGGCATGTACTGGTGGAACCAGATTACAAATATAAGGTTTTAAGGGAACCTGAAATCAAAGAAAGTACTCAAATTCGCCACTTGGATCCTAAAAGTTCTGCTGGGTCTAAGAACCAAATCAAGACAATTATGAAAAAAAAATCTAAAATGACCGAGATACACAGGGTTTAGTCTAAATCCCTGGAAAGACACCAATTGCAAAATGTATTCCATACTTTATGGTACATACTATTAGTAGAAGATTTACAGCTTGCCATTAAAACATTTAGACCTTTCTTATAAAGCCCACTGGTTTCTACCTGTGCTCGTTCAAAATCCATGCCCTCAAGTCTAGAGACTTGAGGCCTGGATGAAGCACTGGCCCCTGGGTTAGAAGCTGTGAAAAGAGGGACAGACAGTATGGATGTGCCCCAAGCATCCATATACATGTATATGTATATTATACATATATCCCCCTCCATAGGCCCCTTTACCCGAAACCAGGTGCATCAGTGTTAATGTGCCCCAAGCATTCACACTGATGCAATCTGGCTGATTGCATCAGAATGACCGGACAAGGGTCCGGTCATCCTGATGGCTACAAAGAACTCAGGTTCAACAGAATCTCAGTCCTTTGTTCTAATTATCTCCAGCGCTGCTGGAGATAATTATGCATGATAGAAGGGAGGGTGAAACCTCCCCTCCTTCTATTATGCGCATTCCGGCAACGCGATTACTATCGCAGGCGGGAGATCAAAGGCTTCTCCCGCCTGTCAGCAAGTGGCGCGGCCCTGCTGTGCGCGTGCAGGGACGCGAGGGCTGGTGCGGTGAAGTCATATCACCGCGCCGGCCCACGTGTCTTTGCCCGTGTCGCACTGCGCACAGCGCATGCGCCGCGGCCCGGGAGTGCGGGCTGCGGGATATAAATTCCGGCAGCCCTGCACTGAAGGGTGGTGGATCCCTACCGGCCCCCTGAAGGAGAGCGTAGCTGGCGCTCAGGAGAGAACGCCGAGCCGCCCCCCCCCTGAAGAGGATCCCCCTGGACAACGAGAACCTAAGCGCTGAGTATCCCCCCCCCTTATTAACCCTTCTACCGCTACCCCACAAACGATTTCCCCCCTTATTAACCATTAAACCCCTGATCCCCTACCACTATCCCACCAACGATAAACCCTTACCTACCCTGTCCCACCAACGATACCCACACCCCCTATAACCCCTTACAACCTCACCACCATCCCTCTCCCTGATCCTAACTCCCACTATCCACCCCTATTATTAACTCTTGCATTGACCGAATCCCCAACCCAAGTCCTGCCGGAGCATCCCTGCTCCCCATCCCCCCCAGATTGTATTTGTGTGTCTGTGGCCTGCGGTCACCCCTGCAGTGCCAACGTTAACCCTCGTGGTTCCCTTAGGGATAGAATTGGTGCCAGGTGGGCTGTAAATATCTGTGTGTGTGAACTGTATAGTTAGTTTGTGGGTGGAATTTGGGAACTGTGTAGCGTAGTTTAGTACTGTATTTATAATACTGTATTGTTAGTATTAATAAATACTGTATTGTACTTGTAACTATCTGTAACGTGTGGTTATTAGCGATAGTTCAGTAAGGCGCATGCAGCTAGTTTAGTGATTAGCGTAAGGCAAAGTGATATTAGTGTTATTTATATATAAAGGTATAAATAGGTGGAGTCATCAATAGACGGCTCCTCCTATTTATGATTAATTATTGATATTTGCATAAATATTGGTGATTAATATTCCCCCTTTACAGTCCCCTTAAACTTATTTACTTCAGAAAGGAAAACCAACATCACCTGAGCCAAAAGGGAGCTACTAATATCACTTTGGCTTTTACATCTGAATCTTTTGCAGTACTAGTAAATTGAGAGGAGGGAATGCATATTACAGATGTTGAGTCCATTTTATTGAGAAAGCATCTAGGTTCTTTGGCTGATCTTTATGTTGGATGGAGCTTCTATAGTTTCCTGCTTGTTCTTGCAACGAATAGATACATTTCTGAGAGCCCCCAAGGTTCTTACTATTTGGTTGATCACTTGATCCGCAAGGCACCTCTTCCTGGAAGAACCCGTTTTCTGAGATGTTTCTTTTTCCATTAAAATATTTTCTTGGTTAACTTTTGAAGATGGTCTCTTCTTTTGCCTTCTTGATGTTGAATGAACATCACTGCTGTAATGTGGTCTGAATATATTTTCAGGCGAGTCACTGTTTTTAGGTGTGCGGAGACTCTTAAGGCTTTCCAAAGTGCTCTGAGTTCTCTGTGATTTGATGAGGTCTTGGCTATGTAATTGCTCCAGGTTCCTTGAAAATAAATCTGATTTATGCGAGTTCCCCATCTTCAGGCATCCATAGTCATCAACTGTTTTGGAATCCAGTTCTCTCTTTTCTCTAGATGTGCTTTCATCATCCACTGTACTAACAAATCTTTCACTTAAGTTGAAAGAATAATGGTCTGGTCTAATGGTCTGGTCCATTTCTTCAATACCAACTTCTATATGGATCTGGAATGGTACTAAGCCCAGGGATCCATAGGAATGCATGCTTTCATGTGACACACATTTTATTCTAAACTTTCTGATGAGACAAATCAAATTCATCATCTTGCCCTGAGGTATATAAGTTTTCTGGGTCACTGAATTTAACAGTCTCCAAAAAATGTTCCTACTTTGACAGAATCAAATCCGATTTTTGCCAGTTTATTATTCATCCCAGTTTCTGTAGAGTAAAAAGGACCAACTGTATTTGATCCTGAAAAATGTTGAGACTATCAGCAGGAGGTCATCCAGATAGGGTACCATTAGTTCCCCCTCAAATTTTAGTAAGGCTGAGACCTCCGCCATGACCTTTGTATCTTATTATCTGAGTGTTGAAGGGCAGCCATACAAGCTGATAAAGACATATTTTTCCCCTCTTGGACTACATACTTAAAATATCTTTGATGCTCTTTGTTTGTTGGATTATGGTAATAGTAATCTTTCAGATCTATAGTTACGATCCTCATATTTTTTTGCTATTCGCTGATTTTATCTTTAATCTCCTGTAAAGTACATACTAGTTCAGGTTGATTGTCGTCCAAAAGGATCCATTTGGTTTTCTTACCTACCAAAAGATATGAATAGCGGCCATGAAATCTGTTATGGAATGGGTTGAACGGCACCTAAACATAAGAGATCTTGAATAGCCAACAACAGATTTTTCTGAATTACAGAAGAAGAAAGGAAAGTTAAACTTAACTTTTCTGGGGGAGAAGCTAAAAAAAAATTCTATTTTGTATCCTTCTTGAAAAATTGTCATTGAGCTAATTTTCCCCCACCACTCCTGGGGTTATTTAGTGGAGAGCTGCTGCATGATTCTAACAGAAAAAACTTGTTTTACCCCCTTTCCTATAGTTACATATTGGCCATGGAAAGGAAAGGAACATATCTCATTTTTGGAGGTCATATGATCTCAACCATAATACTCTCATTACAGAATTCGTCTGAACGGATGTCTTGGCAACCATTAAAACTGATTAAACAGAGGAAGTATCTCCCAGAGGAAGAGAGCCATCTCGCTAATGCCATCCTTCTGAAAGTGGTTCCCAATAAAGCCATTTTTAAAAAGGGAAGAGAGGCAAGAATCTGATCCCTGGGTGTTTTCTCCCTAAGATGTAACGCTAACTGGTCTAGCCAGACACACAAGGCTCTAGCTACTCAAGTAGTAGAAACCCCCGGTCTGAACAAGGCAGAAACAATTTCTCTAATCTTTTTTATCCACAGGGTCCTTAAACTGCATGGCGTCTTCAAAGGGAATCAACATATTTTTTATGAGTTTGGCTACGGAGGCATCAATCATGGGAACTAAACCCCATTTTTCTACATCTGTCTCATTCAAAATCTGTTTTCAGGGATATACCACTCCTTATACATTAGCTTATGACGCGTCTCTTGTATAGAAAAGTCTTGTCTTTGTCTCCAAATATATGTTATCTTGAATAGACCTAGATTTTTAAACTTCTTCAAATTTCCAAAGTATTATGTATAGCCTTAATCAACTGATCCAAGTCCTCAGATGCAAAGACTTTTTTTTCTCTTCTTTTTCTGAAGAAGAATCTATCATTTCACTCTCCTCTTTATCTGAACACTCAATATCTGAGAAATCCTTTGAATCATTCTCTGGATCTTTCCTTTCCTTTTTTAATGGACAAAGAAGCAGAGAGACCTGACATTGCTGACTGATTCTCCTCTTTACCTGTAGACTTAATGTCATTCATAAAGACTGATGTTCCATCCTGAACAATCTTCAAAGTACATGATGGGCATAAAGAATTCTTGTAAGAAGTGTTCTTTTTCTTATTGCACAGAGGAGACTTAACAGAACATCCACTTTTTTTTTTTTTGGCTTAGTGCCAGTATCCTCATCTCCCTACGAGAGAGAACAAACCCTCAAAGAACCATTAAACTTTTCAAAAAGAAAAAAAAGAAAAAAAAAAACACTTCTTAGAAACTATAATGGTTTTCCCCCCTTCGCACTCTGTTAGCGCTCTTTCACAAGAGCGGATCCCGTGCGTGGAATCCACTGGTTGAAAGAGTGCCAAGCCCTGTTCCGGACAGCAGAGACACGGAGCATTAACATGAGTGATAATGCTCCGTGCCTCTCTGTGACCTTTTTACTACAAAATCACGGTGACAACTTTATCTGTGATTTTGTAGTAAAAAGATCACAGAGAGGCACAGAGCATTATCACTCATGTTACTGCTCCGTGCCTCTGCTGTCCAGAACTGGGATTGGCTCTCTTTCACGCAGCAGATTACCCGCACGGGATCCGCTCATGTGAAAGAGCCCTAAGGCCCCTTTCACACGAGCGAGTTTTCCGCGCGGGTGCAATGCGTGACGTGAACGCATAGCACCCGCACTGAATCCTGACCCATTCATTTCAATGGGTCTGTGTACATGAGCGTTGTTTTTCACGCATCAGTTCTGCGTTGTGTAAAAATCGCAGCATGTTCTATATTCTGCGTTTTTCACGCAGCCCTGGCCTCATAGAAGTGAATAGGGCTGCGTGAAAAACGCATTGTATCCGGAAGCAAGTGCGGGTGCGATGCGTTTTTCACTGATGGTTGCTAAGAGATGTTGTTTATAAACCTTCAGTTTTTTATCACGCGCGTGAAAAAAGCATCAAAACGCATTGCACCCGCGCGGAAAAAAACTGAACAACTAAACGCAATCGCAGACAAAACTGACTGAACTTGCTTGCAAAATAGTGCGGGTTTCACTGAACGCACCCTGAACGCACCTGGACCTAATCCGTCACGCTCGTGTGAAAGAGGCCTAAGAGATAGTGACTTGCAGGACCCAAAGCTGATGAACCAGCATGAGATGGGCTGAAATCCATGTTTAGGTCAGGAACTGGATTAGATGAGCCAGAAAGATGTCTGGGGAAGTTCCCTCTTTCAAGCATGAAGTCTCCTAGGCACGATGTGCACTAGCTTTCGCCCGCTATACAAGTCAACTTCTGAAGTCAGCGGAAATGATGTTCTGTTCCAGATGTGATGTCAGCAAGATGGCTCCCTCCATCTGCCATGGACTTTCCACCCTGTCCAGTGACCTCATTGACATGCCACCTGCAGTCCAGCCGACATGAGCTGCATCGCTTACCTGTAAGACTTCAATGCTGAAGTTATACTTCCATTAGAGTAGCCACATGGGTAAAGAAAGCATCCTAGGCAGAGACTGGCTAAAGAAGACAGGGACCAACTGGCTTTGCCAGCTTTCTCTGTTAACCCGAAATAAATTATATCTTCATCAAGGCTACAGACCTGACCTCTCTGCATATCTTTCCTGCACAGGGACAGGAAAAAAACTAAAGATGGGAAGTGGACAGGGGAAGTTTGACCTCTCTGCGTATTTTTTCCATCCTTAACAGAGGCAGGGTCATCTCAAGATAAGGCCATCAATAATGGATTGGTGGAGGTCCGATCCTGGGCACCCCTGCCAATCAGCTGTCAGTCCAAGAAAATTACATGTGAGGCTTGCACACAACCGTATTTTTCCTCTGTGTGCTATCTGCATGTTTAGTGTCTAGCACATTGATCTAGTCTTTTCTACGGGCCATGTACAAATCTGTATTTTTGCAGATCTATATGGTCGTTCCGCAAATGATAGAACATGTCCTATTCTTCTCCATATTGTGAACAAGAATAGTCGTTTCTATTGATAAGAGTGAGAAAAATATGGAATGCATCTACATTTTGTGGATCCATCGCTTGTGGACGAAAATTTTGGTACAGACATGTGTATGAAGTCTAAAGAAGACAGACTTTTGTTGAACTTACATGTCAAAGGCACTGAATTCCAGAGTGAGCCGAGTTGGAAGCCCAGCAGGATCACCTGTCAAGAGATCACCAGAAACATTATTATCTCATATAACTTTACTCTAGGCTACAAAATTGTGAATCTTTGCAAGCAGCATCAAAAATTGTAGAAACTCCATTTTACGATTCCCCACATATGGCCAAGTCATTTATCAACTCAAAAATCAACAATTCATCAGAATGGGTTAAAAATAAAAATAATCAATACTCGTCCTCCCCCACTGTTAGGGTCCATTCACACGTCCGTTTTTTCTTTCCTGATCTGTTCCGTTTTTTCAGGAACAGATCAGGACCAGATCTGGACCCATTCATTTTCAATGGGTCCTGGAAAAAATCGGACAGCACAATGTGTGCTGTCCGTTTCCGTTGTTCCGTTCCGCATGTCCGTTTAAATATAAAACATGTCCTATTCTTGTCCTGAAAAATCGGATCCTGGTACAATACAAAGTCAATGGATCCGCAAAAAACGGATGACATTCGGATGTCATTCCGTATGTCATCCGTTTTTTGCGGATTCCGTTCCTGGAAACACATAACAAATTTTTTATTTTTATTTTTTTCAATTTTTTTTCAAAGAAATCCAAACAACTTTATTTGATTATTGAAATGTATACATGTTTCCGTTTTTTGCGGATCCGCAAAAAACGGATGACATACGGAAACATTTTCAGGAACAACGGATCCGCAAAAAACGGACCGTTTTTCAGGATGAAAAAAAACAGGACGTGTGAATGGACCCTTAATCTGTTCTACCCACTTCCTGGTCCCAGGCTTTAAGGGGTTATCTAACCAACAGAGTGGGCCAGATTTGCCCGACCCAGGGTGGGGGTGATGATGCTCACCTGATCCCGGCTCCTGGATCTGAACTGTTGGGATCCTGGGCTGGCAGTTCCGGTCCCACCGTGGAAAACATCCGTCGACGGGGGGCACACTTAACCGCTGCAGAGTTGCGTCACGCGAGACGCAGGGGGAGCAGGTCACATGTGCCCTATTCGACTGATATTGTCCTTGGTAACGTGGTAACAGAACTGCAGGCCCAGGAGCCCAAAAGACCAGATCCAGCAGAGAGGATCAGGTGAGCATCATCCTCATTCTGGTCCAGCAGGTAACACAGAAAACGGCTTGGACTGCCCGCTTAGCCAATCACTGGTTGGGGTGGGTCACTGCTGCAGCAGTTCCAAGTACACTGCAGGAGTTCCAAGTACTTCCTTTGTGTTGATTCCGGGATCGGTAAGTGGACGGCGTGAAGAGGGAACCATAGAAATGTCAGAATGGTGGCACTGGGGATCGATGAGGGCAAGTATGGTGCATTTCTTTTATTTTTAACCAATTCAACTGGTTTAAAAAAAAATTATATATACACCGATGAGCAAAAGGGTAACCATGTTTTGAACTTTTGACTTTCACGAATCATATCTCACCGTCCACTACAGCTTTAAACGTGAGACTATCATTTTATAGACAATCACCATGGCTCTCACATACATACATTGAACTTGCAATCATTTAGCATATGATTAGTTATGCAGATTCTTGTCATGTAACTGCATTGTTACTGTTTTGCTTTCAATTCTGCCTGAATCCTTCCGGACATGCTCTCGATCAGATTCAAGCATGTCTCGACTGAAATCTGTTCCCATGTCTCTTCTACGCGTTCCCAATGTTGATGCATAATGGTCGACTCACTTGGGCACAAATACAGCTTTTTCTTTAACTCTACACACAAGTGCTCGATTGGTTTGAGGTCTGGGGACTGTGGGGGGGGTCAATCCAGCACCTCTACTACCTTCTTTGCCAATCTCAACGTATGCTATGGGTCGTTGCCCTGCTGGAAAACTATGTTGTCCTTTTCATACCCATAGTACTCGAGTGTACAAAGTAACTCGTTTTGTAGGATACTCACATATAGCTCAGCATTGAGACCCCCATCGATCCTGGTCTGTGAAACAACCCAATATCATCAGGCTTCCTCCACCGAGGTTGACAGTTCCTTCAATTTCTTGATCTGTTAGCCCCTTTTCCCTCATTTCTTCCAGGCCTATTTTCACCAATCAGAGCACAGTCAATTGACTTTCGTCTCATCTCTCCAAATCACCCGTTTCCAATCTTCTACAGTCCACTGTTCGTACTTTTTTGCAAACTCGAGCAGATGCTTCTTACGATGATATTGAAGTTGAGGCTTCTTCAACTTTTTTTTGGGCCACCATTCCAGTCTTGTGTAATGCTTGTTGCACGGTGCTTGCATGGACATCTGTGATCTCACTATTATGAAGCATACGAGCCACCACCACTGCCGTGTTTTTCTTGTCATAAGCAGACTTGTTGATTCTAATATTTTGCCTGGATGTCCACCTCTTGGATTTGGAATGGGTAGACAGATCTCATTTTGTATTCTTCCAACTGTCATGGCCCCCAAATGATGCAGTTTAGCGGTATCTTGGCCATCGATGAGCTGGAATATGCTGATGCTGTTTCTCTTGTCTGCTCCTAGATTCGAACCAGAGACCTTTCGCTTGGGAATCAACCTAATCACACACTGAGCTATTAGGTAATGTGAGAACAGGTTGTAATTTGTAGTATACAAGAAGAAACAGTAACAATGCAGTTACATGGAAAGAATCTGCATAACCAATCATATGCTAAATAGTTGAAAGTCCAATATATGTATAAGATAGCCAAGATGATTGTCTATAAAATTATGGCAGTCTCACATTAAAAGCTGCAATGTTTGGTGAGATATGGAGCCTGAAAGTCAAAAGTTCAAAACATTGTTAGATATATATCTATATATACACATGCAGACACAGTACAGACCAAAGGTTTGGACACACCTTCTCATTCAAAGAGTTTTCTTTATTTTCATGACTATGAAGGCATCAAAACTATGAATTAACACATGTGGAATTATATACATAACAAAAAAGTGTGAAACAACTGAAAATATGTCATATTCTAGGTTTTTCAAAGTAGCCACCTTTTGCTTTGATTACTGCTTTGCACACTCTTGATGAGCTTCAAGAGGTAGTCACCTGAAATGGTCTTCCAACAGTCTTGAAGGAATTCCCAGAGATGCTTAGCACTTGTTGGCCCTTTTGCCTTCACTCTGCGGTCCAGCTCACCCCAAACCATCTCGATTGGGTTCAGGTCCGGTGACTGTGGAGGCCAGGTCATCTGGCACATCACCCCATTACTCTCCTTCATGGTCAAATAGCCCTTACTTTCAAAGTTTTCCCAATTTTTCGGACTGACTGACCTTCATTTCTTAAAGTAATGATGGCCACTCATTTTTTCTTTACTTAGCTGCTTTTTTCTTGCCATAATACAAATTCTAACAGTCTATTCAGTAGGACTATCAGCTGTGTATCCACCTGACTTCTCCTCAACGCAACTGATGGTCCCAACCCCATTTATAAGGCAAGAAATCCCACTTATTAAACCTGACAGGGCACACCTGTGAAGTGAAAACCCTTTCAGGTGACTACCTCTTGAAGCTCATCAAGAGAATGCCAAGAGTGTGAAAAGCAGTAATTAAAGCAAAAGGTGGCTACTTTGAAGAACCTAGAATATGACATATTTTCAGTTGTTTCGCACTTTTTTTGTTATGTATATATTTCCACATGTGTCAATTCATAGTTTTGATGCCTTCAGTGTGAATCTACAATTTTCATAGTCATGAAAATAAAGAAAACTCTTTGAATGAGAAGGTGTGTCCAAACTTTTGGTCTGTAAAGGAAAGTATTCCATTAGTAATACTGGCCTTGTTAGTAGGTTGCACCTCACAAAGTGGAGCAGAACAATAGGAGAAGCAATTACTGCTCTTACCATTATAATAATAACCCTTGATCGCTTTGGCCGATTCGTCAAGCCGGTACTCATTCAGTTTCTTTTGAGTGAGCTGATGCCAAAATCCTGCATCTAGCGCACTGGCGAAAGGGACGAACTGCAGTTTGGGGCTGCCACACTCGCCCTTGTCGCCCACATCTTGACTCTCAGATGCCATTGATGACTTCAGGGTTTAACTATAAGAGAAGAAGAATGATCATACTGTACATAAGAGCACTCATCTCCTAGGGCTGCATATTATAGGCTAACGTATTTACTTTCCATTGTGGCGACGCTTCTATTCACTCAGATTTACAATAACCGTCATCACAGCTTTCACCTAATTTAACAGCAGGCTATGTAAATCAGCCATAGTACAGGAAATTACCTTTCAAAATTCTCTTCATCGCCACAATAAAAAGCATTATGCAATGGGGAATTGCGCACTCCTTAAACATTCTTCAGAGATTACTGCCTGAATAACATAATGAATTTTCAGTAGCCAACACGAACACAGCGGAGACGAATGGATTTTGGCTATTATTTCACAATTTCATGAAAATGCAGCGCTTGTTGTGACTTCAATGAATAAGGCTTAAAAATGGCCGACGCCCAAACGAAACATGGCACGTGGGTGACAAATACAAAAAAAATCAATTTTTTTTAGCAAATTACTCCCAAAACATCACTGCCACAGTGGCCTTATAACAGTGACATTGTCCCAAAGGGTCCATTCACACGTCCGCAATATCGTTTGCGGAACGGAATTGCGGACCCATTCATTTCTTTGGAATTGCGGATCCACACTTCAGGGACCGCAATTCCGATCCCGAAAAAAATAGAACATGTCCTATTCTTGTCCGCAATTGCGGAACGCACATGGCCGATGTCCGTGTTTTGCGGATCCACGGATGTGTGGATCCGCAAAACACATACGGACGTATAAATGGACCCTTAAAGTCAACCTATCGGCAAATTAACGCTGCCCTAAGCACAGATAGGATGAAATACAGACAGACTCCCTTCCTTAGGGTACTTTCACACTTGCGTTATTCTTTTCCGGTATTGAAATTTGGTAAAGGGTCTCAATACCGGAACACAAACGCATCAGTTTGGTCCTAATGCATTCTGAATGGAAAGCAATCCATTAAGTATGCATCAGGATGTCTTCCATTCAGTCCCTTGTACGGTATCTGACCAGACAAAATACCGCACTTGCCGGATCCGGCATTAATTTCCATAGAGATGTATTAATGCCGGATCCGGTACCAAGTGTTCCGGAAATTGCCACATCGTCGGATCTGGATTTCTGGTCTGCGCATGCGCCGGGATATAGTAGGAGCTAGTTTAGCTTTTGATCTTTGTAAAAATTTTAACACCAGATCAGTTATTCCGGATGAGATGGATCTGGTATATCAGCAGATCCATCTAACGGATCTTAAAAAAAAAAAAGCTATCAGTCTCTATACCGGTTTGCCGGATTCTAACAACGCTAGTGTGAAAGTAGACTGGATGGAACCGGCACTCAAAACAATCGGATTGCACGTGGAAGTTGAATAAAAATTTATTAAACAATCAACACTATATATTAGATGCACCAAAGGAAAATTCATATAAAATATATAAAAAATATAATAAAAAGCATATATCTCAATGTTAGCCAAGTGAGTGGAGTATTCTTAGGCACAGAGGTCTGAAGTGCTACGCACAGAGGGCTGCATCCGTGTCCCCCCAGGTGGGTAGGCTATTGGATCACAGTCGTCCGTGACGGAGCTACACAGAGCTTGTTGAATATTGTGCTTGGAATAGTCGCAGGTATTAATCACATATAAATTTCACATAAGCTTAAATGCATGTAAATAAAATCTTGTGCCACCGTATAGGGTAGAGAAAAGGTATTTAAAGGTGAGCTGAGTTCAATTATCCATCACCTATAGTGATCTCAATTTCTGAGTAAACTGGAGGTGAGAAAGTCACTAGTCCAGCACGTCTGATGTCGCCGTGCATATACCGCCTTGCGTACAGCGGTTCAGTATGGTTCCACTTGAGTTAATGTTACTCACTGTTTCCCGTGTGAATTCACTCGGTTAGGTCTGCGGGAGGTTTTCTGTCGTGGCGTCCCACGCTTCAGTCTCTCCCCGCTGTATTAGTGTCGGGTCCAGTAGTCTGTGTGGATCCCGTCTGCACTCTCGTGGGAGACCTATGTCAGCTGTTTCACTTACGTGAATTTCACAGCGCTTCTTGGTCTTACGTGAGTAGGTGAATGAACTTTTAGTACATGGCCATGTACCGCTGCGATTGTTCTTTCACAGGTAATACGCCTATGGGAGAAAACTTCTTTCTATATGTAAACCACAAACAGGAGGTAATGTCTGAGAGAAGATCACATTTTTCTGTTTTAATGTCATACTGTTTTCCCAGAATGTAAACGGGCTCATCAGTATCTGGGAGTTCTTCTAGTTCCAAATAATCCGATTCAAAAATCTCATTTTCATAACTGGTAAAACCATGCTGCTGCCTCCATGCTTCTGTCTTGTGCTGTGGTCTGTCTATGGTATATGCACGGCGACATCAGACGTGCTGGACTAGTGACTTTCTCACCTCCAGTTTACTCAGAAATTGAGATCACTATAGGTGATGGATAATTGAACTCAGCTCACCTTTAAATACCTTTTCTCTACCCCATACGGTGGCACAAGATTTTATTTACATGCATTTAAGCTTATGTGAAATTTATATGTGATTAATACCTGCGACTATTCCAAGCACAATATTCAACAAGCTCTGTGTAGCTCCGTCACGGACGACTGTGATCCAATAGCCTACCCACCTGGGGGGACACGGATGCAGCCCTCTGTGCGTAGCACTTCAGACCTCTGTGCCTAAGAATACTCCACTCACTTGGCTAACATTGAGATATATGCTTTTTATTATATTTTTTATATATTTTATATGAATTTTACTTTGGTGCATCTAATATATAGTGTTGATTGTTTAATAAATTTTTATTCAACTTCCACGTGCAATCCGATTGTTTTGAGTGCCGGTTCCATCCAGTCTATATTACATTGATCAGAATCAGGGGGTTCTTCTTTGAACCTGTGCACCTGTCGTGTCGAATCACAGTGAGCCACCTGCATAGCATCCTTTGCAAGCTAGTGTGAAAGTACCCCTACAAAGAACAGCTTTAGGCGAGAGACACGTGAGCGGGTTGAATGCGAGAAACTCGCAGCGTGTATCTGCAAGAGGCCCCATCCTGACCTCGCCTCCTCTGACAGAATTGCAAGGCATTATACTGATTTATAATGCTGTGTAACCCTCAGAGCCCTAAAATCTATGGTATTAGGCCTCATGCACACGACAGTTGTTCTGGTCCACATCCGAGCGTTTTTTGCGGCTCGGGTGCGGACCCATTCACTTCAATGGGGCCGAAAAAGATGTGGACAGCACTCCGTGTGCGGTTTGCATCCGTTGCCCTGTTACATAGCCCCGCAAAAAATATATAACATGTCCTATTCTTGTCTGTTTCGCGGACAAGAATAGGCATTTCTACAATAGGCCGCCTGTTCCGTTCCGCAAATTGCGGAAGGCACACGGGCGGCTTTCGTGTTTTGTGGATTCACAATTTGCGGACTGCAAAATACTGAACGGTTGTGTGCATAAGGCCTTACACTGACAGAATTATCTCGGTGTAATACCAAAGATACACAGCATTATGCTGTCAGTGGAATGGAGGTCAGAATGGGATCTCACACTGACACACGTTGCAAGTTCCCCACATTCAACTCACTCGTTTGTCTCTGGCCTTACTCTGAAACACTGCGGGCATGGGTACAAATCTCTGCTCGACGGCACTCATTCGGGTTCTCCCCACCTGTCCTTTCCTGTACACAACAAGGGAGCAGTACAATCAATATTTAAGTCCCTTTAAATGGGCCACTAATTGTCCCTAATGCACAGGACCTAACCAATCATATGCTCCCTGGCTGTTCCCCTACCTCCTTGTGTCAGGAGGGATAATATTTCTCATGCTGGGCAGCAGCAGAGTTTCTCAGTAGCAGATCTGCTTTCTGTGTGAAGACTGTGAATAATTACAGCACTACTTTATACCTTGGAATAGAGGTATATACGGTCAGCTGTACGTAGTGGCAATGTCTGTGAGGGGCAGATATTATGGGAACTATAGTCTTTTTCATGGTAATTGCACCCACTGCAAGTCCTGGCAGCATCATAATAAGGGTGCATCACACAGAAGAGCAAGATAATCAAAATGGTGTCACCTCCCAGTGAGCATTCAGTAGGTATTTTGCTAAAACCTTTTAGAGTGCCATTAACCTTACAGCTAGTGCCATTTAGACATACCCCTCGAAACATAGGTGCAGTCCAGGCTAAGGGCTCATTCAGATGGCCGTATGTTGCTTTCCGCATATGATCCGCAATTTTACGGATTAGATGCGGACCCATTCACTTCTATGGGGCCACAAAAGACGCAGACAGCACTCAGCAACTTTTCTTCCGTCCAACAGCCTCGCAAAACAAATAAAGCATGTCCTATACTTGTCAGTGAAAATCTGGATGTTGCACCATTGAAGTCTATGGGTCGGCAAAAATGCGGAATGCAATCTGTTTTTTTGAAGACATGTTGAACTGACCGCCGAAAAAAAATGAATGAGCCCTAAACATGTAATAGCACCCTTAAAATGGGTCATCCCAGGTCCAGTTTTTTTTGGGAGGGGCAGATTGCAAGGAGGCAGGTAAAATAATAATAATTATAAAAACATTAAAGAGGACCTTTCACTATTTTAAAACTAAACTAACTATATCAGTGGGCAGAGCGGCGCCCAGGGGTCCCCCTGCACTTACTAGTAAGTCTGGGCGCCGCTCCGTTCGCCCGGTATAGGCTCCGGTGTCTGCAGCTCCTTTTGTACTGGGCGGAGTTTTTGTATTAGGCCTGTCCCTTGCTGCAGCGCTGGCCAATCGCAGCGCACAGCTCATAGCCTGGGAGTCCGCTCTGCCCACTGATATAGTTAGTTTTTAGTTTTTAAAATAGTGAAAGGTCCTCTTTAAACTCACTTTCTGGAGCCTCCTCCGATCCAGCCCCGCAGCTGGGCATCATCATGTGATCTGTGATCAGATATGAACCGAGTGCATCATAAACCCCTGTGATACAGTAAGTTCAGGGAAGTGAGGTCGGCCTGGGAGATCTGGCAGACGCACGGCCCGTTTTTCCTAGGTTGATCACATCCGTGTGACACAGCCCAATTATTTTTTCTATATTCTTTCAATAGTCTCCTTGCAGTTTTCCCCCAAAAACTGGAACTCTTACAAACCCTTTACAGGGAATCTGTCACCAGGGGACCTCCATATGTAATTGTTTGCACAGACACATAGCTGTGATTCACCTGATTAAAACTGTTTTTTTTTCCCTTTGTTGATCCGAGGATCCAATCCCAAGTTATGATACTTTTTATTATTTTGCAAATTAGGCCTTTGGTGCAATGAAGGCGTTACCAGTGAACTTGTTGCACCCAAGCTCCACTTCTTTCTGTGGCCAGCCCCTCCCTCGCTGCTCTGCCACTGTCTGCCCCTGTCAATCAAAGCAGTGGACAAAGGGTTGGCCACAGAAAGGAGTGGAGCTTGGGTGCAATAAGAGCAATGGTGACACCCTCATTGCACCGAAGGCCTAATTTGCACACTAAGAAAAAGAAAGAATCACAACTCGGGAACGGAGCCACGGATCAACAAAAGAAAAACTGTGTTTTAACCGGGTGAACCACAGCTATGTGTCTATGCAGACAGCTGGATAAGGAGGTCTCTGGTGACAAGTTCCCTTTAAAGGTTCCCTGCCATCAGAAAATTACCTGCTGTTGAAATCACTTTTTTATATTCAGCATGTTTTTAAATAATTTTTGATGATGTATTTTTAATTTTCCATGCCACTTTTTATATTGTACAGTATGTTATGATCCAACACTATAAAGTGTACATATAAAATCAGAGGATTCAGAACTCGCAGCAGTTCTTGTGAAATGAATCAACACATAGGGGATCATTTATGAGCAGATATACACCACTTTTATGGCATATATCTGGCGCCATGGTGCGGCAAAATCTGCGACTTCCTCCCCACTCACGCCAGGTCCGTCTCATTCGTCATTTTCTACGCCTGGTTAATGATCTAAATGGAAGACAGCAAGGAAGCGGTTGCCATTAGGAATCAGCCGTGGATACGCCAAAGTTATGTAGAGGCCGGCGCCTCTATATAACTGCGGCGGATCTACCACCAGCTATAAGGCTAATATGTTGGTCTTAATAAATGTGCCCCATAATTTTGGACCTAAAAAATTTTAAGGACAGAATGGATACCCTTTAAAGAAACAAATTCCAAGCTTCACAATGAATGGTCCGGTGTCCTGGAACTGACATTAAGCAACAGGATGTGAGGCAATAGAATAAAATCCCCAGTGTGTGTTACAACACGGACATAATGGTCGAGCCCTTGTGAAATATCAGACACACCACTAAACATGCAAATGCTGATGAACTCAATGGACATGTTCAATTAAATGGACCAAAACTCAACCAAAGCCCATGACTCCGCATGGCAGATGCATAGCAAAACTGTCGGCAACACCAAGTGTGCTTGCTGACCGTCACCACATGGCTACAGCTATGCCAGAGTTGCAATTTCTAATAAACACAGAACACCTTAAGGAGATTATCCAACCCTATAACAAATAGTTGCATTTGCCAAGAGAATGTTTAAAGGGGTTGTCCAGGCTTTTTCTATTGATGACCTATCCCTCAGGATAGGTCATCAATATCAGCTCGGCTGGGGTCTGACACACCCGCCAATCATCTCTATGGGGAGACGTGGCATGCACTGCGCACGGGCTGACTCCTGTCTCTCTTCCTGTCCGCTGCTGATGTTCCATAGACCTACAGCAGCAGAGCAGAAAGAGAGAAGGAAGATGGCACGTGCGCACTGCACGCGCCTTCCCATCATACAGCTGATCGCCGGGGGGGGGGGGGGGGGGCAGATGTTGGAACCCCGATGTTCTGATATTGATGACCTACCCTGAGCATAGGTCATCAACAGAAAAAGCCCGGACAACCCCTTTAATTAACTCAGCTTTTCAATGCTATTTCGATCCCATTCCAAGGCTCCCATCACTGGGACCCCCATTCTCCTGATCGGTGAGAGTCTAGGCGGTCAGAACCCCACTGATCAGCTAGTTATCTCCTATACTATGGACAGAGGATAACTTTAAAAGGGGCTGTGACAAGTTTATAACACTTTCCCAATCCTTGCTAAAATTTATTTTGGGGTCGGACAACCACTTTATTCAAACATCTAGGCAGCGTTATCACTATGACGTAGGGGTGGGAAAAAATAAGTCACCAATTTTAGCTCACACCCTTTTCGCATTAGGATTTGCAACTATTTATTACACTTCTCAAAAGTGACAAGAAAAGTGTGTGTGGGGAGGCCTGACCGATTCACGACAATTTACACCAAAAACTAGAGTACGACCTCGTGCATACAATTGGCCCGTGCCTTAATTGCGGCCTGTAAACAGCGGGTCCATAACATACCGGCGCCGGCCGTGTGCGCTCCATATCACAGATCACTGGAATGAGTCAGAAATCCGCAAGATACTGAGAGGAAGCCCACGGAAGCACTGCAGAGTGCTTCATAGAACGTGTTTGATTTTTTTGCAGGGCGGACTAAATCTCGTGGATCGCGGACACACATAATTGAGTGGGCCCGCATCTGAAATCGACAGGCACGCGGCTGGTCCCCGTGCAGTTTTCTGGTCCGCAATGCACGGGCACCAGCCGTGTGCACATGTTTGTGTGCATGAGCCCTAAATATTCGTTCAAATCAATGCCTAGTCACAGCAATTTTCTGATACACGGATTACAAGAAAATGAGCCAAATTCATTAGGAAGCCTGTGCACCTTCATAGACTTACTCCAGGGTTTTCCTGTAATAATTACTTTTTTATCTAATGCCCGCAGACTGCCTCCTGAACCAGAAGATTCGTACTTACCGTACCTGCTCTCCGCTGTGTCCATGTTCCAGTCCCCGAAGTGTTTCATCTGGCACTGCATCGTGACATGGCAGCCAATGACTGGCTTCAGCAGTGACGTGCCACTTGTGGCTGCAGCAGAACATGCCACATGTAAATACTTTGGGGACTGTTTATTGTTTCATTTTATATGAACCCTTAAAAACTACAGTTCGTCCCACAAAAAACAAGCTCTCATATTGGTACACAAAAACTATTTAAAAAAAGATATTGCTGTCAGAATATGGCGATGCAGAGGAAAAGTTTTTTTCAAAGACTTATTTTTTTTAAAGTACAGTAGTAAAACATAATAAACTATATAAATTTGGTATTGCTGTAACCGCACTGACCCGCAGAATAAGGTCTTCACATAACATCGTAAAAACAAAACCCCAAAAACCTTGGCAGAATTTCATTTTTTTCCCCCAATTTTATTGCACCCAAAAAAAAATTCCCCCCATTTTCCAATACAAGCTATGGTAAATAAAATGGTGCCATTAAAAAATATATAGAAATTATGGCTCTTGGGAGGCCGGGAATGAAAAACAAAAATGAAAAAAAATAAAAGACAATAGAAAGGGTTAAAGGGGTTTTAACTAGTATATGCCACAAATGTCAGGTAGATGAGGGTCCCACCTCTGGGATCTCCTAGATGTCCAGAATGGGCCCCCGAAGTGAAGGAAGAGCAGGTGTGCGCGAACGGCCACCCTCCACACGCTGCTGGCTCGGCTATTTCCGACAGTCCCATAGCAGTAAATAGAGTGGTGGTCCTGCTTGCACCCGTTCCTATTTCCACAAGGGAGTATCCAAAGTTAATGACAGTGCATTGTACCAACCAAAGGGCCCCACAACAGTGTGGCAGACTCAGAAACCCACATAACACCATGTCAGCTAGCAATGCCATGTATACACTGTGCCAGCCTAGGGAGCCCCCATAACTCTGTAACAGCCACAAATATACATAAGACTATGCCCACTTAAAGGGGTTTTCTCACTTCAGCAAGTGGCATTTATCATGTAGAGAAAATTAATACAAGGCACTTACTAAAGTATTGTGATTGTCCATATTACCACCTTTGCTGGCTGGATTTATTTTTCCATCACATTATACACTGCTCGTTTCCAAGGGCTACGACCACCCTGCAATCCAGCAGCAGCGGTCATGTTGGTACACTATAGGAACAGTCATCTCTGGTGGCCAGGAACATGGGAGCGTGTATAGGCTGGTTCTTTTTTCTATAGTGTACAAGCACGAGCACCGCTGATGGATTGCAGGGTGGTTCTAACTATAGAAACGAGAAGTGTATAATGTGATGGAAAAATGAATCCAGCCAGCAAAGGAAGCAATATGGACAATCACAATACATTAGTAAGTGCCTTGTATTAACTTTCTCTACATGATAAATGCCACTTGCTGAAGTGAGACAACCCCTTTAAGAGCCTCCATAACACCGTGCCAACCTCTAGAATCTTCATAACGCTATACCAGCCTATGGAGCCTAAACAATACTGTGCCAGTCCAGGGAACCCTCATAACACTGTGACAGCCTATGGAGCCTAAACAACGGGGCGCCCGCCCGGGGAGCCTAAATAACGGAGCGCCAGCAAAGGGAGCCTAAATAAGGGGGCGCCAGCAAAGGGAGCCTAAATAACGGGGCGCCAGCAAAGGGAGCCTAAATAACGGGGCGCCAGCAAAGGGAGCCTAAATAACGGGGCGCCAGCAAAGGGAGCCTAAATAACGGGGCGCCCGCCCAGGGAGCCTAAATAACGGGGCGCCCGCCCAGGGAGCCTAAATAACGGGGCGCCAGCAAAGGGAGCCTAAATAACGGGGCGCCCGCCCAGGGAGCCTAAATAACGGGGCGCCAGCAAAGGGAGCCTAAATAACGGGGCGCCAGCCCAGGGAGCCTAAATAACGGAACGCCAGCAAAGGGAGCCTAAACAACGGGGTGCCCGCCCAGGGAGCCTAAATAACGGGGCGCCCGCCCAGGGAGCCTAAATAACGGGGCGCCCGCCCAGGGAGCCTAATTAACGGGGCGCCAGCAAAGGGAGCCTAAATAACGGGGCGCCAGCCCAGGGAGCCTAAATAACGGGGTGCCAGCAAAGAGAGCCTAAATAACGGGGTGCCCGCCCAGGGAGCCTAAATAACGGGGTGCCCGCCCAGGGAGCCTAAATAACGGGGTGCCCACCCAGGGAGCCTAAATAACAGGGTGCCCGCCCAGGGAGCCTAAATAACAGGGTGCCCGCCCAGGGAGCCTAAATAACAGGGTGCCCGCCCAGGGAGCCTAAATAACTGGGTGCCAGCAAAGGGAGCCTAAATAACGGGGCACCCGCCCAGGGAGCCTAAATAACAGGGCGCCAGCCCAGGGAGCCTAAATAACAGGGCGCCCGTCCAGGGAGCCTAAATAATGCAGTGCCAGCCTAGGCAGCCTAAATAATGCAGTGCCAGCCTAGGCAGCCTAAATAATGCAGTGCCAGCCTAGGCAGCCTAAATAATGCAGTGCCAGCCTTAGCAGCTTCCATAACACTATACCAGCCACTATTAACACTACTCTATAATACTGCATGACATTTCCATCACGTATTACTACGGACCCGTGCTCCCCTAGGAGTCAGCCAACCCCCCCAACCACAGCCGCACAATGTGTGAGGCAGCACGGCTGACACAGAGAAGGAGGCGCCGCTCATTACCAGTCTATAACGAGCGCAGTCACAGGACCCGGCTCATAGCAGCTGACAGCAGCCTGGACTCTGGGCTGCTTCCTGGTGTACTGCTGTCACATGACCTGCAGCCGTCAGCTGACAACGGAAGCACGAGTGGGACAAAGAGCTAATGACCTGTGCCGCTGTGCGTTGAGTGCGCGTATTTTCCCACGTGACACATGGATTTTGCTGCTCACCCAATCAACACCTGGGTCATTGGTGACAGGGT
Source organism: Bufo gargarizans (assembly GCF_014858855.1). Lineage (NCBI taxonomy): Eukaryota > Metazoa > Chordata > Amphibia > Anura > Bufonidae > Bufo > Bufo gargarizans. Next base: position 71,951,170 of record NC_058086.1, on the reverse strand, counting down.
GAAAATTGAAACTGCTGTGAAAGCGCTCCCCCTACTGGCGGCTGGAATTATTGGTATTGTCAGTTATAGGACAGATGATCTGAATTGGTACCCTACATTTTTCTTTTTTTCTGAACAGTTTATTCAAAAATCATAAACTTGGCCAACATTTTTTACAGTAAAATTGAAAAACAATAACTATAAATTACCTGTAAAGATTCAAAGCAATAAATTTCTGTAGGTCAGATACTAATACAGAGCACGTCACCAGCATTATATTGGTGCCCGGACCTGCGACGCTGAGCATACTTACCTGGTCCCAGACGCCGGTTTCCTCCCAGATCGCTCCACGGCCGTCTTCGCATCTCACCTATCTGCAGAAAACAACATCTGTCGACAGTGTGGGGATGGGGGTTGGGTGTAGCCAATAGCAGGCTGTGGAGGTGACCTGCCCACTTGTGCCACGTGTCGCGGGTCCGGGCATTGTAAGGGGTGGTATCCAGTCTTGTATAACCTCTTTCAAGGGGTTCTCCAGGAATTAAGCAAATGAAAATACTTAGAGGGATTGTCTCATCATAGACAATGGTGGCATATCACTAGATATGCCCCCATTGTCTTATAGGCGCAGGTTCCAGCGGAACCCACACCTATATCGGGAAGGGAACCCCGCAAGGTGGTGGGTGGAGGACACCACCAATCCGGCTCCCATAGAAGTTAATGGGAGCGTACCGTGCATGACCGGCCACCGCTCCCATTCACTTCTATGGGCTCAACGTAAATAGCCGAGCCAGCGCTCGGCTATTTTCGCTGGCCCCATAGAAAATGAATGGAGGGCGGCTGCGCATGCGCAGTGCTCCCTACTTCACTTTTGTAGGCTCTGTCCTCTATATAGGTGAGCGTGACCCACACCTATAAGACAGTGGGGGCATATCCTAGCGATATTCTCCCATTGTCTATGATGAGACAGCCCCTTTAAATATTACTTTATTATAAATATATTCCCAAATACCTTTCATTAGTTAGAATGGGGTTTTGTGTCTGGAGACCAATCATTAGGGGAAATAAAATGGCCGCCATCCTATAAGTACACACAGAACCTGTCCTAATCACACAGCAGAACAACTTACTTCACAACACTGAGCGAAAGAGCTGCCTCATCCTCCTCTCCTACATGTCAGGGATTATGGTCCTGAATACCACTTATAAGATTTTCAGCTGAATCTCTGTGGGAATGGAGTTCATGAGGAGACATGAAGTACAGAGAGGAGGTGGCGTGTGGAAATGAGCAGCAGCATTTGTATGAAGTCTCCATTACCACAGTCTGTCCGTCCTCTCTGTATTTCATATCTCTTCATGGACTCCATTCCTACAGAGATTCAACTGAAGTTCTTATCAGCTGTATTCAGGATCATAATCCCTGACAACTAACGCTACTTTCACACTAGAGTTTTTGCTGGATCCGTCATGGATCAGCAAAAACGCTTCAGTTACTGATAATACAACCATCTCCACCTGTTATGAACAGATCCGGTTGTATTATCTTTAACATAGTCAAGACGGATCCGTCATGAACGCCATTGAAAGTCAATAGGGGACAGATCCATTTTCTATTGTGTCAGAAAAAACTGATCCATCCCCATTGACTTACATTGTGTGTCAGGACAGATCCGTCTTGCTCCACACCACATGGCGGACAGAAAAACGCTTTTTGCAGCATTATTCTGTCTGCGATGGGAACACAACCAAACGGAACGAAATGCATTCTGGTGCACTCCGTTTCGTTCAGTTCAGTTTTGTCCCCATTGACAATGAATGGTGACAAAACGGAAGCATTTACCCCCGCTATTGATATCCTATGACGGATCTCAATAGCGGAAAGGGAAAGCGCAGATGTGAAAGTAGCCAAAGAGAGGAGGATGAGGCAGCTTTTTACCTCAGTGTTCTGAAGTAACTTGTCCTTCTGTGTGATTAGCACAGGTTTTGTGTGTACTAATAGGACGGCGGCCATTTTATTTCTCCTGATGAATGCTCCATAGACAAAATGAGCCATTATGACTAATAAAAGGTATTTGGGAATATATTTATAATAAAGCAATATTTAAGTATTTTCATTTCTTTAATTCCCGGTAAACCCCTTTAAGGGCTCAGCATTTGTCATGCAACATCTTTTGTAAAAATTGTCAATGGTGTCGCAATTGGATTTTTGTGTCGCTGCGCAGTGGTCTGCAAAATATGTATATTGGCCGTGTGCATTCCGCATTTTGCAGAACAGTTGGCCCCTAATATATAACATTTTATGTTGCTGAGTTGAATGTAGTGATTATTTAAAGCACATTTCTTTATGCACTGTGTATACCTAATAGCAGGGGCGTTGCTAGATTAAAACATTCGGGGCCTGGGCCCCTGATGTTTTGTCCCAGGCCGCGAATGTCCTGCCTGCCAGCTAGATACAACTGTATTGCCATCCTCAGGACGGCAATACAATTGAATCTAATGCCCTGCAAGAGCTGAAGGACCTGTGATGACATCACAGTCCATGTGATCAGTTCTTAATGCAGTAGCTGAAAAGGACCTGCAAAGATGTCACCATCATGTGACCAGTGCAGGAGAGGACAGCTCAGCAGTAAAGAGAAGTCCTGGGAAGAAGCTGTGGTGAGGTCTGCTACATGAGGCGAGGTAAGTGAAGGGGTAGATTACTCAGTGTGAGAGGCAGAGCAATGTTGGGAGTTGTAGTTATTTAACTGGGACTGTATGTTATGGCTGAAGGGAGGGAAGTTATTTACATGGGACAGTGGGGTGGAGTGATGTTATTTAGATGGGACTGAATGTTGAGGGGTAATGTTATTTACATGGGACTGCATGTTGGAGGTGGCTGCGAAGGGGGTGATTTTATTTTCATGGGAATGTATGTTGAAGGTGTCTGGGGCAGGGAGTGATGTTATTTACATGGGACAGAATATTAAGGGGATGATGTTCTTTACATGGGACTGTATGTTGAAGGCGACCGGGGAGGGGGTGATGTTATTTATGTGGAACTGTATATTGGAGGGGGCAGTGCCCCATTCATTTCTATGGGGCTGCGCGATGTGCTGCCCGGATCCGGAAATGCGAACCTGCACTTCCGGGTCCGCAATTCAAATCCCGAAAAAAATAGAACATGTCCTATTCTTGTCCGCAATTGCGGACAAGAATAGTAATTTCCTATTAAGTACCGGCAATGTGCGGTCCGCAAAATGAGGAACGCACATTGCCGGTGTCCGTGTTTTGCGGATCTGAAAAACGCACACGGATGTGTGAATGGAGCTTAACACTGGCAGACCTGGTTAGGTTACCAAGGTGATGAACGTAGTTTTGGAGTCTTAGCAGAGCTGAGCTTCAGACAAGGCGTATCTTTGCACTTTACTAAAACTAAGCCAGAGTCCAGAGAACCCTTCTCTCAGACTATAGCTACCAGAGAAGATCCTTCATCACCAAAGTGCCCCTGAAGGAATGCGACCACCCGTCATAGAAGGTCCAGAACCATCAAGACTGTGCAAAATACCATCAGTAAGGTACCGCTTGTTACTGGCAAGAGACTTTACTGCTGTGTAAAGATTTAATTGCCTCTGGCACCCCCCACACTTTGGGACGTACTGGCCATCCGGATCTAAATTCTGCACTTCTCAGCCCAGGAATTGCAGAAGGAGTTAAAATGCACACAGATGATCCTTCTTTTTTCCGCATCCGTATGTCCGTTCCACAAAAGGATAGTACTTGGCTGCAAAATGAGGACCATGGACCCACTGAAGTTAATGGGTCTTGTGGGGATTCGCACTGGTAGGCAGATTAGCGGACGCAGTACAGAGGCAAAAACAAAGTCTTTGGCTTCCACAGTTCAGTGTTTATTCACACATAAACAAAATGACAGTTTGCCGTCTTGGTGTTCATTCACACCATGGCAAGTCCACAGAACAAAAAGCATTCACCTTGTCACCGGTTTTGGCAGTAGCAGTCCCCAACAGGCTTTAGGGCCTGCTTCCCAGCAATACGGCTCTCAGCCCTTTAGTACGGCACACAAGATGCAGATCCCAAACCACAGAGATTCCACAGATATTCACTGTGAAAATGGAGGATAATCTACACCCAGCTGAGACTGATGGCTGGGTTTTATATCCCTAGCCAAAACTTGGGCTGGAACGTGGGGAACAGCCACCCACACTGCACTTTGGCTGCTCCCAGTAAGAGACAGCCCGGATCGGCTTTACAGCCACACTAAATAACCAATAGTGTCAGTCAGCACTAGCTGCCGCTGACACTTAAAATTACTGTCTCTTACCTCACACCTTACCTCAATGACGGCCCCTTGCGCTATCCTACATACCTCCCCCCTTTGTTCAACCCTGAGGGGGTGAACACCCGCCGGGTAGTGTACCCGGGACAGGGCATCTGCATTTCCCTGTAACCTGCCTGCCCTATTTTCCACAGAAAGCTTAAAGTTCTGTAGAGACAAAAACCACCTGGTGAGCCGATCATTCCTCTCTTTGGCTTGGCTCATCCACTTGATCGGGAATTGATCGGTCACCAGACGGAACGTTCTCCCCAACAGATAATAGCGGAGAGACTCGAGTGCCCACTTGATGGCCAGGCACTATCTCTCCACTATACTGTACCTAGTCTCGGCTGGGGTAGGTTTGCGGCTCACTGACTTGCATCCCTTCAAAAGGCCTGTCAATGGTGCAGTGACAGTAGCAAAGTGGGGGACAAACCTCATATAGTACCCCACCATTCCCAGGAACGACTTTACTTGCCGAGTAGTGACCAGTCGTGGCCAATTCCGAATTTCCGCAATTTTGTTTACCTGAGGTTTAATAATTCTGCGCCCAATTACATACCCCAGGTACTTGGTCTCTTCTAACCCTATTGCGCACTTTTTTGGGTTAGCGGTTAAAACAGCCTTTCTAAGGGAGTCCACTATAGCCTGTACTTTAGGTAGGTGACTTTTCCAGTCGGTGCTGTGGATAACGATATCGTCCAGGTACGCCGAAGCGTACCGACGTTGTGGATGGCGTACAATGTCCATTAGCCTTTGAAACGTGGTGGGAGCGCCATGTAACCCAAAGGGTAATACCTTGTACTGATACAGCCCCTCTGGCATGATAAAAGGCGTTTTTTCCTTGGCAGCCTCCGTCAACGGTACCTGCCAGTACCCTTAGGTAAGGTCCAACACAGAAAAATACCGGGTTTGGCCTAACTTTTCAATAGGCTCATCTACTCGGGGCATGGGATATGCGTCAAACTTGGACACCTCATTCAGTTTGCGGAAGTTGTTATAGAATAGCAATGTCCCATCTGGCTTGGGTATTAAGACTATCGGACTGGCCCATTCACTTTTTGACTCCTCGATGACACCTAGCTGTATCATTAGCTGCACTTGTCGCCGAGCCTCGGGTACCCGGTATGGTTTTAACCAGACTTTTGCCTGAGGCTCAGTGATAGTGTCATGTCGGATTATGGAAGTGCGTCTAGGAAGGTCCGAGAACACATCAGTGTTCCGACTAACGAACTCCCTGGCTTCTTGAGCCTGTTTAGAGGAGAGGCTGTCAGCAATTTTCACTGTGGCAGCCGCTTCCCTTGCTTCAGACAGAGGGACTAAATTCTCTTCCCCTAGAAACCCTGGACGTGGGCTGTCTTCCGTACAGGTTTCCCTATCTTTCCAGGGTTTGAGTAGATTCACATGATACATCTGCTCTTGCTTTCACCTCCCCAGCTAATGTACCTTGTAATCTACCTCTCTAATTTTTTTCAAGTACCTTGTAGGGCCCCTGCCACTTAGCTAGGAACTTACTGTCTACAGTGGGCACCAGAACCAATACCTGATCACCCGGGTTAAAGTTCCAGACCCGAGCCTGCCAATTATAGACCCTACTCTGGGCTCGCTGCTCTGCCTCCATATGCTCCCTAACCAGATGTAACACTGTTTCCATCCGTCCTTGCATCTGGGTGACATACTCAACAACACTTTTGTGCAGTGTGGGTTGTTGTTCCCACAGCTCTTTGGCCACGTCCAACAGACCGTGAGGGTGTCTGCCGTACAGCAGTTCAAAGGGTGAGACCCCAGTAGAGGCTTGGGGTACCTCTCACACTGCAAACATGAGATAGGGCAGAAGAAGGTCCCAGTCCCTCCCATCCTTAGACACCGCTTTTTTTAGCATTTTTTTATGTTTGAATAAACTTTTCCACCAGGCCGTCCGTTTGCAGGTGATAGACGGACGTCCGCAACTGTTTAATGTGGAGCAACTTACAGAGTTCTCTTATGACCTTGGACATAAAAGGGGTCCCTTGGTCAGTCAAAACCTCTTTAGGCAGACCCACTCAAGAAAACATCTCCATTAACTCCTTAGCTATGAGTTTGGCTGATGTATGACGCAGTGGCACCTCCTCCGGGTACCGAGTGGCGTAGTAAAGCACGACCAAGATGTGTTGGTGCCCTCTAGCGGACTTCGGTACTGGGCCTATGAGATCCAAAGCGATCTGCTTGAATGGAACCTCAATAATCGGGAGAGGGACCAGGGGACTACAGAAATGTGGCTGGGGGCTGGTTACCTGGCAGGTTGGGCAAGACTTACAATACTCTTCCACCTCTCTGAACACACTGGGCCAGTAGAACCGCTGTAGAATCCAGTCCTTCGTTTTCTGCTGGCCCAGGTGTCCCCCAAGAACATGTTGGTGGGCTAACTCCAACACGAGCTTGCGATACGCCTTAGGCACCACGAGCTGTTCAATATGTTCACCCCGTAGTTGATTTATCCGGTACAGCATCTCTTGTTGAACCACAAAACGGGGGAACATAGACTCGGCTCTCGGTTGTTGCGGCTCACCCTCAACTATTACCCCATTTTCCCAGGCTCGAGACAGAGTCGGGTTCTGGTGCTGTGCTGTACCAAAATTATCCCTAAAGACATTGAGGTATGCCAGCTCAGGACCCAGCGGCAAGTCCTCTACGTCTCCCACCATCACACTTAGCGGGGTTGTCTCCCCCTCTTCCACCAAAGTGGCGGTCACCCCTACTGCTGGCCCTTCTGACTCAGGTTCCCAGGGTTCTGGTCTCCCCCTGAGCCGGGCCACTCTGCTATGGTTAGATCTGTCTCCTGGGTATCGGTAACTTTCATATCCGGCCATAATGCCGGGAAACCGGGGAAGTCTCTCCCAATTATTAACTCATACGATAACTTTGTGGCGACAGCCATCTCATGCATCCACCTGCCGGCCACCATTGACAGAGAGACCAGGGCGGTGGGATAGTCCTTTAAGTCCCCATGAATGCAGACAACACAGACTTTTCAGCCAGTATACTCGGCGGGCCGCACCAGTGCAGCTCTTATCAGGGACACAAAGCTCCCTGAATCCAGCAGTGCCACTACCAGAGTGTCCCCCACTTCCACCTGGCACAGGTGACTATTGTCTACAGTCTCAGAGGTACCTGTGGCACACAGCTTCCTGGCATACAATGAGTGGCGGTAGCCATAATTGGTATCCATTGGTTCACCCTGATGGGGATAGTCGGCTCTTATGTGTCCAGGCGCATGACACCGCCAGCAGACCACCGGTGCTGGGTCTGCAGGGGGTATGTCACAGGCGGGTTTGGCTGGCATCAGACGCCGGGTTTGGAGTGGAGATTTCCGGGGTTTGACTGGCCCCCTCCCAAAAGAACCCCCCTGCAGATTTCTGGTGGCCTCGTAGCGCTCCACCAAGTCGACCATCTCCAAGGCATTATCAGGAAATGGGTGTGGTCTAAAATGGCACCAAAATTCAGGTGTCTCAAAGTAAGCCAACTAATAGTTGATATGGAGTCAGAGAAAAATGTCTGTCTCTGAACTAGATTTATCTTCGAGTCTGAACTGCTGTTATAAATTTGGTGCAGGTCTGGACAGCCTGACTACACGTGGCCATGCACATTAGTTAGAAGGTGGTTGATAGATGAACAGCAGTCAAACAAACAATTAAAGTTAGGTACAGAAATATTTGGACAGTGACACAATTTTCATGATTTGGGTTCATGCCACCACACTAGATTTGAAATAAAACAACTGAGATGCAATTGAAGTGTAGACTTTCAGGTTTAATTCAACGAGTTGAACAAAAAAATCCTGTGAAGCGTTTAGGAATTGCAACCATTTTTCTACAAAGCCTCCTCATTTCAGGGACTTAAAAGTGATTGGACATCTTAACATTACCATCAATAAAATGTTCATCTTAAATACTTTGAAGACAATCCTTTGCAGACAATGACTGCCTGAAGTCTGAAACCCATGGACATCACCAACCCCTGGGTTTCCTCCTTCGTGATGCTTTGCCAGGCCTTTACTGCAGTTGTCTTCAGTTGTTGCTTGTTTCTGGGTATTTCTGCCTTAAGTTTTGTTTTAAGTAAGTGAAATGCATGCTCGATCGGGTTGAAATCTGGTGATTGAGGCCTCATGCACACGACCGTTGTGTGCATCCGTGGCCGTTGTGCCGTTTTCCGTTTTTTTTCGTGGACCCATTGACTTTTAATGGGTCCGTGGAAAAATCGGAAAATGCACCGTTTTGCAGCTGCATCCGTGATCCGTGTTTCCTGGCCTTGAAAAAAATAGGACCTGTCCTATTTTTTTCACGGCCAACAATTCACGGACCCATTCAAGTCAATGGGTCCGTGAAAAAACACGGATGCACACAAGATTGTCATCCGCGTCCGTGATCCGTGTCCGTGATCCGTGTCCGTTTTTTCCTATCATTTCAATGGCAAACTTGACTTAGATTTTTTTTTCATTTTTTTATGTCCATGGATCCTCCAAAAAACAATGAAGACCCACGGACTAAAAAACGGTCACAGATCACGGACCTACGAACCCCGTTTTTGCGGACCTTAAAAAAAAACTGTCATGTGCATGAGGCCTGACTCGGCTATTGTAGAATATTCCACTTCTTTGCCTTAAAAAACTCCTTGGTTGCTTGGGTCATTGTCCATCTGTACTGTCAAGCGCCGTCCAATCAACCTTGCTGTATTTGGTTGAATCTGAGCAAAAAGTATATCCCTGTACACTTCAGAATTCATCAGGCTGCTTCTGTCTCTAGTCACCAGTAAACACTAGTGACCCAGTGCCACTGGAAGCCATGCATGTCAATGCCATCACACTTCCTCCACCATGTTTCACAGAGGATGTGGTGTGCTTTGGATCATGAGCTGATCCAAGTCTTTTCCATAATTTGTTCTTCCTATCATTCTGGTACAGGTTGGTCTTAGTTTCATCTGTCCAAAGAATGCTCTTTTAGAACTGGGCTGTCTTCTTTAGATGTTTTTGGAAAAGTCTATTCTGACCTTTCTATCTTGTTGTGAACCCTCTGTATTTGCCCTCATGAAGTTTTCTCTTTATAGTAAACTTACATACTGATACAACTGCTTCCTGGAGAGAATTCTTTACTTGAGTGGATGTTGTGAAGGAGTTTTTCTTCACCATGGAAAGGATTCTGCAATCATACACCACTGTTGTCTTCCATGGATGTCCAGGCCTTTTTGAGTTCCCAAGCTCACCAGTGCGCTTTTTTTTTTTTTACCAGAATGTACCAATCTGTTGATTTGGCCACTACTAAAATTTCTGCTATCTCTCTGATGGATTTCTTTTTTTTTCCAGCCTAATGATGGTCTGTTTCACTTATATCACAGCAACAGCTTCCAAAGGCAAATGCCACACCTGGAATCAACTCCAGACCTTTTACCTGCTTACTGGCATGAGCGGGGAAGAAGTCGCAGATTCATAAAAGATGTTCGTAAATGGCCCCCACTGTCTGTATATATAAAGGGAAAGATGAGCGGCAGCTCAGAGCTGTGTAAGAAACAGTCATGTAATGTCTCTAAGTTTCATTATCCTGGTAAACTGTGTTAAAATTTAATGTATAATGCTATTTCAGTAATACAGATAAATGTAAATGCCTGCAGTATTTGTTTGGTCAGTAGATGGCAGCATAGGACCAATTTGCATTGAAGTTTACCATAGAGAAAATGTATTAATGTGATACTGGCTCTTTAAGGCAGCAGTTAAGTGTTGAAGTGATACGCCCCTTATGATGTCAGCCTGCCTCAGTGTGAGCAGGAAGAAAGAGGAAGAAAGACTGGAACTATAACGGCTGCCATGTTGGCAAGATAGAAAACAAGTTCTGTGCTGTGTAAGACGTGTGTGGAGATACTAAAGGACTTTCCTGTGCAGCCAAGCTGTATGAACTTCAGTCTAGAGACGGATGGAGTATAAAGGAACCGTGCATTTAGTGAAGCCAAGTTAAAAAGGACTGTGTGCAGCAACTAACCTGTGGAGCCGGCATCTTGCTGAGTGGATTGCCCCAAACAGTAAAGAGACTCACAGTGCTGTCGAGGTACCGGACAGTAACTGTAATAATCCTGGATTATATTCAACTGGTTTTCCGGCCTGCTGAGGAGGACTTCTTTGTTGCGGATCCTGCGCTGGTTAAAGGAAAAGGACGACATCGGGCCCCACCGTGCACTTCCACAAACTGTAAGAGGTCCACTTGGACCACTGGGATAAGGGGGGTGCGCACCCGCTTGAAAGTTAGGGTCAGTTAGGGATAGTTCCTGGGACTGTTAGTTCTTAGTGTCCGCACTGCGAATACGGACACAGCAAAGGTGAAAATTGTTGCAGTATCTGACTTGTATTGTTTATACTGTTTTGAATATTTTGCTTGTCTTTATCTCTGTAACTTCACTGTTAACCTGCTTTTATTAATTTATAGTAAATGCAATTTTCTTAATCTTGACCTCTGCGTACGCACTCTTTTCTGGTTGCGGAGTCAAACCACCTGCCTTGCTCTCGGTTCACAAATGAAACTTACAATGGCTAAAGTTAACAGTGAGAATTACCAGCTATGGAAATTTAAAGTGGAAATGCTACTGTCCAGAGATGACTTGTGGGAGGTTATTACTACAGACAGACCAGAGATCAATTATCAGGAATGGGACAAGAAAAAAAGACAAGTATGGTGTCACGTTCAGGTGAGGGAGGGAAACACCACACCGAACATAGGAGGGAAAGGGGTGAGGGAATAAGGCCTGGAAACTAGGGAAAGGAGATAGACACCTCCTATAAAACCCTAATCAAAGTCCTGACTAACTACCAGTATGAACAGACCCCAGAGGTAGGTGAGTTCATACACAGGAATACCTAGTGTCCTAACTCACGCTATAGGACCCTGGTACTAATGTCAGGACTGAGACAGGAGTCTCCCTAAGGCCTTAATACAAATGATAGGGAAATGCAACACACAAAATAACCCAAACAAAATACAAAAGGGAAAGAAAACACCTAACTTCAAGTGGCTATGGCAGCACCAGGAACTCAGCCAAGATCCACTCACCAGCTATCCACAACTCCAACAGATGCTATAAACCGTATAGCATAGTTGGAGAAACAACAATAAATAGAGAATGTTAAATGATCATAATAGCCACACCTGGGGAAAGAAAGTGTGGCAAGCACCAGAAACAACACAGACGTCATTTGATCCAAATGGAAAACCTGTCAGATCAAACCACGTGTTTCCAGTCTCCGCGATCTTCTGCCACCTGTCGCGGGAACGTCCGTGACACATGGTTTATATAGTGCACTGATCAATGAGCTTGAGAGAAGACCTGAGATAGATCTGACACTGGAATTTTTGAAAAACAGGTTCATAGATGAATATTAATGAAGAAAGAAAGTCACGTAGGACTCCACAAAAGGTGACAGTGGAATAGCTCTTAAAGCTACAGAAATATTACAAAAGGAAACAAGCTACATCCTAAAGGGACTACATCGGAATCAGGATTATTAACCCCAACTTACCCATACTAAACTATTTTGGTGCATCACAATACATTAGAACATTACATAACATTATGCAACAACAAAAAAACTACCGTATTTTTCGCCGTATAAGACGCACTTTTTCTCCCCCCAAAATGGGGGGAAAATGCCCCTGCGTCTTATACGGCGAATGCTGTCAGTTTTACATCGCAAGCTGCGATGTAAAGCGAGCGGGGACTCGGGGAGGGACTGGGAGGTGGAGCTGGGGCCGGAAATAGCGGCGGGGCGGTGCAGTCACTGTACTATAACCCCGCCCCGCCGCTCCGGTATACTAATATAAAATGTCATATTTAATTAATAGTTATTAAATATGCCCCTTTATGCCTAAAAGTACCTTAAATCCTAAGCGCTTCAGTACAATGCAGGCCGGGCGGGCGGCAGCGTAACTCCCTGATGTCACGTGCCTGCGCCGCCTACTTTATGAATGAAGCAGGCGGCGCAGGCAAGTGACGTCAGTGAGTGACGCGCCGGCCGCCCGGCCTGCCTGCCGGCATTGTACTGAAGCGGTTAGGATTTAAGGTACTATTAGGAATAAAGAGGCATATTTAATAACTATTAATTGAATAAGACATATTATATTAGTATACTGGAGCGGCGGGGGATCTGTGGATGGCATAGTTATGGGCTGGGAGGGTCTGTGGATGACACATGTATAACAGTGCCATCCACAGATCCCCCCCCTGTAACAGTGCCAGCCACAGATCCCCCTGTAACAGTGCAAGCCACAGATCCCCCCATAACAGTGTCCGTCATCCACAGATCCCCCATAACAGTGTCTGTCATCCACAGATCCCCCCATAACAGTGTCCGTCATCCACAGTTCCCCCCATAACAGTGTCCGTCATCCACAGATCCCCCCATAACAGTGTCCGTCATCCACAGATCCCCCCATAACAGTGTCCGTCATCCACAGATCCCCCCCATAACAGTGTCCGTCATCCACAGATCCCCCCCATAACAGTGTCCGTCATCCACAGATCCCCAGTAATAGTGCCATCCACAGACCACCATTAGTTCCAAACCCACCAAACACACAGCACACCTTTTGGTTAAAAAAAAATTTTTTCTTATTTTCCTCCCGAAAAACCTAGGTGCGTCTTATAGGCCGGTGCGTCTTATACGGCGAAAAAGTATTTGCATGTGCCCTATTCTGAGGTACTCAATCTGCTCTACAAAACTTCCCTGAAATCCATTTCTGAAATTTGGCAAGTGTGAGAGCTAACAATATTACACTTCGCATCCAGTCCTTTTTCGTATATTTCACTTCTGTCATCAGTCGAACGTTTCCTAGTGAGTACAAATAACATTTCTAAATGAAATATGACTTGGAAAGCAAAAGAAAGATTCAAGAAAAATGACATTAATGATATTGATGCTGCTCTTAGAGCTACACAAGCCGGCATCTGTCTTCATGAGAAAGGAAAACGGCGCCCCATAATTGCTGTTACATCACAACTACCGATATATGGTATGTCCTGCAGTGAAACATGAAGCAACAGAGAAATATTTCTTTCTAGTTTTGAACATAGCTCATAATTGTTTTCTAACCAGCTATTCCTGCTACTTAAAGGGGTTGTCTCCTCATGGACAATGGGGGCATATCGCTAGGAGCATATTGTCTTATAGGTGTGGGTCCCATGGCTGGGACCCGCACGTATATTGAGAATGGAGCCCGGCAAGGTGGTGGCTGGAGGACTCCGGTCCAGCCACCACTAAGCCGGCTCCCCGTAGAAGTGAATGGGAGCGTACCAAGCATGCGCGGCCCCCGCTCCCATTCATTTCTATGGGGCCAACCCCCTGAAAGTGATAAGATGGTGACACAATTTCTGCACGCTACAAAAAGATTCATTAGCGAGCTAGAGAAGAAGAGGGACAATGCGGAAGTCCCAAGCTTAAGTGAGAAAGACCCCAAACCAGAACAGCAGTTTGCTGACTTGAAACAACAGTATCACACTATGTAGGATAAATTCCAGGAAACGTCCAGAATAATTGAGGAACAGATTAAAGAGCTTAGTACCAAAAGTAAAGACTCAAGTGACAGTCAGCCAAAACCTGAGCCAGTTACGCTTACCCAGAGACTACACCATGGTAGCTTGCCAGAGGTGACAATCAGAAAAGACTTCAAGATCACAGGCCAGATTGGAGAAAAAGAGCTGGATAAGCTGTCCTACACCAATCTAATGCACCAAATCGACCTGGGACTACAGAAAGGGTATTCTGAGACTAAGATTGTCGAAGCAGTGGTCAAAGCTATTAGTCCAGGTCTAAGTATGCTGGAGATGAAAAATGGACTGACTCTAGTGCAACAAGATTAGACAAATCTTGAAAAGTCACTACAAGGGGGAGAACGCCTCCGACCTGTACCAGCAACTCCTTAACATTTCCCAAAAGAGCAATGAAACTCCATAGAATTTCCTGTTGAGAGCGATTGAATTGAAAGATCGGTTGCTATTTGTCTCCCAAGGGGAAGGCTTGGATGAACATTTCGGGACTGAGCTGATACAGAAGAAATTTCTAAGATCAGTGGGTACTGGACTGAGAAATGACCACATCAACTTCCAACTAAAGCAGTATTTAGATGACCCTTCCATTCCAGATGAGGTGCTCATAGAGAAAATGAATAAAGCCACTAACATTGAGATGGAAAGGGAACAGAAGCAAAAGAAATCTCAGCATAGCAGTTCAACTAAAGGGAAATAATGTCAGTCTAACGTCTTACAGTGTCCTCAGGAACCAAGTATCCTGACGACAACTGCCAACACAACACCTTGGTCTCCATCACAGGCAAGTAGTCCAACGATTCAACAGCTGTCTAAGAGCAACTCTGAACTGGAAAAGCGGATGCTACAGATGCAAAAAGAGATGATAGAGATGAAGACACTTATCCAAGATTCGAGAACCCGACGAGACCATGAATTCCGAGGGCCTCAAGTAACAGGGGGTACGAGCAAAGTATGTTGTCAATCCTGTAAAAGGACCGGTCAGAGAAGTGCCTGCGATCATTGCTTCAACTGTGGACGATCTGGACATAGAGCAAGGGTATCACATACACATACCACATACGTTACGAAAAGGGAGAGAAAAGGGAAGGCCCTGTCCAAGGGAGAGGGAAAGATGGTGACCCCTAACTCACCTTGAAGCTGGCATCTGACTGCCCTGATGTCCCTAGACGGGTTTTTCACCCATACGCCGATCACGTGCCTAAACCATGGCTTTCCTTAAGATGAGCCCTAAGTAGTGAATAGGGCGGTGGGAACACTAGTCCACACCACTAACACCTAAGGAAAACACCAGGGAGAGGACAGACAATACTGACAAAACATATAATCTCAGGTGGGCGACAACAGCGGACAACAAAAGACCAACAGGGATCCGGAGGATAATGCTCTGGTACGACAACCAGGAATAACAGCTACACAGCTCCAGTGGGTCAGTATAGAAGTCCAGGCAGGAAGCTCTATATCTAGCAACCAGAGAAGTGGAAGAGGGAAATATAAGGAGGTTGGGAGTGCCGGACAAGAAACAGCTGAGGAGAAGAAGCTACGGATCCCTGAGTGAGACAAAAAGGATTGCAAGGCAAACACAGAAAGCTACTATTAAGTAACAGCGCGATCTTTCGACATCGAGTGCGCAGCCACCCGCTGCGACTTCCTGACCCCAGGTATAAGGCTCTTGACACCCTCGTGACAGTACCCCCCTTTCCACAAGGGGCCTCCGGACACTCAGGACCAGGTCACTCAGGATGAGAGGCATGAAAAGCCCGAACTAACCTGTTGGCGTTTCCCTCTGACGCTGGAACCCACATTCTTTCCTCGGGACCATAACCCCTCCAAAGCACCAGATATTGAAGAGAGTGGCGGACCCGACGAGAATCGACAATTTTGGATATTTGAAACTCTAGATTACCATCAACAATTACAGGAAGGGGTGGCAACGGTGACGGTTCTAGAGGTGGAACATACTTTTTGAGTAACGACTTATGGAAGACGTTGTGGATTTTAAGAGTTGGAGGTAGCTCTAGGCGAAAAGCCACAGGGTTAATGATGGCTACTATTTTGTAAGGACCAATGAACCTAGGACCCAGTTTCCAAGAGGGAACCTTTACCTTAATATTCCTAGTAGATAACCACACATAGTCATTCACCCCTAGGTCCGGACCTGGTGACCGTTTCTTATCAGCCATGCATTTATATTTATCTCCCATATTTTTCAAGTTAATTTTCTTTTTCTGCCATACAGATGAAAGAGATGACGAAAACGGTTCTTCTTCGGGAACCCCAGAAGACCCCCCCTCTTTGAAAGTACAGAATTGGGGATGAAAACCATATGCACCAAGAAATGGTGACTTGCCAGTAGATTCCTGACGGCTATTATTTATAGCAAACTCAGCTAATGGTAAATATGATGTCCACACCTCTTGGTTTTTAGACACAAAACACCTTAGGTATGTCTCAAGGTTTTGGTTGGTACACTCAGTCTGTCCATTCGACTGAGGATGGAAAGCTGAGGAAAAGTACAAGTGTTCCCCCAAACGGGAACAAAAAGCTTTCCAAAACTTAGAAATAAACTGGGTTCCCCGATCCGAAACAACATCGGAAGGAACCCCGTGAAGCTTCACGATTTCACTAATGAATACCTGAGCAAGAGTCTTAGCATTAGGTAGTGCGGGTAACGCAATAAAGTGTGCCATTTTGCTAAACCTGTCCACTACTAGTGATGGGCGGCAGGGGCAATATTCGAATTCGCGATATTTTGCGAATATTCGTATTCGAGATATTCGTTTTATTGCGAAAAATCTGTAATAAAGAAATCGCCTAATGCAAATTTTTATGCAAAAAAAAGGGGTTGGTCAAAAACAAGTATATAGCACTACACAATATACTGCTATATATTAGTTTTTAGAATGTTCGTCATTTTTTCCATCTGAACAAATGATTCCTCCCTGCGTAAAATGCTTGTGGGTCAATGAGTCATTGGCCCACAAGCAAGAAGCAGGGAGGAATCATGACTTTAGATGTTGAAAAAAGACGAATATTTTAAAAAACTAATATATAGCACTATAGTGAATATATTCGTTTTGACATTATTTTTGAATATTTCGTGCCCTGCTGCCTGGGGTTAATTGTGCGGATCAAAGAACCCTGTCAGTGCGCCCTAACCCCCCCCCCCCCTCACCAGTATTACAATCATTGGTGGCAGTGCACCCTCAATCCCCCCTCCCTCCCCAGTATTCATCATTGCTGGCTGTGCGCCCCCCCCCATCACTGGTGGTAGCGGCAGTTCCGATCGGAGTCCCAGCAGTGTAATGCTGGGGCTCTGATCGGTTACCATGGCAACCAGGACGCTACTGAAGTCCTGGCTGCCATGGTCAGTTAGTCAGCATTGTACTTACCTGCGCTGGGGCCACCGGGCGCTCCTTCTTCTCAAACTTAAAGGTCATACGCCGCACAGACCTGTGAGTTTGAGAAGAAGGAGCGCCCGGCAGCCCCAGAGCAGGTGAGTACAATGCTGACTAACTGACCATGCAGCCAGGACTTCAGTAGCATCTTGGTTGCCATGGTAACCGATCGGAGCCCCAGCATTACACTTCTTGGACTCCAATCGGAACTGCCGCTGCCACCAATGATGGGGGGGCGCACTGCCAGCAATGATTACTACTGGGGAGGGAGGGGGGATTGAGGGAGCACTGCCACCAATGATTAATAGGGGGGAGGGATTGTCAGCGCACTGCCAGCAATGATGTTTAATACGGAGGGGGGGGGGGGGGGTCCGCACTGGCCACCAATTATTGTAAAAGTGGTGAGGGGGGGTTAGGGCGCACTGCCCATGAATGATTTTAACCGCCTCCCAACCGCCTAACGCAGGGATGCGTCCTGCGGGCGGTCGGGTTGTTCCTCGTTAACGCATCGGCGCGTCATCTCGCGAGACGCGAGATGACACGCCAAGCCGGCCCGCACATGCGCAGTGCGGGCCGGTAAAAGTCACAGCAGAAGTTCGTCACCAGCCTGCCAGCCAATGATCTGCGCTGGCAGGCTGGTGACTTTAAAAAAATCGAATCACAAGCCATATAACTCATTATATTTATAAATATAATGTGTTAAATGGCTTCTGTGCTCTCTGCTGGTTCCTTTTCGTCGGTTGGTCCCAGCAGAGAGCACAGTTCACTATAAGTACACAAAACACAACACATTTAGCCCCAGATCACCCCCCCATCACCCCAATTAACCCCTTGATCACCCCTGTCAATCACTAGTGAAAGGGAAAAAAGTGATCAGTGTAAACTGTCACTTTTTTTCCCCTCCAGTATTGACTGTTAGGTTAGTTTAGGCCCCTTTGGTAGGTAGTTAGCGTCGGTTAGCGCCCAGCCCTCCGCACCGCAGTCACTGATTCGCTGATTAGCGTATCGCTAATCAGCATTGGTACTTTTATAGTATCTGTAAGTGATCAGAACTGATCACAGTCAGATCTATAAGGCCCCTTTCACACGGGCGAGTTTTCCGTGCGGGTGCGATGCGTGCGGTGAACGCATTGCACCCGCACTGAATCCTGACCCATTCATTTCTATGGGGCTGTGCACACGAGCGGTGATTTTCACGCATCACTTATGCGTTGTGTGAAGATCGCAGCATGCTCCTCTTTGTGCGTTTTTCACGTAACGCAGGCCCTATAGAAATGAATGGGGTTGCGTGAAAATCGCAAGCATCGGCAAGCAAGTGCGGATGCGGTGCGATTTTCACGCATGGGTTCTAGGTGACAGTCTATTCACTGTATTATTTTCCCTTATAACATGGTTATAAGGGAAAATAATAGCATTCTGAATACAGAATGCATAGTATAATAGTGCTGGAAGGGTTAAAAATAATAAAAAAGTTAACTCACTCTCTCCTCTTGTTCGCGTAGAGGCCGGTCTGTTCTTTAGCTGTGGGCTGAAGGACCTTTGATGACGTCAGATCACATGCTCCATCACCATGGTGATGGACCATGTGATTGGAGCATGTGATCTGACATCACCTCAGGTCATTCAGTCCACAGCTAAAGAACAGACCGGGATCTACGCTAACCAGAGGAGAAGGTGAGTTAACTTTTTTATTATTTTTAACCCTTCCAGCACTATTATACTAAGCATTCTGTATTCAGAATGCTATTATTTTCCCTTATAACCATGTTATAAGGGAAAATAATACAATCTTCAGAACATCAATCCCAAGCTCGAACTTCTGTGAAGAAGTTCGGGTTTGGGTACCAAACATGCGTGATTTTTCTCACGCGAGTGCAAAACGCATGACAATGTTTTGCACTCGCGCGGAAAAATCGCGCATTTTCCCGCAACGCACCCGGCTCTTATCCGACAAAAACACAGAAATATAGTGGCAAATCTGGGGGAGCTGCTCAACCCCTAACACTGTAGCGTGTTTTTCATTGGGGGAGCAGCCCCACCGCATGTGGACCGCAGCCAACGACTATCCCCAGCAAAAAATATTTTGCATACGGTGGAGGATGTCGGCGCGGTCCACATGCACCACAAAGGCATCCTACACAAAACGGAGCATTGTGCGGATGAAAATATAATCATAAATCACAGAAAAAATGCACCAAACGGATATGCCACTGACTATACTGGCTAGTCATAAATGCAGATATTAAAAGCTGAGACTTTTGCCAATATATTCCTGTCAGGAAGATATCGGAGCCCACATGCACCACGTCACGGCTCTCAGCATGGCAAGGGGTCCTACCACTACGCTACCTATGGTGTGAACAAGGTCTGAAGGTGATGTAATCCAGCTCACAGCCAAGCTTCCACACAACCGCCTAGCAGGACAACTAGTGCAATGTGAACAAAGCCAGACTGTAAGCCACACCCATATCAGACCATGTGATGGAGGCTACCAGGTGCAAAGGAGAGTGTTTAAATGCCAGGTAAAGGCACATACACTACATATAAAACAAGACAAAAACACAGAAATATAGTGGCAAATCTGGGGCAAAAAACATGACGCCCGTGTGAAAGAGGCCTAATAGTATTAGTGTCACCTTAGCTCGCCCTCCACCCAAAACGCAGTGTTTGCCCGATCAGGCCTGACTGGTCGCCCACATGTGCGTTCACCCACGCCCGCCCCGCCGCAGTGACAAAAAAAATTTTTTTTTTAATCACTGCACAATCACTACACAAGCGCTGCGGCGATAAAAAAATCTGTTTTGATATTTTTTATCAATCGCAGCGGCTTCCTGTACTTTGCTAGCCTCCCATTTGTAAGACAGGCTTGCTTTTTTTTTTCTTGGGTAGTCTCAGGGAATACCCCCTAAATTTAGTTGACCAAATGGCAAGTAAGGGGTATTCTTCTGAAGAGGCCTACAGGCTTCTGACCCAGTCGGATGAGGAATGGGAACCCTCATCTGACGAATCCAGCGGGTCAGAATACGAACCTGTAGAAAGCAGTGGCAGTCTGACCCAAAGTTCGGTTGATGATGTTGAGGTCCCCGATACCACCAGGCGTACCCGGCCCCGTGTCGCTAGACCACAGGTTGCGCAGAATCCGCTTCAAGGGCAGCAGAGTGGAAAAAGGCGTGACACCCGCTATTTCTGTCCTGACTGCCCTGACCACCCTGCCCTATGCTTAGGGGAGTGTTTCCAGAAGTACCACACACAGGTACACTTAGTATAGGGATTGCGTGACACAGGACAGGCACACAGGGGTCTTAGGGCCCTTTCACACAGAGCTGCTGCAAACCTCTCCTTTCACCTGGGACAAAGTGCATAATGTACTTCGCCACATCTCTGGGCGATTTGCGCTTTGCACATTTTCCCATGGGGAAGGAGAGGTTTGAAAAAAAAGGTAAAAAAAAAAGAAAAATCACAGGTAAGCAAAAAAGGTAATGTTCCAAAAGTTCAATGAAGTTTATAAAAGTTAATGTTCTGTTTCAAATGTTAGATAAAGTTAATGTTAATAAATTTCTTGCGTTGCGGCCTGTTTTTTTGTTTTTTTACCTTTTAGGTGGACCAACTGATCGACCAGCTGCAGCACTGATGTGCATTCTGACAGAAGCATTGCGCTGCTGTCAGATTACAAAAAAGTCGGTGTATGCGGCGCTGCAAGATGAGATTTCTCCTCTGCAGTAGAAAAGAAACGTTTGCCGAGGCTTATGAGCTGAGGGGCGGTGTTCATATGCTTTGGCAAAAACTTTGTATATAAAAAATAAAAATAAAAAATCCGGCAATGATTTATTCATCCACATTGATTGATGTGAATGAAGAAATCAGGTTTGCCAGGGCATACGGGCTGAGTGGGTTTGGATGTTGGGCGGAGCTCCTATGTCCTAGCAGACTCCTTTCCCCTCCTTTTTTTTTTTTTGCACATTTTTGGGCAGAGATTTTTCCATCCACATTGATCGATACGAATGAAGAAATCTGTGCCGTTCATTTTTTCTTTCAGCCCAGAGGCTGAAAGGAAAAAAAATATCTCATTACCCGTATGCTCAATATAAGGAGAATAGCAGAAACTCCTAATGCTGGCCATACATGTAATGATTGTGGAGACCCTCAAATGCCAGGGCACTACAAACACCCCACAAATGACCCCATTTTGGAAAGAAGACACCCCAAGGTATTCGCTGAGGGGCATATTGAGTCCATGAAAGATTAAACTTTTTGTCCCAAGTTAGCGGAAAGGGAGACTTTGTGAGAAAAAAAAAAAAAAAATATCAATTTCCGCTAACTTGTGCCCAAAAAAAAAAATATTCTAGGAACTCGCCATGCCCCTCACGGAATACCTTGGGGTGTCTTCTTTCTAAAATGGGGTCACATGTGGGGTATTTATACTGCCCTGGCATTTTAGGGGCCCTAAAGCGTGATAAGAAGTCTGGAATCCAAATGTCTAAAAATGCCCTTCTAAAAGATACTCATTGGAATTTGGGTCCCTTTGCGCACCTAGGCTGCAAAAAAGTGTCACACATGTGGTATCACCGTACTCAGGAGAAGTAGGGCAATGTGTTTTGGTGTGTCTTTTTGCATATACCCATGCTGGGTGAGAGAAATATCTCTGTAAAATGACAACTTTGTATAAACAAATGGGAAAAGTTGTCTTTTAGAGAGATATTTCTCTCACCCAGTATGGGTATGTGTAAAAATACACCCCAAAACACATTGTCCTACTTCTTCTGAGTACGGCGATACCACATGTGTGACACTTTTTTGCAGCCTAGGTGCGCAAAGGGGCCCAAATTTCAATGAGTACCTTTACAATTTCACAGGGCATTTTTTACGCATTTGGATTCCAAACTACTTCTCACGCTTTAGGTCCCCTAAAATGCCAGGGCAGTATAAATACCCCACGAGTGACCCCATTTTGGAAAGAAGACACCCCAAGGTCATTTGTGGGTTGTTTCTACTGTCTGGGCATTGTAGAACCTCAGGAAACATGACAGGTGCTCAGAAAGTCAAAGTGCTTAAATTGATTTTTTTGCACCATAGTTTGTACATAGTTTGTAAATGCTATAACTTTTACCCAAACCAATAAATATACACTTATTGCATTTTTTTTTTTATCAAAGACATGTAGAACAATAAATTTAGAGAAAAATTTATATAGAAATGTAGTTTTATTTGAAAAATTTTACAACAGAAAATGAATAATTTCTTTTTTTGGCTAAAATTTTGGTCAATTTCAATTAATATAAAAAATAAGTAAAAATGTCAGCAGCAATGAAATACCACCAAATGAAAGCTCTATTAGTGAGAAGAAAAGGAGGTAAAATTAATTTGGGTGGTAAGTTGTATGACCGAGCAATAAACCGTGAAAGTAGTGTAGTGCAGAATTGTAAAAAGTGGTCTGGTCATTAAGGGGGTTTAAGCTAGGGGAGCTGAGGTGGTTAATAGTGGGGGGGCGGGGGGGGCGCACTGCTGCCCGACGGCACCCGACCTCTGACAGGGTGCTGTGATCCGCACAATTAACCCCTCAGGTGCGGATCAGTGCACCCGCACTGAATCCGGACCCATTCATTTCAATGGGGCTGTGCAGATAAGCAGTGATTTTCACGCATCACTTGTGCGTTGCATGAAAATCGCAGCATGCTCTATATTGTGCGTTTTTCACGCAATGCAGGCCCCATAGAAAAGAATGGATCTGCATAAAAATCGCAAGCGTCCGCAAGCAAGTGCGGATAGGGTGCGATTTTTTATGCATGGTTGCTAGGTGACGATAGGGATGGGGACCTGATCTTTATTATTTTCCCTTATGGTTATAAGGGAAAATAATAGCATTCTTAATAGAGAATGCTAAGTAAATTAGAAAAGGAGGGGTTAAAAAATAAAAATAAATAATTAAACTCACCTCATCCACCTGTTCGGCTCGTCTTCCAGCTCGTCTTCTTTCTTCTTCTTTACTCATCACATGGTCCATCACATGGTCCATCACCATGGTGATTGACCATGTGATTAGCACAGTGACATCACCAAAAGTCCTTTTCCTTCCAGGTCCTCAAAGAAGAAGAAAGAAGACGAGCCGGACTGCACGAACAAGTGGATGAGGTGAGTTTAATTATTTAAAACATTTTTTTAACCCTTCCATCCCTAATTTACTTAGCATTCTCTATTAAGAATGCTATTATTTTCCCTTATAACCATATTATAAGGGAAAATAATAAAATCTAGACAACACCGATCCCAAACCCGAACTTCTCTGAAGAAGTCCGGGTTCGGGTCTGGGTACCAAACATGCCGATTTTTCTTGCGAGTGCGCAAAACGCATAAAAACGCTTTGCACTCGTGCGGAAAAATCGCACATTTTCCCGCAACTCACCCGTATCTTTTCCTGCAACGCACACGATACGCCTGTGTGAAAGAGGCCCTAATTGTACTCTGTTGTCTATGCTTCGGACCCTGTCGCCAGATTCCAAGAAAGACTGGAAGAACTCATTTGCCGATTTATTACATGCCTACAACTGCACCAAAAGTGAAGCTACAGGGTATTCTCATTTTTTTCTACTGTTCAAAGAACAAGGACTGGGTTAATTATCAAGGGTTGGGCTTTTGCATAAACACTTGATCCCGATAACTAGCCAGTGTAAAGGTGCCATTGATTACCTGATCAAATTTTTTATGTGGCACATAAAATCATAGGGGGTCATTTACTAATCTGAAATACGCCTAAATTAGGCATGTTTCAGGCGCAGATGGTGGTGCAGATAGTGCGCCATCTGCGACTTTTCCCTGCTCACGCCAGGTCTAAAATTGTTGGATTGGGAAGAGGATGTTAGGCCCATCTCATTCATCATTTTCTATGCCTGTTTTAGGCATAGAAAATGGCCTAAATGTAAGCCAGCAAGGAAGCTGTCTTACATTTAGAATTGGTGCTGGATGCGCCGAAGTTATGGAGTGGCCGGCACCTCTTCATAACTTCCTCGGATCCACCGCCAGCTTTAGGGCTTTATAAAGACCACCGTCTTAATAAATGTGCACCATAGTTTCAATAAATGTGCCCCATCTATACAGGGATGTGCTGCTTACAAACAACAAATTTGTATAGGGATAGGTGATCGCCATAGTGATCATTTGTTCCCTTGCAGCAGGGCTGCACCACCAATTAGGCAAGGTGAGGCAATCGCCTCAGGCGACGCGGCCCTGGTGACAAGTTGGGGGCGGCAGGGCACAGGGAGATGAGCACTTCCACTGTGGAAGTGCTCATCTCCATAGTCATCTGTATCGCCGTCCTCAGGACAGAGATACAGATGTATGTGCTGCGGCGGGGCAGGGGAGGGAGAGGCGTTTCCCTTCCTCGTTCCTCTGATAGGCTGCAGGCAGAGGCTTAGCAGTACAGCATGGGACACAGGCCAGAAGAGGCATGCATGGCATCGCTGCCAGCCTGATGGAGGTAAGTATATGTGGTTTTTTTTTTTATATGGTACAGTACAGGAGAGGAGCGCTATGGGGGCACTTCTTACTGGCACATGATTGGGGGGCATCTATGGGGGGCACTTCTTACTGGCACATTATCAGGGGAGCATCTATGGGGGGCACTTCTCTCTGGCACATTATTGGGGGTCATCTATGGGGGCACTTTTTACTGGCACATTATTGGGTGGCACTATGAGGCAGCTACTGAGGCCACAAAGAAGGGGTATTTTTATGGGGGGCTCTGTATAGGGGCATTTTATACTGGGACACAGTATGGTGGGTACTATGGGGAACTGAGAGGAGTACTATGTGGTCATCTACAGGGGCACTAAGAAGGGGTATTTTATACTTGCAAATTATGGGGGACACTGAGGGCATCTACTGGGGCACTATATGGGGGCATTTTATAGTGGTACATTATGGGGATCACTAGGAGAAAGGGGTAAAGGAGCACTATGGGGGAATTTACTGGGGGCACTATATAGGGGTATTTTATACTGGCACATTATAGGGGCACTATGGGGACATTAGTTCAACTAGAGGCATTATAAGGGGGTATTTTTTGCACTGTCACATTATAAGGAGAATTATTACTACTGGGGGGCATTATGGTGGGCTTTATTACTACTGGGGGTCTATGGGGAACATGATTACTAGTATGGGCACTATGGGAGCATTATTACTTCTTGGGCACAGTAGGGACATGTTGGTAGCCCTGTAGGAGCACTATTACTAGCACTGTGTGCTCTAGTAGAGAATTATCACTATTGGTGGGACTTTGGGGAGCACCATTACTGTGGGGGCACCTTGGCACAGTATTAGCTTACCACAATTATTTTTGGGGGACGTTATGTTTACACTATTAGTGTCAGGGGCACTATTTGCTGGGTGCAGTTATTTTAGGACACTGAGTGCCAATAATTATTGAAGGGGTAGTATTATCAGGGGGTTTATCTGTTTCTGCAATATAACATTGGGGAGCACGGCAGGCACAGTATTGGGGGTGGTAGGATGATTTATCCAGAAAATGGGAGGATGATGGAAAAGTAGTAAACTAAGATTTTTTTTTTCTTAAACTGCAGAGACGAGAAATAGCTGAAAAATGGTGGTCTCGTCTGAAGGTCTAAAAGGAGAAGATGAGGAAAGAGAACATCTACGTCAAAGGAGACATCACTGAATGTAAGAGGTATGGGGCGGTGTATTGCCCTGTATTTTCTGTAGTGATATACGTAATGTTAGGAGGGAAGGGGTTAGGTTGAGAATTTGGTAAAGTGGGGGACGCTTTTTTAATTTTCACCTCAGCCAGCAGAAAGGCTAGGTGCACCCCTGCCTTGCAGAGAAGGTGATTGCTGCATGTACTGTAAATGCATCCATTCCATTACATCCTCTCACAGTCAGGCAATTATCGGGAATGTTCCCGATAACTGCTTGTACATTGGCCGGCGTAGAAGTGAATAAAGCCCCTCTGAAGGCTGTTCTGTATTGCAGCCACCGCTCCAGTTGTAAAGCATAGGCAGTGCTATTTGGAAGGCAAGCAACTGCTTTGCTGCCGAGTGCTTGACACATGAAGACAGAAGGGAGCAGTGGCAGCTCTCCTTGTGGAGGACTGGTATAGTAATATCTATTGTTGTGGAAAAATGATTGTTCGCCGTATGGTCGCCATCTATCCTATGGACATGCGCAGATTCTTTCGCATTCGCGTTCGCATCTGAGCAGAGACTTTCGCACGATAGTCTGGTCGTCCCGACCTGTAGCTGATTTGTGCCCGGCCTGGTATTACTGCAGGATACCAGTGTCATGGCACCGACTGAGGCAGGAGGAATGGGGACTGTCGAGCGAGGGTTTCTTCATCCACGAGGATAAGCGCGGCAACGGAAAGGGCGCAAATAAGTGGGGAATGCACGAACATAAGTTTGCGCGATCAGTCACATCTTTGCCAGCCAATCACTTCATACCATAATCTGTCTCCCTATTGGTCATGATTGTAAGACCGCCTTCCAGCCAATCACCTCATACCATAACCTGTCTCCTCATTAGTCATGATTGTAAGACCGCCTTCCAGCCAATCACTTCATACCATAACCTGTCTCCTCATTGGTCATGATTGTATGACCGCCTCCCATCTTCTGGTATAAATAAACCACGCCTAGCCGTTGGAAGCAGGCACATTATTGGAACCTACTTGAGAACGTCTCTGTGATGTTACTTTGGAGGAATTGCGCACACATCGACGCACACTACACCAAGGATTTCCTGATTTTACTTCTGGCAGTCGTTTTCGGTTGTGAGAACGAGACAAAGGAGCAAACGGCGACATCGCTATTAACTAGATAGATACTACATGGACAAAAGTATTGGGGCACCTACTCATTACCCCTACAGGAGCTTTTATCACATCCCATTCTAAGGCCTTATTCACATTTCCGTATCAGTTTGACATCTGTGAAAAAAATCAGTCAATGCTTCATCCGTTAAGGATCCGTGTTTGGTCCGTGGGTCCATGTGTCATCCGTGTTCCATGGACACTGCTCATCTGAAAATTAATTCCAAGAGCACCTCCTATGAGTGGTCAGTGAAAAACAGACCAAACATGGATGCCACACGTGTTGTGTCCGTGATTTTCACAGACCCTCAGACTTCAATGGGAGTGTTTGGTCCACATCCTGGGGCAAAGTAGTGCATGTCTCTGTGAATTTTTCATTGACCCGTGGTCAGTAAAAGAAATACTGAGGTGTGTGCAAATATATTAAAATTAATGGGTGCGTGTGCTGTTCGCAGAAAATGCAGACAGCACACATCAATGAAAAATGGAAATGCAAACAAGGACTTAGGCCGCTTTGACACAGTAAGGGCTCTTTCACACAAGTGGATCCCGTGCGGGTAATCCCC
Organism: Bufo gargarizans; assembly: GCF_014858855.1. Classification (NCBI taxonomy): domain Eukaryota; kingdom Metazoa; phylum Chordata; class Amphibia; order Anura; family Bufonidae; genus Bufo; species Bufo gargarizans. The sequence continues at coordinate 71,923,543 of NC_058086.1, read as the reverse complement.
TGCGTGAAAGAGAGCCAAGCCCCGTTCCGGACAGCAGAGACATGGAGCATTAACATGATTGATAGTGCTCCGTGCCTCTCTGTGATCTTTTAACTGCAAAATCACAATGAGATAAAGTTGTCACTATGATTTTGTAGTAAAAAGATCACATTTTGCTCCATGTCTCTGCTGTCCGGAGCAGGGTTTGGCTCTCTTTCGGCCTAAAGCCATAGGCGTTATTATGGAGTTGGTTTCTCCTTTGCAGCTAAAATAGCTTCCACTCTTCTGTGAAGGTTTTCTACAAAATATTGAAGTGTGTCTGTGGGAATTTTTGCCATTGATCCAGAAGAATGTTTGTGAGGTCAGACACTGATGTTGGATGAGAGCTCACAATCTCTGTTCTAGTTCATCCCGAAGGTATTGGATGGGGTTGAGGTCAGGGTTCTGTGTGGGCCAGTCAAGATCTTTCACACCGGAGTCATCCAATTATGTCTTTGTGGACCTTGCTTTGTGCACTGGGTCACAGCCATGTTGGAACAGAAAAGGCCATTCCCCAAACTTTTCTCACAAAGTTGGAAGCATACGACTGTACAGAATGTCTTGGTCTGCTGATGCATTAAGATTACTCTTCACTGGAAGTAAGGGTCCTAGGTTGGCACAGTTTAGTAAGGAAGGTAATGCTCTCCTGGCATTTGCTAAACCCAGACTTGTCCATCAGACTGCTAGATAGAGAGGTGTGATTCATCATTCCACAGAATCAAAGTTCAGTGGTGGTATGCTTTACATCATTCCATCCCACAGTTGGCATTGTGCTTGGTGATATGAGGCTTGCATGCAGTTGCTCAGCCATGGAAACCCATGTTGATGAAGCTTCCAGCACATAGTTTTTGTACTGATGTTGAAGAGGTTGTTCGTGCTTTTTACTGTTGATTTTATATACCTGCAGCATGGTTAGGGGCTGGATTTTATACACCTGCAGCATGGCTAGGGGCTGGATTTTTTACACCTGCAGCATGGTTAGGGGCTGGATTTTATACACCTGCAGCATGGTTAGGGGCTGGATTGTATACACCTGCAGCATGGTTAGGGGCTGGATTTTATACACCTGCAGCATGGTTAGGGGCTGGATTTTATACACCTGCAGCATGGTTAGGGGCTGGATTTTATACACCTGCAGCATGGTTAGGGGCTGGATTTTATACACCTGCAGCATGGTTAGGGGCTGGATTTTATACACCTGCAGCATGGTTAGGGGCTGGATTTTATACACCTGCAGCATGGTTAGGGGCTGGATTTTATACACCTTCAGCATGGCTAGGGGCTGGATTTTTTACACCTGCAGCATGGTTAGGGGCTGGATTTTATACACCTGCAGCATGGTTAGGGGCTGGATTTTATACACCTGCAGCATGGTTAGGGGCTGGATTCTATACACCTGTGGCAATGGGACTGAATGAAACACCTGAATTCATTGAATAAGAGGTGCATCCCAATACTTTTGTCCATATAGTGTATAAATTCACAGTTTATTAGCTCCCTTTAGTGTAATTGAGGATGATTTCTATCTAAAGTGGTTGGACATAGCTACATGCAAAAAAAGACATAATGAGATTATTATATAATTTGTTCAAGAGCTCCTTCAAAAGGAGATATGTGGGAGGTAGACAGGTGTCCAATGGAAAAGGCCAATGAAAAGGAAATTATGCTTTGTTCTGCAAATCTGGTATGTTGATCAGGTTTAATAACATTTATTACCGCATATGATATCTCGCATGCCCTATCTTGCCCATAGTGGAGAGGACTGATGATTACAATTATTACCGCTAATGCCGGCATCTCCTAATCATCATTTTGCTCATAAAGTAATTGCATGTTGTGAGAAGGTTTGGTCTAATGCCTTTGTATGGAAATGTAAATGGAGGTAATTGAGGAGCTAATAGTTCTTTTACTGGCCTAGAAAAGCATCTCTGTCGTAACATCTAATACTTGTGCTCTAAACAGATTGTGCTTTTCCTATTCCCTGATGTTCATTGTGACCTACTCGGGCATTATGTGTGTTTAGAATTCATTTTGCAGAAAAACAAGAGGGCGTAATATACTTTAAGGACATTACAGTAATTACCGGCAAGGTATTCAAAACCTGCGTGTGTTATCGGTTATTTTTGCTTTGATTTTGGTTGTTGACTTGAAGCAGATAAATGCTTTGGAAAATATTCAGCATAAAGTACAGTTTATGAAAGAAATAGAATGCACTATGAAAACACCATGGTGAAAGCGGCAGTTGGCACAGATACCTTTGAGATTCTGAATGCTTAGCATCACATTATCCCACTTTAAGGGGTAGCTATATATATTTTTTGTGATGACCGGCAGGGGCTATATTCAAATTCGCAATATTTCACAAATATTTGGGCGAATATTCATCATATATTTACGAATTCGAGATAATTTTCTTGATTGCGAAAAATCGGCAATGTAATATTTGCGTAATGCGCACGAAATACAGGCTTGGGTCACTTTTGCTACATTTTCCAAGCTGCTAGAAGTTTCCTGAGACTGGAGAAAATTGTTGGCATGGCAGAACATTAAAAATGGCTTTATATGCGGTTAGAGTGCTCCAATATATTCGCAATTGCGCTAATCGGCACTAATGATGCAAATATTTTGGCGCAATACGTGAAGCTTCACATTTTAGCAGGGGCTAGGGGCTTACTAGGGCCATTTTTATATAGGGTAAGGTTCTGAACGGGGTCGCTCTTATCAGGTCGGGTGGTCTGTGGTTAGGCTATCAGGGCCAGAATAGCACCCCCTGTAGGGCAATATCAGGGACAGTTCTTTGCCCACCCTGTCCTGTCCTTTAATACCACGTCATCATCTAGCCCAGCGATGGATGTTTTTTCCCTCCTGGATTCATCGACGTGCACTGGAACCCCCCGGATTGTGATAGGACATATGTTTTCTGATTTAGTGCCGCCGAGTACTTGTTATTGCCTACCACATATTCAGCAGCCTCAGTGGTCTCATGCATTGAGTTTGAAGGGGTAAGTATGTAAGAGGCAGCCCTGAATCAACCAGCAGCATTTCCAGCACTTATATCTATGCAGACTGTCATGTTTTTCTCCGGCCACCAGACCAAAGAACAGATGTAATTATTGATGATAGACTACCTCCTCGTGGGACAATCATCAAGAGGTCCACAGTACTGCCTGGTCATGGTTAACCACTTCTCCTATTTTGCAGTAGTTTACCCAACTCGGGATCAGACGGCTGAGTCCGCAGCACGCACTATCTGTCAGGATTTCATCCGGGTCTACGGGTGTCCAAAGCGGATCCACTCAGATCAAGGGGCGTGCTTTCAAGGGAAAGTAATGGAGGAGCTACACCGACTGTACGGTATTGAAAAATCCAGGACGACCCCCTATTATCCCCAAGGGAATGGGACCTGTGAGCGCTTCAACCGGACGCTGCTACAAATGCTGAGAATGCTAGAGGAAGACAAGAGGGCACACTGGCCTGATTACCTTCTGGAACTAGTCTGGGCCTACAATAATTGGGTCCATACCACCACCGGTTACATCCCGTATATGTTACTGTTTGGAAGAGCTGGTAGAGAAATCGTTGAATTGAACCTGGAACAGCCAGAAGACCTAATGGAGCGATCAACCACCTCATGGGTGAAAGAACACCGTCAGCGACTCCAGACCATCCGCCGTTTGGCAGGCCAGCGGTTACAGGAGAGAACTCATACAGACTGTCCTCCAGTCCAGGAGGTGCCACTGAAGCCTGGAGACCAGGTCCTGGTACGAGAGAAACGCCCCAGAGGCAAATTGAGTGAGCGTTGGGAAGTACAACCACAAAGTGATCAAGAGAGTGTACCCTAATGGTCCGGTTTACGAAGTGCAAGTTGAAAATGAGGAGTTTGCTTCACGGACTTTACATAGGAATATGCTACGGCCGTAGATCCTGCACCTATGCAGAGGACACCTTCTCCTCCTGCCCCATACCCAGAATGTGTTATCTCAGATGAAAATTAATGTGAAGACTGGTGGACCGTTCCTGACACTGCGGAAGGTCCCCAGGCCGTAGGTGATAAGGCTCCTGCTACAGAACCACTACCATCTCGCAGTGAGTAGGAACCCACGACCACATCCAGATCTCCTGCTGTAAGGGAAGAGCCCAGGTTAACAACTCCCAGTGGAAAAAGTCAGGTTCTAGAAGATAGTCAAGACCTCCGGTGATCCAGTAGGTCTACTGCAGGGGTTCCACCAAACAGGTACGCTGCTGATGATTTCATTTGGTCTGCCTGTAGGTATTGTGAACAATGTTGTACTGCCGTTTAAATGTTCCATTAACCCCTTTTTTTCCATGGACCATATAGCGAGGCCGAGGACGGCCACCTTTAAGTGGGAAGGCATGTAAGAGGCAGCCCTGAATCAACCAGCAGCATTTCCAGCACTTATATCTATGCAGACTGTCATGTTTCCCTCCGGCCACCAGAGGCCACAGTTGTGCTGCCCAGAGGCTAAGAAAGAGTTAAGAAGTTTTTCCCGGCTGTTGCAGAAGTTGCTGGGGGCCTTGCTGAGATAACAGAAAAAGACTGTAGCAGCAGGAGGCTATATTAGCTGAGATTTTCCTGACAGCTGTGGAGCTGCACACAGAGGACTTAACTGTGTGTTCCAGAGGAGTGGGACCGTGTGTAGAGACCAGCTGGATCCTTCCTGCCAGAGCTGGAACTAGGTGAAGATCTGCATCTGTTGTGACCAGAGAAAGAAAGACAGCCAAGCAAGCGACCGGACCTGGATCCAGACTGCATCTTATTGTACCCAGGAGAATCTGCAGAACTGTGAGTGGCACCGGTGCTTATCTGTGATAGGTTATAGAGTCAGGGACTTAGTCAGTGTACTGTAGAAGCGCCCCCTGGGTAGCAGGGCAAGATAGGAAATTGGTAGTGAGAGTAGCTTGCAAGCTGACTGCTTACTGTTTAGCTTATTCTGTGTATATGCAAAACTCCATTGCCATTGTTGTTGTGTTATGTTCACCTGTTAATACCATTCCTGTCTTTGACCCATTGTGCCGCTGGTGCGGTGGTACTGTATTGTTACTCAGGTTTTCCGGCATTTTCATTTTGCTCCTTAATAAAGCCTTTTTTTGCTTCAGTCTCCCTGTCCGCTGTACTGTACTTGAATCCTGCTTTGTGGTCTCTCCCTCATCTGACCGCTACAAGTACACCTTCTTTCTCTTCTCTAAACAGGTGAGTACACCTTCCTTGTCTTCCCTAAACAGGTGAGTACACCTTCCTTGTCTGCCCTAAATCAATGAGTACACCTTCCCTGTCTTCCTTAAATGGGTGAGTACACCTTCCTTGTCTTGCCTAAACAGATGAGTACACCTTCATTGTCTTCTTTAAACAGATAAGTACACCTTCATTGTCTTCTCCAAATAGGTAAGTACACATTCATTGTCTTCCCTATAAATGGGTGAGTACACCTTCCTTGTCTTCCCTACACAGGTGAGTACACTTTCCCTGTCTTCCCTAAATGGATGTGTGTACCTTCTTCGTCTTCCCTAAATGGATGAGTACACCTTCCCTGTCTTCCCTAATCACATGAGTACTCCTTCCTTGTCTTCCCTTAACGGGTGAGTAGCTTGTCTTCCCTAAACGTGTGAATGCACCTCCTTATCTTCCCTAAATGGGTGAATACAATTTCCTTGTCTTCCCTAATCACATGAGTACTCCTTCCTTGTCTTCCCTTAACTAGTGAGTAGCTTGTCTTCCCTAAATGGGCAAATACACCTTCCTTAAACAGGTGAGTACCCCTTCCTTGTCCTCCCTAAACAAGGAAGTACACCTTCATTGTCTTCCTTAAATGGATGAGTACACCTTCCTCGTCTTCCCTAAATTGATGGGTGCACCTTCCCTGTCTTCCCTTAAAAATGGTGAGTACACCTTACCTGTCTTACCTAAATTGCTGAGTATACCTTCACTTCCTTCCCTAAATGGGTGTAGAGAAAGTTAATACAAGGCACTTACTAATGTAATGTGATTCCATCACAAATAAACATTGCTCATTTGCATGGTTATGACCACCCTGGAGTCCATCAGTGGTGGCCATGCTTGCACACTATAGGAAAAAGTGCCAGCCTTTCTGGTGGCTGAGACCATGGGAGTGCTCATAAGCTGGTGATTTTTCCTATAGTGTGCAAACATGGCCACCGCTGCCAGATTACAGGGTGGTCATAACCATGGAAACGAGAAGTGTATAATGTGATGGAAAAATTAATCCAGCCAGCAAAGGAAGCAATATGGATAATAACACATTAGTAAGTGGCTTGTATTAACTTTCTCTATATGATAAATGCCACTTGCTGAAGGGCGACAACCCCTTTAACACATCTTTATATGGGCTGAAGCATATTTTTTTTTTATACAGAGCTCCTAATCCTCTGCATAGGAATAGAGTTAAGGGGGGTTTTCCAGGGAGATATAGTTTGTAAAAAAAAATGATGCTGCTCTGCTCCATTTCCTGTCCTGACTTGACACACAGAAATGCCAAAAATGGATCACAGCTAAGACCAGTGATTATCTGTGCAGCCATTTACTGGAATTTCCAGTGTGTTGAGCCTCAACAAGAAGTGGGAAGCAGTGGGAAATGGAGCAGTGTCAGAATGGCGCAACCATGTAGGTGAATACTTTTAACATCGTTTGGTCCTGGAAAACCCCTTTAAATATCAAATTGTCTGCATGCAACTACCAGTAGAGGGAGCTAAGGAGCATACTGCATACTCTTGTATAGTATGCCATCAGCCCCCCACCTTGTGGAAACTGTAGTTAAACAGAACTTTATCATGTAACTTCATTTAACTATAAGGAAATGGAGCTTAAGGCCCCTTGCAGACGAGCGTGTCCGGATTATGCGCTGCGTCTGCTATCAAGGAAAATCGTGCAAGTAGGTACACAATTGCAGTCAGTTTTGACTGTGATTACGTTCCAATGTTCAGTTTTTATCGCACGGGTGCGATGCGTTTTGCACGCGTGTGATACAAAACTGACTGTGGTACCCAGACCCGAACCTGGACTTCTTCACTGAAGTTCGGGTTTGGGATCAGTGACCGCGATGATGTCACCGAAGGTCCTTTTCCAGTTAGGTCCTGCAAGAAGAAGAAGAAAGAAGAAGAGCCCGACTGCGCGATCAAGTGGATGAGGTAAGTTACAGTATTTTAGTTTTAACCCCACAATGGACCTTGTACTTAGCATTCTGAATTAAAGAATGCTATTATTTTCCATTATAGCCATGTTCTAATGGAAAATAATAAAGTAAATGGGGTCCCTGGTAACTCATCTCTCGTCTCTTTAGCAACCATGCGTGAAAATCGCATTGCATCCGCATTTGTTTGCGGATGTTTGCGATTTTCACGCATCCCCATTTATTTCTATGCGTTGCGTGAAAAATGCTGAATATAGAACATGCTGCGATTTTCACGCAACGCACGAGCGATGCGTGAAAATCACTGCTCATCTGAACAGCCCCATTGAAGTGAATGGGTCCGCATTCAGTGCGGGTGCAATGCGTTCACCTCACGCATTGCACCTGCGAGGAATTCTCGCCCTTGTGAAAGGGGCCTAATATCCCATTCAAATAAACGGGATAAAGCTGTAATTACCCCACACCTCCGCTATTTGCGCTACCCCCACTATACTGTTTCCTAATCACAGTAGGCTGTACTCTGCTTTTTCATACCAGCTGAACCGGACAGATAGAGCTCAGTGTTTCTTTCCATTATTCGGTAATGTCATTGTACAAAAAAGCATACAGATATGTTGCTACCAGCCTTTGTATGAAGGCCGATTTATTGGCCAGTATTTGTGGTAGTGGCGTCAGCAGCACTTATATACCAGGCAGGCACCTCCCTTGGGGGTACCCTCCCATCCCGCCCTTCTTTTTATAAACATCTTGCAGGGTATGCCCGCTTTAGGCATTCCTCCTACGCAGCGGTTACGGCACAATTCAAGCCGCTTAGTTTAGTTAGTTAGGCAGGTAGGTGGTAGCGTGTCATGTAGTCTTACGCGTCCCAGGTAAGCCGTGACCACAAATTAATTTCAACAAGATTTTTATGATGGAAAATTCTGTCAGAAAACAGAAACCCGACAAATTCCATTAACGTCAATGAGGTGTGCGAGAATCCATTATGCTTCGATTTAAAACCATTACAAACAGATCTGTCATGCATTTACCAAAAACAAAAACAAAAGCTTTGATGTGTATGTGAAAAAAGGCGAAGACCTTTCTGATCATCAAAGCTATCACTGACCGGTTCTCTATGCTATGGTGCCCAGGCAATTCCTTTATCTGTCTGGCAGAACTGGTTTACAGACCAGCAATCTCCATTTTGGGGTCAGGGGCGTACACAGAAATCATTGGGCCCCATAGCAAGAATTTAGATTGGGCCCCCATGCCCGTTCCTAGTCCCTCCTACTATGTGTCCTGGCTCCTCTCACTACCCTCCCTAACTTCTCCCCTGCCCCACCTCATGCAGAAGTATTTTGTTCTACAAAATGGCAGTACTCATGCCGGATCCCAACAGACCCATTAGGGTACTTTCACACTTGCGGCAGGACGCATCCGACAGGCTGTTCACCATGTCGGATCCATCCTGTGGCTATTTCGCCGTGCCACCGGACCGCCGCTCCGTCCCCATTGACTATATGGTGCACGGCGAAAGTCGCCGGACTAAAAAGTCACACATGCAGTACCTTTTAGTCCGGCGGCTTTCGCCGTGCACCGCCATGCTGCGCCAGAGCTCCGCCCCGTTATAGTCAATGGGGACGGAGCAGCGGTCGCGCGAAATAGCCGCAGGACGGATCCGACATGGTGAACAGCCTGTCGGATCCGTCCTGCCACAAGTGTGAAAGTAGCCTTATAGAGAATGGGATCTGATAGGTCCCGGCGGTGTTCAGCATATATTGACAAGAATCTGGGGCGTTACATGATGTAATAGCACCCAACTTTCCTGCTGTCCAGCATGGCACATGCACAGAGACATGAGAAAAGTTTGAGGAAGCGAGTGCCCCCCTCCCCCATCCTCTGTGTCATGCAGGACAGCTGGGAGACAGTGACATTACTCGCTATCCTGCATGACACATGTGCAGAGACAGGAGTCTCTGGGAAAGCTGGGTGAACCCCTCCCCCCTGCCTTTCCGTGTTCTTATTATCTGCATTTATGCCTTGCAGGATAGCAGGAAATCTGAGTGACATTGCATGATGTAATAGCACCCAGCTTTTCTGCTGTCCTGCATGGCACATGTGGAGAGACATGAGAATAGTCTGAGAAAGCTGAGTGACACAGCTCCCACCTCTCCTCATATCTTCTCCTGCCTCTGCACTTGTGCCATGCAGGACATCAGGAAAGCTGAGTCACATTACATAATAGCACCCAGCTTTCCTCCTGTTCTGAATGGCATATGTGCAGAGGAATAGCCTGGGAAAGCTGAGTGAATACCCCCCCCCCCCCTCCTCCACACATACACCTCTGCACTGTCCTCACCTACAAGTGGTCACTTACTTCATTACTGGCAATCCAGAGGAAATAGGAATCGGGCATAATGGGGCTAACAGGCGGGAGGCGGAGCTAGCCGATGGGAGGCGGGGCTAGGAGGCGGGGCTAGCAGACGGGAGACAGTTAGGAAGATAGACGGGGGCGGGGATTCTCCTCCACTGCCGGCCCCTCTTCCTCACGGGCCCCATAGCAGCTGCGTGGTCTGCCTATATGGTAGGTACGCCACTGTTTGGGGTCATTATAGTGGGTGCACATATCACCGTCTGGATGTGACCAATATGGATACAATATAGTTAACTTTATTTAATGTACACTTATCTGACATTGTTACATTGTTACATTATTATACACATTTCTTTAAACTTTGAGCCTTTATTAGTCTGGAATTTTACTTCACTATGACATAATTGAATCCAATTACGTCCTTATGCAATTATCTGTTTCCGTGAATGAAGCCTGTGCATTCTGAAAAGCTTAAAAGGGAAGCTCATGCCAGTCTTTGTTCAGCACTTTACGTTCTTTTACAAGGGTTTTTTCAGGGGTTATCACCGGAATTGGGATGAGCTGCAGTACCATGCCAACACCTTCCATGCAAACGCCTGTTTGATGATGTAATTGCATCTAAGGCTGAGTTCACACCAGCGTTCAGCCTTTCCGTTCTCCTGCTCCGTTATAGGAGCAGGAGAACGGAAAGGATGGATTCGGCACATAACTGAGCCGAACGGAGCCTATGGATCCCATAGACTATAATGGGGTCCGTTAGGTTTACGCTCAGAAGATGGTTTTGGAGCGGAGACAAAAGTCCTGCATGTACTACTTTCGTCTCCGCTCCAAAACCGTCTTCTGAGCGTAAACCTAACGGACCCCATTATAGTCTATGGGATCCGTAGGCTCCGTTCAGCTCAGTTATGTGCCCAATACGTCCTTTCCATTCTCCTGCTCTTATAACGGAGCAGGAGAACGGAAAGGCTGAACGCTGGTGTGAACGAAGCCTAACATGAGTCCTAATTTAAGGCACACCTGTCACCTCTCCTGACATGTCTGTTTTAGCTTGCATTCCCCATGTAACAACTATTCTGGAGCATCTATTCTTATGACTTTATGTTGTACTATTCGTTTATTATTCCTGCTAGAAGTTATGAATGAATTACTAGCAGGTTTGCAGTGAAGGTCCCTCTGTGTGTTACCAGTTGGATTTGTGTGCCAACTTGGTCTCACACTGGCAGCACTGATTGGAGAGTGTCAGACTTTGCAGGGACACAACCCCAACTAGACTTTCATTGCAAACCGCTAGAAATTAATTCATTTACTTCTAGAAGTTATAATAAAGGAATGCACAACATAGAATCATAAAAATAGATGATCCACAATTATTCTTACATGTGGAATGCAAGTAACAAATCAGACTTGTGAGGAGAGGTTACGGGTCGTCTTTAAAGGTCACCTGTCAACGCGACTGTGGTTATTTTGAAGGCTATGCATAACCAATTTTTTTATTGTCTCAAATAGAGATGATCAGATTTCTTGAAATTTGGCCTGAAGATTAGTATATGACACTCTGAGGCCCCCTAGGACTCGTCCTCTCTCATCTTTCTCTCTTTTTATTTTTAGAGTTTTTGCTCTCTGTCTCTCCCCCTTTCCTTTTAAGCTTCTTAATTCAATGACAGCAGAAGCAAATACTGTCAAAGTGACACTATAATATATATATACACACTCACCTAAAGAATTATTAGGAACACCATACTAATACGGTGTTGGACCCCCTTTTGCCTTCAGAACTGCCTTAATTCTACGTGGCATTGATTCAACAAGGTGCTGATAGCATCTTTAGAAATGTTTGCCCATATTGATAGGATAGCATCTTGCAGTTGATGGAGATTTGAGGGATGCACATCCAGGGCACGAAGCTCCCGTTCCACCACATCCCAAAGATGCTCTATTGGGTTGAGATCTGGTGACTGTGGGGGCCATTTTAGTACAGTGAACTCTTTGTCACGTTCAAGAAACCAATTTGAAATGATTCGAGCTTTGTGACATGGTGCATTATCCTGCTATAAGTAGCCATCAGAGGATGGGTACATGGTGGTCATGAAGGGATGGACATGGTCAGAAACAATGCTCAGGTAGCCCGTGGCATTTAAAGGATGGCCAATTGGCACTAAGGGGCCTAAGGTGTGCCCAGAAAACATCCCCCACACCATTACACCACCACCACCAGCCTGCACAGTGGTAACAAGGCATGATGGATACATGTTCTCATTCTGTTTACGCCAAATTTGGACTCTACCTTTTGAATGTCTCAACAGAAATCGAGACTCATCAGACCAGGCAACATTTTTCCAGTCTTCAACAGTCCAATTTTGGTGAGCTCGTGCAAATTGTAGCCTCTTTTTCCTATTTGTAGTGGAGATGAGTGGTACCCGGTGGGGTCTTCTGCTGTTGTAGCCCATCCGCCTCAAGGTTCTGCGTGTTGTGGCTTCACAAATGCTTTGCTGCATACCTCGGTTGTAACAAGTGGTTATTTCAGTCAACGTTGCTCTTCTATCAGCTTGAATCAGTCGGCCCATTCTCCTCTGACCTCTAGCATCAACAAGGCATTTTCGCCCACAGGACTGCTGCATACTGGATGTTTTTCCCTTTTCACACCATCCTTTGTAAACCCTAGAAATGGTTGTGCGTGAAAATCCCAGTAACTGAGCAGATTGTGAAATACTCAGACCGGCCCGTCTGGCACCAACAACCATGCCACGCTCACAATTGCTTAAATCAGTCTTGACCAGGACCACAACCCTACATGCATTGAAGCAACTGCCATGTGATTGGTTGACTAGATAATTGCATTAATGAGAAATAGAACAGGTGTTCCTAATAATTCTTTAGGTGAGTGTATATATATATATACACTGCCTGTTAAAAAAAAAAAAAATTGCCACCTGGATTTAACTAAGCAAATTGTTATGAGCCTCTTATTGGTTAATTACTGCATGGGCGATTATCTTTCAGCTGGCAACAAGTTATTTAACCACAACTGGTGCAATGAGTTGCTTCTCATTTCTTAAACAACCATGTCAAAAGACACATCTCGTGGTCGTGGAAAAGATGTTAGTCTGTTTGAGAAGTTTCAAATCATTGGCATGTGTCAGACAGAGAACATCTAAGCAGATTACAGAAACTACTAAAATTGGGTTAAGAAGTGTCCAACGCATTATTAAAAACTGGAAGGATATTCGAGGAAGAAATGTGGCAGGAAAAAAATCCTGAATGATCGTGATTGGCGATCACTTAAACATTTGGTGAAATAAAATTGAAGAAAAACAACAGAAGAACTCAGGGCTATGTTTAATAGTGAAAGTAAGAGCATTTCCACATGCACAATGCGAAGGGAATTTAAGGGATTGGGACTGAACCGCTGTGTAGCCGTGAGAAAACCACTAATCAGTGAGGCAAACCAGAAAAAAAGGCTTCAATTTGCTAGGGAGCATAAAGATTGGACTATGGAGCAATGGAAGAAGGTCATGTGGTCTGATGAGTCCAGATTTACCCTGTTCCAGAGTGATGGGCGCATCAGGGTAAGAAGAGAGGCAGATAAAGGGATGCACCCATCATGCCTAGTGCCTACTGTACAAGCCTGTGGGGGCAGTGCTATGATCTGGGGTTGCTGCAGTTGGTCAGGTCTAGGTTTAGCAACTGTCACTCCTGTGACAAGTCTTAGAAGGTCTGAAAGATTATCTGCACATTAGTGATCTGACAGCCTCTTTTGGTTTCACTTTGTCTGTGTGTTGCTGGTATGTCCACACTCCTGTTCAGGTGTGGATCATGTAACCTTTACCCATCCCTATTTAGTCTGACTTTACCCATTAATCCATGCTCTGGATAGCTTCATTTGGTTTTGGAAGAGCTGGAGTGTAGTTTGTGTGGAAGTCCTGTTTATCCATTTTCCTCAGAAGTTAAGTGCTCTGCTTGTTGTGTTTTGTATTCCCCCCCTGGTTGTTTACTAGGCCTCAGCGAGACGCTGGTTCCTTAACCAGGGTAGGAACGGGTTGTCTCTGCCCTGTCATTACCTTTAGGGCATCCGAGGGTAACCAGGGTTTTCTAGGTTCCTCTGTATAGGCATCTTTAGCATCGAGAGGTGCCCATACGGATAAGAGTTAGGGCCAGGAGCAGGGTTTTATAGGTGGTGACCCTTTTCCTTCCCTAGCGGTGAGGCCTAGTGTCTTTCCCCTTCTTTCTTGTTGTCTATTGGTGTTTTCCCCTGTTACATCTGTGACATTATCCAGAGCCAATACCGCCATTTTTGTTCTGATCTGTGCAGCTATGGATACTATGTCTGCACTGGTTGAACAGCTGCAGAATCTGACTTTGGAGGTAGCAGACTTCCGTGCGATGGTCTTGCAGATTCAGAGTCCACAGGCTGCTGGTTCCAGTGGTGGGTCCCAGGCCTGCCCTGAACTGAAGGTGGCTCTCCCGGACAGGTTTTCCGGAGGTAGTGACAATTTCATCCGGTTCAGGGAGTCATGTAAATTATACTTTAGGCTGCGTCCATACTCTTCTGGGGTTGAGTGTCAACGTGTGGGTATGATTATTTCATTGCTTAAAGAGGACGCCCAATCTTGGGCTTTTTCTCTACCGATCGGATCACCATCCCTCCAGTCGGTAGATGAATTCTTTAGAACCTTGGGTCTTATCTACGATGACCTGGATCGGATCTCTCAGGCCGAGACCAAGTTACGGGGTTTGCGGCAGGGAGAACGTTCCGCGTAGACCTATTGCTCTGAATTCAGGAGATGGGCTACCGATACAGAGTGGAACAATCCTGCTATCCGTAGCCAATTCTGTCAGGGTCTCTCTGAGAGACTGCAGGACGCATTGGCTTTTCATGAAAATCCTAAGTCATTGGAAGCAGCTATGTCCCTTGCTGTACGTCGTGATAGACGCTTGAGGGAGAGATCTTGGAGTCCTCACCTTCAGGAAGTACTGTCCCATAAGGGTACTGCTTCCTTTGACACATGGTGGAGAGACACTGGTGGTTGCTCTTTGCGAGGAGCCTCTGCAGTTAGTAGGAGCTACTCCTGGAACTTCTGGCAAAAGTGTTGGTCATGTGAAAGCAGTCTGCTTTTGTTGTGGCAAGAAGGTACATTGTGTGAATATTTGTCCATACTTGCAGCATCAAGGTGTAAACAAAAAAGAAAAAAAGAAAGATAAATGTAACGCACAAGAGTAACTACAGCCCCAAGAGGTGCACTCAGTCGGGTGGACTCATCCTGTCCACTCCCAGAGACAATAAAAATAGAATAAAATTAACTGGGCGCTCTCAGGATATCTGAACCAATTGACATTTATTAGCATATATTACAATAGCAATGAGCAACAGTATATATTAGCGGTGATGATAAACACTAAATATCAATATATATAAACCACACAACATGCAGTAAAATCATGTAAAACACCTGGAAAATAGAGAGAATAAAATTGGAATGCTCGATAGTAAAATGTTCTCATGAATATTCAGCCGAATATTTATATGGAAAAGTCACCTTGGATAATGGTAGCAATAAACAGTATCCTCTGATTTTATCCTATTCGATTTAATCACAGGGGTATCCAAAACTACGGTCCCAATACGTGGTCCAATGAACCAACTTTAAGCGGCGTCCCGCTTATGACATCCAGCTAGCAGCTACTGAGGAAGGGGTAATGTGATACCCCAAAACGTGTCTAGCCTAGACAGGACCCCAGAAATTTGGACCACTTGGGAAGCTGGAGAACTGACTGGATTGTCGCTAAGAAGCAATCGTCTGTTACACGAATGGCTCACTTGTAATATAACCTGTAAGGCCTGAGTCCATGGGGAAGGCCTGAATACATGTGCCAAACAATTGCCAGTGTGCAAACTTATTGACGAACTATCGGTCTACAGACTCAGAGGACCATATTATTTCCTTTGTTGACCTATCAAGGGAGACGGTAAGACCGTTTGATTTTATCCAGCGATTTTATCCAGCACTTTTATTCATATGACTCTTAGTCCAGTGGGACGCTGCTGGTGGATGTCATAAGTGGGACGCCGCTTAAAGGGACACTGACAGGGCCAATAAGCATATTGAGGTATATATATGGCAGTACAGGTCTTATAATGGGTATTACAATCATATAAGTATCCCCCCTGTCCACATTATACATACAGTAAACTTAAGTTTTATAACCTGCTCCAACGGTCTTCAATCTGCCCAAGGGGTGGCGTTTCACCTCTCTTGCGCCCAGCCAGCCTCCCCAACTGCCGCTTTGAAGCGCCGCCCAGCTCATGAATATTCAGTTTGCTGGGCGGCTTCTGCGGTCCCCGCTCTGAAGCGCTGCGCTTAACAGTGCCCGGCGCATGCGCCGGATCTTGTGAAGTCCGGTACAGTAAACGCCGCCCAGCTCATCAATATTCACTTCGCTGGGCGGTGCTTACTGTCCCCGACTTCACAAGATCCGGCACATGCGCCGGGCACTGTTCAGCGCAGCGCTTCAGAGCGGCATTTGGGGGAGGCTGGCTGGGCGCAAGAGAGGTGAAACGCCGCCCCTTGGGCAGATTGAAGACCGTTGGAGCAGGTTATAAAACTTAAGTTTACTGTATGTATAATGTGGACAGGGGGGATACTTATATGATCGTAATACCCATTATAAGACCTGTACTGCCATATATATACCTCAATATGCTTATTGGCCCTGTCAGTGTCCCTTTAAAGTTGGTTCAGTGGACCACGTATTGGGACCGTAGTTTTGGATACCCCTGTGATTAAATCGAATAGAACAATATCAGAGGACACTGTTTATTGCTACCATTATCCGAGGTGACTTTTCCATATAAATATTCGGCTGAATATTCATACGAACATTTTACTATCGAGCATTCCAATTTTATTCCTCGAATTTTATTACATTTTAGATCTCTATTTTCCAGGTGTTTTACATGATTTTACTGCATGTTGTGTGGTTTATATATATATATTGATATTTAGTGTTTATCATCACCGCCAATATATACTGTTGCTCATTGCTATTGTAATATGTGCTAATAAATTTCAATTGGTTCAGATATCCTGAGAGTGCCCAGTTAATTTTATTCTAAAAAAGAAAAAACGTTTAATCCCCAAATTACTATTGGTGGTGTGGGTGGGGAGCTAGAAAACCTTCTTTTGTATTTTACTGGTAGTACCTGTTGTCTCCTGTCTGCCGAGGTGGCGCTAGAGTCCAAAACTTTGAAAATCAAAGCATTTATTGACAGTGGGGCAGGAGTTAACTTGATTGATGGACAGTTTGTACGCATTCACGGGTTGACTACTACTACTACTTTGCAATTCACTCAGCACCTCTCACCCAAAAATGCCTGTCGCAGGTAGTGAATGACATTCATTTAAGAGTGAGTGATTTGCATCAGGAATCCATCTCCTGTTATGTGTTGGGGGGTCTGCCTGCTCCGTTGGTGTTGGGTTTACCATGGTTAAGCAAACATAACCCTAACATCGACTGGCAAGTGAGACAGATTCTCGATTGGAGTGATTTTTGCATGGATAACTGTCTTAATGCATTGTTCTCTATGGTTGCCACTAAAACTGTACCCTCGTTCATTTCTGAATTTTCTGATGTGTTCACTGAGAGTCGTAATCAGGAGTTGCCTCCGCACTGGGAGTATGACTGTCCCATCAATCTTATTCCCGGAGCTAAATTGCCCAAATCTCAGTTGTATAATCTTTCGGAACCCGAAAGAAAGGCCATGCGAGAGTATATTACCAAGAGTTTGGCAAAGGGACATATTAGACCATCCAAGTCCCCAGTGGCTGCTGGATTTTTCTTTGTAAAGAAAAAGGATGGTACCCTGAGACCATGTCTGGACTTCTGTGAGCTCAATCCTATTACAGTCCATGATCCTTACCCCCTTCCTTTGAGTCCAGATTTGTTTAGTCAGATTTTCGGTGCCAAGGTGTTCTCTAAATTGGATCTGAGGGGGGCATATAATCTGGTAAGTATCAAGGAGAGGCATGAGTGGAAGACCGCATTTATTACCCCTGAGGGTCATTTTGAAAACCTGGTCATGCTCCTGCGGTTTTTCAACACTTTGTCAATGACATCTTTCATCATCTGTTGGGGAGGTTTGTCATTGTATACCTTGATGACATACTAATTTATTTGCCTAATATGTAGACTCATCACGATCATGTGAGATAGGTGTTACAGATCCTAAGAGAGAATAAGTTGTATGCTAAGATGGAAAAGTGTGTATTTGCTGTACAGGAAGTGCAATTTCTGGGTTACCTGCTCTCATCCTCAGGTTTTCGTATGGATCCCGAGAAGGTGTTGGACTGGGATCGAACCAAAAATCTGAAAGCGCTTATGCGGTTTTTAGGGTTTACCAACTACTACCGTAAATTTATCTTGAACTATTGATCGGTGGTTAAACCTTTAACAGACATGACTAGGAAGGGTGCTGATATTTCTATCTGGTCTGATGTGGCATTACAGGCCTTTTCTGCCATGAAAGAATGTTTTGCTTCGGCCCCTATTCTGGTGCAACCGGACGTGTCTCAGCCATTTATTGTTGAGGTTGACGCGTCCGAGGTAGGGGTAGGAGCAATCTTGTCGCAGGGTCCTTCACTCAGTAAATGGCGCCTATGTGCATTTTTCTCTAAAAAACTCTTGACTGTTGAAAGGAATTATGATTCGGGGAATAGGGAATTGCTGGCCATTAAGTTGGCATTCGAGGAATGGTGGCATTGGTTGGAAGGAGCAATTAATCCTATTACGGTAATTACGGATCACAAGAATCTGGCTTACCTGGAGTCGGCGCAGCGACTGAACCCAAGGCAGGCCAGATGGTCATTGTTTTTAACCAGATTTAACTTCACTGTCACTTACCACCCTGGGGTTAAGAACGTCAAGGCGGATGCTTTGTCGCGTAGGTTTCCTGGGGGGGAAATGACCCTAGTCCCATTTTATCTGAAGGGGTAGTCATATCCGCTCTTTATCCTGATCTCGAGGCCAAGGTGTTTGAGGCACAGGAGGATGCTCCGGACTCTTGTCCTCCAGAGAAATTGTTTGTTCCCTTCGAATTGCGTCACAAGGTGTTCGAGGAACATCACTGTACGGTGCTTGCTGGGCACCCTGGGAGCAGATCGACTGTCGATCTCATCTCTTGCAGATTCTGGTGGCCGGCGTCACGTAAGTGTGTTGAGGACTATGTGTTAGCCTGTGGTACCTGTGCACGTGCTAATGTGACACATACTCGGCCTTCTGGATTTCTGCTTCCATTGCCCATCCCATCCAGACCTTGGACCCATTTGTCCATGGATTTTATCACGGATTTACCGAATTCTTCGGGAAAAA
Source organism: Bufo gargarizans (assembly GCF_014858855.1). Taxonomy (NCBI): domain Eukaryota; kingdom Metazoa; phylum Chordata; class Amphibia; order Anura; family Bufonidae; genus Bufo; species Bufo gargarizans. The sequence goes on along the minus strand of NC_058086.1, from coordinate 71,904,643 downwards.
ACGTGATTCTAGTGGTAGTTGATTGTTTTAGTAAAATGGCACACTTTATTGCATTACCTAGTGTACCTAATTCTGAAACTCTTGCACAGGTGTTTGTTGACAACATCTTGAAACTTCATGACATTCCCTCTGATGTGGTGTCCGATAGAGGTACTCAGTTTGTTTCCAGATTGGAAAGCGTTCTGTACTCGTCTGGGTGTACAATTGTCCTTCTCTTCGGCTTTTCATCCTCAGTCAAACAGACAGACGGAGTGCACTAATCAGAATCTGGAGACTTACTTGAGATGTTTTGTTTCAGAGAATCAGGAAGAGTGGTCTTCATTTTTGTCGTTAGCGGAGTTTGCTATATATAACTGTAGACAGGAATCCACTGATAAGTCGCTGTTTTTTGGGGCATATGGGTTCCATCTACAGTTTGGTACATTTTCTGGTGCTCAAATTTCCGACATTCCTGAGGAGGACCGATTTTACTCTTCTTTGTCTTCTATTTAGCGGAAAATCCAAAATAACCTGAAAAAGATGGGCAACAGGTATAAGCATGCTGCTGACAGGAGACGTATAAGTGTTCCGGACCTGAGAGTGGGTGATTCTGTGTGGTTGTCTACAAGAAATATTAAACTTAAGGTACCTTCTTGGAAGTTGGGCCCAAGATTTATTGGTCCATATAAGATCACTGCCATTGTTAACCCTGTAGCCTTCCGTCTTGAACTTCCTCAGGCATTGAAAATCCATAACGTATTTCATAAATCGTTGTTAAAGAAATGTGTCAAACCTGTTAAGCCGTCCTTCTTACCTCCCGCTACTGTCATGGTGGACGGCAATTTAGAATTTCAGATCAGCAGGATTGTGGACTCCCGAGTTCTCCAAAGATCCCTCTAGTATCTCGTATATTGGAGAGGGTACGGACCAGAGGACAGAATGTGGGTTCTAGCGACTGATGTTAATGCTAGTCGTCTGGTGAGAGCATTCCACAGAGCTTATCCTGATAAGGTCAGTCCTGGGTGCCTGGAGGTCACCCGTAGGGGGGGGGGGGGGGGGGGGTACTGTCACTCCTGTGACAGGTCTTAGAAGGTCTGAAAGATTATCTGCACATTAGTGATCTGACAGCCTCTTTTGGTTTAACTTTGTCTGTGTGTTGATGGTATGTCCACACTCCTGTTCAGGTGTGGATCATGTGACCTTTACCCATCCCTATTTAGTCTGACTTTACCCATCACTCCTCACTCTGGATAGCTTCATTTGGTTTTGGAAGAGCTGGAGTGTGGTTCGTGTTAAAGTCCTGTTCATCCATCATCCTCAGAAGTTAAGTGTTCCGCTTGTTGTATTTTGTATTCCCCCCCTGGTTGTTTACTAGGCCTCATCGAGACGCTGGTTCCTTCACCAGGGAAGCAACGGGTTGTCCCTGCCCTGTCATTACCTTTAGGGCATCCGAGGGTCACCAGGGTTTTCTAGGTTCCTGTGTATGGGCATCTCTATCATTGAGAGGTGCCCATACGGATAGGAGTTAGGGCCAGGAGCAGGGTTTTATAGGTGGTGACCCTTTTCCTTCCCTGGCGGTGAGGCCTAGTGTCTTTCCCCTTCCTTCTTGTTGTGTTTTGGTGTTCTCCCCTATTACATCTGTGACAGCAACAGTATGTGCTCCAAGAATGAGGTCAGCTGACTACCTGAACATACTGAATGACCGAGTTATTCCATCAATTTTTCTTCCCTGATGGCACGGGCATATTCCAAGATGACAATGCCAGGATTCATCGGGCTCAAATTGTGAAAGAGCGGTTCAGGGAGCATGAGACATAATTTTCACACATGGATTGGCCACTATGGATTAGCCAGACCTTACCCCATTAAGAATCTTTGGGATGTGCTGGAGAAGGCTTTGTGCAGCAGTCAGACTGTACCATCATCAATGCAAGATCTTGGTGAAATATTAATGCAACACTGGCTGGAAATAAATCTTGTGACATTGCAGAAGCTTATCGAAACAATGCCACAGCAAATGATGTAATCAAAGCTAAAGGCTATTTTTTGGTGGTGACTTTTTTTTGACAGGCAGTGTATATATTAAATGTAGTTCATGGTTGATAGTGTTAACCAACAACTCATTTAAAACACATTGCTGTGCTGCATTTTTTATGCTTTTAAAATAAATAAAGAAACTTCCAACAATTGTCCATTATTGGGGACTGATAGTGTTTAAACACATACTTATTAACAGAAAAAACTGTGATATGTTCTCAACAAGTGTTCCAAAAATTAGGCCTTAATGGGAGCAGATGTCTGCCCCTGTTTATACACACACACACACACACACACACACACACACACACAATAGCGTTAGGAGAAGCAGTTGCTTGTTCTGATGAAGCATTCCATATTTATACACACACTAATGTTAATGTCAGAAAAACAGTGGTTTGTTCTAAACAAGCCTGGAAATAAATCTCCATTTTATTTTGGAGCAGCAGCAGTACAATGTGGATGTGGAAAGAGTAAGGTAGTAACAGCAGCATGTGGCAGTAAGGTAGTAACAGCAACCATACAGCATGCAACATGGTAGGCAGACAGACAGTGGCAGTGGCATGATCGATAAATAGCCACAGTCAGCAATGGCAAATATATTCATTGACAACAGCCAGAGGTGTGTGAAAATCCTCATGGATCCATGCCTCATTCATCTAGGAAAAAACTGATGTTTTGTAACCTCGCGGACAACATGTTTAGCTATTTGGGTGCGACAACGTCACCTGCCATCCTGAAAACCCTCCCTGAGATGACAATGCAGTCTGGATAAGACAGTACAGCAAGAGCAAAGTGGGCCAGACCTGCCAGAGAAAGGACACTATCCAAGTAGGACTGAACCTGGTTGTTCAGGCGGTATGTGTCTGATATGCCTCAGTGTCATGGAACCATGAACCAGACGTACAACAAGAGATAAGTGGAAATAAGAAGGCTTTATTGAAAATCAAGCTGTAGCAAAAGTCCAAACGGATGGCTAAACCGAAGCAGGGTCTTGCGTAGACAGAGGTCAGGAACCAGAAGGGTAGTCAGACGAAGCCTGGATCAGGAACCAGCAGGGTAGTCAGACGAAGCCAGGATCAGGAACCAACGGGGTAGTCAGACGAGGCCAGGATCAGGAACCAGAAGCAGCAGCAGTCTTAGAAGCATGTGAACACAGGAGGACCAAGCAAGGAACTGAAGCCACAGACCTCCTATATATATGAGCTAGGCATCCAGCTCCTCCCAGTGGGAAGGAGAAGCCGCAGGGTGGGAGGCTACAAGAAACCCAGAAACCAAGATGGCCGCCAGCACATGTCAAACGAAGGAGAACAGTAAGAAGGTAAGACCATGACAGTACCTCCCCCTCAAGGGCCCCTCCTCCGCGGAGTAAGGAACGGTTTCTGAGGGAAGCGTGCGTGGAAGGCTCGGAGCAAAGCAGGAGCATGGACATCTGCGGAGGGAACCCAGGAATGCTCCTCTGGACCATAACCACGCCAATGGACCAAAAACTGCAACCGACCGCGGACCAGGCGTGAGTCCAGGATATTGCTCACCTCATATTCCTCACGATTGCCCACTTGGACCGGACGGGGCCGAGGAACTGAGGAAGTGAAACGATTACACACCAATGGCTTCAACAGGGAGACATGAAACACGTTGGAGATCCGCATGCCAGGAGGAAGCGCAAGGGCATAGGCTACCGGGTTTACCCTGCGAAGCACTCGGAAGGGACCAACAAAGCGAGGCGCCAGCTTGGGAGTGGGCACTCGAAGGTTGAGGTTGCGGGTGGACAACCATACACGGTCTCCGACCTGGTAGGAAGGAGCGGGCGCTCGTCTGCGATCAGCCTGGAGTCTCTGGCGCTGCGCAGAGACCTCAAGGGACCTCTGGATCTGTACCCAAGAAGCACGTAGGACGGAAAGGTGATCCTCCACAGCCGGAATATCCTGGGGAGAGAATACCTCCGGTAACACGGCAGGTTGGAACCCATAATTGGCCATGAAGGGAGACGTCCCAGAGGAAGAGTTCACCGCCGTGTTCCTGGCAAACTCAGCCCAAGGCAGGAGGTCAACCCAATTGTCTTGGTGATCGGAGACATAGCAACGAAGGAATTGCTCCAAGGCCTGATTGGATCGTTCTGCGGCCCCATTGGACTGAGGGTGGTAGGCCGAGGAGAAAGAGAGATGAATCCCCAACTGGGAGCAAAAGGCGCGCCAGAACCTGGACACAAACTGACTCCCCCGATCCGACACAATCTCCTTGGGCAAACCATGCAACCGGAAGACCTCCCTGGCGAAAATCGTGGCCAACTCTTGTGCAGAGGGTAACTTCTTGAGAGGAACACAGTGGCACATTTTGGAAAACCGATCCACAATCATGAGAATGACCGTATGGCCTCGGGATGCAGGGAGGTCCACAATGAAATCCATCCCCAGGTGTGACCATGGGCGCTCCCCGGTGGCTATGGGTTGCAAAAGGCCCAACGGAAGGTGCCGAGGGGACTTACTCTGGGCACAAACGGAGCATGCCGCTACATATGCGGCGATGTCGGAATGTAGAGAAGGCCACCAGAACAGACGTGAAACAGCCCAGGACAGCTGATTCTTTCCAGGATGCCCCGCGGCCTTGGAGTTATGGTAGGTTCGCAACAACCGAGTGCGCAACTCCTCAGGCACAAAACACCTGCCGTTGGGTCTCCCAGAGGGAGCACCAGATTGAGCCGCCAAAATCTGCTCACCCAGGGGAGAGGTCAGGCTGGTGCGAATGGCGGCCAGGATCTGATTCGGAGGTATGACCGAAGTCGGAATCGACTCCTCCCCGGACAGCTCGGAGTACTGCCGTGATAAGGCATCCGCTCTGATGTTCTTGGAACCGGGTAGGTAGGAGACCACGTAATTAAAACGTGACAAGAACAGAGCCCATCTGGCCTGACGTGGTGTCAATCTCTTGGCCTCAGAAAGGTAGGTCAGATTCTTGTGGTCCGTCAGGATGAGAACCGGAACCACCGAACCCTCGAGCAAGTGCCTCCATTCTTTAAGGGCCTGCACGATGGCCAATAACTCCCTGTCACCAATCTGATAGTTGCACTCCGCGGAAGACAGTTTCCGGGAGTAAAACCCACAAGGAAGCAGAGGACCCTCTGGTGTTCTACGCTGAGACAGAAGGGCGCCTACTCCCGTCTCAGACGCGTCCACCTCGAGGACAAAGGGCAACCCAGGGTTGGGATGCGACAGAATCGGAGCCGACACAAAGGTGGACTTTAGAGCCTAAAAAGCTCGGATGGCCTCGAGCGGCCAGACCTGGAAATTACTGCCCTTCCTGGTCAGATCCGTGAGAGGCTTGGCTAGCATGGAAAAGTCCCTGATGAACTTCCGATAATAATTGGCGAAGCCCAAAAAGCGCTGCAGGGCACGGAGACCACTGGGCTGGGGCCACTGTAAGACAGCCGAAACCTTCTCAGGATCCATGGAGAACCCCTCAGCGGAAATGATGTAACCTAAGAAGGTTACCTGGGATCGGTGAAATTCGCATTTCTCAAGCTTACCGAACAGCCTGTTCTCTCGTAACCGTTGCAACACTCGTCTGACATCCATAATGTGGGCCTCCATGGATTCAGAATATACCAAGATGTCATCCAAATAGACCACCACACACTGCTGCAACAGGTCACGGAAAACATCGTTGATGAATTCCTGGAAGACTGCGGGCGCATTGCACAACCCAAAGGGCATAACCAAGGATTCATAATGACCGGTCCTGGTGTTAAACGTGGTCTTCCACTCATCGCCCGCCTTGATCCTTACCAGGTTATATGCCGCCCTCAGGTCGAGTTTGGTAAAGACCGTGGCCCCTTTGAGGCGATCGAACAGCTCGGAAATCAAGGGTATCGGGTAAGCGTTCTTGATCGTGATGCGATTGAGACCCCTGTAATCGATGCAAGGCCTCAACTCACCGCCCTTCTTTTTCACAAAGAAAAATCCAGCCCCTGCCGGGGACGAGGATTTGCGAATGTGTCCGCGTGAAAGCGCCTCCCTCACGTACTCCTCCATGGCCTCATTCTCCGCTACCGACAGTGGATAGACTTTGCCACGAGGAGGAACGGCACCAGATTGTAACTCTATGGCACAATCGTATAGGCGGTGCGGAGGTAGGGCAACCGCGCGCACCTTATCAAATACATCCCGGTACTCTTCGTATTCAGGAGGCAACAGAGAGTCCGAGGAAGTACACAGCAACTTGACAGGCCCATGGATGCAACTAGCCCCACACTGCGGTGACCACGAGAGGATCTCGGCCGATCTCCAATCGAAAGTCGGATTATGCTTCTGGAGCCAGGGGTACCCCAAGACCACCGAGTAGTGTGGAGACGAAATCACCTGGAGACAGACCGACTCTCTGTGAACGGCACCAATGGCTATCCCCACTGGAAGGGTCTCATGAGTCACGTGTGGCGGCAGAAGGGGTCTGCCGTCTATCGCCTCAAGAGCCAGTGGGGAACCTCGAGGCTGCAGAGGAATGGAATTGGCGGCAGCGAACACACTATCAATGAACAAACCACCAGCACCAGAGTCCACCAACGCCTGGGTCGTCACCGAGCCCCCGACCCAGGAGAGGACAACAGTGATCAGTGGTTTGTCAACACGGGAAACCGGGGACGAGGAGACTCCACTCAAGATCTGCCCCCGACAGGATCTCAGGTGCGAGCGTTTCCCGGACGGTTCGGACATGCCAACCGAAAATGCCCACCGAGACCACAGTACATGCATCGGCCCTCGCGTCTCCGGAGTACCCTCTCCCCCTCGGACAGGCGAGCAAACCCCAGCTGCATGGGTTCACCCCCAGACAAGTCATCCCCAGGAGGCGTGGGAGAAGAGGGAGGCACGGGTGGGACAGCAAACGTAGGCGCCAATCTGTTAGAAGACCTCCGCAGGCTCTCCTTAAAGGAAGGTCTCTCCCTGAGTCTGGTGTCAATCAAAATCAGGAAAGAAATAAGAGACTCGAGCTCCACTGGTAGGTCCTTAGCTGCAACCTCATCCTTCAAGGCATCCGAGAGACCATGAGAGAAAGCAGCGACCAGAGCCTCATTATTCCAGCCCACCTCTGCTGCCAGGGTACGAAACTCAATGGCGTATTCAGCTACGGATCGTGAACCCTGTCTGATGGACATAAGGAGCTTCGCAGCAGAGGCAGCACGAGCCGGCACATCGAATACCTTCCGAAGAGAAGCAACAAAACCGGAAAACTCGGCAACCACCGGATTGTTGTTCTCCCATAAAGGGCTGGCCCAGGCCAAGGCCTTGTCCGAGAGCAGCGAGATCAAGAAGCCTACCTTTGATCTCTCAGTAGGAAAGGCATGTGGCAGCAACTCAAAATAAATGCCCACCTGGTTAAGGAAACCTCGGCACTGAGTTGGCTCACCCCCAAAGCGCTGTGGAAGGGGGGCAGAACCGGTCATACCCCGAGACACCGCAGGCGCAGCAACAGGTGTCGGGGTAGACTCTGGCGCAACAACCGGAGCGGCAGTAGGAGCGGGCCCAGGAGCGACAACCGACCCATCGGCAACGGAAGCGAAATGAGCCGTGCGTTCAAGCAGGGTTTGCAACGCCACAGCGAACCGACCCAACAGGTGATCCTGCTGATCAAGTCTGGCAACCAGCGTAGGTAGCGAGGATGGCCCTGTACCGTCAGAATTCATGGCTTGGTCCTAATGTCATGGAACCATGAACCAGACGTACAACAAGAGATAAGTGGAAATAAGAAGGCTTTATTGAAAATCAAGCTGTAGCAAAAGTCCAAACGGATGGCTAAACCGAAGCAGGGTCTTGCGTAGACAGAGGTCAGGAACCAGAAGGGTAGTCAGACGAAGCCTGGATCAGGAACCAGCAGGGTAGTCAGACGAAGCCAGGATCAGGAACCAACGGGGTAGTCAGACGAGGCCAGGATCAGGAACCAGAAGCAGCAGCAGTCTTAGAAGCATGTGAACACAGGAGGACCAAGCAAGGAACTGAAGCCACAGACCTCCTATATATATGAGCTAGGCATCCAGCTCCTCCCAGTGGGAAGGAGAAGCCGCAGGGTGGGAGGCTACAAGAAACCCAGAAACCAAGATGGCCGCCAGCACATGTCAAACGAAGGAGAACAGTAAGAAGGTAAGACCATGACACTCAGCCTGGCGCAGCACCTGAACAAACTGTCCTATCATGTTCATGAAACTGAACTGTCTACTGTTAATGCTGCTGTGGTTTCTAATACTTGTGGTGGCATAGACGGTGGGAGGTCGTTAACTGAGTGGGGGGTGGAGAGGGGCCTCTTGGTCACACTGGTATTGACAATTTAAAATAGTATATTGATGCAATACAATGCATCAACTAAAACTGCACAATATATTGACTATTTTCAGGATAAGTCATCAATATCAGATCGTCACCCCTGCAGATCATCTGTTTACCTGCTTGCCGCAGCAATTGCAGTGATGAGCAGGTATAATTACAAATATGGCATCCCTATTCACTTCTATGGGATGGCTCTGTTTGTTCAAGTGAATACTACAGAGCTGTCCCATAGAAGTGAATGGGGACACCATACTTGTAATTATACCTGCACACCACTGCAATTGCTGTGGCGAGCAGGTAAACAGAGCAGAGAAGGTATGAGCACTGCCTTCTCTTCAAACAAATCAGCGTGGGTGCTGGGAGTCGCACTCCGCTGATCTGATATTGATCACTCAGGATGGCATCACTGGCTTCTAAGCAAGTCCAAAGACCTGCCAAAATCCTGCCCCTGATTGGCTCACAGCCTTTCTCTCAGTCTCTGAGCCAATCTGTCACCGCCAGCTCTCTGAGAAGGTCTGGCAGACATTCTTCTGTACCTCCTACATGATGTTCTTTGTTTTGGTTTAACTTTGTCATCTCCTTTCCTTTTCCCAGCTGTCACCTATTCACACTAATTGTCTCCCTTTATATTCCCTCCCATACTGCCTCACTTTGCGGTTTATACTACTTCCTGGATTTAAGTGATCACTGCTGGAGACTTCTGTTACTGCTTGTTCAGATAAGTCCTTTCTTGTATTGTGTTTTTTTTGCTGGCTTGATTCTAGGTGACCCTGACTCCCTCCGTATTAAGTGCAGGGAGCCGGTGGTCGTGTCCCCTCACTATTATAGGGTTTTCAGGTGTCACACAGTCTAGGTACGAGGGCATGCAATCGTCTACCTCTGAGACCCTTGTATGTGCTTAGCAGTCAGGGTGAGCTCTTAGGGTTTTACAGGGGTCACTTTTATGCTCCTTAGTTTGGGATCAAGCCAGTCGGATGTTTATCCATAATTTCCAGCTATCTGCAATATCATCCGTGACACAATCAGAGCAAGCCCTCCTCCCTCCCAGGATCATATGATCCTCCATATGGAGGTTGTCTCCCAGCTTTCCCAGAGAGAGACCTATGTAAATATTGGTTACGAAGAATTTGTATAAACCTGTATCAGTGGCGAGACGGTTAAATAAAAAAAAAGATGATCTCTGTCTGTGAAAGTTGGTGGCTAAATGAGCTTTATATATATCTTATTTTATTTGGGATGATGACATTGATCTCTCGGCCTGGCTGACAGGTAAGATATTGCGCTGGCAGTCAGATCCCAGGATCCAGAGTAATAACTTGCTTTTTGGCTGCAGGTTATTATGTTTCAAAGAGATATAAATTTGTAACTTGCACGTTACACAGTAATGTTCTGAGTAATTACAGTAGAGAGGAATAGAACTTTCTTCCCTACTTATTTTCTATCAATTATTGCAGATATAGTTAATTTGAGACTATTGATACTAAAAGCATGGTTATATGGGTGCAGAGCTAGCAGTCACACCCAGGCCTCTGATGCCTGAATGGCGCACAAAGTTTCCACTGCCACGTAGGAAGACACCAGTAGTGGTCCATTGTAGGTGTAAGGCCCTGTAACAGATTTTGCATTGAGGTCTGGGAGCTTTGAAGGGGTTGTCCAGGTTTTTTTTATATTTTTATTTCTAATTTGCCTCCCCCCCCCCCCAGCCAGGGACACCAATGGAGAAATTCATACTCACCTGCTCCCCACTCCGTTTCAACTCTACGGCTCCTAGGCTCTCTTCACTTCACTTTGGGTCCCCTTCTGTCAACTTCCACATGGATAGGGTCACGTGCATGGCTCCAGCCAATGACTGGCTTCAGGCTGGGTTCACACCTAAGCGTTTTACAGCGCGTTCCTACACGCTGTAAAACGCTCAACAGGCAAGAACTAATGATTCCCTATGGGAATGGTTCTCACCTGAGCGTTTTACAGCGCGTACGAAGGCGCTGTAAAACGCCCTAGGCCCTAAGAAGTACAGGAGCTTCTTTGGGGCGTAGTGTCGCGCGTTCCTGTACATAGACTTCCGGGAACGCGCGACAGCGGGCTTTCGCTTGCACAGGAGCCGCGTATGTGAGACGCCCATAGAATCGCGCATACAGAGCGCTCCATCCAGTACGCTCAGGTGTGAACCCAGCGTTAGTGGTGACTTCTACATATGCGGTACATCATTGCTGAGTGACGTGTTGGTTGGAGACACGTCAATGCTGAGGACCGTCATTGGCTGCAGTGGTGCACATGACCCGTCCTTGCGGACGTTGACAGACAGGGTCTTGAAGACCAATAAAGAGAGCCCAGGACCTGGAATGCAGTGGCAGGGAGCAGGTGAGTATTGATTTTTACACAGTGGGCAAATGGGCAAATTTAAGTAGAAAAAAAAAAACTTTAAAGGCTATGTACCCCTTTGGGGCATTTTTTTTATTATTGCATTGTACTTTTTTTAGCTAAAAATCATTTTTTCAATTGGTCATTATTAACAATATGGAATCCTTTTTGTGTACATAGCTGAGATGCTGTAGTAGCAGCCTGTGGTCTTTTCTGTCATCTGGGGAGCAGACAGACTCTTTATCTCTGTTCTCTTACATTATAAGTTCTTACTGATAAGAATGTGGCCTAAATAAGTGTTTATGACCTCTAAGTAGTTTAGAGATAAGGTTTACCTGGATGACCTGCACAAAGTGAAAGTGAGAGAACCAGTCATGCATCTAGGAAAACATGTAACCCTTTGTGACAGAACAGCTCAATATTTTTAATAAAGGCCAATTGAAAATATGATTCTTAGCCAAAAATGAGTAAAATGCAATCATAAACAAAAATTGCCTCTGAAGGTGTACATAGCCTTTAAGTCACACCTTGAAAATCAATAAATATGCAACTTTATTGTAGAAGGAAACATTTTAAGCTGCTGTTGCAATGGTAGCCATGGGCGTAACTAAATCCATAGTGGTCAAGGTAGCCAGGGCCAACAAGCTGAGGATTCTCATTCAGGTTAAAAGACGTTATTTCTTATAAAGAGACACTATTTGGTGGCTTTCTGTTATCGAGCACTACTGTGGGTCTACAAAATAAGAAAATATGATATAGGGCACTACCATCAATCTCTTCATTCGTATTTAAAGGAGTTGAAACAACTCCTTCTCTGAAGAAAACTGACCTTGCAACCAGCTGTTTTGCTGGAGGTCTAGTTCCTGAAACCCCAAGGATCAGCCAAACCCTAGAGAGGTCTTTCTTCAGGCTCATAGAAAAGCAAATTATACATACCATTTCTGGCATTCAGCATAGCATGGAAATGTCAGCTATATTGAATGACAGATACAGTAAAATCAAATTACAATCTTTATACTTAATCGTCATGAACATTTCAGGATGGACATAAGATCTCTATTTTTCATATGAAAAGGTCACTGGCTGATGACCAAAATACATTGAATCAAACTGTATATTACAAATGTATATACATAATCAAATCATGAAACTCCTTCATAACGGATGCCAGATGGAAATATGATCATTATATTTCAGATGAACTTGCTAATGACCAAAATAAGAACTATGAAAAAATTGTATAATGTACAATATCATTAGAATTTTTGTGCTGACCTAAAAAAGGCAGCCTAAGCATTTGCTTCAAATTCTCAGTTCAGTTCCTTCATCTCGCTGAAACTCAATTACCCGGCGCCTGTCAGCTGGAAACACGGCTGTGCCAGGTAAGAGATTTGGTTCATGACAGTGATCTTATCCCTCAGGAAACAGAGAACATCCGGCACAGACTGGGGGGCATTCACACTCATCTAGCATCAATAAAGAGACATTCTAGATAGGACTGGAGCACCTGCGGGAGGCGGAGGGACTGTCCAGGGACCATGTAATGCAGCTGCTACATTGTATAAAATAGGATGCTTTGTTGTCCCCTCAGACATACAATTACTGGTATGTGTCATTCTCTGGGCAGAAGGCGATTGTTCGAAGCAGCTGTCGGTAATCATCTGTCTTTACAGAACCTATTCACAGTCTAACTCAAGTTTCTCGACAATTGCACGTAAATCAATGACAATAGCAACCTTGCACCGGAATCTCGCTTGTTTTGGGCTTTACTTCTTAAAGGGATTCTGTCATGAGATTTTACCCCTATAACCTAAACATATGCTCATGTCCGGAGTAATAAGAATAATCCTAAAATGGCCTTATTAAACTTCACTGTGGCTCTATTTGCCCAGAAAACAGGTTTTTATAACCAGTCAATCACTCACTTAAGGTGCCCAAGGGGAGGTCGTTAATACAGGGTGCCCGGCCGCACCCCCTGCCGTCCGGTGCCCAGCGCCGCCTTCTATAGCTCAGCGCCACCTCCGCAATCCTACCCATCCTTCTGCCAGACTAGGCTCAGCCTGATGCGCCGCGGACTCCTGGCAGCGGCTTCGTTGAGCGAAGTGCGCATGCGCAGGCCTGATGCGATTGCGCACTTTGTTCAACGAAGCCGCTATTTTGAATGCCGGATCCAGCACTAATACATTCCTATGGGGAAAAATTCAGGCAAGTCTTCAGTTTTTTTCGCCGGATTACTCTCCATTCAGAATGCACGGAGATATGCCTGATCAGTTCTTTTCCGGTATAGAGCCCTTTTGATGGAACTTTATGCCAGAAAATAAAAAGGCTAGTATGAAAGTACCCTTATTGCCGCATCCAAATCACAACACCGCTGCAATGTGGCAGCACCCTTAGGCTGCAAGGGTATGTCAGAAAAGGTCTGACAATGCTGACTTTTACACTTGAGAGCATTATACCTTAATTTGAAAGCCACTCTCCTTGGCGGCCATTGCCATTGAAGGAGGGGCTACCCTTGATGTTGCAACTCGGGGTAGGGGGAGGAAAATCTCTGGTGCCTCCAAGCATCTGGACATCATAATTTTGGTCTCTGAGGGGAAAAAGGTAGTAATTAGAGTTGAGCGGACACCTGGATGTTCGGGTTCGACGGGTTCGGCCGAACTTCGGAAAAAAGTTCGAGTTTGGGACCTGAACTTGACCCCGAACCCCATTGAAGTCAATGGGGACCCGAACTTTTGAGCACTAAAATCGCTGTAAAAATGTCATGGAAAGGGCTAGAGGGCTGCAAATGGCGTCAAAATGTGGTTAAGAGCATGGCAAGTGCTCTGCAAACAAATGTGGATCGGGAAAGGACTTTAAATAACATAAAATACGTAAAAATAAAAAATTATAATCTTGATCTAGGAGGACCAGGTCCATATGGAGTAGGAGGTTGAGGAGGCGGTGGATGTGGCAGTGGCGGTGGAAGCGGCGGTGGAGGAGGAGGAGGTAGCCTACACTGTTTTTTGGTTTTAAATTGTATTTTTAAAATTAGGGTACACCCCAAAACATTGGGAAATATATCCTGTGATAACCCCCTCCAGTCGTGCTAAACACACGTTCAGACAATACACCGGCTGCAGAGCAGGCCAGCTCCTTCAAGGGTAAAGGGCAAGCTCAGGCCATGTGCCCAATTTTGAGACCCAGAAGTTGCATGGGCTGACCCCTGTCAGTCAGTTCGTGTAGGCGTGTGCACACTTACTGCCCCACCATGTCGCACGTCCCCGTGATGTTCACGATCCAATTTGATATCTGCTCTATTAACTTTCAATGTTCTTTTATGCGAATACCATGGTGACTACGGGTGGCGGGGAATCACGGTTCTAGGCCGGAGAGGGAGCATGAGAAAAAGAGACCAAATTTAAGGGAGGATCCTTTTTTTCAAATTTCAAATTAGAGTTGAAATATGGGAGAAATTATTAAAGCATAAAAGTGTGACAACTTTTCAAAGTTTAAGCATTGAATAATTTATAAAATTTTATTCCCTGTCACCTATGCATAGCAGGTGTTTATTCACATCTAAAATTGTATAATGTCAACCCAAGAATGTAACAGAAAACTTATTGAAATTTATTAAGCTGTTAACTAGGTAGAGGAGGGTATATTACACCCAAACATTGGTGAATTTCACCCAAAAATGTAACTGATATTTTTTTTATTTTTTTTCGGTCTACTAGGTATAGGAGTGGTACATCACACCCAAAAATTTGTGAATTTCACCAGAATATATAACTGACAATTTTTTTTCTTTAACCTGTCTACTAGATATAGCAGTGGTACTATAAACCCAAAAATTTGTTTATTTTGCCAGAAAATGTAACTGACAATTTTTTTTATTTTTTTTAACCGTTACACTAGGTATAGCAGTGGTACTATACACACAAAAATTGGTGAATTTTACCCTAAAATGTAAATGACAATTGATTTATTTTTTAACCGGCCTACTAGGTATAGCAGTGGTACTATACACCCAAAAATTTATAATTTCACCCGAAAAAGTAAATGACAATTTTTGTTTTGTTTACTCTGTCTACTAGGTATATCAGTGGTACTATACACCCAATAATTTGTTAATTTCACCATAAAATGTAACTGACAATTTATTTTAATTTTTTTTACCGGTCTACTATGTATAGCAGTGGTACTATACACCCAAAAATTGGTGAATTTCACTCTAAAATGTAAATTTCAAAGTAGTGAAATGATATAAAATAAAACACGTAAAAAAAAAAAAATGGATTTATGAGGTGGAGTTCCATATGGAGTAGGAGTTTGAGGAGGGGGTAGACGCAGCGGAGTAGGTGGAAGCAGCGGTGGAGGAGGACACAGGTTTTTGGTTTTAACTTAATTTTGTAAAATTAAGGTACCCTCCAAAAGAGTGTGAAATATCCAAAATGCAAACATGAGCAATTGCGTTGGAGTATAACAATGGCTGCTTAGTGCCGGTATACATGACTATTCTGCACAAGGTATGGATAAGTCCTGAGAATTCCATGCCTGGTTCATTTTAATAAACGTGAGCTTTTCCACTTTGGCTGTGGACAGGCGGCTGCGCTTGTCTGTGATGATGCCCCCTGCCGTGCTAAACACACGTTCAGATAATACACTGGCTGCAGGGCAGACCAGCACCTCCAAGGCGTAAAGGGCAAGCTCAGGCCATGTGCCTAATTTGGAGACCCAGAAGTTGAAAGGGGCAAACCTGTCATTCAGTACGTGTAGGCGTGTGCACACATACTGCTCCACCATGTTGGTGAAATGCTGCCTCCTGCTAATACGTTCCATATCAGCTGGTGGTGCTGGTTGTTGTGGCGTGCTGACAAAGCTTTTCCACATTTCTGCCATGCTAACCCTGCCTTCTGAGGTGCTGGCGGTGCCCCAGCTGCGTTGGTGACCTCTTCCTTATCCTCTGCCTTTGCCTTGTGCTTCCACTGTGCCCCCGCTGTCAGGTGGGAATGCCACCAGCAGCGCGTCGACCAGCGTGCGCTTGTACTCGCGCATCTTACGATCACGCTCCAGTGACGGAATTAGGGATGGTACGTTGTCCTTGTAATGGGGATCCAGCAGCGTGGCCACCCAGTAATCAACACAAGTTAGAATGTGGGCAACTCGGCGGTCATTGCAGAGACACTGCAGCATGTAATCGCTCATGTGTGCCAGCCTGCCCAAAGGCAACAAAAAGATGTCCTCTATGGGAGATGTATCGTCTGTGTCCTCTGTATCCCCCCATCCATGCACCAGTGAAGGCCATGAGCTGGTCTGGGTGCCACCCTGCTGTGAACATAGTTCCTCCTTTTCAATCTCCTCATCCTCCACCTCCTCATCCTCCAGAACTGTGCCCTGGCTGGACAATTGTGTACCTTGGGTTTGTGGGTGCAGGAACCCACCCTCGGAGCCACTTGGGAATGACTGGCCGGAAACCCTACGAAATGATCCCTTTTCCTCCTCCTCCTCCTCTTGTGCCACATCCTTTTCCATCATCGCCAGGAGCGTTTTTTCAAGGAGGCATAGAAGTGGGATAGGTACGCTGATAACAGTGTTATTGGCAATGGCCATGTTGGCGGAGTACTCGAAACAGCGCAACAAGAAACACAGGTCTCGCATGGAGGCCCAGTCATTGGTGGTGAAGTGGTGCCATTCCGCCGAACGACTCACCCGTGCGTGCTGCAGCTGAAACTCCACTATCGCCTGCTGCTGCTCGCACAGTCTTGCCAACATGTGCAAGGTGGAGTTCCACCTTGTGGGCACGTCGCATATGAGGCGGTGAGCGGGAAGGCCGAAGTTACACTGCAGCGCTGACAGGCGAGCAGCAGCAGGGTGAGAACGCCGAAAGCACAGATGGCCCGCACTTTATGCAGCAGCTCTGACATGTCGGGGTAATTTTTAAGGAATCTCTGCACCACCAAATTCAGCCCATGTGCCAGGCAAGGGATGTGCATCAAACCGGCTAGTCCCAGAGCTGCTACGAGATTTCGCCCATTATCGCACACCACCAGGTCGGGCTTGAGGCTGACTGACACAAACCACTCATCAGTCTGTTGTTCAAGGCCCGTCCACAACTGCGCGGTGTGGGGTTTGTCCCCCAAACAGATACGTTTTAAAAATCCTACTGTCGTTTACCCCTGGTTGTGCTGAAGTTGGTGGTGAAGATGTTACGCTGACCGGATGAGGAGCTGGTAGAGGATGAGGAAGCAGAGTAGGAGGAGGAAGCAACAGGAGGCAAACTGAAGCACCCTGCAATCCTCGGTGGTGGAAGGACATGCGCCAAACTGCTATCCGCCTCAGGCCCAGCCACCACTGCATTTACCCAGTGTGCTGTTATGGAGATATAACGGCCCTGACCGTGCTTACTGGTCCACGTATCAGTAGTCAGGTGCACCTTGCCACAGATAGCGTTGCGCAGTGCACACCTGATTTTGTCCGCTACTTGGTTGTGAAGGGAAGGGATGGCTCGCCTTGAAAAGTAGTGGCGGCTGGGCACGGCGTACTGTGGGACAGCCACCGCCAAAAGGCCTTTAAAACTATCCGTCTCCACCAGACGGAATGACAGCATTTCAAAGGCAAGTAATTTAGAAATGCTGGCATTCAGGGCTAGGGATCGCGGGTGGGTAGGGGGGTACTTCCTCTTCCTCTCCAGCGTTTGGGATATGGAGAGCTGAACACTTCCGTGGGACATTTTGGAGATGCTTTGTGACACAGGTGTTGGTGTTGCTGGCAGATCATCTGTTTGTGGGGTGCCAGGTGGCACTGTCACTCCAGAGGTGGATGAAGGGGCCGTGACTGCAGCAGAAGAGGAAGCAGGAGGAGCCAGAGACCTTTCTTGGTTTTTGAGGTGTCTACTCCACTGCAGCTCGTGCTTTGCACTTAAATGCCTGGTCATGCAGGTTGTGCTCAGGTTTAGAACGTTTATGCCTCGCTTCAGGCTCTGATTGCACAGTCTGCAAACCACTTGTGTCTTGTCGTCAGCACATTGTCTGAAGAACTGCCACGCCAGGGAACTCCTTGGAGCTGGCTTTGGTGTGCTCGGTCCCTTGCTGCGGTGGGCAGTAGGAGGCGTACTGTCTAGAGGATGGCCGCACTGCTTTTGCACCCTGCTTCCTCTTCTGCTGTGCTGGTGGCACTGTGTTACCACCGCCTCTTCCTCCGAACTACATAGGTCACTCGCATGACCTTGATTCCATGTGGGGTCGAGGACCTCATCGTCCTCCACATCATCTTCCACCCAGTCTTCACCCCTGACTTCCTTGTCGGTCTGCACACTTTCGAAAGCCCCAGCAGTTGGCACCTGTGTTTTGTCATCATCCGAAACGTGCTGCGATGGTCCTCCCATGTACTCATCTTGAAAGATAAGTGGTTGGGCATCGGTGCACTCAATCTCTTCCACTTCTGGGGCAGGGCTAGGTGGATGGCCCTGGGAAACCCTGCTAACAGAGTCATCAAAAAGCAGAAGAGACTGCTGCATGACTTGGGGCTCAGACTGCTTGGCTGATTTGCAAGGGGGTGAGGTGAAAGACTGATGGACATCGGCTGCAGGTGCCAACTGTGGTCTTTCAGCAGGAGACTGGGTGGGAGACAATGTGAAGGAACTGGATCCACTGTCAGCAACCCAAGCTACTATCGCCTGTACTTGTTCAGGCCTCACCATTCGTAGAGCAGCATTAGGCCCGACCAAATACCGCTGCAGGTTTTGTCGCCTACTCACACCTGAGGAAGGGGTTTCACTTGTGCGTGTAGCTGGCACAGATCTACCACGTCCTCTCCCTGCAACAGGAGCTCCACCAGCAGCACCACGACCTGGGCCACGTCCCTTATTTGACGCTCTCCTCATATTTTTCAAATTTAGGATCTTGCCCTAAATGGGTGTTAAATTAATAGTAGAATAGAATGACAGTATGTAAAGGGTGTATCTCACACGGTCTGAACCAGTGTAGGCCTAAAGTAAATATATCTTTGCACAAAATGGCTGTATTTTAAATGGCTGTATTTCAAATCCCTGATTCAAACCTCTGTATGTAAAGGGGGTATCACACACGCCCTGAACCAGTGTAGGCCTGAAGTAAATATATCTTTGCACATAATGGCTGTATTTCAAATGGCTGTATTTCAAATCCCTGATTCAAACCCCTGTATGTAGAGGGAGTATCTCACAGGGCCTGAACCAGTATAGGCCTGAATTCAATATTGGTGCACCAAATGGCGGTATTTCAAATCTCTGAATGTAACCCTAATGTATTAAGCCTGTAATTTCACACGTGCTGATGCTACAAGGCCTGCAAATAGTGTTTGTTTTTTTTAACAAAAAAGTGTGTTTTTCAAACCCCAGAAAATGATGGGTGTATTTCTAGCTTAAATTGCACACTGACTAATCAAGATGTTGTAGATTGGCAAAATTGTGTTTTTTTGGTAACAGAAATATGAAAGATGTATATATTACACTTGAATTTAACACTTGCAGATCTGGAAAATACAGTTTTTGAAGAAAAAAGTGTGTTTTTTAAACTCCAGAAAATGATGGGTGTATTTCTACCTTAAATTGCACACTGACTAATCCAGATGTTGTAGATTGCCCAAAAAGTATTTTTTGGTAACAGAATATGAAAGCTGTATATATTGAACTTGAATTTAACACTTGCAGATCTGGAAAATACTGTTTTTTGGAAAAAAAAGTGTGTTTTTCAAACCACAGAAAATGATGGGTGTATTTCTACCTTAAATTTCACACTGACTAATACAGATGCTGTAGATTGTCAAAAAAGTCTTTTTTTGCTAACAGAATATGAAAGCTGTATATACTAAACTTGAATTTAACACTTGCAGATCTGGAAAATACAGTTTTTTGAGAAAAAAGGGTGTTTTTCAAACCCCAGAAAATAATGGGTGTATTTCTACCTTAAATTGCACACTGACTAATTCTCGGGTGAGAAAAATCGCGCATGTTTGGTACCCAAACCCGAACTTCTTCACAGAAGTTCGGGTCTGGGATCGGTGTTCTGTGGATTCTATTATTTTCCCTTATAACATGGTTATAAGGGAAAATAATAGCATTCTGAATACAGAATGCATAGTCAAATAACGCTGGAGGGGTTAAAAAATAAAAATAAATTATTTAACTCACCTCAGTCCACTTGTTCACGTAGCCCGGCATCTCCTTCTGTCTCCTTTGCTGAACAGGACATGGAATGAGCATTAATTATATGAACAGGACCTGTGATGACGTCACTCCGGTCATCACATGGTCCGTCACATGATCTTTTACCATGGTGATGGATTATGTGATGGAACATGTGATGACCGGAGTGACGTCATCACAGGTCCTGTTCATGTAATTAATGCTCACCCCAGGTCCTGTTCAGCAAAGGAGACAGAAGGAGATGCCGGGCTATGCGAACAAGTGGACTAAGGTGATCTAAATAATTTTTTTTTTTTTTTAAACCCCTCCAGCGCTATTTGACTATGCATTCTGTATTCAGAATGCTATTATTTTCCCTTATAACCATGTTATAAGGGAAAATAATAATGATCGGGTCTCCATCCCGATGGTCTCCTAGCAACCGTGCGTGAAAATCGCACCTCATCCGCACTTGCTTGCGGATGCTTGCGATTTTCACGCAACCCTATTCATTTCTATGGGGCCTGCGTTACGTGAAAAACGCAGAATATAGAGCATGCTGCGATTTTCACGCAACGCACAAGTGATGCGTGAAAATCACCGCTCATGTGCACAGCCCCATAGAAATGAATGGGTCGGTATTCAGTGCGGGTGCGGGTTCAACTCACGCATCGCATTCGCGTGGAATACTTGCCCGTGTGAAAGAGGCATAAGGCTTGAAGGGTCTTTATCATTGCCCTTGACACATGTACCACTTTATTTTTGTGAGAGATTCATTCTCTTCCTATGTACATTTTCCACTGAAAAGTTCATTTGGTAGCCCTTACAATTTCCTGAATACATGCATTCAATGTGTGCTCCCTTTGCTGATTTGTAGAAATAGTTCGTCCTGTTGCTGAGAGCCCACCAACTCAATATTTAGGTGACACTGCTGCATCTTTACATCCTTTTGGCACCTATTCACTTACATGCAATTCCAATCCCAGCCCTGAAGGGAGAAAAATGTACACCATTATGGTCCATTCACACGTCCGTAAGTGTTCAGCGGATCTGCAAAACACGGACACCGGCAATGTGCGTTCCGCATTTCGCGGACCGCACATCGCCTGCACTATAATAGAAAATGTATTTTTTTGCCCGCAGTTGCGGACAAGAATAGGGCATGTTCTATTTTTTTCGGGAACGGAATTGCGGATCCGGAAGTGCGGATTCAGAAATGCGGATGTGGACAGCACATAGGTGCGCTGTCCACATCCGTTTTTACCCCATTTGAAATGAATGGGTCCGCACCTGTTCCGCAAAATTGCGGAACGGATCCGGACCATTCATACGGACGTGTGAATGGACCCTTATCTTGTAATATATAAAATAATTTCCCTAATATGCAACTTTGAAGAAGATGGTGGAGAAGACTGTCAGGAGACTTCAATCTCCTTGCATTTTTTTTTTTAATACATTTTTAGTGTCAGGATTAATTTTAGATCATTGCATTTTATCTTATGATATTGTGTTCTTTGCATTCCTGTTTTATTAACATAAAATACATTTATTAGTTATTTTTAAAGGAGTTGTCCACTATTTGAAACACGTGGCTGCTTTTTCCTTAAACAGCACCACCCCTGTCCACAGGTTGCGTGCAGTACTGCAGCTCTACCCCATTTACTCCAATGGAGCTGAAATTCAATACCATACACAGTCCATGGATTGGGATGGTACCGTTTTTAGAAGAATGCAGCCATGTTTTTATAATCCTGGACAACCTGCAAGATAAATGTAAAATGTTTGAATAAAAACATAAAACATAAAATCCCATCAATTGCTATCAATGTAAATAATGTTTTCAGTGTTACTGCTTATGCACACGGAAAAGCCAAGTGACTGGAATCTGTACGGCCGTGCCTGTAGTGCTGCATGCCCTCTGTCTGTTGCTCTATGTTCCCTGTAGGGTGCTGATATTGCCTCCTAGAAGAGTACATCCATGAGGGGCAAAGACGCTGCAGATTTTCTGTTCGTAAGTTTGTGACTTATGCTGCTAGTTTGGCCTCATGCACACGACCGTTTTTCGCGTCCGCATCCGAGGCGCAGTTTTTGTGGCTCGGATGCGGACCCATTCACTTCAATAGGGCCGCAAAAGATGCGGACAGCACTCCGTGTGCCGTCCGCATCTGTTGCTCCGTTCTGTGGCCCCGCAAAAAAATGTCCGTTTTGCGACAAGAATAGGCATTTCTACAATGGGCCGCCCGTTCCGTTCCGCAAATTGCGGCAGGCACACGGGTGGCTTACGTTTTTTGCGGATGCGCGATTTGCGGACCGCAAAAAACAGAACGGTCGTGTGCATGAGGCCTTTCCAGCAGAAATTTCTCCTTTTGCAATGCATAGGGTAAAATCTGCAGCAAGTACACATCAATGCAAGGTGCATGTCCCCGCATGTAGATTTTTCAGAAGGTCCTTGCCAAAATCTGTAACTACTTTTTCGGTTGCTAATTATGTCCTAAGTGGTCATACAGCAGATGAAATCTGATGTAGGATGCCACAATTTGTATTTCTGATTTATATACCTATATACTTATGCCTAACCGTATGGAGTTACGATATGGGCCCATACACTTGTATTGATGACGTATTAAAGACATGTACAACTTAAAGGTTGTATGTAGGCATAATATAGCTGGGATAATAAGTATTGTACAGCATATTTTTAATAAAGCAAGAATATCTTCATCTTCTAAGAAGCTGCAAGTGGTCCTTTGCATCATTCAGTACTTTTTATTGATATATAAAAGTATTAGACTTGGTTCCTACTTGTGTTTTTTACCATATGTCACAGTGGCAGCTGCCAGCTGGTGTATCTATGCACTCTCCCAGTGGGCTGGATTTGACTTATTCTGGGCGGCCCTGGCTGCCGGAACAGCTCTGTCCCTCAACACAGGCTGTGACCTACTTGCTGGTCGGGCCACCCTTTCTTTGCCTATAGGGCGCATGCTTCATCCGACTCCTAAGGGGCCAGCACACACACTCTAATTTTCTTCAGCCAATGGCTGGCAATTCTGGGATATTTCAGAAACCTTGTACTGCTGTAGGGTGGCTGAGCAAAAAGGTTCCCTGTGAAGATGTGCTGATCTGTTGTCTGCCTGTGTACCAACCTCTGCCCATTTATGGTGTTCTGACCTGCCTCTGTCTGAACTGTGACTGTTACTTCCTCACTGCCTGTCCTGACCTCTGTATCGCACATTCCCTGCCAGATCTGACCTCAGCCTGTCCCTGACTGTGAATTTACCTAATCTCTTGGTGCCCTGTACCAATGACTTTAACCTCTGTGGGTCCACTGTTAACCACTCAGAGATTACTATCTGAGGTAGGAGCCTGGTTGTCTCCCTGCAGCGAAGTCCAGATTTATGTATATGGTTTAAAGGATGAATATCGGGAGACTTCCACGATAATGCTCTTAGTATTTGTCTGAAGTCAAATCTGTTGACTAATACAGTTGTAGTCCGAAGCTGAATTTGTTGACTAATACAGTTCTTCCCCACCTACTGCTGTAACTCATTATTCTTGCAACATCTGTGGACAGATCACATCCAGTAAACTGCAAAAAGAGTAGGCCTCTTGTAAAAAAAAAATACAATGGTCACCATTTGGAACCACAGCCAGCAATCTCAGAAACTGCTACTGGTCTTTCTTAACCAATCCAGTTGGTAGGGAGCTTAGGCTACCTGTAGGTTCTTCACCAGATACTGCCCCAAGGCTAGATGGAATTGATTGTTAGGTTACATAAGTGGAGTAAGGTAGCAGAAAATTGGTGGAAGTTCACTTAAAGCAAACCTATCTAAATGAAAAGAGTAGTAGACAAGCAGGGCCAGATGGTTAATGAGCAGATATTGGGCCAGAGGGTTAATGAGCAGATATTGAGTTCAGGAACAAAGCACAGATATACAAAACAGAGACAGGACACATATACTGTATATATGCAATTACCAGCAGCTACCCATAACTGAGTAGCAGACTTAAATCCCCCGCCAAGCTTTGGGTTTGGACGTTATGCCAGGAATCTGACATTTATCAAAACTTCTAAATTGTCTAACAAAAAGGGGCATATAACCTACAGTAACCAATTAAAGCCCAGTTTTCATTTTGTAAACTACTGTGGAAAAAAGACTGAAAGGTCTGTGTACTGAAATGTTGCTGCTTTTGGCTTATGTGTTACGGCAGTAGGTGTGAAACCAATATGTTAACCAACAGATTTGGCTTTGGACTAATCCTAAGGGTGTTATCCTGGCAGTCCCCTGGCATTCTCCCTTAAACTCTTATACAGGGATCTGGACTTCGCTGCAGAGGAACCACCAGGCTGCTACATCCTGTAGTAGTCCATGTATGGTTAACTGCTGATCCATAGGGATCAGAGACATTGGTGCAGGTCACAGGAGAAGGTGCCTTAAATAACAAGGTTAGCAAGGCCTTTATCTGGAGAAAATGCAGGTACATGTAGGTGTGCACTTTAAGAGCCTGAGAGAGCTGAAGCCTTTGTGGAGGGACAGCACAGACCCAGAAGCCAGACCAGCTGAGAGGAAGAAAGCAGGAACAAGGTCCGGGCCACTGGGCAGGATAAGGCTACTTTCACACTTGCGTTTGGGGCTCCGCTTGTGAGTTCCGTTTGAAGGCTCTCACAAGCGGCCCCGAACGGATCCGTCCAGCCCTAATGCATTCTGAGTGGATGCGGATCCACTCAGAATGCATCAGTCTGGCACCGTTTGTCCTCCGCTCCGCTCAGCAGGCGGACACCTGAACGCTGCTTGCAGCGTTCGGGTGTCCGCCTGGCTGTGCGGAGGCAAACGGATCCGTCCAGACTTACAATGTAAGTCAATGGGGACGGATCCGTTTGAAGTTGACACAGTATGGCTCAATTTTCAAACGGATCCGTCCCCCATTGACTTTCAATGTAAAGTCAAAACGGATCCGTTTGCACTATCATGAACAAAAAAAAAAAAAAAAAAAAATTTTTTTTTTTTTTTTTTTTGTTCATGGTAATGCGAACGGATCCGTTCTGAACGGAGCCACCGTCTGCATTAATATGAGCGGATCCGTTCAGAACGGATCCGATCGAACGCTAGTGTGAAAGTAGCCTAAGAGGAGCAGCCACGGCTACCAGCCACCGCCCACCACCACTGTAACAGTAGTCCCCCCCCCTTCCTTTACACCCTTTATTCTTTTGTCCAGATTATTGCAGACATTTTTTCAGCAGGACAGGGGCAATAATGTTTTGAGCTGGCTTCCAAGATCCAATTTAACAAAAATATTTTTTTTCCTTAGATTTTCTTCATATCCAGGATATTTTTAAGCTTGAACACGTCATCAGTACTGACAGGAGAAGGATCACAACCAGAACCTCTGAAATAATGATTAAAGCAAATGTGTCTTTTTTAATTTTTTTATTACAATTTTTTAATTCTTTTTCCTGACCATGATTGTGTCGGTGTCCATCTTGCTGGACCTGTTCTTAACAGCATTTAGAAAGCATTAAGAAAATGTATTTATGTCAGCCCCATGGTCCTCATTGGCTTCTATGGTGGAGTTTTATAGGCATGCTCTGTGACCTGTGCAGAGGTCATTGTACAAGGAAAGAATAAAGAGGTTTGCCAATCACCTATTGTGAATGGTGGATCCTGTCTTATCTGTCGTTCAAATTCTGACTGTAATTATATCACCTCTGTATATACCAGGCATGCTCAACCTGCGGCCCTCCAGCTGTTACAAAACTACAACTCCCAGCATGCCCGAACAGCCTACAGCTATAAGCCTACAGCAGGGCATTGTGGGAGTTGTAGTTTTACAATAGCTGGAGGGCCGCAGGTTGAGCATGCCTGGTATATACATGAGCAGGTAGCTGCAGTAAAGTGATCTTTGTTTGACCAAGAAGTAGCGCCTATTGTTAGGCTTAGTGGCCAGTGAGAAAACTGCATGATTTCATGGTTTTTGTTTAAATATAGATATTCACATTGAAAATTAAACATAACCACTAAAAATATGTTATACATTAAAACGGGATTTAAACAATAGGTCATTTTCTGATTACATATTTTCTTTAACCCCATAAGGACTCAGCCCTATTTCACCTTAAGGACTTGGCCATTTTTTGCAAATCTGACCAGTGTCCCTTTAAGTGCTCATAACTTTAAAACACTTTGACTTATCCAGGCCATTCTGAGATTGTTTTTTCGTCACATATTGTACTTCATGACACTGGTAAAATGAAGTCAAAAAAATTATTTTTTTTTGCATAAAAAAATACCTAATTTACAAAAAAATTGGAAAAATTTGCAAATTTCAAAGTTTCAGTTTCTCTACTTCTGTAATACATAGTAATACCCCCAAAAATTGTGATGACTTTACATTCCCCATATGTCTACTTCAGGTTGGAATTATTTTGGGAATGATATTTTATTTTTTGGGGATGTTACAAGGTTTAGAACTTTAGAAGCAAATATTGAAATTTTTCAGAAATTTACAAAAACCCAATTTTTAGGGACCACTACAGCTCTGAAGTCACTTTGCGAGGCTTACATAATAGAAACCACCCAAAAATGACCCAATTCTATAAACTACACCCCTCAAGGTATTCAAAACTGATTTTACAAACTTTGTTAACCCCTTAGGTGTTGCACAAGAGTTATTGGCAAATGGGGATGAAATTTGAGAATTTCATTTTTTTGCCTAATTTTCCATTTTAACCCATTTTTTCCACTAACAAAGCAAGGGTTAACAGCCAAACAAGACTGTATCTTTATTGCCCTGACTGCCATTTACAGAAACACCCCATATGTGGCCGTAAACTACTGTACGGCCACACAGCGGGGCGTAGAGTGAAAGGTGCGCCGTTTGGTTTTTGGAAGCCAGATTTTGCTGGACTGTTTTTTTGACACCATGTCCCATTTGAAGCCCCCTGATGCACCCCTAGAGTAGAAACTCCCTAAAAGTGACCCCATCTAAGAAACTACACCCCTCAAGGTATTCAAAACTGATTTTAAAAACTTTGTTAACCCTTTAGGTGTTGCACAAGATATAATGGAAAATAGAGATACAATTTCAAAATTTCACTTTTTGGGCAGATTTTCCATTTTAATATATTTTTTCAAGTAACAAAGCAAGGGTTAACAGCCAAACAAAACTCATTATTTATGGCCCCAATTCTGTAGTTTACAGAAACACCCCATATGTGGTCGTAAACTGCTGTACGGGCACACGGCAGGGCGCAGAAGGAAAGGAATGCCATACGGTTTTTGGAAGGCAGATTTTGCTGGACTGGTTTTTTTACACCATGTCCCATTTGAAGCCCCCCTGATGCACCCCTAGAGTAGAAACTCCAAAAAAGTTACCCCATTTTAGAAACTACGGGATAAGGTGGCAGTTTTCTTGGTACTAGTTTAGGGTACATATGATTTTTGGTTGCTCTATATTACACTTTTTGTGCGGCAAGGTAACAAGAAATAGCTTTTTTGGCACCGTTTTTTTTTTTGTTATTTACAACATTCATCTGAAAGGTTAGATCATGTGGTAATTTTATAGAGCAGGTTGTCACGGACGCGGCGATACCTAATATGTATACTTTTTTTTATTTATGTAAGTTTTACACAATGATTTCATTGTTAAAACAAAAAAAGTTTTAGTTTCTCCATAGTCTAAGAGCCATAGTTTTTTCAGTTTTTAGGCGATTATCTTATGTAGGGTCTCATTTTTTGCAGGATGAGATGGCTGTTTTATTGGCACTATTTTGGGGTGCATATGACTTTTTGATCGCTTGCTATTGCACTTTTTGTGACGTAAGATGACAAAAAATTGCTTTTTTTAAACCGTTTTTATTTTTATTTTTTTACGGTGGTCACCTGAGGGATTAACTCATGGGATATTTTTATAGAGCCGGTCGATACGGACACGGCGATACCTAATATGTATACTTTTTTTTATTTATGTAAGTTTTACACAATGATTTAATTTTTGAAACAAAAAAAATGATGTTTTAGTGTTTCCATAGTCTAAGAGCCATAGTTTTTTCAGTTTTTGGGCGATAATCTTGGGTAGGGTCTCATTTTTTGCGGGATGAGATGCCGGTTTGATTGGCACTATTTTGGCGTACATGCGACTTTTTTGATCACTTTTATTACCTTTTTTGGGAAGTAAGGTGGGCAAAATTTAAATTTTCTCATAGTTTTTATTTTTTTATTTTTATGGTGTTCACCGTGCGGGGAAAGTAACATGACCGTTTTATAGATCAGGTCGTTACAGACGCGGCGATACCAAACATGTGTAGGGAATTTTATTTTTTTCATTTTTAATTAGTGATAAATGTGTTTTTTGATTTTCACTTTTTTTTCACTTTTTCTTACTTTTTTTTGACCCAGACCCACTTGGTTCTTGAAGATCCAGTGGGTCTGGTGTCTGCATAATACAGTACAGAACCTATATAGGGTTCTGTACTGTATTTTACTTGCACTGAACAGATCTATGCTTTCAGCACAGATCTGTTCAGCACCATGGACAGCAGGACGCCTGAGCAGGCGTCCTGTTGCCATGGGAACCTTCCCCGTCTGCCACAACTTCGCAGACGGGGAAGGGTAAGGACTGGGGCTTCGGGGGGCTGTCTGGGGGCTCTCTCCCTCTCCCATCGGGGGGCTGCAAAGGCACAGCAGCCCCCCGATGGGAGAGGGAGGGAGCCGCATCTTACTGTTAACTCTTTCCATACAGCGGTCAGTACGGACCGCTGTATGGAAAGGGTTAAACGGCTGACATCCATTCAC
The DNA here is from genome assembly GCF_014858855.1 of Bufo gargarizans. Taxonomy (NCBI): domain Eukaryota; kingdom Metazoa; phylum Chordata; class Amphibia; order Anura; family Bufonidae; genus Bufo; species Bufo gargarizans. The sequence continues at coordinate 71,876,021 of NC_058086.1, read as the reverse complement.
AGATGTCAGCCGTTTATACCAGGGTGCCAGCAATGTGCTGGAACCCTGGTATACCCACTAGAAGCCAACGATTATTCGGCGGGAGGCGGGCGGGGGATCGCGATCCCGCCTGCCGCACCGCCCTCCTCCCGCACCGCCCGCAACACCCCCCCCCCTGCACCTCCCACCAGGCTAAAATCATGCAGGGGTGCAGGGGGGGTGATCACTATAGATTTGTGCCACACTAAAGTTTCTGATCGCCGCGGTCAGGGACCGCGGCGATCAGAAACAGCAGAAATAGCAACAAACCGCAGGTCTGAATTGACCTGCGGTTTGCTGCGATCGCCGATACGGTCATATGACCCCCCCAGGCGTTGTGACAGGATGCCGGCTGAATGATTTCAGCCGGCATCCTGTGCGGATTAACCCCTGGGGCGCCACAATCTCAATTTAAACTCATGACGTACCGGTACGTCATGGGTCCTTAAGGACTCGGGAAACATGCCGTACCGGTACGTCATGGGTCCCTAAGGGGTTAAATACCACTGGCTTGAGGATGGAGACATGAAAATAGATAGGTATACGCAAAGACACTGGAAGGTGCCACTTATAGCAGACCAGATTCAATTGCTTCAGCACCTCAAAGAGACATGAAACGGGGTGACAGCTATTATGAAGGACCTTTGATTTCTTTGTGGAAAGCCAGCCCTGGTCTCTAGAAGCAAACTGAGGTGAATACTAGTGTTGAGGATGAATATTCTAATTGCGTATTTTTATCGCGAATATCGTCACTTCGATAATTCGCAAAGATCTAGAGTATAATGCTATATCTTCATAATTACGATAATTTTTAATCCTTATTATGCTATCTATCTTCCATTTTTTTTGTTATAGTTATTATTTTACCTATCATTAATACATTTTTATTAGAAGTGTTTTTTTATCTATCATTAATACATTTTTATTAGAAATGTTTTTTAACCTACCATTAATAATTTATTCTTATAGATATTATATTATTAAATCATTACATATAATACACAATGGCAGCATACCCAAAGCCAGGTATATGCAAGCCAACAACCTATCCATGAGACAGGTACAGTCAGCATACCTTACAATGGCAGCCTTGTGCACTATGATACAACTAGCAATAATCACACCTCAGATAAACCTCATGGGCTATGATATTGCCAGGACCAGCTCTCATCTGACTAAAAGCCAGTAAGCCTCACAGTTGCTTGATTTAAGTGAGATGGCTTGGGGGGACCTGCGCACCTAGATCATTATCATTAGGGTGACAAAAATAGCATAAATTTGAATATGGGAAAGACATGCAAATAGTGTTTCAGCTGAAAAACAAGGCAGATTCTGCTAATTTGCATGTCTTTCCCATATTCAAGTTTATGCAAATGAGTTTACATGACAAAACAGTATAGAAAGGTTATTGAATATAATATTAGGACAATTAGAAAACTGAAAATGTTTATGCAGCCCTCCTAAGCAGTGAGAGAAGAGTTAGCTGACATCCCCCAAAAATTTACCATCCAACTTAAATCAAGCACCTTTGAGGTTTATTGGCTCTCAGTCAGATAAGAGCTGGATTTGAATGTCTCGTAGTGCACAAAGCTGCTATTATAAGGTATGCTGACTGTACCTGTCTTATGCATAGGTTATTGGCATACAGCCTTTGTGTAATTGCCTGTTTATTATATGTTATAGGTAATGAAGTTGCGTGTGCAATATGTGCATATTACATTATTAATTTTCAAAATCTTGAATTCCTGAACTTATGGCGAATATGTGGCCAAAAATTTGCGAAACATCGCAAATTTGAATATTGCCTATGCTGCTCATCACTAGTGAATATATGAGATTATAATCAGCGACCCTTTTCATAGGGTCAGATGCCTAAAGAGACTTCTTAGTTTCTTGCCAGATTTGGGAGAGGTTATTGATAGTGGCACAGAAGAGATGAGGCTGCAGAAGCATGTTAAGGCTCCTCAAAGACATTAGGGAAGGCAGACATGAACTCCTGTAGATTTTTGGTCAAATGATTGCTGCATTCCCATAAAGGAGTAGCCCAGGCAAGTGCTTTAACAGACAGGAGGGAGAAATACTATTTTGGACGAGTCAGTAGGAAACAGGTGAGCCAGCAACTCAAAGTGGATAGTGGATAGTTCATTTTGTGTGTTAGTGCTGTATATGATGAGGCAGAATCCCTGCACCACATACAGTTAAAGGGCATGGAGGGCTGTTTTTTGGGAGATTTTTTCAACTCGTTTGGTAGTCAGAGAGGTCTCAACTCTATCTGGAAGCCTCCTGGAAGTTCTGAAAAAGTTGGCCAATATGATTTATGGGTAACCTACTCGCCAACATTGTACGTCCAAATTAATCTGGTGCACAGGTTACCCATTTGGTATACTAGTATGGGGACACTAGGGTATGGGGTCATCTGAAGCTCTAATGGGGCAAGAATAGAGAAGGATTTTTGTTGGGTGGTTAATATTTAAAGGGGTTGTCTCACATCAGCAAATAGCATTTATTTGTAGAGAAAGTTAATACAAGGCACTTACTAATGTATTGTGATTGTCCATATTGCCAATCCATCAGCAGTGGTCATGCTTGCACACTGTACAAAAAAAGTGCTAACCTATACACATTTCCACAGTCCCGGCCACCAGAGAGGCCATCACTTTTTCCTATAATGTGCAAGCACGACCACCACTCCTGGAATGCAGAGTGGTCGTGACCATGGAAACGAGCAGTGTATAATAGTGATGGAAAAATAAATGCTATTTGCTGAAGAGAGACAACCCCTTGTAGTAAATAATTAAATTCAGTTTGTATATATTAGGGTCCATTCACACGTCCGCAAAAAGGGTCCACATCTGTTCCGCAATTTTGAGTAACAAGTGTGCAGCGTCCCACATTAGTGTGTAAATGGGAACTTTAAACATCTGAATATATATGTGTTTATTTGCAATGCATGGTTTTTCCTATTATCTGGCTGGAAATGTAATTTATACCCACTTGCCCCTAGGTGGTGCTGGCACCACATAATATATATAGCTTTGGGTGTGTTAATAAAGTTAGTTGAAGTGAAGGAGTTAGTGAGAGGAGGAGAAGCAAGTTCATGGAGGAGAGTGATAGGCATTGTCCAACATGTAGTCTGCTATTTCTACCCCTTGGTCATGGCCAGGCTAAGGTAGTACAGCGAACATTTATCTACAGCAGCTTAGCACAGACGGGTGAGTCTATGTCTGGATATGAGGAGATACTAGTGAGGGTTACAGCTGAATCTAGCTTCTGGACCTCATTAGCACAAGTGCCTGAGAGCAACTTTCCGAGTACCGGGACACAAATGGACAATTAATGCGCAAAGTTGTCTTTACCACTACAAAGCCTTCCGGGATATAGTGGGCCTTGAATTCTACGATAGAGTATCCTGCAAATAACGAAGCAGAAGTGTTTGCCTGCCGCGAGGGGAACGCCCTTATTGGATAACTCAAAATATAAAGTAAGCAAATATCATATCCAGTACCAGAGTGCTAGAGTTGGAACTTAAAGTAAATCTTCAGTTTCCGTGTAGAGTATCAGCAGTAGAAGAATCCCTCTATTGACAACTGCCACTACCTGATAATAGGATTACAATTGAACTTATTATTACTTATGCTATACAAAAAGCTTTCCATTGATGAACTGTACCAACTGTCCAGAGACTATTGATTTTCAGTAAATGTTTAACTGGTTTACAACGGACTCCTCATCATTTCCACTACTACTACTACTACTACATTTGCACCTTACAGTGCTGGCGTCACGAACCAGGGGCCCAGCCGCCACAAGCACCCTAAACACCACCACCATCAAGGGCACCTCAACTTCCATTTGGCTGGTGTTTCCTGCAACAGAGAGTGCCCCGGAGGATTTCGTGCTGTCTTCCCATCCACTGTACGCCAGATTAGGGAGGCATCTGCTAACCGTGAGTACTTGAACTATGACACCCATCGGTCCACCTTGAGCCTCATGTGTTTCCCCTGTGGTTTGGTAGCATTACTGGTGCGGACCCATTCATTTTCAATGGGGCCAGAATGTGCTGTTTGCATCCGCATTTGCAGATCCGCACTTCCGTTCTGCAAAAAAATAGAACATATCCTATTCTTGTCTGCAATTGTGGACAAAAAAAGGCATTTTCTATGAGGGTGTCGGCGATGTGCGGTCCGCAAAATGCAGAACGCACATTGCCGGTGTCCGTGTTTTGCGGATCCGCAAAACACATACGGACGTGTGAATGGACCCTTAGTGGATGTACTTTCAAGAAATAAACTCAACCACTTAATACAAAGTCATTACACTCTATATTCCATATATGTCTTCTGTATAAACTGGAGGTACTATAATTTTGTTATGTAATGTACATGATGTTTGCGCTCGTTTCCTAGGTCTTATAAGTAATCGGTTTGTCTTTGATGCTTCATGGTGCCGCTGTGATTTTCTCGTTTTAATAGATGAGATATTTTAGAAGATACACCTAGATATGATTAGAGAGCCTGTGAAGATTAAACGGAATCAATTAGTACAGCTATACATAGCAAGGCTGAGGAATTGCCGTATGTATTCTTAGATTGCTTTCTGCCACCATACCCGGAATGATTTGTAGAACGTTTCAGTAACCTCTAGGGGTCAGGCAGTAAAAAGATTTTAGATTTTGCTTCAAGTCACAACCTTATCAGAGACTTTCCATCAAAAGGATTTTGGAAATTGTGTTTCTGCATGAGAAATCGTGAAAGAAATAATAGTTACATGGCAAAGCAGGTGAAAGATTTTTGTGAATCCTAAAAAAAAGCCAGGACTGGAAGTCAGGACTGGTTCACATATTAAGGCCTCCTGCACACGACGGTATGGTTTTGCAGTCCATTTCAAACAGATCCGTTTTTCCATTTTTTTGTCTCAGTAGTGTTTCTGTTCCGTTTTGCTATTCCATTTTTCCGTTTGGTTTCCGTTTGCGATCCTTTTTTTGCGGATCGCAAAAGGAAACGCAAGCATACAATAATGTTTAAACAGTAAATACATAAAAAAAATTAGGCTGGGCATAACATTTTCAATAGAGGGTTCCAGCAAAAACGGAACGGATACAGAAGAAATACGGATGCATTACGTATGCATTCCATTTTTTTAGCAGAACCATTCACTTGAATGGAGCCACGGAACATCATTTGCGGGCAATAATAGGACATGTTCTATCTCTAAACGGAATGGAAATACGTTGGTTTTGCTGAACCATTGAAATGAACGGTTCCGCATACGGAACGCAAACGGAATCCGCAAAAACGGAATGGAAACTGAAAAAAAAATTTTGTGTGCAAGACGCCTAATGCAAGTAAAGTTCTTTGGAGAGATTACATGGCCAATGAAGACAACATCTTATTAACATCTTATTCCCATCTTGGACATTGATGGCAAATTGCTAGGATATGCCATGAATGTCAGATAGTTGTGGGTCCTATCTCCAGAAAGAGACCCCCCGAAGTGAATGGAAAGCAGCGGCGCATGCACAGCCACCCTCTTTTTACCGCTAAGGAAGTTCCGAAAATAGCTGAGAGCTGGCTTTGAATAAAGAGGCCGCTGCACTTGTGTGGCAAGCTCTCCATTCATCGCTATGGGCGCTCTGCTATTTCCAGCAGTCCCATAGCGGTGAATGGAGGGGTGGCTGCACTTGCTTTGTGTGCTTAAAAGAGATTTCCAGTAAAAATAATATTTTTAACAAGTTCCTGCAGCATAGAAACATAGAATGTGTCGGCAGACAAGAACCATTTGGCCCATCTAGTCTGCCCAATATACTGAATACTATGACTAGCCCTTGGCCCTATCTTATATGAAGGATGGTCTTATGCCTATCCCATGCATAGGCATGGCCCCTGAAACAGAACATTCATACTTACGTACTCCACGCCGCCCCCGTTGCCTCCATCTTTCGGTCCCCGCGCTCTCTACATCTGGCTGGCTATGGGCATGGTCACATAGGCTAGGGCTACACAGCAACATGTGTTGTGCAAAAAAGTGTACAACTACACTGCGACGTGTGTTGTGCGACATTCATATTGCACCAATATCGAGCAAGACTTTTTGCAATGACAGTCAATGGCGTGGCGCTGCGACATGCGACTGCGATGCACAGTTGCACAAATATCCAACTTGCATCACTGTGTTCCAAGAACCATAACTAATTCTTATTTTTCCATACACGTAGCCATATGAGGGATTGTTTGTGGGAAGAGTTGTGTACCATTTTGGGGTACATGTAATGTATTGAAATACTTTTTTTGTGGGGGTTTAAATAAAATCAATTTTGAAGTTTGTTATTCTGTGGGTTGCTGTGATTACAGTGATACTAAATTTATATAGTTTTTTTTATGTTTTACTATTTTTGCACAATAAAACACTTTTATAACGCAAAATCATTTGTTTTTGTGTCACCAAATTCTGAAAGATGTCAATTTTTCCATTGCTAGTGCTTTTTGAGGGCTTGTTTTTTTGTGACAAACTTAGTTACCGTAATTTGGTACCAATTTAGCTTACATACATGACTTTTTGATCACTTCTTAGGCCATTTTTGGGGAGGCAGGTTGAACAGAAGACTGACTCCCACCGATCAGACACTTATCCCCTCAGGTTGTGGGTAGGAAATACGTTTACATGTTTGAATAACCCCTTTGAGCCCCTTCCTGTAATTTTAGTTATTTTTTTTATACATTCCCTAAGATCCATTTTTTTCAATTCATTTGCCTTGAAGGAATACATGAGTCTAATGGTTTGCTGGATGGATTTATTTCAATGTAAACATTTCTGGTATTTCAAACATATTATTTAGCGACGCTCCAAGTTCCTGTAATGTCAATTGTTCCATAACAAGCTCATTAAATATGTTTCTTGCTGCTTTCCTGTGTATTCATGACACACCACAGATCATACCATGCTACCTGCTGGTTTTGTTGAGCAGGTGGCTCCACATATGATTTTCCATTGGTTTCTTCAATAGTTTTTCTCAATGACCACTGGAAAATATAATAATGGACACACTGTGTGTTCACTGCACAAAATCACCAGGTTTTACCATTTGGAATAAAAAAAATATACAAATAACAAAATAAAATAACACAAATATTAAGTACAACAAGACAATAATAAATACAGTATGTCTTCTCTTCACAAAAAATCATGGAAACTCATACAGGTATACATTCACATGGACTATACATTATGTTATAAATAAATAAACATTTCCTCTTTAAAAAACTGTTTTATTTTTTACAGAGTACCGGTAAACATAGGGACAATCAGTTTATCACAGTGGCTCCTAGGCATGACATTTTGTGCATCTTGCTCGAAGTAAGACACTTTTGTTTAACTTTACACCAACTTTTGAGCCAGAATGCTGGCACAGTTACCTTAGTAAATCTCCTCTTTGTATCCAGCCATTCTTATGTATATTTGTTTCTGAGGAAGCCATGTGTCATGGACGGTGTACAGGAAATAAGGCAAAGCAACATGTATAAACGACTCGCTAAATCCAAAAACTAAGGAACCAAGGGAGACCCCTGCAGAAGACCTGGCACTTTCCCTGGCTGCTCAGCCTATGCAAAGATCCGAATGGTGGAGGTTTGCATATCCACGAACCTTGACTATAAAGCCCTGAGCACCCTACAATAGTGAGGGGACACGACCACCGGCTCCCTACACAAGACACGGAGGGAGTCAGGGTCACCTGGGATCCAGCAAACAGATATTAACAGATAAAGGTACACTTAGCTTTGAAGCAAACAGGAGGACAGATCAGCGTGCACACACACTCCAGGAAGTAATATAAGCCGCTCAGAAAAGCCTTCTGGGGAAGAATTTAAAGGGAAGCAATTAACACATGACAGCTGAGAGAGGCTGACGAGAGGAGGAGCTGAATACCACAACACAGAAATTCAAGGAGGAGGTTCTGAAAGGCCTCTGTCAGAGCTTCTCAGCTGTCTGGTTGTGACACCATGTTTATGACTAGATAAGAGCTCTAAATGACAGACATTGCTGCACAGCTAGGCAGATTTTCCATTCTTAAAGTGGACCTGTCACCTCTCCTGACATGACCGATTCCCCATGTAATAAGAATTCTGGAGCATCTTTTGATAAATCTTATCTTATGCTATTCCACTGGTATTCCTTCTATAAGTTTATGAATGACTTGTCAGCAGGACTAACTGGGTGTGACCCTACCGACATTATCTGATCAGTGGCAGACTATGCAGGGACAACACCTTCAACTGTTGACACCCAGTTGGACCTGCTGGAAATTAATTCAGAAACTTCTGGAAGGAATTACATAACAAAGAGTTATATAAACCAGTGTCCCTCAACTCTAGTCCTCAGGGTCCACCATCCGGTCATGATTTGACAATATCCCACAGAATAAATACCTGTGGTAAGTCCTGACGCACTGACACTAATGGCATCACCTGCCCGATATTGTACTAAGAAAATCCTGAAAACATGGTGGAGTTAAAGGAACCCTGATATAAAAGATGCTCCTGAATGCACAATGCCATATGATAAGTGACAGGTCCTCTTTAAAGGAGTATTCAATCTTTAAACATTTATCTCCAATCACCCTGGATAGGTGATGAACATTAGATCATGGAGGTCCAACAGCTCGGACTGCCACTGACCATGGCAGGAATTTGATTGAAATGGTGGTTGAGCATGCATTTAAAGTCTATGGCACTGACCTAAACAGCTGAGTGCTGTGCCATTGGTGGTGGTCCTAGTTGTCAGACCCCCTCATCTAACATTTATCACCTATCTAGTGAATAGGTGATAAATGGTTTAGGCTGGAATACACCTTAAATTCTGAAAAAAACTGGGTAACAGTAACCAGTAGGAAAATGCCAGCAATAAGGGCATGCACATAATTGAGCATCTATAGAGACAGACTCTAGGGCCCTTGGAGAGAGTTCAGACAGCATTGGTTGGTCTTATTATCTTGCTACTTTGTGGTGAGAACCTGTGCAGTACTCACGTGAACTGTATTATATGTAAGCCAGGAGGTAAGTCACTAGCCAAAGGGTCATGGAAAGGAAATGGAATGGGAAGCAAATCTGGGCATTTACTGATCTGGGTGGCAAAACCCTGCACTATAATGAGGGTGCCATATTGATCTTTGCTCCATCTCTTTTTTTATGTTCTCCACTGGCCAGTTTAATATTAACTTAGCTTTCTCGAAAACATATAATTTGACATAATGCTTTATAATTACTGGTGAATTTTAGTTCTTTTATGGGAATGATCAGTATTGTTTTATATCAGAAGGACTTTATCTATAATGTAGGACAGTATATACATTTAGGAGTTGACAGAGATGGTGCAAAGTAATACACCACTTTTTGATGCAATTTGTACTAGAAATATATTGCTTAGTAAATTTCCTTGAGGTACAAAAAATATATAATTTGGAGTCACCATAGTATTCTTTGAACAACATGGTGTTTCTTCACAGTGTCTGTCCATCAACACCATTCTTATTTGGTAGTTTTCTAACAGTGGACACATGAGTAGAGGTTTTAGCAGTTTGTGTCTGTAGGTTTTTGTGCTGTTTTTACTCTCTATAACATGTCTTCTGAGTTCTTCTCAAAGTTGTTTGTACTGAGGCATGCTTCACACTAACCAATCTTTCATGAGAAGAAGAGATTTGTCAGTAACCATGCTTTGTGTGCCTTTATTTAATGGGAAAACACCCATGAAACCCACACTTCTCATCTCCTTAACTGAAAGACGTTTTGCCAGATAGCTCCTGAAAAATTCATTTACAAAGTTCACTTACTTTTTCTTCCTGCAACACGAACAGTACAACTGTTTGTATGTTACTCAGTTAGATTGCGTTTGTCTATACTTCTGATTTATTTAGTCATGAAAACATAAATCCAGGTAATTCCAAAGGGTTCATTTCGTTAGTTTCTTTGCAAAAAATAGTAAACATACAAATATTATTTCAGGGCTTTCATAACTGAGCTATAACAGGTGTTGACTGATGTGAGCATGTACAGTACAACACACTACTATATCAGTCATTGATGAGGGTGCCAATGTAATGCTACAGTTCTGCTTCAGCAGCCAGGCCCAAGATGATCAGTTTAACACCTGGGCATGGGTTTGCCAAGGTAGAGCTTGCCCAGTTCTTAGTGATTTTCACTTTATTTCTTAAATTATCTCGCCCATCCATATTGCAACATACATGCCCTCCATGGGAAATTCTGCCCAAGATCTGGCCAATGATGATGCTTGAGGCCACCCCATGTAGCTAACCACATACACATATAGAATATATAGCTACAAGAACAGTAATTCATGTTTTTGTTTTGCAATCACAATGCTGGTATTGGAATCACGAGTATTTCATAAAAAATGAAAATACACTTCTTGAAATCTGTTGAATAAAGTTTGTTACTAGATTCCTGATGCAATAGCCTTGTCAGTAAAGTCATACAGGCAAATTTATCAAAAGTGTAAAATAATCAAATCGTTTTGGTTCCCATAGCTACCAATCACAGCGCATGGCAACCAATCAAGGGATTATCCCATGATTAAAGGGGTTTTCCACCTTTTAAATATTAAACTACACTTTGCATATCTCATGTATGATTGGTCTAGTACTAGCTATTGCAGAGCAGGACCTCTGCTCAACAATATATAGCAATGATCTGACCCTGTGTCATGGCTGAGCAGCCTGACAGGAACGGGGAGCAGGATCACATGCCACAGGGCCTTTAGAGTTAATCTTTTCAATGCATTGGTATGCAAGCATGTTTATCTGATGAAAGCAGTAATAAGAAGGAATCATATAATTTGGCAGTACAATATTATGATACAGTACAGTACCATGAAGAATTCCTTAAATGGGTTTTCCAGGATTACTATGGTTTTTAATAGCAGTCACAAGTCACTTATGCATCATGTCAATGGGTCACGTGATGGGTGACATAGGTGACATATGACTCCTGCAACCAGCCATTGGCTACAGCTGTCAAATTGGATGTTGACATGGGCAGACCTGGGACCTGCAGAGGCAGTGGGGCAGCCATGGAGCCGGAACACAGCAGCGGAGATCAGGTAAGTATGATTACCACCACGGGTCCACCCATGCTGTTAGGTCTGTAGAAAAGGTACCCATTCGTGAACAACCCCTTTCATTTTGCTATTCTATGAAGGTGGCAGGGGTTTGACTCCTCCACACCAATCATATACAGGATTGCTTGTATATTTATGGAAGATATACCATCCCATATAAAATGCAGGAACTCCTGCATGTACTGAAAATGTACCCTTAATATTTTCGAGAAAAACTAGAAGGTGGAAGTGTGTCACAGATGGTCACAAAAAAAATTCATTTTGGGCTAATGGCTTTACATGTATCAAGTGGAAAAAAAGTATATTATGACAAATCCATGAATATTATAAATATATTTCAATGGTCAGTAATATTTCATATCATGTATTTTAACACGATAGGTTTTTTTTTGTGTTTGGTTTGTGAATGTGAGGCTGCTAGCGAAATGCACTCTGAGGAACATAACACCAGTTCATACAGAATTTCCTTTACGTTTCCATTTAGCACATTCATCTAGTTTATACCTTTAGAGCAGGGGTGTCAAACTCAAATTCATCGGGGGCCGCATCAGCAGTTTGGTCATCCTCAAAGGGCCGGTTGTATCGGACTTATGGGGGATCTGTGGGTGACACTTATGGGGGATCTGTGGGTGACACTTATGGGGGATCTGTGGGTGACACTTATGGGGGATCTGCCCACCCCTAGGACCGCCCCCTAAAACCACCCCTTTAGAGAACAGGGATGCAAGTAAAATTTGGGGGGGGGGGGGGGCTATAAAAGTCCAGCCCAGCAAAGAAACCCCCCAGATGGGGATGGCACTGTTAATGGGGGATCTGGGGATGGCATCCACAGATCCCCCATCCTATAACAGTGCCATCCACAGACCCCCCCATCCTATAACAGTGCCATCCACAGACCCCCCCACCCCATAACAGTGCCATCCACAGAGCCCCCCACCCCATAACAGTGCCATCCACAGACCCCCCCCACCCCATAACAGTGCCATCCACAGACCCCCCCACCCCATAACAGTGCCATCCACAGACCCCCCCCACCCCATAACAGTGCCATCCACAGACCCCCCACCCCAAAACAGTGCCATTCATAGATCCCCCACCCCATAACAGTGCCATCCACAGACCCCCCACCCCATAACAGTGCCATCCACAGACCCCCCCACCTCATAACAGTGCCATCCACAGACCCCCCACCCCATAACAGTGCCATCCACAGACCCCCCACCCCATAACAGTGCCATCCACAGACCCCCCACCTCATAACAGTGCCATCCACAGACCCCCACCCACCCCATAACAGTGCCATCCACAGACCCCCCCCATTGCAGCTCCAGTACAGACTAGTTATAAAATGTGTACAATTAATAAGGATTCTATTCATGAGGCCCCCTCTGCAGTAGAACATTCAATATAGCCACATCCTACTCACAGGGCTGTTATCTTAATGCTGGCCTGCCGGGCAGACGAGCGGCAGCGTCACGACTGACGTCACATGCCTGCGCCGCCTCCTTCGTTCAGAAAGTAGGCCGGGCACATGACGTCAGTCGTGACGCTGCCGCTCGTCTGCCCGGCCGGCTAGCATTAAGATAACAGCCCTGTGAGTAGGATGTGGCTATATTGAATGTTCTACTGCAGAGGGGGCCTCATGAATAGAATCCTTATTAATTGTACACATTTTATAACTACTGGAGCTGGGGGCCGGAGCACAGTGAACGCATCGGCCCCCAGCTCCTCCTCCCAGTCCCTCCCCGCTGATACATCGCAGCCTGCGATGCTGGAGCATGGCAGGCTGCGATGTCAAAAGGTGGCGGAACGCCGTTCCGGTGCGTTACGCCAGAAAAAAAGCCCTGCCGCTCATTATGCGATTTATTATCACTTCCTGCAGGGGCCGCCTGCAGGAAGTGATAATAAAAGGTGAAGGCTGGCGGCCGGCAGCGGCTACGCGGGCCACATGACGAGGTCTGGCGGGCCTTGTGTTTGACACCCGTGCTTTAGAGAGAATTGTAGATGCTTCTGCCGACTTCCGTGCTCATGGAGCGTCCCCATCACCATGGGAACGTATCCATACTAGAATGTACTGTCGGATTTGAGAATTACGTTGAAATCGCAATGCGATTAATCTAACTTGAATTAATCGCATTGCGATTTCAACTTAGACCTGGTTTACTATGGTTGGCTTGGTAGAATTAGCGAAGACGAAAACAAAGTTAACAAAATATTCTCCATCTTATATACTCCATATCCGTCAACTTCGCTAATTCTAGCAATCAAATAGGAAAGTTGACTATAGAGACAGCTGTGTTTAATTCGCTATGCGATTATATTACTTAGCTTTTTTTAATAAATAGAATAGTTATAATACTTGATTATTATAATGATTAAATTTATTTTAAAAAAAAAGCAAAGTAATATAATCGCATAGCGAATTAAACACAGCTGTCTCTATAGTCAACTTTCCTATTTGATTGCTAGAATTAGCGAAGTTGATGAATAGGTAGATAAAACAAAGATGGAGAATACTTTGTTATCTTCGTTTTGAGGAATATGACGAATACATTCGTTATATTCGTCATCTTCGCTAATTCTAGATATCAAACCAATAGGAAAGTAGCCTTAAGTTACAATCGCAATAAGCGATTATTTAAATCGCATATTAATCGCGATAACTAGAATAATGACGAATATTCGATTTTGACGAAAATGAAACGAATTTCGTCGAAATTAAATATGGCACCTCCCGCTCATCACTAGCCAGCAATCAATTTTTGGAAGTATCATAGGGTTGGGCGCTTTCCTTCACTTTGGGGGGCCTGTTCTGGAGATAGGAGTGGGTCCCAGAGGTGGGAACTGCACCTTGCTGACATTGATGACATATCCTAGAGGTATGCCACCAATATCTAAGATGAGAATACTCTGTTAACTTATTAATCCAAGACATTATTGAGCTGTACAGTGTTCATAAATAAACATAAGTAACTGAGACACAAAAAAAATCCATGAAAACTGTCAGATGTCTCAAGGAAAGTTTCTCTTGAAAATTTTGAAGTTTAACACTGATACTTCCAAGACATCTGAAGAACGTTCTAAGATCATTTACACTTACAAGATGTGCACTTCTCCTTTTTACATGTATTAACATGAAATATCTTCTTAAATGTCTTCTTGAAATTCTCATTGCACAGTGGGTAGATCAGAGGGTTTAGTGTTGAGTTGACATAGCCAAGCCAAATAGTAAACATGTGAATATTGTGATTGAAGCAGTCTTGGCAAAATGCTATGACCATGAAAAGAACAAAATATGGGATCCAACACAACATAAATGCTGCCATGATGAAACCCAACTGTTTGGCAGCTTTCCTTTCCCTGTTCATGTGAAGTCCATGGAAGTTCTGCTTGGACTGTGTGCGGAACCTTTGCCATGTGTGCTTCAGGTAGCCTAAATTGCCAGAGTGCTGGGTTTCGGTACTCTCAATGGTTTCTGTGTGGTTCTCTTCCATCTGATTTGAATCCAAGACACAAGAACCAGCCTCAACAAAGGTGTGCTCTTCTGATATGTCTGTTACCTCCAGGTTTTCACGGAAGTGTTCCTTAATCAATCTCCTGCTTACGGTAACATAGTTTCTGCATTCTTCTGGGCTTGCCTGTATTATGGTTAAAGGGAAACAGTGCAATTTGACAACATTATTGTCACACGGGCTAAATGTCTGCTGACCCTCAAAGTCCTCTATATGGAATTGTTCATGTTGGCTTTTTTGTTTGGGAAACATACCGGAAGGTGTAGTATAATGACTGTGAAGGCTTGTCTCTGGTACCATAAGAGTTCCATTACTGCACTGTTTTTTTACATAGCTCCTTGGCTTTTTTAGCACTTTGACATTCCGTACCAACTTACTGTCATAAAACAGTTGGAAAGAACCATTAATAAGTCCCCGATGTTGATAATGTTCTCTCACAGCTTTGTATATCTTAGCATAGAACCACAACATTAGCAAAGATGGTATATAGAAATTCAATATGGCCGTAAGAACTTTGAACCAAGTCACTTTGTGAAACTCAGTTTCACACACGTGTTCCGGCACTGATCTAATTCCACCATTTGAAAATTCGTGCCAACCCAGTATAGGAATTATCCAAGTCAATGACAAAAGCCAAGCTCCGGAGATCATGACAGAAGCTCTGGTCTTTGTTCGATACTTCAAATACTGCAGGGGCTGCTGGATGGAGCGATAGCGATCAATACAAAGAATAAAAAGACTGAAGATAGAGGCTGTGCTAGCAACATAGTCCATAGATAACCAAAAGAGACATGTTGGTCTTCCAAGGATCCATTCATGGTTTAGGAGATACAAAATGTTTAGTGGCATGACTGCGACACCCACAATAAGGTCAGCAATAGACAGGCTAACAATGTACAAGTTTCCGACAGTGTGAAGTTTGCGCTCGGTTTTCACAGCATACAGTACTAAAATGTTCATGATAACTGTAAAAAATGATATGCTCCCTAATACCAGGCCCAAGGTTGCAGAGTGAATAGTGGTCACATTCTTTGGTAAGCTCAAGTTGTTATTCAACATTATTCTCCCAGTAACAGTGGATTCGAGAGAAAATTACAGCAGACACTTGATCTGATGTGTTACATAAATGCAGAGATGGAAAGGGTCATCTTCTAAATTCTGGCCTTTATCTATAAAACAAAAACAGTAAACTGTTGAAGGCTAAGTCAGCATTAAAGCAATGCACAAAACATATTTCTAGTTAAAGGGAATGTGTCACCTACAGTATAATTCTTTCTGGCAATTTAGGACCAGATAGTGACATATCTCAGTTTATTTTCTGGTGGTAGATTTTTTAATTGTATTTCCTGAAAGTGATCATGATGGTGGCTATCTTGCCCAAGCTGTTGTTAACAGCATTTAGAGATATACTTTACAGCAGCTACCGTAGGCCATAGACACAATGAACAGGAGGAGACCTCATTGACTTCTATGGGAGAGTTTAGTTTTCTAGGCATGGTCTGTGAATTGTGCAGAGGTCAGGAGGGAGTAGATAAGGTGTCATATCACATATTGCGAATGGTGGCTTCTATCTATTTAAAACAAGAAAGAAAAGCAGCACTGTCACAAGAAAATGCAGATGTGGATGCAATCCCTCCACGACCATCGGCTATTGGTCCAAGAATATCCACAACAGAAATAAGGCAGCTCTCCAACTTGGCTGAAAGGGTTGGAGAACTGCTTTATTACCACAGAATGCAATGTTTCTGCCCAACACAATAAGGCCTTTCTCAATCCAAGTTAGGTTGCTGCCTCATTTCTGTTCCTTCCAGACATCCATTCATCCATCTAATATCTGTCATTCTAATCCTGCCTGTAATAAGGAAATGACTGCTGAAAAGTGAACTGTACAGAACAAGAAGTGTCACCTATTAATAGGCTTAGTGACCAGAGCGAAAACTGCAGGATTCTTTTAAAATATAGATAGTGACATGGAAAATAAAAAAAATTATATCACCAAACATTCTTTAAAATATAAAAACTTGATTTTAATAATAGGTCATTTTCTGATTAAATTTTAAGAATAGATAAATCTAGATTGATAGCTAGACAAAAAGATAGATAAAAAGATAGAAATGAGATAGCTAGATAGATAAATAGACAGACAATATAGAGTGATAGATAATATATAGACAGCAAAACCACCATAAATGTAGATAAAATAAAGCATAGTTTCCATTGAAATGTATGTGCTGTTAATGCAATACACATCATGAACGAGGCAGCTGCTCCGGCTTATTGATGATGGTTCCACATTTCTATGGGGCCCTATTCCTGTCAGTGTTTGTGTATTTGTTTCACCCATTTAACAGATCTGCAAAAAAAAAACAATGTATGGAAAGCCATTTGCCTGTAGGTAGGTACAGACGCGAGGAAAGTGAGCCCTAACCTAGAACCCAGCATGCTGTCCCCCCCCCCCTATTTGCAGTATAAGCCCTACTTGGCAGGACCGCAACTGGACGACGCTCCCTACTCTAAATAAGTGGAGAGACAGACAGACAGACACCAACAGACGAACAAACACCAAAGCAGAGTCATACGGAAATAGGTCAAAACCAGATGGGCTACGCAGTATCAAACGAGAGACAGAGGGTGTTTAGAAGACAAGCCGAGGTCAGAAGCACAGCGGAATCAGTATGCAAATGCGGGAACAGGGAACAAGGAACCTAGCTAGTGAGCCAAACAAGACTCACTGGCAATGGTGTATGGCCAGGAAGGTATTTAAATAGAGCACTGAAGAACCTGATAGGTCCATTGACTCAGCGCTCTATTAGTCAGAAACACTAGTTCATGGTAATAGAGCAGTGGGGCTAATCAGCCCACTGCTAATCTCCCCCAGCACACTCCCACTACAGGGAGAAACAAACACTAGAAAATTGTTACTAAGGATGCAGTCGCATCACCAGGTGGCGTGGCTCAGGAGTGCATCTCTCCTGGGGTGGACATCTTGTGTTACTGGAGCCTGGACAGGTAAGTTAATTGCCTGATCTTCCTATAATTGACCTCCTTATGGGTGTTTCTTGTGGGTTTATAACAATTTCCTTTATCTTTTTTTTGTGCGGATTGTGAAATACATAAGACATACAAATGAAACATGGCCGCTAAATCGTGCAGGGCAAAGGCATTTTCTGGAGTTCCGGTGACGAATTGGTCCCTCCATAGGGCTGCCAGGTGGAGGCTTCCACCCAGCAGTGAACCTGGGAAAGATACCAGCACTAATGGGCGGGCATTAGCGCTGCCCTAGCCTGTAAAACGGCTAGGGCAGCGCTAAAGCCCGCCCATCAGAGCCGGTGACATCACCGAACACACTGCTGGGGGGAAAGCCTCTGCCCGACAGTGTGTTTATTGTAAATAAAAGCGCCCTAGACCTGCGCGATCCAGCGCAGGGCAAGGGAGAGCATCGGAGCATGTAATGAGATGCTAACATCAGGGGGGGCTGCCTCGGTGAAATTATGGGTATGTCGAGGTTCAGCTCTGAACCCGGACAACCCCTTTAAAGGAGTCTTCTAAAGCTCCAGTGATTCTCATAGCATGTTTCAGATATGTCTATGGGTAGATTTTCTGATAAAAATAGGCTAAACATTAACTTGGATTTTTAAACATAAACTGCAGCGTCTTTGTTTCTGGCCAAACTAAACTGTGCAGATTGATTCCCGAGCTTTGATAAACACTCTACGTTAGTTAGTAAATCATGAAACAAGGCACACGCTCTGTTTCCCTGTCCCACTTCCCTGATCAACACAGACAGTAAATATATTGTATCATATTGTAGAAATATGTTTCTAAACCCTGCATATTCCTAATCTAACATTCACCTATATATTACTCAGTCTACATGTAAGATACGTAATAATGTTCTGGTACTCCTTGGTCCTACCAGAAGAAAGCCCTCCCTCCAGAATCTATGCCTGGGTACATTTAAAGGGGTTTTCTATCCTCAGTATCTGATTAGGGGAGGTCTGACACTCCCACCTAACAGCTGTTTGCTGTGGCCTCCTCACAGCGCCATATTTCGGATAGCTGCTGTGCTTAGTATTGCAGATCAACCCCATTCCCATGAATAGGACTGAGCTGCATCTAGGCCACATGATTGATGAATTTGGCGTCACTGCCAGGGGCATTGCTAGGGTCTTAAAAGATCCAGGCCCCAACCCCAATGAATTGGGCAGACTAGATGGGCCAAATGGTTCTTATCTGCCGACACATTCTATTTTTTTCTGAATATGGCCCAGTTCTCTAAGTCGCCTCCCCTCCCCCCGCTCACCGCATTTTGCTGTACTTGCTATACCGCAGCACATACCTGTCACATCCAGCGCCTTCCAGGTGACATCTCCTCCGATGTAGATCTTCTCTGTCATCATCTTCTCCATTCGGTCTGTACAAGTTCTCTCAGCCGCCTCGTCTCTGCAGAGTGTGACACACAGACATCTTAGCTTCCTCAGATTTCTATCATCATCTCCCAACCTGGAGTCCCCACAGTGTCATCCTGCTGCTCGCTGTACCCTCCAATACTCCCAAATACTATCCTGAAGAAAAATGAGTGCCCCCAATAGTAATAGTGCTCCTCATAGTCCCACTAATAGTAATTCCCTTCCAGAATGCCCTAATTAGTAATACTGCCTCCTACAGTGCCCCAATAGTGATAATGCTCCCCAAGAATGCCCCCATTAGTAATAATGGCCCCTACAGTGCCCCCAACCGTGATAACACTCCCCAAGAGTGCCCCCATTAGTAGAAGAGCCCTCCAGTATTAATAGTACCCTCACAGAGCCCCCCTCAGTAGAAATAGGGCCCCCTATTGTTCCCTAAGTGGTAATAAAGCTCTCTACAGACCCCTCAGTAGTAATAAGGCCCCCCATAGTGCTCTTAGTAGAAATAAGGCCAATCTATAAGTTACTCCTATAGAGCACCCAGTAGTAATAAGAATGCCTATAATGTCCCCTGGATTTATAATACCCCTACAGTGCCCCCAGTAGTTATACTGCCCCCTACTGTTATAATGCTCACCCTGAAGTGCTCCCAGTATTTATAATGCTCCCTGCAGTGTTCCCTGTAGTTATATTCCTCCCTCCACCATACAGTCCCATTTAAATAACATCACACCAACTCTCCTGCCCCCTTCAAAATGCAGTCTTATGTAAATAACATCACTCCCCTCCCTACAGCCCCTCCCACATACAGTCCCATGTAAATAACGCTATTTCCCTCCCTTCGCAATAGAGTCCCATGTAAATAACATCACACCATCTCTCCAGCCTCTTCAATATACAGTCCCATGTAAATAACATCCCTCTCTATCTACAGCCCCCTCCAAAATACAGTCCCATGTAAATAACATCACCTCCTCCCCAGCCGCCTCTAACATGCAATCCCATGTAAATATCACCCCCTCAACATTCAGTCCTATGTAAATAACATAATTCCCCCCCACCAGGCACCTTCAACATACAGTCCCATGTAAATAACATAACTCCCTCCCTCAGACCCCTGTAACATTCAGTCCCATGTAAATAACATCAATCCCTCCCCAGCCCCCTCCAACATACAGTCCCATGTAAATAACATCACTCCCTCCTACAGCCACCATAAACATACAGTCCTATGTAAATAAGATGACCCCCTCCCCAGCCACTCCAACACACAGTTCCATGTAAATAACATCCCTCCCTTCAGCCCTAACATACAGTCACAGTTAAATAACCAGGACTCCCATCATTGCTCTGCCTCCCCCTTCACTTACCTCTCGTCAGGTAGCAGACCTCACCACAGCTTCTTTTCCTCTTCGCTGCCCTCCTCTCCATCTCAATGAGATGAGATTGGAGGTGTTGGTTACAGCTGCCCTACCCTATAAAAAACACACACCAGTTCTGGGTTTGCTTTTCACAAGAAGCATTGCCTGATGTGAATGATGCCTTGCACAAAAGATATCTCAGAAGACCTACGATTAAGAATTGTTGACTTGCATAAAGCTGGAAAGGGTTATAAAAGTATCTCCAAAAGCCTTGCTATTCATCAGTCCACGGTAAGACAAATTGTCTACAAAAGGAGAAAGTTCACCACGGCTGCTACTCTCCCTAGGAGTGGCCGTCCTGTAAAGATAACTGCAAGAGCACAGCGCAGACTGCTCAATGACGTGAAGAAGAATCCTAGAGTGTCAGCTAAAGACTTACAAAAGTCTCTGGCATATGCGAACATCCCTGTTAGCGAATCTAAGATACGCCAAACACTAAACAAGAATGGATTTCATAGGAGGATACCACAGAGGAAGCCACTGCTGTCCACAAAAAAACATTGCTGCACATTTACAGTTTGCACAAGAGCACCTGGATGTTCCACAGCAGTACTGGCAAAATATTCTGTGGACAGATGAAACCAAAGTTGAGTTGTTTGTAAGAAACACACAACACTATGTGTGGAGAAAAAGAGGCACAGCACACCAACATCAAAACCTCACCCCAACTGTGAAGTATGGTGGTGGGGGCATCATGGTTTTGGGCTGCTTTGCTGCATCAGGGCCTGGACGGATTGCTATCATCAAAGGAAAAATTAATACCCAGGTTTATCAAGACATTTTGCAGGAGAACTTAAGGCCATCTGTCCACCAGCTGAAGCTCAACAGAAGATGGGTGTTGCAACAGGACAACGACCCAAAGCATAGAAGTAAATCAACAACAGAATGGCTTAAACAGAAGAAAATGCGCCTTCTGGAGTGGTCCAGTCAGAGTCCTGACCTCAACCCGAATGAGATGCTGTGGCATGACCTCAAGAAAGCGACTCACACCAGACATGCCAAGAAAATTGCTGAACTGAAACAGTTCTGTAAAGAGGAATAGTCAAGAATTACTCCTGACCGTTGTGCACGTCTGTTCTAAAATCTACAGGAAACATTTGGTTGAAGTTATTGCTGCCAAAGGAGGTTCAACCAGTTCTTAAATCCAAGGGTTCACATACTTTTTCCACCTGCACTGTGAATGTACATGGTGTGTTCAATAAAAACATGGCAACATTTAATTCTTTGTGTGTTATTAGTTTAACCAGACTGTGATTGTCTATTGTTGTGACTTAGATGAAGATCGGCTCACATTTTATGACCAATTTATGCAGAAATCCATATCATTCCAAAGGGTTCACATACTTTTTCTTGCAACTGTATATTCGTTTTTAGAATATTCGATTTGAACACATGATTCCTCCCTGCTTCTTGCTTGTGGGCCAATGACTCATTGGCCCACAAGCAAGAAGCAGGGAGGAATCATGTGTTCAGATGGCAAAAAATGACAAATATTCGTCATTACGAATATATAGCACTATATTCAAAATATTTGCGAATTCTCAAAGTGCCAATATTCGCGATTAAAATTCTCTATTCGAGGGGGCATGACCGGAAGCTGCTATGAGCGGACGCATTTAGCTGAGCTCCGGACCCGAGCCCTAACTTCTCAATAATCCTGAACTTTACAGAACTTAACATTTCATCCAGGATGAGCAGAAGTCCCAAAGGCCCCGAGGAATGAATATGTCCCGAAACAGACCGCTGTCGGCGGCAGAAAAGCTTTAGGAATTTGCTCGTACTAATAGCCAAGATGGTGCTGGCTCATGCTTCCGCTCTCCAACCCCAATTGCCGAGGACAACTCTGCGCACCGCGAAGTGCAGGATATTGGAGACAGTGCTATCATTAAAGCAGGTCACAGACCAATTATTGCAAGCAATTGCCACCTGTCGCTCTTCTATGGTAGGCAAGATGGAGGAGGTGCAGGTCGACTACTGCGTCACGATATACAGACTATGCAGGGAACGCGTCAGAGAAACTGAAACCAGAATAATCGGCAGTGGAGGATTGTGTAACACCCCCTCCAACTAAAATAAAGGAGCTGGAAAAGAAGGTAGCATTTTTGCAACAAGGATTACGAGAACCGCATGTGAAGGAATAACCTGCGCATTATTGGTCTGCCAGAGAGAACCGAAGGTAATAATCCTTGCGCATTTATTACCACTTGGCTCAGAAATACCTTTCCGGATGCCACATTCTCATCAGCCTTTATCATCGAACGAGCGTATCGCGTTCCAGCTAGACCTCTCCTACCGGGGGGCGCCTCCTAGGCCATTGCTGGTGAGACTGGGATCATGTGCTACAGTTGGCGCGCAATAAGCAAGAGCTGAGATATGACAACGCCATCGTCATGATTTTTCCAGATTTCTAGGCCGAGTTACAAAAGTGCAGGGCCACCTTCACTACCGTGAAAAAAAGGCTAAGAGAAATGAACTTACCCTACTCCATGGCATATCCAGACAGATTGAGGGTAGTTGATGGAGAAACGAGCTGTTTCTTTAACACTCCTGAGGAAGCCATCAGCTGGCTGGACGGCAAGAATAGGCAAGCAAGACCCCAGAGAGGAGCCAACCCTTGACGCTACTCAGGTAGCTGAAGAAAAGGGACAACTAGCCATAGGTCACGCGGATCTTGACCTGCGCTCACCTTAACTGAGTAATCATATTATCGTGACTTACTTGCCTGTTCCTCTCAGCTTTCCGACATTCTTACCTCCCTCACTTTTTGTATACTTTCCATAATGTGCAATGTATAAGTCTAATGCGTAAACTGGAAATAATCACAGTTTGATATGAGTCATAGGGTTCTGGAGACGTCGGTGACAGGATAATGCATTATACTCTGGTATGACATGGGACTTCAACTTCTGATCCTACATCGCCGAGATAAGGAGAGTACGCATCATACCTCTGTGAATCACTATGGTTGGGTTACAGTCCTGGATGTAAGAGGTTAGGGCTTGGGCCCTTTTCTTTTTTCTTTACTTTATTCACGTTTAAATTTAATCAGTGCAACTGGTGAGTTAACCATTCGCACACCCCGTATTCAAAATTGCCACATGATCCATCATGTGTTTTCACCGCAGACAGTGCGGGAGTATCGGAAGTCTTACTACTGACTCCGTAAAGACGTATAATATCTATGACATGTTATGTTTCACTGTTTGGCTGTTTTGTGTTTTACACTGTGTTAGTGAGACTAGACCTGGGTTAAGATGTCAAAACTACTACTCAGTCCTAACAGAGTGGCGGGACCTGCTGAGCATGAGACCAGGGAGTGAATTGAATCTCTTTACTAAGACAACATGGCAAAGATACGCATAATGTCCTGGAACATAAGAGGACTGGGGAGCAATAGGAAACGCACTATGGTATTCTCTGCGGTCAGACGATACAATCCCCACATATTGTGTTTTCAGGAAACACATCTGACCGCAGACACCACAAGAAGGATTCAGAAGCCGTGGGTCCAATGGGCACAGAACTCATGCTATACTAATTTGTCTAGAGGAGTGTCTTTGCTGGTGCACAAGTCACTTAGATGGGAGGTAGAGACATATCAGGTGGATCTTTCTGGGAGATCTGTGTTTGTGGCAGCATACATAGATTGCCTCTTGTATGTGATTCTGGGTGTGTACATACCACCCCCCTTATCGCTTCAGATTATGCATCAAGCGGTCAGTTTCGCATCATCCTATCCTCAAGCTAAAACAATATGTCTGGGAGACTTTAATATGATGCTGGATGCTGACATGGATAGATTTTTGTCCGATGAGGCTACAGATAGGCGCGCAGCTCCTATGACGCATCTGGCGACATTAACCGAAAAAGTGGTCTGGGTAGATATGTGGCGTCTGAAACATCCTGACACTAGACACTACTCGTGCCATTCAACTAGTCACAATACCCTATCCTGTATAGATTACGCCTTTGGGAATCCAACTATGTGTTCAGTAGCTTATCACATAGAATATGGTTCGAGAGGAATCTCTGATCACTCACCTTTACAGTTAGAATTGCAGGCAAACAGGAGTGGGAATAGGCGCTCTATGAGAATCCACCCCTTTTGGCTGTCACTGTTTGCGCCCTTAGATCGTATCCCTGATCAGTTATCAGTGTTCATGTCGGACCATGATAATAACGAAGAGTATTCATTAGTATGGGAGACCATGAAGGCGTATTTAAGGGGTGTTTAAGATCCTCCATCTCTTTTATTAAAAGATTTGCAGCTAGACAAGAAGAGGAATTAGCGGGGGAGTGCTCTAGACTAGAGAGAGTTTATATAGCAAACCCTAGCACTCAGAACAGAGAAGAATAGTTGTTAAAAGGTAGACAATATCTTACCCTTCTCAAGGAGAAAGCCCAAAGTAAGATGTTTTTTACAAAACAGTCTCATTTTGAATTGGGTAACCAATCTAGTAAGTTACTTAGGCTGCTTTCACACTAGCGTTCGGGTTTCCGTTCGTGAGCTCCGTTTGAAGGAGCTCACGAGCGGACCCGAACGCAGCCGTCCAGCCCTGATGCAGTCTGAATGGAGGCGGATCCGCTCAGACTGCATCAGTCTGGCGGCGTTCAGCCTCCGCTCCGCTCGCCTCCGCACGGACAGGCGGACAGCTGAACGCTGCTTGCAGCGTTCGGGTGTCCGCCTGGCCGTGCGGAGGCGAGCGGATCCGTTCAGACTTACAATGTAAGTCAATGGGGACGGATCCGCTTGAAGATGTCACCATATGGCTCAATCTTCAAGCGGATCCGTCCCCCATTGACTTTACATTGAAAGTCTGGACGGATCCGTCCCAGGCTATTTTCACACTTAGCTTTTTTTAGCTAAAATAATGCAGACGGATCCGTTCTGAACGGAGCCTCCGTCTGCATTATTATGGGCGGATCCGTTCAGAACGGATCCGCCCGAACGCTAGTGTGAAAGTAGCCTTACCCATATAGTACTGCAAAAATCAGATGTCTTCCGCAGTGCTGCGTATCAAAGATGTGGCAAACCAAATGTTACATAGTAACACAGTACATAAGGCCGAAAAAATACATTTGTCCATCCAGTTCGGCCTGTCATCCTGAAAGTTGATCCAGAGGAAGGCAAAAAAAAAAAACCCTGTGAGGTAGAAGCCAATTTTCCTCACTTTAGGGAAATAAAAAATTCCTTCCCGTCTCCAATCAGGCAATCAGAATAAATCCCTGGATCAATGACCCCTCTCTAGTAGCTATAGCCTGTAATATTATTACGCTCCAGAAATACATCCAGGCCCCTCTTGAATTCCTTTATTGTACTCCCCATCACCACCTCCTCAGGCAGAGAGTTCCATAGTCTCACTGCTCTTACCGTAAAGAATCCTCTTCTATGTTTATGTACAAACCTTCTTTCCTCCAGATGCAGAGGTTGTCCCCTCGTCACAGTCACAGTCCTGGGGATAAATAGATAATGGTATAGATCTCTGTACTGACCCCTGATATATTTATACATATTAATTAGATCTCCCCTCAGTCGTCTTTTTTCTAAAGTGAATAACCCTAATTTTAATAATCTTTCAGGGTACTGTAGTTGCCCCATTCCAGTTATTACTTTAGTTGCCCTCCTCTGGACCTTCTCCAGCTCTGCTATGTCTGCCTTGTTTACAGGAGCCAAGAACTGTACACAGTACTCTATGTGTGGTCTGACTAATGATTTGTAAAGTGGTAGGACTATGTTCTCATCACGGGCATCTATGCCCCTTCTGATGCAACCCATTATCTTATTGGCCTTGGCAGCAGCTGCCTGACACTGGTTTTTGCCGCTTAGTTTGCTGTTTATTAAAATTCCTAGATCCTTCTCCATGTCAGTGTTACCGAGTGTTTTACCATTTAGTATGTACGGGTGACTTGCATTATTCCTTCCTATGTGCATAACTTTACATTTGTCAGTGTTAAACCTCATCTGCCACTTATCTGCCCAAGCCTCCAATCTATCCAGATCCCTCTGTAGCAGTATACTGTCCTCTTCAGTGTAAATTACTTTACACAGTTTAGTGTCATCTGCGAAAATTGATACTTTACTATGCAAGCCTTCTACAAGATCATTAATAAATATATTGAAGAGAATAGGGCCTAATACTGACCCCTGAGGTACTCCACTAGTGACAGTGATCCAATCTGAGTGTGTACCGTTAATAACCACCCTCTGTTTTCTATCACTGAGCCAGTTACTTACCCACTTACAGACGTTTTCTCCCAGTCCGAGTATTCTCATTTTATATACTAACTTTTCATGCGGTACAGTGTCAAATGCTTTGGAGAAGTCCAGATACACGACATCCATTGATTCGCCGCTGTCAAGTCTAGAACTTACCTCCTCATAGAAACTGATTAAATTAGTTTGGCATGACCGATCCCTCACGAAGCCATGCTGATATGGCATTATTTGCTTATTTCCGTTGAGATGATAGTAACATTTCCGTTGAGATGATAGTAACATGTTGCTGGAGCCAGAAGCCATAGCTAGAAGGTTCCAGGAATATTATAGGGATCTATATGAGACTAAGGTAGACTACAGGATGGAAGACGCAATTGATTATCTTACTGAGCTAGACTTTCCCAGACTGACACAAGAAGCGGCAGACCTTCTAGATGCCCCTATAACAGCTCTAGAGCTAACAGAAGCAATAGCACAATTGGCCAAAGGAAAGTCCCCCGGACCCGACGGACTGCCCCTGGAAGTATATATTAAATATGCCGAACACAAATCCATTACTGCTTCATATGTATAAAGACGCTTTTATTAAGGAGTCCCTACCTTCATCCTTATATGATGCCACAATTGTGGTGCTCCTTAAACCGGGCAAGGATCTTCCGAATGCGGATCGTATAGACCAATATCCTTATTAAATATTGACTATAAAATTCTAGCAAAAATCCTGGCCGTACGACTAGGGAAAGTTGTCAGCTTGTTGATTCTAGTGTTGATCACGAATATTCGAATTTCAAATTTTTATCGCGAATATAGGTACTTCGTAAATTCGCGAATATTTCAAATATAGTTAGATATATTCGTAATTTCGAATATTCGATTTTTATTTTATTTTTTTTGATTTTTTTTAAATCAGTACACATGATCCCTTCCTGCTTCTAGCTTGTGGGCCAATAAGAAGGCTGCAATATACTTGACTTTAGGAGTAGTAGTGTTTGCAAATTTTGCTCTATATTAGTTTTTTCGAATATTCGCTATATTGCTATATATTCTTGTTTTAGAATATTACGAATATTCGAAAAAACAAAGTTATAGCAATATAGCGAATATTCGAAAAAAACGGATATAGAGCAATTTAGCTAATATAGTGCTATAATCTTTTTTTTTATAGTTGTATTTTTTTTCCAATCTGAACTACAGAGGAGAAAAAAATTACAACTATTAGAGAAAGAAGATTATAGCACTATATTAGCTAAATTGCTCTATATTCGTTTTTTTTCGAATATTCGCTATATTAGAATATTACGAATATTCTTGTTTTAGAAATTACGAATATTTGAAAAAACTAATAGCAATATAGTGAATATTCGAAAAAAATCGAATATAGAGCAATTTAGCTAATATAGTGCTATAATCTTTGTCTAATAGTTGTAAGTGGAAAAATTCGCAATAAAAATTCAAATCTGAAAATTCGAATTACGAAAATTTGCATATTACACAATCATTACCTTGCATATTTTTCGAGAGAAAAAAATCGTGAATTTTTGAATTTTCGAATATTCAACGAATATTCTAAAAAATATTCGAGAAATATCGCGAATTCGAATATGACCCCTGCCGCTCATCACTAGTTGATTCATCCTGATCAATCTGTATTTTTGCCTGGTAGATCTACCACTAATAACATCAGGAGGGTGCAGGTGGCTCAAATAGGACTTAAGAGGGAGAAAAGGTGGATCTTGGCATCCCTTGACACCGCAAAAGCATTTGATTCTGTGGAATGGCCATATCTATTTCTGACCCTTCAACACTTTGGATTTGGTACCAAATTCATTAAATGGATATCCATATTATATAAACAACCTAGGGCTAATATACTAGCGAACGGGACCGAACAGACCGAAACTATCTGTTACTACTTTAAGTCGACCCAGAAGTACTGGGGAGATGTCTTTACCGGACGTTTATTTATACTATCTGGCAGGTCAATTGAGGAATATACAGACATGGATTTCATCCGATAATCATCTAACCAGACAGGAACAACATCTTGCTACGTGCCTAAACGTAACACCTTATGCCCTGTTCTGGAACAACCGAAGTTATTCCCCCGGAGGTTACTACCTATTCATAGAGTAGCTATACAGGTTTGGTCAGCATGTAAACATATGCATGAAGTGCAGAATAATCTTATGGAGACCTCCTTATGGGATAATCTCATGTTTCCCTCCTTACTTTCCCAACCAGATAACCCATTTTGGAAAAATCATGGGGTCAGTACTTTAGGGGATTTATATAGTAACAACACATTAAAATTTTTTGACTCTATGAGTCGCAGGCACTAGTTGCCTAGAAAGGCGTTTTATGAATTCCTGCAACTCCGACATGCTGTGCAAACACACTTTTGCAATACCCTGGTTCTCATATCCAACTTTCCCATGATCGGAATTATTCGCTCCCAGGGCCCACGAGGTTTATTTTTGCACTACATACCGATCTCCTGAGTAACAAGTTGAAAGGAATCCCGGTCTTAGCAATGTCTAAATGGCAGACTTTGATCCCAGATTTGTCAGAAGATGACATTGCGGATGTTTTAGAATCTCCAACACTGGTATCCCCTGCTATAAATAACAAATGTATACAATTATATATGATACATCAGAGTTACCTGTCTCCATCTAGAATGTGTAAAATGGGCAGACTAACTCATTCTAGATGCCCTAGGTGTGCGATGGAAAACGCTGATTTCTGGCATCTCGTTTGGGCATGCTCCTAAGTACAAAATTCTGGAAAGATGTGGTTGCCTTTCTTTCAGGCTTATTGAATTGTACGATCCTGCTCCATCCTAAAGTGTGCCTCTTCTGTATTGTTGATGAGGCATCCTTCTCTCATCATACTAGAGTGTTCCTGAGAGAAACGTTATTTTTAGCGCGCAAAGCAATAGCCATCAGATGGATGGGGGACAGGTCACCTTCCCTATCACAATGGAGGTTACTAGTTAATACCATTGTTCTGTATGAGAACACAGTATTTAAAAATAGATGTGCACTTAAATTCCAAAAGGTATGGGATATATGGTGTTTCTTCCACACAGACATTATATTCTGCTCAGCGGTTAACGGATGCTCTACGCACAGAGCTTACTAGAAATATGTAATGTACTGAATATGTTGATAAATGCGAGCATATTATGACATGTTTGTAACATCTTTATTGTCATAACTGATACATTGACACTGTCGTTTTTGTTTCTGTTATGAACTACAGTATTGTATACGGATATAACGTAATGTACCCGATCTTACTGGTTCAATAAAACGAATGTTAAAAAAATAAAGATAAATCGCTATTCGAATATTCGCGCTCAACACTAATGATTAATGTAAAAAATGTAAATCAGACATCATATAGTGCATGACAATCTCTTTGTAACAAAGCTAGAACCAGCCCTGCACCTCACATGGATCCAGAGATCTCCCCAGTCATTGCTCTGCTAGATTTATATCAAGCTGACAGCTCAGGGGAGTGTCTTTTCTGCTGGATCTCTGTGCCTATCACAGCTCAGGTGTCACGACCATGTTTATGGCCGTGACTCCTTGGGAGCCGCATACAGTTGCCCGCGGTTTGGGTTGTTGTGTCAACCGCAGCTGGAGGCATTTTGCTGTTTGCCTCAGGTGCGGTTGCCGCGGACAACAGGTATGTGTGCGGTTCCCTTGGAGTTGTGTGCGTGTATGTATGCACTTTTGTATGTCTGGTGTGCACTCTGTTTTGTGTTTGGTGTGCACTGACATCTTTCCTTCACTGTGGTTGCCCGTGGCAACGTTTGGTTGTATTGTGTACATGTGGTGGCAGTGTCTCGGCCTTCGGGCTGACTCCCAGGACATGGTTGCCACCCATGTCGTTGCCTGTGGCAACAGCCACAGTGTGTTTTTGGGTTGTTCACTTCCCCTTTAAGTTGTGTTTCCCTTCCCTGGTGCTGGAAGGGTTAACTCCCTTCCCAGTGTGTGTGTGTGCTCTGGGTGTGTTTGTTGGGTGTGGCTACTTGGGCCTATATAGCCTCAGTGTATAGCACATGTCTAAGGGTTGCTTCAGCAATGCTTAGCTGGAGCAGCCTCCTGTGTTTTACACCTGCCAGTGGGGGCCACCCTTGTGGTCATAAGATTTATGTCACATTAAGTTTATGTCAAGTTTATGTGCGATGTCTATTTGATGTTTTCCTTGTTTTTCTGTGCAGCTATGGATCTGGGTCTCTGTGTGTGGATGTGTTGGGATCTTCAGCTTGTCACCACAGGGATCCAGTCAGCAAGGCTGTGGCAGGTAGGTGGAACTGGTTCAGTTCACCTGCCATATCCATAGATCTGTTTGTGTTTCCCCTTTTCCCTGCAGCTTGGCCAGTGAGACTCCTGTTCCTCCGTGTCCAGAAGGAACAGGTCGTCTTACCCTTCACTCCTAGTTCAGGGACCGGTCGGAGGGTGAGTAGGGATCCGAGGTTCCTGAGCATGGGTCCTCCTACCTTAAAGGTCGGCCCATGCAGCTAGGAGTTAGGGTCAGATTAGGGATGTGATTAGGAGGTGACCTGCTCCCTAATTCTGTCGTCCTGGCCGAGCAGGGGTTAACATCATCTGGCATCGCACGGCTGAGGATTTTCCCCGTCCTCAGCCGTGACAGTATGACCACAAAGGCTCCTCACTTGGTCTTCCCTCGAAAGAGGGTGAAGCATGTACCGCCATCTGCGGATGGGGTGCATGCGCGTTTTCCGGAGGGAGAGCGTTATGGGGGTTTCGCCGCTGACGGCACGGTGAGTGGCTTTTCCCCGCCACTTCCTCACCGTATTCTGTCTTGGCGTCCCCTGATTTTATATTGCACGAGTGTGCTTTTTTTGGGGTGTGCGGTAGCACACCTTCGAAAGAGGGTGCAGTATGCAGTGCCATCTGCTTGTGGCCTGCATGCGCGTTCTCCGGAGGGAGAGCGTTAAGGGGGATCACCGTTAACGGCACGGTTGGTGGCTTATTCCCCGCCACCTTACCTTCCGTGTCCGTGTTGGTGATCCCTCGTCCCTCTCCATGTTCCCATCTCTGGTCGTTTGCTGGCAGCATTCCGTTAGTGGTCCGGCTGCGTGCTGGTTAGGAGTGTCTGCTGGCAGCGCCTGGAGTGGGGACGTGAGTGGAGAGTCCCCTCGTTCACGTCTCGCTGGTTCTCTTCCCTGTGTCGGTGTGGCTGGCTGCAGGCCTCATTGGACTAGCTTTAATGTGTGCTGGGAGACGATGCAGCTGGCAGCGACTTTGTGGGAACTATCCTGAGAGTGGACGTTCCCTTCTCCTATCCCCTTGTCTGAGTCCCTCACTAGTTTTCTTTTTTTTGGTGGTGGGGGCTTTGAGGGGTGGGAGTGTCACGACCATGTTTATGGCCGTGACTCCTTGGGAGCCGCATACAGTTGCCCGTGGTTTGGGTTGTTGTGTCAACCACAGCTGGAGGCATTTTGCTGTTTGCCTCAGGTGCGGTTGCCGCGGACAACAGGTATGTGTGCGGTTCCCTTGGAGTTGTGTGCGTGTATGTATGCACTTTTGTATGTCTGGTGTGCATTCTGTTTTGTGTTTGGTGTGCACTGACATCTTTCCTTCACTGTGGTTGCCCGTGGCAACGTTTGTATTGTGTACATGTGGTGGCAGTGTCTCGGCCTTCGGGCTGACTCCCAGGACATGGTTGCCACCCATGTCGTTGCCTGTGGCAACAGCCACAGCGTGTTCTTGGGTTGTTCACTTCCCCTTTAAGTTGTGTTTCCCTTCCCTGGTGCTGGAAGGGTTAACTCCCTTCCCAGTGTGTGTGTGCTCTGGGTGTGTTTGTTGGGTGTGGCTACTTGGGCCTATATAGCCTCAGTGTGTAACACATGTCTGAGGGTTGCTTCAGCCTTGCTTAGCTGGAGCAGCCTCCTGTGTTTTTCACCTGCCAGTGGGGGCCACCCTTGTGGTCATAAGATTTATGTCACATTAAGTTTATGTCAAGTTTATGTGTGATGTCTATTTGATGTTTTCCTTGTTTTTCTGTGCAGCTATGGATCTGGGTCTCTGTGTGTGGATGCGTTGGGATCTTCAGCTTGTCACCACAGGGATCCAGTCAGCAAGGCTGTGGCAGGTAGGTGGAACTGGTTCAGTTCACCTGCCATATCCATAGATCTGTTTGTGTTTCCCCTTTTCCCTGCAGCTTGGCCAGTGAGACTCCTGTTCCTCCATGTCCAGAAGGAACAGGTCGTCTTACCCTTCACTCCTAGTTCAGGGACCGGTCGGAGGGTGAGTAGGGATCCTAGGTTCCTGAGCATGGGTCCTCCTACCTTAAAGGTTGGCCCATGCAGCTAGGAGTTAAGGTCAGATTAGGGATGTGATTAGGAGGTGACCTGCTCCCTAATTCTGTCGTCCTGGCCGAGCAGGGGTTAACATTATCTGGCATCGCACGGCTGAGGATTTTCCCCGTCCTCAGCCGTGACATCAGGAGACAGTTCTAGGATCAAACTGATCATGTGCGGCCTTCTTAGTGAGCCGGACAAAGAAATAAGAAAATGAACAAACAGCAGGTGGTGCTATACAGATACATTTTATTGAATAACTCGGTGGCCATACAACATTTTTTATTACATGCAATTACAAAAAGGTATTCAGACCCAGGAGCTGGTTTGAAAACTTCGAGGGACAATCCCTTTAATATAGACATATGGTTATTTTAACAAGAAGATACCAGATGTTATGTTATACTTGGTAAAAATCTTACATTAACCTTTTTTAACTAAGTAAAGCTACTCAAAGGCCTACACTATAATTCATCTATTTCTGAAGACCGTATAATGAGAGGAGCTTCCCTCCAAGGAAATTTCACTAAATGATGTCTCACAATTTAGCAGCTCATTGCATCCCAGGTATAAAAATCAAAAGCAATTTCCCCTACAACCGGTAGAGGGAAGGGAAAAGGGAGGACTGGGCAGTGAGGTTTACTACTGAGGATGAGTAAAACCAGCCCTTCTAGATCTTCAAAATTTTAATAATTCCTTGCTTGAATAAGGAGGCCTATATAGCAAATGTCTCAGAGCAGTTATAGTACTTTATGTAAAGAAAATCAGCAAGCATTTGAATCTGTCCATTGCTATGCTTTAGGAAACGTTTATAAAATTGAACTTGCATGTTAGAACGTATTGGTACTAAACAACTTGTTTTCTACCAATACTTTCTAACATGCAAGTTTCATTTTAGGCAAATGTTATCAGGACGCATTTTGCTGGTTTCTTAGAATCCAAGAAAAGTGTTGACTGTATTGAGGAAATGCTTTGGGGTTCAGATGCCTAAAATGGCATCTTGGTTCCAAGTCCCTCAGGGATGCATACATCTTAACAAATGGTGAGAAGTATCATAGTATCATTGAGGTACCTAAGCCAAAGTAAAGTTCATCCTTAAACAAAAGAATATGTGGAAAATAAAACTCACACAGTAAAGTGTAGCAGTCGGATAGTTTTAGGCACTTCCAATGACCTGATATTTCAGTAAAGGTCATCAAAACCTTTTTGGACAATTTTTTCTTGGTATTTGAAGACACACAACAACTCCTTACCAGGTTTCTATTAATGTACGATATAGATATATAAGATTAAGATATTTGTGAACAAGAACCACTGTCTATATGATCTATTAGAAAATATAGACATCACAGAGGGAGTCGAAAGCTTTCAGTAGCTAAACTAAACCATTATGAATTGTTTCCTTTTTTACCATGCTTTGTGCTAGTTCAGGTTTTGTTTCAGATGTCGTCATTCTAAGAGAGAACTCAGTTCAGTATACAATATAAGATAGAGCAAGCAATTTATTTTCATGTGGAAATCATTATCCAGGCCTTCATTGAAATGCAGTGACATTATATTCTGGGTTAATGTGAAGGAGTGCCATAGTCTTTCTCCTTTCTAAGGTGAACAGTGAAATGGTACCTCCGCCCTCACCACAGAGTGGACATAGGGTAGTCATGTATAGATTACTTAATGTATATTTTAAAATTGTATAGGATTTATAAATTAATTAATAAATTATATACCAACCGATACTCATTATAACCAATTCTTTTGACCTACAGTATATATGTACATTCAAGATCATAAGGGTGCATGGTTCATTAGATTATCTCCTGGGAGAAGGAGGAGGGTTGAAGGATTTTGGAAAAGTTGTATACTTGTTTCCTCAAGATCCCTAAATTATATTACAAGAAATAAGCACAATAAATCAATACGGAATTAGAATCAGGCTCATAACATAAATGTACTAATTGGTACTAGAACCAAGCACAGTAGATAACTGATGTACCAAAACCAAGCACATACTTATCGACATTTTGGTTGCTTCTGGAATCCACCCTAAACCCACTCAGAAACGCCCATCACTGGGTGGGTTTAGATAAACCTGCCTATTTTCAAGTTTGGACAAACCAAATTAGCTGGTTTTGGCCCTGAAAATTAGGTACAATCCCAGAAAATTTTAGACTGTTGGCAACTATGCAAACACAGTTAAAAATATGGTTAGAGAGGTGAAATGACTTGAGAGATCACTTCTGAAATCAATGTAGCCCCTACTATATGACAAATAGTTTGTATTACTCAGGGCCAGTTTTAGACAAAATGTGTCCCGAAATTAAAAGCGTAGGCCCCAAATTCTGAAGTACTGTATCAACACATTTATTCACAACACAAGCGGAGAAGTCACCGCCACGGCCAATGGTTGGTTGCAGGCAGCGTCAAAATGGATAATGACATCCAAGGACCTGAGCAGAGGTCTGAGAGCACCAGAACCGAGAGCCAGTGTCAGGAAGCAGGTAAGGCCCAGTTCACACTTCAGTTGTTTGGTCAGTTATTTCCATCAGTTATTGTGAGCTCAAACGAGTAGTGAAGGCTACTCAGAGATAAGGTACAGTATAAGGCAAAGATTTCCTCCTGGTTTTGGCTCACAATAATTGATAGAAAAAACTGAAGTGTGAACTCAGCCTAAGGCCTCTTTCACACGGGCGAGATTTCCACGCGGGTGCAATGCGTGAGGTGAACGCATTGCACCTGCACTGAATCCGGACCCATTCATTTCTATGGGGCTGTGCACATGAGCCGTGATTTTCACGCATCACTTGTGCGTTGTGTGAAAATCGCAGCATGCTCTATTTTGTGCGTTTTTCACACAACGCAGGCCCCATAGAAGTTAATGGGGATGCGTGAAAATCGCAAGCATCCACAAGCAAGTGTGGACCCGATCTTTATTATTTTCCCTTATAACATGGTTATAAGGGAAAATAATATCATTCTCAATACAGAATGCTAAGTAAAATGTGTATTGAAGGATTAAAAATAAAAACAAATTAACTCACCTCCTCCTCTTGATTGCGTAGTTGCCAATCTCTTCTTACTTTAATCATGAGCTGCCGGCTAAAGGACCTGTGGTGACGTCACATCACATGGTCTAATCACATGGTTCATCACTGTGGTTGGACCATGTGACGTCACCACAGGTCCTTTGACAGGTCCTGAAGAAAGAACAGGAGACCGGCAGCTACGCGATAAATTGGAGGAGGTGAGTTAATTTGTTTTTTATTTTTTAACCCTCAATTGACCTTCTACTAAGCATTCTGTATTAAAGAATGCTATTATTTTCCCTTATAACCACGTTATAAGGGAAAATAATAAAATTTACAGAATACTGAACCCAAACCCGAACTTATTCTTCGGGTCTGGGTACCAAACATGCAGATTTTTCTCACGCGCGTGCAAAACACATTAAAACGCTTTGCACTCGCGGGGGAAAATCGTGCATGTTCCCGCAACGCACCCGCATCTTTTCCTGCAACACCCATGTGAAACTAGCCTAAGGGCTCATGCAGACGGCCGTTGCTTGTCTGATATTTGTGAGGACCGACCGTGTGTTCACCATATCACGGATGTGGACCCATGGTCCGCAATCCAGAAAGTGCGGTGCGGAACGGAGGCTTGGAACCCCATGAATGAACTATGGAGTGCTGCCGTGGGGTTTCTATCCGTGCCTCTGCACCACAAAAAAATAGAACACGTTCTATTTTTTTGCCGTGCAGACGGATCACAGACCCTTTCAAGTTGAATTGATCTATTTCCGTCTGCAGCAACTGCATGGATGGTGCCCGTGCATTGGGGACAGCAAATTGCGGTCCCCAATGCACGGAACGGCCGGTTTGTGTGCAAATGCCAGATTTATACCAAGATTCAATAAAAAAATACAATGGCTCAGTAATAAGGAATGCAAATGATACACACTTGAGCTAAGCAATCTATAGACTGCCAACAGGAGGGAGCTGGGAGGGTTGGGGGCATAAAGGAATCCACTTGTTTCACTGAAGTCAAAATGCTGCCTTTCTTCCATAATTTTAGATAGATAGATAGATAAATAGAGGATAGATATGACATAGATAGAGAGATAGATATAGAGATAGATAGATAGATCCTGTCATCTCTGCTCCCAAGAAAGGACATCCCTGAACATATCATCCAGAGCATCAACACAGAGCTGGCAGCTAAAATCAGCGCCATGCCAGAAATCACCCTGGCACAACACCCCTCCTTAAACCATCATCACCTATATGACAATAAACACCTCAATACCCAAGGAGTCAGCTACTAGCCAAAGAATTCAAAGACATAGTGCCCAACAGAGACCCCCGGCCCAGACCCCACACAAGACAAAAGCCTATGGAAAAGTCACCAACAATAGACCTGAAACCTCATACCCTCCTTAACAAACTGGAAATGGTGACTTTTACCCAAAAAATGGCCATCAGAGGCACAAACCATGGAGAAATCCACCTGTCTCATATAGAGTAATGCAGAGCAGAGACATTGAGGAGATAAATACCCTGCTCAGCACTCTGTGCAAAACACTGACTGAACCAAACTGCTAGAATATGGCCACCAGTCTACAATCCAGCTTATCCTACACAGGGCAGCTCATTACAAGGTATACGGACAAACAATGATATCTCTTATTATCAGCAGCTGGAACATTCAGGGCCTGAACGCTTCAGCCTTCGTATGTAAGACGCACGATCCAGACTTTACCCAAAGACTAAAAAACATTGACATACAGATCCTCCTACAAACAAGAACTAAAACAGAGAATAAATCCTTGGTGCCCACCGGATACAGGGAGATCTCTGTCCCTGCTCTAAAAAACAAAAGCGTCAAGCTGGGCTGGAGCTCAGGAGGAATATTAGTCTGGTATAAAGAGGAGCTCCATGAGCAGATCAGACCAGTAAAGACAGGAGACTGCCACATCTGGGTAAGGATAGCCCGCTCCATCCTCACCTCTCCGGCTGACGTCTACCTTTGTGCAGCATACATAGCTCCACCAGAGTCTCCACACTTCAATCCCGACAGCTTTGAGATCCTACAGAAGCAAGCCGCCAATTTTCAGGCCCTGGGCAATGTTCTTATAATTGGAGACCTCAATGCAAGAACAGGGAGGGAGAGAGAATACCTGACAACTGACGGAAATGTCTATATATTCGGAGCAGACACTGACTGTGACAGCTCAGTACACACCGAGAGGAACAGCTATGACAGCACAGTAAACAAAAATGGCAGAACATTGCTGAACTTATGTCGAAGCCTCGGACTTCATATTCTCAATGGCCGCACCAAGGGAGAATCTCTTGGTAGATATACCCTAAACTCCCATGTAGGCAACAGTGTGGTAGACTATGCCATCACAGATATGGACCCCAAAATGTTGGTGGCTTCATAGTCACCCCACAGACACACCTGTCAGACCACAACCAACTGCTCCTATACATTAAATCCACAAGTAAACTACTGGTACAAACATCTCAGCTGACCGGCCTCTTTAACCTACCTCCATATTTTAAATGGTCCAAGATGTCAGCCCCAAAGTATATGGAGACCATAAACAGCACAGAGATCCAGGAGATGCTCCATAACTTCCATAGGAAAGTGTATTAGCTGAACCCAGAAGGAGTAAATCTTGCGGTAAGGGACTTTAATAATATACTTTGCACCATGGCGGAAATGTCTGACCTCAAAAGATGCAACAAAAGGCCAAAAAAGCAACAACCCAACAGTTGGTTTGACCGGGAGTCTAAAGATATCAGGAAGGCGGTAATAATGGCCTCAAATAGAAAACACCAAGATCCAAACAACCCCAGTTTGAGGGAAGCCTACAACAACATACAAAGGCAATACCATCAGAAAGAAAAAGCAAGGCAACATCTCAACCAAGCTCCAACTCCAAGATGCTCTCCAGGACAACTGCTTCTGGGAACTATGGAAGCAGATGGACAAAACCAGCAAGAAAACCAACCTCCACATCTAAAAGTGCAAAATCTGACTCCAGTACTTCAAGGATCTATACAAAGCCATCTCGAGGGTGCACCAAAGCCCAGAACAAAAAGAAATCATGAAAAGCTGAAGGATATGGAGGAAAAAATCTAAGATTTCCAAAACCCTCTAGACACACCGATCACGCTGCAGGAGATAACAGAGAGGATCTCAATGATAAAGAGTAAAAAAGCCAGCGGCCCAGATGTGATCCTTGCAGAAATGATCAAATACAGCCCGCCAAGTATCCAGGCCGCATTAGTAAAACTCTACAATGTTGTGCTGAGTGCTGGCTACTTCCCCCAGAGCTGGAACCAGGGCATTATCACCCCCAGGGCGGAGACAGGTACGACGCAGCCAACTATAGAGGGATATACGTCAGCAGCAACCTGGGAAAACTCCTCAGCAGTATCCTGAATAAGAGGATCCTCAGCTTCCTCACCCAGCACAACATCCTCAGCAGAAGCCAAGCAGGCTTCATACCAAACCACCACACCACGGACCACATCTACACCCTGCAGAGCCTCATCAAGAGCCATGTCCACAATACAAAGCATGGAAAGATCTATGCCTGCTTTGTGGACTTTAAGAAGACCTTTGACTCAGTGTGGCATCTGGGCCTATTCCTGAAACTTCTTGAAAGCGGAATAGGAGGAAAAACATATGATGTCATCAGAAGTTCCTACACTGAACAGATGCAGTGTGAAGGTAAATGGGAGGAGAACGACTTATTTCTGGCAGAGCCGAGGAGTCAGACAGGGCTGCAGCCTCAGTCCAACCCTGTTTAACATCTACATCAATGAGCTGGCGGCGGCTCTGGAGTCCTCCACAGCACCTGGTCTCACCCTCCATGACACCGAGGTGAAATTTCTCCTTTATGCAGATGATCTTCTGCTACTATCGCCAACTGAGAAAGGTCTCCAAGATAACCTGAAAATCCTGGAGAAGTTCAGTAACACATGGGGACTGCCCATCAATCCAAAGAAAACCAACATCATGGTATTACAGAAAAGAAACCGAAAAGCAGCCGGGCGTTCTCCCTTCCTGCTAAACAACTGTCCACTTTCAGAAACCGACAGCTACACCTACCTGGGCCTAGAAATCAGCCAATCAGGAAGTTTTAAGAAAGCCATGGAAACACTGAAAGACAAGGTGAGCAAAACCTTCTATGCCATCAGAAGGTGTCTCTGTATCACCTTAAAGCACCAGTGACCGTCTGGCTTAAAATCCTTGACACCATCATCGCCCCGATCCTCCTGTATGGCAGCGAAGTCTGGGGCCCAGACATATACCCAGACCGGGCAAAGTGTGACTCTGGGCCAACAGAACTATTCCACCTAGAACTCTGCAAACACTTTCTCCAGGTCCACAGGAGCACTCAAACAGCCCCAGTTGAGCAGAACTGGGCAGATTCCCACTCTACTTTGCTGTCCAGAAGAGGGCGCTATCATTCATAGCCCATCTTCATAGAAGCAGTCCCAGCTCCTACCATCACAAAGCCTTGCTACACCAAGAAGCCCCAGAAAAACAAAGCACCCTGCAACAAGTCACCCAAACCCAGCCTGCCCAAGCCACCAACCAATATAGCCTGATAAAGGGCGAAATCCAGAGGACAATACACAAGTACAAAGAGGAGTATATTAGCGTCTGGAGGAACGACATAAGAACATCCCAGAAGCTGACAGTATACCAGAGCCTGCAGAGGGAGTACAAACTGGCCCCATATCTGGAGAAACTCCCCAATCCAAAAGACTGACAGATCCTGAGCCGGTACAGACTGAGCACCCACAGCCTGCTCATTGAATCCGGGCATCACCGACAGAGGTACAAGCCCAGGGAGAGCAGACTGTGCCAACAGTGCTACCAGGAGGCTGTGGAGGATGAGGCTCATTTCCTGCTGCGGTGCCACAAATACTCAACAGTAAGGGATTCTCACTTCAGGAGACTGTGTGATCTCTGCCCAGACTTCATCTCCATGGAGGAGGAAGAGAGACTCTCCATACTGCTGGGGGAAGAGGAGAACAGAGCGGCCACAGCAGCACAATATATTACTGCCTGCCATGGACTGAGAGGAGCCTGATATACCATGGACTCCTATACCCCCACCCTGGACGTGTCCCCATCCCCCAACTCTACCCAATTTTTTCCCACTTGCTTTGGCAATGCTAAAATGTATTTAGTCCTGCCAAAAAAAGCTTATTTGATTATTTGATAGATAGATAGACAGATATGAAATAGACAGATATGAGATAGATAGATAGATAGATAGATAGATAGATATGAGATAGACAGATATAAGATAGATAGATATTAGATATCCCCCCAAAAAAAAACACAAGTAGCACAGCAGGAGCAATGTGATCCAGCATCCAAGTAACTAGAAATGAAAATTCCAAGCTGCTCCCAAAAGTTGTTCAAAGGTCGTGTTTTTGTTTTTTAATCACCAATGCAACATTTCAGTCCTCTTAACAGGACTTCTCTCACACAGTATATTTATAATGCTTGAGGAAAGTCCTGGTAAGAGGATTGAAACGTTGCATTGGTGATTAAAGAACACAACCTTTGAACAAATTCTGTGGAGAACATTGACGTGTGATTGAGGCTTTAATCAGACACCTAGACAGACCTCAGACCAAACCGCCATTGATAATCGGACCTCACGTTGTGTGCAGGTCACAGCACAGCTTGTGGTGCCTGCAGAAGAAGACCAGGGAGCGGTGTGTAAAGAGCTGTATTCACCGCTCTCGTCCTGCTGTACTACTGATGGCTTCCATAATGAAAGCGCTCATTATATTCACTCCATTCTGTTTTTGTGTTTCCGTTTTTCACTCCTGACCTTCCTGGAGACGTAACTTTCTTTTTTATTAACATAGCTATAAGGGTATTTTTTTTGACGAGACAAGTATCATTTTCTAATGTCATCCCCTTATATTGCATATGGAAAGCTGGAAAATTCATCCCCCAGCCCACCGTTTTTTTTCTGTCCTTTGGACAGGTGGACTGGCGAGTTTTCTCTCTCCTTTGGGGAGTTGGAGACGTTTTTTTCTGACTCCATTTGAGTTACTCTTTGTCTCCTCTTTTTTCCTAATTTATCTAAGAGCGCTAATATGCTGCGCCTTATTTTTTACATTTTTCGCCTTGCGATACCTGGCATGCTTGCCTCTGCTGTGTCCCCTCCTGCGATGCGACTCGGCGGCGCTCCACTGCATGGGCACCGCCATGACCGGAAGTGACGCCGGCTAGGTTCTCTCGGCTTGGCCGTCTGCGTCCTGCAGGCTGAGTTTGCGGCCGGGGTTCTATTCCAGGGGGGGATGTGTGCGTGAGGTTTCTCTCCTCACTTAGGCTTAAGCCTTTTTTCTAAGGGAACAGGTGTGGATAGCAGTATCATTAGGAGGGAGGGGTTATCATGCAAACCACTCCCCTGGGCGGAGCTTCTCTGTTATAAGCTCCCTGATTTCCTTCAGTCTGTCTCTGGCTGCATTGCTTTCGCAAGCTAGCTCCAGAGTCTCCTGCTATTGTGAGATAGTGCTATCAGACCGGTTTCTTTGCTTTTCAGCTTATCATTGTATTGGCTTCTCCTCTGGTTCGTGCTCCTAAATCAAATGGATGGTTTCCCTTATTTTTTTTAGGATGCTTCAATTTTTCCTTTCTATTTTCAGCTATGGCCTCTCCCAGAGAGCCCGATCAGCCACGGAAGTCCGTGACCAAGAGGAGACACCTGGCTTGTTATGACTGTAATACGCCTCTTGACGAGAGCTGCCCTTTTTCCAGGTGTGACAGTTGCCGTTCCGCCACTGCTACAGAACCTTCGATGCAGGACATGTACCAGTGGGCCAAAACTTATGTTGATGACTCCATTAAAGGGGTCGTACGTCTTCTTAATGAGAGGCTACCTATTCCCTCTCAAACTCCTATGGAGGTGGCCGCCCCCACCGATAGACCAATGCCCCTTTCTGTGGGGTCATCTTCCTCTGATGAGGAAGAATCGACATCCACCTGAAAAGACACAGAAGCTTCTAAAGTCCATCAGGTTGGGGGACCATGATATTGACGTAGGGGAGTCTTCCGATCCTGCCTGCCGGACCCAGCGGGTCTTTAGGGCAGATGAGACCCTTCTCTCTGTGATGCGCACAGAGTGGAAAAAGCCGGAGAAAGGCCCAGTCCTTACCAGGAAATTCAAGCTATTGTTCCCAATGGCTAAACCCTTAGTGGAATCATGGGGTTCCATTCCTAAGGTGGACATGGCGATTGCCAAGTTGTCCAGGCGCACTCTGGTTCCTGCAGACGATGGGTCTAGTCTGCAGGACCCTCTAGATAGGAGGGCAGAGTGCACCCTCAGAAGGGGTTACTCGGCGGCCAAAGCCTCAGCCTCGACATCCATTGCTGCCACAGAGGTTTCTTGAGAGCTAAGCTGAATCAGATCCGGACGGATGTCGACCAGAGTGTCTCTCGCGACGATATCCTCGCTGCCTTTAAATCCGTCAATTTGGCCATGGATTTTCTATGTGATACGGCCCAACTTCAGCTAAAATTGGCGGCCAAGACAATGGCTTTAGTGTCTGCCGCTAGGAGACCTCTGTGGCTAAAACCTTGGAATGCAGACAATGCGTCCAAGTATAACCTCTGTAGGCTCCCCTTTGAACCAGGTCGTCTATTTGGATCCGAATTAGACACTATTATGCAGGGTCTTTCAGATAAGAAGGGGAAGAGTCTCCCCCAACAGCCCTTTCGAGGCAGGGGCAGACAAGCCTACGGGGGCCGACCAGGACAGCAGGCTGGACGTAGAGATTGGGGAGGGGGGGGTCGTCTAGAAAGTTTTCTAGACACTCCCGCAAACTCACCAGGGAGGCAAAGCCCTCCTGACTATGGGCTCTTGGATAAACCCTGCTATCCCTGTCGTTACGCCTCTGGATTTTCCCGTACCCCTCCCCCACCTCCCTGTAGGGGGGCGTCTTTTTTTCTTCAGGCACGTATGGGCCCAGGAAAACCTTGATCCCTGGGTCCAAAATATAGTAGCCACAGGCTATCTAATAGACCTTGTTTCTCTCCCCGAAGAAAGATTCATTGCTACATGCAGTTTTTTGCCGGCCAGGCAAAGGATCTTGGAAGCCTATATTCAAGACTACCTTTCCAAGGGAGCCCTGGAGGAGGTACCGGCAGGGGAGAAGGGTCTAGGGATTTATTCTCCAGTGTTCCTGGTACCCAAAAAGACGGGAGATCTTCGGATGATTATAGATTTGAGATATCTCAATCGTTTCATAAGGAGGACCAGATTCCGCATGGAAACCATAAGGTCAGTCAGCCACCTCCTCAGCCCTGGGGATGTGATGGCCACTCTGGACCTCAAAGACGATTACCTCCACATCCCGATCCATCCTTCCTCCCGGAAATTTCTCAGGATCGCGGTCCAGATATCAGGAGTATGCAGACATTTCCAGTTTGCCGCCCTTCCCTTCGGAATCTCGTCTGCCCCCCTGATCTTCACCAA
Organism: Bufo gargarizans; assembly: GCF_014858855.1. NCBI lineage: Eukaryota > Metazoa > Chordata > Amphibia > Anura > Bufonidae > Bufo > Bufo gargarizans. The sequence goes on along the minus strand of NC_058086.1, from coordinate 71,831,468 downwards.
GGTGGTAGTATCGGTAGTGGCAGCATTGAGACTCTAAGGTGCGTGCTATCCGGCTAGCCCTCCTTCACTTCGCCCCTCAGATTCGGGGCAAAGCTGTGAAAGTCTAGTCAGACAACATGACTGCCGTGCTTTATATAAACAAGCAGGGAGGCACAAGATCCTTACCCCTTCTTTCCGAGATTGGGGTAATTCTGCGGTGGGCAGAGCTGAACTTATCCCATCTATCCGCCACTCACATCCGAGGCTCCCTCAACGTCATCGCGGACCGCCTAAGTCGCGGCCTACCGACCATGGAATGGTCAGTACATCCGGAGATCTTCAAACAATTAGTCCTCAGATGGGGGATGCCAGAGGTAGATCTCATGGCAACCAAGTTCAACGCCAAGGTACAGAGGTTCTGTTGCCTATACAGGGAGGACAACCCCCTGGCGATAGACGCTCTGACAATACCGTGGAGGTTCAGGCTGGCGTACATCTTGCCTCCCTTTTCCATGATTCCGAGGGTATTGATGAAAATCCGTCAGGATCAGGCCTTGGTAATAGCCATCATACCATTTTGGCCCAGGAGATCCTGGTTTACCCAGCTCATTCAGATGAGTCGGGGACAATATTGGAGACCCCCCCCGGAGCAGACCCTGGTGTCATGGGACACGCATCTCTGCCCAGATCTGCCTATATTCAACCTGACAGCCTGGAGGTTGATCAGTCCCTTCCCAGAGTGGATGGGCTCTCTGAGTCGGTCCTGAGAACTTTATCGCATTCCAGAGCAGAGTCTACCAAAAAGGCCTACTCCCGGATCATGAGGATCTTCACCTCTTGGTGTAGCTCCAACCAGGTGGCGTCTGCAGATCCCCTTGCAGCGATCTTACAGTTCCTTCAGGATGGGATAGACAGAGGTCTCTCCCCATCTACCCTGAAGGTCCAAGTATTTACCATCTCGGCCTGTCTTAACAGACCATATTCTCGGGACCCGCTCATCAAGCGCTTCCTTAAAGGAGCGGAAAGATTGAAGCCTACAATACTGAAACCCGTTCCTCAATGGGATTTGTCAGTTGTTCTCAGGGGGCTAGCATCCCCCCCTTTGAACCCTTGGAGGAGGCAAGCTTTAAATTCTTAACACTTAAGATGGTCTTTCTTCTGGCCATACCCTCGGCCAAAAGAATTTCGGAGCTACAAGCCTTCTCCGCGTTATACCCATATACCATGTTCCTACAGGATAGGGTCCTTCTAAAATTTCTACCTTATTTTAGGCCTAAAGTTCCAACCTTTCAGAATATTAATCAGGTAGTCTCTCTACCTGTATTACTCTCTGCCTCCTCCTCTGATGTTCCAGTCCGACATCCACTGGATATATCTAGATGCCTTCAGATCTATGTGGATAGATCCAAAGATTTCAGGATGGATGAAAATCTCTTTATCCTGTTTGCCGGTAAGTCTAAAACGACTATTAGTCGCTGGGTCAAGGAAGCCATTAGGGAAGCTTTCATCTCCCAATCCTTAGATCCTCCGGAGTTTGTGAGGGCCCATTCTACAAGGGCCGTAGCTACCTCTATCGCGGAGAGAAGTCTTCTCCCCCTAGAGTTGATCTGTAAGGCAGCTTCCTGGAGCTCTGAATCAACCTTCATCTCCCATTATGGGATTGATGCTAGGGTATCAGAGTTCTCGGCCTTTGGGCAGACAGTCCTTACTTCTGCCGAGCATGAGGACCCTCCCTAGGGGATTCTTCTTGCTATCTCCCCATCTGTGCTGCTGGTAGGACGTAAGGAAATCGTAAATTTCTAACGATAATTTGTTTTCCCTTAGTCCTAACAGCAGCACACAAATTTCCCGCCCTAAAGTATTTTTTTCTTGTGATATACACGGTGGGCTGGGGGATGAACCCCTCCCTTTAAGGGAGCTGGAGTTCTTTTATTGGTTTATTATTTTGGGCTCATTAAAAATTCCGCCGGTCCTACCAGTCCACGGGGGGCAGTTAACCCCATCTGTGCTGCTGTTAGGACTAACGCTGGGTTCAGACCTGAGCGTTCGGAAACGAGCGCTCTGTATGCGCGATTGTACGGGCGTTTACAATCGCGCATACAGAGATTGGCGTTCACACATTGTCACGCGTTCCCGAATTTCTATGTGCGGGAACGCGCGACAAACGCCCAAAAAAAAGCTCAAGCACTTGTTTGAGCGTCGGGCGTTTTACAGCGCGATCGTACGCGCTGTAAAACGCCCAGGTGAGAACCATTCCCATAGGGAATCATTGGTTCTTGCCTGTTGTGCGTTTTACAGCGCGTAGGAACGCGCTGTAAAACGCTCAGGTGTGAACCCAGCGTTAGGGAAAACAAATTATCGTTAGAAATTAACGATTCTCAGCGCTCTATTCTGACCTGCATAACTTTTTTATTTATATGTCCATGGAGCTATGTGAGGGCATATTTTTTCAGGACGATCTATACTTTTCATGATACCATTTTGGGGTGTGTATGATTTTTTTGTTTAATTTTTCTGGAGAGGTGAAGTGATGAAAAAATGGCGACTCAGCCATTTAGATTTTTTTTTGTTACGTCTTGCACTTCATGGGATAAGTATTTTTATATTTTAATAGTATGAGCATTTTGGGATGCTACAATGCCTATGATGTTTAACTTTTTTGTTACTTATTTATTTTTAATTTTTTTAGGGGGAAATGGGTTGATTAGAATTTTTATATATATCCTATTTATTTTTAATATTTATATATCCTATTTATTTTTAATATTTTTTTAAAAACATTAACACGTTTAAAAGTTCCCCTAGGGATCATGAATATGCAATCATCATGCTCCATTCAATTAGCTTTGAAGTCTATGAGAGATCCGCTATGTTCTTATGGAGCCATTCCAGAGGCAAGGTCTCTTTTGGAAGATAGCTGTGGCAGCCTCGGATCCTTCAGAGACAGAGCCTGCTGCAGGAAATGAACATTTCCCCCAATCACCAGTAGGGGAAGTGTTCCAGCTCCAGGTTTACAGCGCACAGATTCCTGGATCACATTTGACCAAGGCATCTGAGGGATTAAATGTCTGCGATCAACGTTATTACCGATCGTAGACATTAGCCCAGGGTGTCTGCAGTGTAAAACAACAACCACCCTTAAAGAGACCACATCCGCCCTACATGTAGGGTGGATGTCATCAAAGAGGTTAACAACACATTAAAATATATATTTGCCAAATACGAGGATAAAGACATTGAAGGTTAATACATCCATTGACTTCAATGGGAGCAGTGGTACAGTAACCAACTACACAATGGATGAGAATGTCTAGCCCTGGCCCTTCCAGTGCTGGAAATCCACTGAAGCAGCTGATTGACAAGGGTGTGGGGTGTTGGAGCCCGGCAGTTCAGACATGGATGGCCAATCCTGAGGGCAGGCCATCAATAACAAAATCCAGAAATAACCTAATGTCTGATCATCTACCATTCCACTGCTGCTGCTCTGATGCTCCCTGCCAGTTATATCAATGACATCCTCGACTGCTCCATATGATCATTGCAGTAATCACTGGCCTCAACTGTCTGGTCGGGTAGCAGGGTACACGGGGTTGTTAGGTAAGTTTTTTATAAAAAGACATAAAAATCTTCTGGTGCATTTGATATGTCATTTAACCTTTTTATCACCAGCAAATTATGATATATCAGAAGCAATTATGTTATCTAATGGCATGCAGTTATGTATATACTCAATTGGCTAACTGTAGATATGGTCCAATTTAAGTTAAAGGGGATGTCCGGGTTCAGAGTTGAACCCGGACATACCTCCATTTTCACCCCGGCAGCCCCCCTGACAGGAGCATCGGAACAATTCATGCTCCGATGCTCTCCTTTGCTCTGTGCTAAATCGCACAGGGCAAAGGCATTTTTTTGGAGATCTGGTGACGTACCAGGGCTCTCCATGGGGCTGCCAGGAAGCCCAGTGACGTCACCGGCACTGATGGGCGGGATTTAAAGCTGCCCTAGCCAGTAAAATGGCTAGGGCAGCGCTAAAGCCTGCCCATTAGAGCTGGTGACATTACCGAACACACTGCTGGGTGGAAGTTTCCGCCCGGCAGTGTGTTATTGTAAATAAAAGATCGCTTGCCCTGCGCGATTTAGCGCAGGGCAAGGGAGCTCATCGGAGCATGAGATGCTCAAATGCTAGCCTCGGGGTGGGGGCTGCCTGGGTGAAAATAAGGGTATTTCCGGGTTCAGCTCTGAACCCAGACAACCCCTTTAAATAAGGTGAATGTGAACAAGGCTCTGGGTCCAGATGGATTACACACAAGAGTGCTTAAAGAGCTCTGTTCAGTTATTGCTGTGCCCCTGTTTGTAATTTTTAAAGATTCTCTAGGTACTGGTACAATGCTAAGTGATTGGTGGAAGGCAAACGTGGTGCCCATATTAAAAACAGGATCAAGGTCCTTCACAGGTAATTATAGACCAGTTAGTTTAACTTCTGTTGTGGGGAAAATGTTTGAAGGACTCTTAAGGGACTATATACAGGAGTATGTGACTGTAAATAATATTATAAGTGATAACCAACATGGGTTTACCAAGGACAGAAGTTGTCAGGCTAACCTGATTTGTTTTTATGAGGAGGTGAGTAGTAGCCTGGACAGAGGGGCAGCTGTGGATGTAGTTTTTCTGGATTTTGCAAAGGCTTTTGATACTGTGCCTCATATACATGTATTAGGTAAAGTAAGGTCTATAGGCTTGGATTGAATTGTAATTGGATTGAAAACTGGCTGAAGGACCGTGCCCAGAGAGTTGTGGTCAAGGATTCCTATTCAGAATGGTCCCAGGTTATAAGTAGTGTACCCCAGGGTTCAGTGCTGGGCCCTTTATTATTTTATTTATTTATTAATGATATCGAGGACGAGATTAATAGCACCATTTCTATTTTTGCAGATGATACTAAGCTATGTAGTTCTGTACAGTTTATAGAAGATGTCCATATACTACAAGCTGACTTGAACAGTCTGAGTGATTGGGCATCAACTTGGCAAATGAGGTTCAATGTGGATAAATGTAAAGTTATGCATTTTGGTAGTAATAATCTCTGTGCATCATATGTCCTCAGGGAGGTAACACTGGGAGAGTCACTTATAGATAAGGATTTGGGTGTCCTTGTGGATGGTAGAATTACAGCATACAATCAGCTGCTTCTAAGGCCACCAGGATATTGTCATGCATTAAACAAGGCATGGACTCGCGGGGCAGGGATGTGATATTACCACTTTACAAGGCGTTGGTGCTGCCTCATCTGGAATATGCAGTTCAGTATTAGGCACCAGTCCATAGAAAGGATGCACTACAGCTGGAAAAAGTACAGAGGAGAGCAACTAAACTGCTAAAGGGCATGGAGGGTCTTAGTTATGAAGAAAGATTAAAATAATTACATTTATTTAGTCTTGAGAAGAGACGTCTAGGGGGGGGACATGATTAACCTATACAAATATATAAATGAGCCATACAATAAATACGGTGAAAAACAGTTTCATGTAAAATGCGCTAAAAAGAGTAGACAAGGGAGCACTGCCTCCGACTGGAGAAGAAAAAGTTCAGTCTCCGGAAGCGTCAAAGCTTCTTTACTGTATGAACAGTGAATCTGTAGAATAGACTTCCTCAGGACATGGTCACAGCAGGAACAGTGGACGGTTTTAATGCTTATGAAAACGTGTAGAAATCTTTGTTTCATTTCCTTCTGGGATTCGCGTCCCCACCTATCCCTTGGTTGAACATGATGGACTTATGTATTTTTTAAACCGTATTAACTATGTAACTATATGTAACTATGTCTGATAAGTGTAAATGAATGGAGGTAATCTTATTATGCCGCCGGTAAACTATGGGATTGCTAGGTATACTACTATATTATGCGTTCTGTGACAGGAGTGCTAGATTATTATGTGCTGTGGTGAATGAGATAAAAGTAGAGTAATAGTCTGCAAGAGAATGATTAGCACGGAAGAAAGGCGACATACAATAATGCCGCACACTTGGGAACTAACGGCGGAGGTGTGCAATGGTTTCTAGTAATTAAACACTGTCTGGGTGCTGTGAGTAACTAGATAGAATGAGTGACACAATGCAAATGACTCAGACTGCCTCTAGAAATGCTGTAATTTAGCAGGTTACTCAGACAGAATTGTTGCTTTATAAATACCTGTAGTATAGTACTAATTTCCCCTTATAATAATAGTATAATTAAGGGATAATATTAATAAAGTACAAAAACTAGTATAATATAAATAATAATAGTGTTCTGGTAATATTAACTAAACTACATACTGTATATTCAAATAATACCATTCTTTCCTAAAAATATTTAAATATATTGATGTCATCCATACAGGTATCTGTTTAGATTCTAATACTAGAAATATGTGAATAGATGCTTATTCTAAGGCACCATTCACATGACTGTATCTGTTTTGCAGTCTGCAAATTGCGGATCCACAAAACACAGATACCCGCTGTGTTCGTTCCACATTTTGCGGTCCCGAACTTTCTGCCCTCTGTTAGAAATGCCTATTCTTGTCCGCAAAATGGACAAGAATAGGACATGTTCTATCTTTTTTGCAAGGCGCATCTTTTATGACCCCATTGAAATAAATGGGTCCGCATCTGATCAGCAAAAAATGTGGAACGGATGTGGACCAAAAATACAGTCGTGTGAATGGGGCCTTAAAGTGACCATAAACCTTCCATAGCTAACAGCTCTCTCGCCTGATTTTTTGTTTGAGCGTGTATGTTTATTAATGGGGGGGAGAGATAAAAACCACTGCCAGACACAGAAGGCAGCAGCTTATCTCCCAGAAGAACAAAAGGATCGGGCATGGAAATTCAACACGTCCAATCCTTCTGTCCCCTGACATTATCTGTTGGGGAGAGTCGGGAGCTCCACAGGTTCGGCTGACAATAGACTGATGTGCATGGAGGCCTTAAAGGTGTCTATACTTAGAGGACGGTGGCTGAGCCTACTGATTTGGGTGAAACAAGTCAACTGTCTTATGTGTCTATGGGGAGTGGGGAGCTACCAACTCTCCCCTGATGGGAATTTAAGGATCAAGTATGTTGGATTTCAACATGTCTAATACTTTGAATTGTTTATGCTCACAAGAGATAAGATGCTATGTCTAGCAGCCACTTATTCTGCACTCCCCAGTGGACGAGCATGCATGCTCAAGCGAGAAGAACTTGTATTTATATGGGGGAGTTGGGAAGAATAGCTGTTGGTTGAATGAGCTGATATCTATCTAGAGTTTATTGGTACGTTTAGACCAATCATAAATTGCCAAGACAATATTATAGTTTTTTTGTGCCTATACTAGTAATCGTGTTCCCCATACTTCCCCAGTAGTAATAATTCTCCTTATAATGTGCGCCAGTAGAAAAATACCCCCTTATATACAGTCATGTGAAAAAATTAGGACACCCTTTGAAAGCATGTGGTTTTTTGTAACATTTTTAATAAAAGGTTATTTCATCTCCGTTTCAACAATACAGAGAGATTAAAGTAATCCAACTAAACAAAGAAAACTGAAGAAAAGTCTTTTCAAGATCTTCTGTAAATGTCATTCTACAAAAATGCCTATTCTAACTGAGGAAAAAGATAGGACACCCTCACATGTATTCCCTCTTAAATTGGCTCAGATCTCACACAGGTATATCACACCAGGTGCACATAATTAGTAGATCGTTACTCTGCATGTTGAATGAGGCTTGCCCTATTTAAACCTCAGACATTTAGTTTGGTGTGCTCCTGACTGTTGAAGTGAGAGTGAGCACCATGGTGAGAGCAAAAGAGCTGTCAGAGGACTTCAGAAAAAAGATTGTAGCAGCCTATGAGTCTGGGAAGGGATTTAAAAAGATCTCAAAAGATTTTGAAATCAGCCATTCCACTGTCCGGAAGATAGTCTACAAGTGGAGGGCTTTCAAAACAACTGCCAACATGCCCAGGACTGGTCGCCCCAGCAAGTTCACCCCAAGAGCAGACCGCAAGATGCTAAAAGAGGTCTCCAAAAACCCTAAAGTGTCATCTCGAGAACTACAGCAGGCTCTGGCTACTGTTGATGTAGAAGTACATGCCTCTACAATCAGAAAGAGACTGTACAAGTTTAACTTGCATGGGAGGTGTGCAAGGAGGAAACCTTTGCTTTCCAAGAGAAACATCGAGGCCAGACTGACATTTGCCAGAGATAAAGTTGACAAAGACCAGGACTTCTGGAATAATGTTCTTTGGACAGATGAGTCCAAAATTGAATTATTTGGACACAACAGCAGAGGACATGTTTGGCGTAAACCAAACACAGCATTCCAAGAAAAGAACCTCATACCAACTGTGAAGCATGGAGGTGGAAGTGTCATGGTTTGGGGCTGCTTTGCTGCAGCAGGACCTGGTCAGCTCACCATCATAGAATCCACGATGAATTCTACTGTGTATCAGAAGGTGCTTGAAGAACATGTGAGACCATCAGTTAGAAAATTAAAGCTGAAGCGGAACTGGACCATGCAACATGACAATGACCCAAAACATACTAGTAAATCAACCAAAGATTGGCTGAAAAAGAAGAAATGGAGAGTCCTGGAATGGCCAAGTCAAAGTCCAGATTTGAATCCCATTGAGATGCTGTGGGGTGACTTGAAAAGGGCTGTACGTGCAAGAAACCCCTCAAACATCTCACAGCTGAAAAAGTTCTGCATTGAGGAGTGGGGTAAAATTTCCTCAGACCGATGTCGAAGACTGGTAGATGGCTACAAGAACCGTCTCACTGCAGTTATTTCAGCCAAAGGAGGTAACACTCGCTATTAGGGGCAAGGGTGTCCTATCTTTTTCCTCAGTTAGAATAGGCATTTTTGTAGAATGACATTTACAGAAGATCTTGAAAAGACTTTTCTTCAGTTTTCTTTGTTTAGTTGGATTACTTTAATCTCTCTGTATTGTTGAAACGGAGATGAAATAACCTTTTATTAAAAATGTTACAAAAAACCACATGCTTTCAAAGGGTGTCCTAATTTTTTCACATGACTGTATGTGCACCAGTTCAAATACTCTTTTACAATGTGTGCTAGTACAAAAAATACTCCCTTACAATGTGCACCAGCACAAAAAGTACCTCCTTATAATGTGCACCAGAGCAAAAAATACCCCCTTACAATGTGCGCTGGCAAAAAAATACCCTTATAATGCAAGCCAGTGCAAAAAATGCCCCCTTATAATGTGTGTCAGTACAAAAAATACCTCTTTATAATGTGCCAGTGCAAAAAAATTCTTCCTTTTAATGCGTGCCAGTGCCTAAAATGTCCTTTTAAAATGTGTGCCAGTAAACAAAAATGCTCCCTCTTAGTGGCCCTAGTAGAGTCAATATCCCCATAGTGCTCCCCATAATGCATGCAAATCCAACAACATGCCCCACCCCTCTTATATGTGCCAGCCACTATTCAGTGCCTCTAGTATATTCCCCTATAGTGCTCTACCCCAGAAATGTCCCCTTTGTGCCTCTAGTAGATGCCCCTATAGTGCTCTCCCCATCCTCACAATGTCCCCATAGTGCCCTTCTACACCCCCACAATGTCCCCATAGTGCCCCCATAGTGCTATACCCCTGCAATGTCCCCATAGCACCTCCAATAGATGCCTCCATAGTGCTCCCCCAATGTCCCCATAGAGCCCCCAGTACATGGCCCCATAGTGCTCTCCCCCCACAATGTCCTCATAGTGCCCCTAGTAGATGGTCCCATAGTGTTCTCCCCCTCCATGTCCCCATGCTGCCACCAGTAGATGGCTCCATAGTGGGACCCCCCATGAACCCAGTAGTGCTCCAGTAGATGCCCCCACATAATGGTATAAAATAAAAAGCAAAAAATGCAAATACTTACCTTAGCTGTCAGCAATGTGGTGCAGGCTTCTTCCGGCCTGTTTCCTGAGCCATACCCTGCCCGGATCAGGCAGCACGATGATGATTATGCAATTGCACCGCCTGTGACGGCTTCTGACTGGGCCTGGAACCAACCAGAGGTAATGGCGGGGCAGGGAGACATCTGCCATAGTACCTAATTGTATTGCTGTCCTGAGGACAGCAATACATAATCAGTGGTGCCCCACTGGCAAGGGACTGATGCGACCAATATAGCTATCCCAATGCCCCCAGGTCAGTACCCCCCGTGCAAATTGGCCTAATTGAAATAACATATCAAGTAGTTCCCCAGCATCTTATCATTTGTCCTATGCCTCAAAAATATTCTTTTATATGATCCAAATGCTGTTCAATTTCTACGTCCAAGTTTTTTTTCCCTTTTATTGGAGAGTCTTCTAAGGTAAGGGTTTTTCTGAAACTCAGCCTAGGAGGAAAGCATCCTGGATCACCACCTATTCATTGTTGGAGATGGGACTGATGTGCTGTAAGTACTTTTAGCATGAACAGTTAGGACGAGCTAACACAATAGAGCCACTGGAGCACCGCAGTGAAATTAGGCCTTTGTGTGTCTGTGTAGATATTCCTTTAGAAATTTGCTGTCTCTACCTCTAATAGTCATTTACAACATAAAATAGACATTTTAAAATCAATTTAATTTACTTTAGTTGAACACAATACTGATTTTCTTTCAAAAGCAAAGACATTTCTCAGTGAGTCCAAATGTTTCACTAGTTCATGCATCAATAGGTATAATTATAGCGATGCCTTAGAGTGATATTTTGTTTTTCTCTTCCTTCATATGAGCAGAAAAAACAGAATTCAACTGTAACTCATAAGATGGACACCAAAGGGCACCCCAGAACCTCATTGTTTCATAATAGCGTCCATTGGATTCCATCAAGGGACCGAGCGCATCGTTGCAGCCACCTCAAACTGGACACAGCAGTTTGGCGTCACTAGCAGGATTCAGTCTGGAGGTGGTGGCGCAGGTTAATGTGGATCCAGCCCAGTAGGTCAAGACAGCCAGTGGTGACAAGTGGAACACCCCAGCCAGCATCTGAGGTGAACCAGCCACATAAGACCACCTGCAACTGTAAGTGTTACTCTTGTGGGATCTGCCACAAGCAAGTGACTGCTAGTGAAGAACCGCTGTTCTTAGGAAGAGATAGAAGGTTTATCTATGATACTGTTCATTCTTACTGATGATCCTGAAGATCTGTGTATCCTTTGAAAAATATTATTGTCTTGCTGAAGGTTATGTAAAAGGCTATGTACTGGTCAAATTCAGCCCTATAAAGGTTTAACTGAAAAAGGGTCAGAATGATGCTTGACATAATGACCACTTTGAGAAGGGGCTTATATATACCGTGTATATTATACATGAGGACTGTGTTTATGGTAATGTTTGCCAGTCCAGTAATCGGTTTGGTTCAGTTAACAATGTCCTTTAGAGTCTTTTTGCTGCAAGTGCAGATGCAGTCAGAGAGCCTGTGAAAAAATAGAGGAGCTCCCAACCCTACTTGTCCTAGATCAGCGACCTGACCATAGTACCTGCCATACTGTTCTGCCCCAGGGGTGACCAGTGATGAGCATTTGGATGATCTTGCTAAAGTCTGCCAATTCCCAGCTTCATGACCACAGCAGGGACCACTACTAACCAGCTTAATGTCTACAGCCTTGATCAGCCACTTGTATTCTGTCCACGTGCATCCCACATGTTCCATAGAACCAGCTACGAGGATGCATCATCAGTTGCCAGGTAGAATACAGCATTGACAGCCCACCAATCAAGAAAAGGTAAAAAATAAATAAAACAAAAACAAGCTTTGTTGTTGACTACTAAGCACATGCTTTATCCTGTTTGCAACATTTAAAGATTTAGGGGATGCTATCACTCCTTGGGAACAGAGTGCCTTAGTCAGCATGAAGAGACTTATAGGCCATACATGCTCCTCTGGAATTCTAGGAAGAAAGGGATGCAAACGAGCTCTTAACAAACTCTGCCTCTAATGCCACCAGATGTAAGGCAGCCATCATATAAGTCAATTTAACTAGGCCTTGAGGCATGACTTGGATATTAAATAAACCAGCACATCATCTACAGACAGCTGTTTTGGGTTACTTGCCCCTCATCAGTGCAGAGTAGAGAGCACTGGCTTAACTTGGCGAGAGGCCTAAGTTAGGATTTGGCGGGTACTATCTCTCCTTGGGGACAGAGCACCTTAGTCAGCGTGAGGAGACTTATAGGCCATACATGCTCCTGAGGAGACTTCTTCCCAGAATTCCAGAGGAGCATGTATGGCCTATAAGTCTCCTCACGCCGACTAAAGCAATCTCTTCCCAAGGAGAGATAGTACCCCCCAAATCCTCACTTAGGGCTCTCACCCAGTTAAGCCAGTACTCTCTGATCTGCACTGATGAGAGGTAAGTATCCCAAAACAGCTGTCTGCAGATGAGGTGCTGGCTTATTTATCATGTCTTAAGGCCTAGTTAAAGGGTTGAACATTGACTTCTAATATAAATGCCTTACATATGGTAGCATTAGAGGCTGAGCTTGTAAGAACTCATTTGCATTCCTTTCTTCCTAACATTTAAAGGAAACGTGTCACAAAAATATGCATGTGCTAGTTAAAACCAGATAGCAACACATATCATTTTTTGTAATCTGGTTTTATTTTCTTATTGCAGATTTATTTCTTCTATTTCCCGAACATGATTATGGGGGCTGGCATCTTGCCTGAGCTGTTCTTAACAGCATTCAGAAAGCAGTAAGAAAATTGATTTATTGCAGCCCTATGGTCCATAAACATCAGAATGGTCTGGAGGGGCCATCATTGACTTCTATAGGAAAGTTTTCTAGGCATGCTCATGAACTCTGCATAGGTCACAGTACAAGGAAAGAATAGATGAGCTTTGACAATCATCTATTGTGAATGCTAGATCATATCTTATCTGTCATTGTAATCCTGCTGTAAATCAAACCTGGCAAATCCATTCTACCACTTCTACTTATGACAGATCGTATAAAATATCAGATCCTGATGGAACTGGAGAAGTCTGATGCCATAGAAATGAATAGGATCCATTGTGAATGTATACAAAGGTACATTGATACTCCAATGACACCATAGCAAATCTATCAAAGGGAACCTTTCATCAACTTTATGCTGACCTCGATGAGTGCAGCATAAAATAGTGACATAAATGTTGATTTCAGCGGTGTGTCACCCATGAGCTAAAAGTAAGTGGTTGCTGAGAACCAGCATCATAACCATTGCAGCCCGGGCCCTGAAAAGAGTCCAGTCTACCTGAGAAGAGTCATGGTTATTCATAATCTCTTGCTCTCCCGCCCATCTGCTGATGATTGGCAGTTCTCTCCTAGAGAGAAAGGGAGAAGACTAGGTAGAAGACGGTCAGTCATCAGCAGGTGGGCAGGAGAGCAGGAAGTCATGAATAACCAGGACTCTTCTCAGGTGGCCATGACATTTTTCTAGGCGTAGTCTGTAATGATTGTGATGTTGGTTCTCGGCAACCACTTACTTTTAACTTATAAATGACAGACCGCTGACTCACCTGTCTCTACTTAATGCTGCCGTTAGTATGGGCAGCACAAAGTTCATGACAGGTTCTCTTTAAGAGGGACTTCAAGCATACACAAGTCTGATGCAAAACAAATTATCTGACATATTTAGTTAGACCAAGTTATAAATACATCCTTGGAAAACTTACAAAATTATTTTGACAGAAAATTAATCATGTAATAAAGCTGTAAAACAGCAATTAAAAAATTACAAACTTGTATAATCCATGACAAGAAAATATTTATGATGCATTTTATTAGCCAAGAACCACACGATGAGCTCTGTGGTTATTTCAAGTGGGTCAAATCATATATCATGTTACTTAGTAGGAAAGAAATATAGATGCAGTTGGACAGTAGTTAAATGAGCACCAGATCTACTGACCAGAAATAGTTCATATGTTCCATAATGTTATGGCAGTGGATGTAGAAACACTGATTTGGCTTTGGGCTACTCCTAAGGTCATTATCCTGATTGGCCCCTGGTATTCACCCTTTAGCCCCTTGTACAAGGTTCTGGATTTTGCTGCAAGGAAACCACCAGGCCACTACCTCCTGGAATTGTCTGTTTAGTTGACTGTTGACCCACAGATGCCAAAGACACCATTGCAAAGCACCAAAGGATCAGGCAAAACCATAGTCAAGATAGACAACCTATTGCTCAGGTTCTCTCCCAAAGAGAAAGACGTCTTAAGCACACAAGGGTGGCCAGTCATAGGCTGGTGTGAGTTAGGGTGCCCGTCTGCTGGTCATTTATGAGCAAGAAAGGCAAGTCGCTGCCTGCCAGGGGAAAAGAGGCAGATGACTCCTAGTGAGTCCGGGTCACCGGATCAGGAGGGTGAGTGGGGCAATGCCCATGGCTTCCTGGGAGAGCGGAGTAGCAGCTGGCATAGGCTGCCGATGTAACACATAATATTGTTTTGTTCACCAGACTAAGTTGGAACTACGTACAGAATATTGTGAAATTCCAACTGACACTTGACTTAGTTACATCCAAAAGTCTGTGATAATAATTTTACTTACAGCAACAAAAAAAAAAAAAACCTGTCCATGATCCGCTGTTCCCACATTGCTGCCCCCTTCCTTCTGGTCCTGTGCTCACATATGCAAGAATGGTAGGTCACTAGCATATTACTAGCAGTGAGCTGTTCTAGAAAATGTGACCGCTAAGGACAGTGGCTGCAGTGGTCACGGCACTAGTTACAATTACAGAATCAAGGATAAATGGATTTACTTATGTATAAAAAAGGTGAACACCCCAAAATCTGTAAAAAGGCTGCAATTTCACCACAATTACAGAACGAAGGATTAGCAGATTTATGTATGAAAGAACGCAAACTCCCCAAAATCAGTAGTATCAGGCCACAATCTCACCCCAGAATAAAGGGTGAATGGATTTACTGTATAAAAGAATGTGAACAACCAAAAATCAGCAGTATTAGAACACTTTTTAACCCGAATTAGTGCAGCAAGGTGTTATAGAAAAGCTTCTCTATTGGCCCCTGCTCTCTCTCAATAGTGTGGATAAAGCCTCCCTATTACATCCCTACACTATCTCTGTGCTGTCACTGAACTGCTCGAAAGTAATATTTTGTAAATAAAGTCTTTCCTAATCTCTGTCTAGCACCTGTCACGTCTCTCCATGCACTAAGTACATAGTAAAATGGAGGAGACCAGACGGAATGAGGCTTTTCATAGGGCTGTGACATCACAGGGGCTGGCTGTCTGCTGATTGGCTGGCTACACTGCATTATGGGTGATTGTTTTGCTGATAAGAGCAAGAGTTCAGGTTCTCAGAGATTCTTAACTGAACTACAGAGGAAGTTTTATAATGTGATTTTGTTAAATATAAGTAGCATATACATATAGCGATATAATGTCCTTCTTTTGCACTTATCTACACTGAACAAAAATATAAACGCAACACTTTCGGTTTTGCTCCCATTTTGCATGAGGTGAACTCAAAGATCTGAAACATTTTCTACATACACATTACTCTCAAATATTGTTCACAAATTTGTCTAAATCTGTCTTAGTGAGCACTTCTCCTTTGCCGAGATAATCCATCCCACCTCACAGGTGTGGCATATCAAGGTGCTGATTAGACAGCATGAATATTGCACAGGTGTGCCCTAGACTGCCCAGAATAAAAGGCCACTCTGAAATGTGCAATTTGATCACACAGCACAATGCCACAGATGTTGCAAAGTTTGAGAGAGCATACAATTGGCGTGCTGACTGCAGGAATGTCTACCAGAGCTGTTTCCTGTGCAATGAATATTCATTTTTCTACCATAAGCCGTCTCCAAAGGTGTTTCAGAGAATTCGGCAGTACATCCAACCGGCCTCACAACCGCAAACCTAAGCAAGAAAACCTGGACCGGAATCCATTCCCACCACTAGGTCATGGAGCGATCTGTTGAAACTGAGTGAGTAGCCACTCTCTGCAGCCTTCTGACCCCAGGCACAATAGAGTCAGCGATAGGTCGTGACATCCTCATGACACATAGTCAGCGCATGCGCATTGAGCATGAGCGTTGTTCATCTGCTCTCACCCCAGACCCAGAGTCACAACAATAATGTCAGGAACCATGAACCAGACGTACAACAAGAGATAAGTGGAAATAAGAAGGCTTTATTGAAAATCAAGCTGTAAGGCAAAAGTCCAAACGGATGGCTAAACCGAAGCAGGGTCTTGCGAAGCCAGAGGTCAGGAACCAGAAGGGTAGTCAGACGAAGCCTGGATCAGGAACCAGCAGGGTAGTCAGACGAAGCCAGGATCAGGAACCAGAAGCAGCAGCAGTCTTAGAAGCATGTGAACACAGGAGGACCAAGCAAGGAACTGAAGCCACAGACCTCCTATATATATGAGCTAGGCATCCAGCTCCTCCCAGTGGGAAGGAGAAGCCGCAGGGTGGGAGGCTACAAGAAACCCAGGAACCAAGATGGCCGCCAGCACATGTCAAACGAAGGAGAACAGCAAGAAGGTAAGACCATGACAGTACCTCCCCCTCAAGGGCCCCTCCTCCGCGGAGTAAAGAACGGTTTCTGAGGGAAGCGTGCGTGGAAGGCTCGGAGCAAGGCAGGAGCATGGACATCTGCGGAGGGAACCCAGGAACGCTCCTCTGGACCATAACCACGCCAATGGACCAAAAACTGCACCCGACCGCGGACCAGGCGTGAGTCCAGGATATTGCTCACCTCATACTCCTCACGATTGCCCACTTGGACCGGACGAGGCCGAGGAACCGAGGAAGTGAAACGATTACACACCAGTGGCTTCAACAGGGAGACATGAAACACGTTGGAGATCCGCATGCCAGGAGGAAGCGCAAGGGCATAGGCTACCGGGTTTACCCTGCGAAGCACTCGGAAGGGACCAACAAAGCGAGGCGCCAGCTTGGGAGTGGGCACTCGAAGGTTGAGGTTGCGGGTGGACAACCATACGCGGTCTCCGACCTGGTAGGAAGGAGCGGGCGCTCGTCTGCGATCAGCCTGGAGTCTCTGGCGCTGCGCAGAGACCTCAAGGGACCTCTGGATCTGTACCCAAGAAGCACGTAGGACGGAAAGGTGATCCTCCACAGCCGGAATATCCTGGGGAGAGAATACCTCCGGTAACACGGCAGGTTGGAACCCATAATTGGCCATGAAGGGAGACGTCCCAGAGGAAGAGTTCACCGCCGTGTTCCTGGCAAACTCAGCCCAAGGCAGGAGGTCAACCCAATTGTCTTGGTGATCGGAGACAAAGCAACGAAGGAATTGCTCCAAGGCCTGATTGGATCGTTCTGCGGCCCCATTGGACTGAGGGTGGTAGGCCGAGGAGAAAGAGAGATGAATCCCCAACTGGGAGCAAAAGGAGCGCCAGAACCTGGACACAAACTGACTCCCCCGATCCGACACAATCTCCTTGGGCAAACCGTGCAACCGGAAGACCTCCCTGGCAAAAATCGTGGCCAACTCTTGTGCAGAGGGTAACTTCTTGAGAGGAACACAGTGGCACATTTTGGAAAACCGATCCACAATCATGAGAATGACCGTATGGCCTCGGGATGCAGGGAGGTCCACAATGAAATCCATCCCCAGGTGTGACCATGGACGCTCCCCGGTGGCTATGGGTTGCAAAAGGCCCAACGGACGGTGCCGAGGGGATTTACTCTGGGCACAAACAGAGCATGCCGCTACATATGCGGCGATGTCGGAACGTAGAGAAGGCCACCAGAACAGACGTGAAACAGCCCATGACAGCTGATTCTTTCCAGGATTCCCCGCGGCCTTGGAGTTATGGTAGGTTCGCAACAACCGAGTGCGCAACTCCTCAGGCACAAAACATCTGCCGTTGGGTCTCCCAGAGGGAGCACCAGATTGAGCCGCCAAAATCTGCTCACCCAGGGGAGAGGTCAGGCTGGTGCGAATGGCGGCCAGGATCTGATTCGGAGGTACTGCCGTGATAAGGCATCCGCTCTGATGTTCTTGGAACCGGGTAGGTAGGAGACCACGTAATTAAAACGTGACAAGAACAGAGCCCATCTGGCCTGACGTGTCAATCTCTTGGCCTCAGAGAGGTAGGTCAGATTCTTGTGGTCCGTCAGGATGAGAACCGGAACCACCGAGCCCTCGAGCAAGTGCCTCCATTCTTTAAGGGCCTGCACGATGGCCAATAACTCCCTGTCACCAATCTGATAGTTGCACTCCGCGGAAGACAGTTTCCGGGAGTAAAACCCACAAGGAAGCAGAGGACCCTCTGGTGTTCTACGCTGAGACAGAAGGGCGCCTACTCCCGTCTCAGACGCGTCCACCTCGAGGACAAAAGGCAACCCAGGGTTGGGATGCGACAGAATCGGAGCCGACACAAAGGCGGACTTTAGAGCCTCAAAAGCTCGGATGGCCTAGAGCGGCCAGACCTGGGGATTACTGCCCTTCCTGGTCAGATCCGTGAGAGGCTTGGCTAGCATGGAAAAGTCCCTGATGAACTTCCGATAATAATTGGCGAAGCCCAAAAAGCGCTGCAGGGCACGAAGCCCACTGGGCTGGGGCCACTGTAAGACAGCCGAAACCTTCTCAGGATCCATGGAGAACCCCTCAGCGGAAATGATGTAACCTAAGAAGGTTACCTGGGATCGGTGAAATTCGCATTTCTCAAGCTTACCGAACAGCTTGTTCTCTCGTAACCGTTGCAACACTCGTCTGACATCCAGAATGTGGGCCTCCATGGATTCAGAATATACCAAGATGTCATCCAAATAGACCACCACACACTGCTGCAACAGGTCACGGAAAACATCGTTGATGAATTCCTGGAAGACTGCGGGCGCATTGCACAACCCAAAGGGCATAACCAAGGATTCATAATGACCGGTCCTGGTGTTAAACGCGGTCTTCCACTCATCGCCCGCCTTGATCCTTACCAGGTTATATGCCGCCCTCAGGTCGAGTTTGGTAAAGACCGTGGCCCCTTTGAGGCGATCGAACAGCTCGGAAATCAAGGGTATCGGGTAAGCGTTCTTGATCGTGATGCGATTGAGACCCCTGTAATCGATGCAAGGCCTCAACTCACCGCCCTTCTTTTTCACAAAGAAAAATCCAGCCCCTGCCGGGGACGAGGATTTGCGAATGTGTCCGCGTGAAAGCGCCTCCCTCACGTACTCCTCCATGGCCTCATTCTCCGCTACCGACAGTGGATAGACTTTGCCACGAGGAGGAACGGCACCAGATTGTAACTCTATGGCACAATCGTATGGGCGGTGCGGAGGTAGGGCAACCGCACGCACCTTATCGAATACATCCCGGTACTCCTCGTATTCAGGAGGCAACAGAGAGTCCGAGGAAGTACACAGCAACTTGACAGACCCATGGATGCAACTAGCCCCACACTGCGGTGACCACGAGAGGATCTCGGCCGATCTCCAATCGAAAGTC